>NW_020837991.1:13636586-14236586 GCF_003676395.1 Aethalodelphis obliquidens | reverse complement strand
GTTAATCAACCCCCTTTTGTCCACTGGACCCACCAACAAAGGTCTGCTCCTTGTTACTATGTGGGATGTCTCTAGGAGGTTTCAACTGAGCCTGTTGAACCTTTTCACTCCATTGGTTTAGTCTTTTTCATAGACCCTTGCTGGGGGTTCAGTCTATTCCAATTGGACATGAAGTTTCCAGGTGCCCCTTCATGCATGAAAACTTCAATTCCCCACAGCAAACCAGCCCAAGCGCCTGGGCGCTCAGCCCCGAGAGAAACCGGGAGCACTACTTACCCAAAGGAAGAAGTCAGACCAGAGGCAGGAAGCAGAGTAAGGTAATTGTATTACTTTTCTATTGCTGAGTAGCAGCTTAAATCTATACAACTTTATTATCTCAGGTTCCATGTATCAGGGGTTGGGCATGAGTTAGCTGGGTCCTCTGCTCAGGGTCTCACCAAACTTAAATCAAAGTGTTGGCTGGGGCTGTAATCTGATTTAGGCTCAGGATCAACTTCCAGGGTCACTAGCTGTTAGCAGAATTCAGTCCCTTGTGGCTGCAGGAATCAAGGCTGTTTGCTCCTTCAAGGCCAACAGGCAAATCTCCCTGACTTCAAGGAGGGAAAGGGCTCACTTAATTGGGTTATGCCCACCCAGGATAATCTCCCCCACTTAAAAAAAAATCTCCCTTTTTATTAACTCAAAAAAATCAAAGCTTAATTACATCTGCTAAATTCCTTTGCTTTATAATGTAATAATCACAGGAGTGATTCCATCATATTCACAGGTCCTGCCCATACTCAAGGGCAGGGCCTTAGCGAGGGCTTGCATGCCAGGAAATAGTGGCTCTCTTAGGGGCCGTCTTAACATTCTGCTTATGAAAATGATGAAAAGGGCATGATCCTGGGAGTCAGATGGTCCTGGGTTCAACTCCTGCCCTTGGTCTTTCCTATCTGCTCAGTAACACTGGTTTTCTGATACCTGACCTATCAAATGAGGATAGTCATGCCTACCATGCAGCCTTGTTGTAGAGATCTGAGGCAGTGTGTGTAATGATCTAGCACAGCAAGTCCCCCATCAGCAATGTTACTATGATTTAACTGTTGCAGAAAAGTTTTTGAAAGGCTTTGGAATATTGAGCAACATTGGCAAGTCCAAGTAAAGAATGAGGATTTACCAAGTAATAACTGGGTAATTTCACATTTATTTTTATGTTTTCGGTTAGTTCAGCCTAAACCACAAAATTCAAAGAAGATGTGAAAATCTGGCCCAGACATTGCAAACTTTAAGCATCTGATGATAAGGATAGATAGAAGGAAAATGATTTTCTTATTTTTGTAATAGAGTAGTTTTTCTATTTATAGAAGTAAAATATGCAAATTATATAATTCGGGAGCTACATATAAATACAAAGAAGACAACCGGTATTAACAGTTGGTTTGTTTCCTTCCAATCTTTTCTCCTTGCAAAGTTTATATTATTAGTATCTTTCTATGCATACAATTACAGATCCTTCTTATTCATAGTACCATTAGATCATAAACAGGTTTCTTCTCTTTTGACAACTTTTAAATTAAAACCATCATTTAAAATGGCTACACCCTTCAGAAGTTGTATAGATTTAAGCTGCAATTTTATATTAGTTTGTGTGGTTATTTGATTAATGTCTCTCCTCCCCAACTGGAATATAAATTCCATAAGAATAGGAACCAAGTCTCTTGTGCATCATTGTTGTATCCCTAGCACCTAACAGTACCTGGCATGTGACAGATAAACAATAAAAATTTGTTGAAAGGCTGAAAGAATGAGTAAATGACTATACCTTGTGGATGTGCTATAATTTACTTTGCACTCTATTGTTATTAAACACTTTTTTTATTATTATAAATTAAGTTGCAGTGAGCACTGCACATACATCATTTTCCATGGGTAAAGTGGTTGCTTCTTTCCACAGTTTGGAGTGCAAATTACATGTTCCGTTTTCCAAAATGCAGTGTACTAGTACCCACCCAGGAATGCTATACCATTTCTATAAGTGTCAAAAAATAGGCAAGCGTCTATAATATTTTTTTTGGGTCTAATTTGGGTTTTACCTTAAACTTTATTTTTTTATGTTTAAAATTTTTAATTAATATTTAAAATATGTTTCTGATCACATAACAAGACACATTGAACAAAGTTATTTTATGAAAATAATATTCTAAGTAAGTAAGACAAAATAAGAAAAAAATTATATAAAAAGATCTTAGAAATAGCATCATTTATAAACAGGAAAATCCATAAACAAAATAAATGTTCAGCGATATGGCAATAAATTATGGCAAAGTAGAGTAAATATTATGAACACTTCTGATTTACAGTGCCATTATAAAAAACAGGATACAAATTATATGTATAGAATAGTCTTATTTGTGAAATAATACACATAGAAAGTAATAGTTGGATTACTATGGTTGGATTGTATGCTTTTAATTTCCTTTTAAACTCTTTCTGTAAATCTTAAACTTTGTTCAGTGCATCTATAATATTTTTGATGAGAGGATCTGATCTCATTGTGCTCTCTTGGTTTGCTGATTATAACATGGGGCACACTGGCTATTGATTAATAATTGTATTTGACAGGTAAGGCCCAAAGTGGGTATTTTGTGAAGGTGTTCTGTGTTTCCGTGATGACCCCCAAGTGCTTGGATGGCATCTGGGTATAGTAAAAGAGATGTTCTTGCAGTAGACAGAATTCTAAAAATGGGTCCCAAGATTCCATGACTTAATCTCTAGGACCTGTGAACATAATGAGCTATTACTACCATAATTATGTCATGTTTTATGGCACAGCTGACTTTAAGATAGAGAGATTATCTAGATGGACATGATTTAGTCACACAAACCCCTTTAAAAGCGAACGTTTTCTCTAGTTGGTGGCAGAAGGAAGCAAGAAAATGCTATCCGTGTCCTCCCTGGTACCCAGAACCTTGTGTAAAGATTCAGCTGTGAGGATGAGTCTAGAGTTATCTCACAATTGTCTTCCTCTTGTTCCTTTCTTATTTGAGTATTTTAGAAGGACTGATGGGTGAATGTAATTACTGTCAGAATATTAGAATTGTTCTGGCAAATTTGTCCTCAAAATGTGATTCTGACTGGCTGGCTGATGACCTATGGTGTCCACAGAATGACACTCATCCGGGGGACTTCACCAGTGCTCAGAATCTAATTTCCAGCCCCCAGCAGGCTTGGAAAGCAGCTTTTGTCTCCATACTAGGAGTGGGAGGGAAGACCAATAACTAGCCTGGTGGAAAATGATGGATGAATTGCATAAAGAAAGTGTTCATGGGTACAAGGGAAACTTAATTAAAAGTGAAAGTGTTGAATTTCAAAGGTAAAGAAAAATTCTAAACACATCATGGCATCAAAACAATAATAACAATCAACTAACCAACAACTAAAACAGGTATTTATTTAAAAAAAGAAAAGAAAAAGCTGAATGGCCCTCAGAATTTTTTGTAACGTTAGATGCTAGAGGAAAATAAAGCAATGATTACTGAAGTTTTATGGACCAGGTTATGCCCCCAGGTTCTCTCCTTAGCCAGTTGCCATTCATTTGAGAGCAACAAAATATGATACATAGGCATGCAAGAATTTAGGACTATAGTGCTTTGCACATTTAAAAAAAACTAAAAATTTCTTAACAAGAAGGAAAATAAATGTGAACTAACAAAATAAATGGAAAAGAACAGCGAAAAAAAAAAAGAAGAAAGAACGTTTAAAAGACAATTTTATAAGTTAGAAAACAGAGTACAGTTTATATTAAATTCCAAAAACTTATTTTGTAAAAAACAATAATATAGACAAAAGATTATATAATCTAATTAGATTTAAAAATATACACAGAATTAGCAATGACAATATAAGCAAATTAAATCAATTATACAAAAAAAATTTGTAAAATTCTAGGCTATTAATTTTCAAAGTTTCATTAAAATACATAACTTTTGACAAATATCCAAAAATTGGTAAATAAGAAGATACAAGTTATCAGTATATCAATATCTCTAAAATAAATCCAAAGATTGTCTGAAGAACTAGCCCCAGGAAAGGTGTCAGGCGTGGATGGTTTCACTAGTGTTTTATGATCTTTCAAGAGATACAGGGTGCTGATATTATTTAAACTTTGCAGAGCACAGGGGGAAAAGAAGACACTTGCAATAACTTTATTTATTTTAACATGGATAGTGTAAGCCTTGTGGCCAAAACTTGAAAGAGATGGTACAGGATAAAAACAAACAAAAAACCCTGAGTAATTTCTCATTTACCCATGAAACTAATAGCTTAAATAAAATATTAGAAATACAAATCCAGCAGTATATTCACCACGACTAAGTAGAATTTATTCTAGGAAAGTGAGTATAGCCCAACATTAGGAAATCTGTTAATAGAATTCATGATATTAGTAAGTTAAAAGGGAAAACACTATTTTCATAGTTTCCAAATACGCATTTTATAAAATTTAACATTATGATTTAAACAACAGAATCTTAGTGTTTAGGAATAGATATGTCCTTCCTTGACATGCAGGGGCTGGGGGTTCGATCTCAAGTGAACAACAGACACACCAAAAACACAGTGGATTAGATGAAGTTGGATGAAATAAAACAACACTTCCTAATGTCATCCTTACTATTTAGCACAGTTTTGGAAATGCTAGTTTATGCACATAGAAGTAAAAATAACAGCAAATGAAAGAAGAATGAAAACTGGAAAGGAGGAAGTTATAATTTATAGGAAATATAAAGAGATAAATGGCTGTCTGAAAAACCTAATACAATCAACTAATACTAGCTTTTGGGCATAATAAAAGTTCAAAAGATTTCAATTCTTGTTTTATTATATAACAACAGTTATTAACTAGAAAACAAATTAGAAAGCAAAGCTGATTTATAGGAACACCAAAAAGAACAAATTGTCTGGGGCAAAGCTTAGTATGTCCTAAAGGCAAAGTGGAGTTTCACAATGTGGGTGTATCCAGCTTTGGGAAAAGAAGGATCAGTTTCAGCTCCATTTCTTCCCCTTTACTAGTGATGTGACCAGTTACCCAACCTTAATTTCATCTTTAAAAATAAGAGAGTCATATCTTGTGGGCTTTTTATGAGGGTCAAATGAGACAGTGTATCTGAAAATGTTCAGTAAAATACTGACATATAGATTATTTTTATTTTTTATTTTTTGCGGTACGCGGGCCTCTTACTGTTGTGGCCTCTCCCGTTGCGGAGCACAGGCTCCGGACGCACAGGCTCAGCGGCCATGGCTCACGGGCCCAGCCGCTCCGCGGCATGTGGGATCTTCCCGGACCAGGGCACGAACCTGTGTCCCCTGCATCGGCAGGCGGACTCTCAACCACTGCGCCGCCAGGGAAGCCCATGGCATATAGATTATTATTGAGAAAATTCCAAAACTATTGGCACATGATAATAATCCATCCTGGGAAAAGTTAATCATCTGGACAAATATGTATGCATAAAGAGTATGCATAAGTATGTTCTTTGTAGTTTTGTTTTAATAGAGAAATGACTGTATGTCAAAAATAGAGGATCGATGAAATACACTATTATACATCTAAGTTATTAAATATTTACATTCATTTAAAAATATGACATGGTAGTACATTCACCAATAATGGGAAGATTGTCATACATCTGGTGAAAGGATGAGCAAATATAGAATTTATGATCCTGTTTTGGCAAAAATTCTATATGTGATCGTATGTATTTAACTGCAAAATGAAGACTACAAAGATATACACTAAAATAAACGTAATTATTCTCTATGGATTTTCAGATTTCAAGCCATTGATTTTTTTGTTTTTATTACCTGGGTTTTGCAGTAATTCTGTAACAAACATTAATTCATTTTATTAGTAAAAAAAGTAAGAAACAGATTGTGGGCCTCTCTTGCACACTGAAATCACTTGTCAAATCCTACAAGCTGACTCTTTCTCTCCTGACAGAGCTTAGGTGAAAACTCATCTCTTAGTCTTTTTTCTGATCTACATTCTTTGGAAAAGTAAAACCCACCCCTGTATATGATTGATGCATTTCTGTACATATGTCAGTATCTTCAGTCAAGAATTACTCTGACTTGGGAACCATTGTCTCTTTGATGTGATTTGTACATCTCAGCTCTCATTATTCATTCAATAAATATTGACTGTGCATCTAGATATTCTGCTAGATGCTTGGTATGAGTTGTCAGTTGGGGGTCCTTGAGGAATCCAAGAAATAACCCTGCTTTTTCTTGACTGGGTTTCTGAACCAACTGAGAAATAAGACAAAAGAGAGAGCAGATGGAGAAACAAAAGGCGTTTGCTAATGATCAGTGGACAGCTCAGCTGAGGGTAGCTGGAGTCTGAAGAAACAGACTCCACATCTCACATGGGCAGGAGTGTGGATGGACTTGTTCCCCCCAGTTGAGCTCCATCCATAAAAGGCTCTCTCCAGGTGACTTTTTCTCCCTCTCCTGAAGAAGAGTGAGGAATGGGGTGGAGAGAAACCAGGTGTATGATGCTACCTTGTTTTTTTTCCTGTGGAAGGAAAAGGCCAGGGGTAGCGACACCCTCCCCAGGAAGGTGGTGGTTGTCTAAAGGAAAGTCGGCTTCTAGCTTCAAAGTCATTCCCCCACTCCTCTAACCACTGTTCTTTTGCGTGTCTTCCTGGGATCCCTGGTGAGCAGTATAGATTTTTTCTCCTGGAAGACTCTGAAAGGAGGCAGAGAGTATATTAATTAAATGAACTCTGAGGCCACACTATGCTTAAGGCTAAACATTCATTCCCAGTTTTATTTCCCTTTCCAAATTATGTCTAGCCGTATTTTCCAATATAGCCTATCAGAGATACTACAATAAAATTAAATGACAACATTAAGATACTCCCAATAATAAAATGTCAAGAACATAGAAATGCCCCAAATTGAATATAAACACCCTCCCATTATCAAATTCCTGGGGAGAAATTAGTCCAAAAATTAAATTGCTTTGCAAGTTCAAGTGCAAAGGAATTAACGTCAGAAATCAAATTTGCTTGCCCTTGTAAATGAAAAGTCTAATGAAATCAGAGTTCTTCCCCATTTCTTATTTTGTTCATTTTTAGCCAAAGGTCGTCTTTTGGGTAGAACTGAGGTTCTTTCAGCAGCTTTCACTGGAATGATTATGATTGCTTCAGGAGTTCTGAAGATGAATTAGTCCAATGCCAAATCTCTGATGAGCCTCATTTTTAAAAGATTCCAAGTTGTTTGGACACTGATAATTATTAGTACTGGTATCACCTACACCACATTTACAAAGAAGGCCAATCCCCAGCCCTGGCGGTAGTGATTCCAGGCAAAGCTTTGTTTCCAGAACACAGTACTTGATGCTACCCCTGTCCATGGCAGAGACTCAGTGGTTACTGAGACGGGCAACTGTAAGTCCCAATTTCCCTGCGACAGTCCCCGTGTATGTCTCTCTTACCCCAAAGTTATGATCAAATTGCAGCACTTTCACTCTCAAAATTACTTTGCTTAGAAAATAAATTATATGACCATCCTATTCATGAAGGTAAACTAGATTTTAGTTTTATTGGGAAGTCACTCAATTTATGACAGTTTTCTTGAGTCTACCACTTGTAAAAATAATCTCAACTGGGAAAAAATCTTTAAACAGGATGTTATTTTGGGTAATATGCTCCTATCATATCCAAGGGGAAGAAATCCACTTACTTATCCTGTGTCCTCTCCCATTTTGTTTAGTTAAGAAATTTGCCATGGTGGTGTAGCCAATCACTGGGTCTTATTTGAGGTTCCTTTATTTCCTTTGAATTTTTCTTTTCACTTTTTTTTAAAGATTTTTTTTAAGCCAGACTCATATTTATCACAAAATTGAGAAGAAAGTACATTTCTCTAATGTTTATAAATAATAAACACCTTTTCATGTGCTTTTTTATTATCCATATCTCTTCTTTGGCAACATATTTGTTCAAATTATTTGATTATTTTTATTGGATTGTTTGTCCCCTTATTATTATTATTATTTTAAACTTATTTATTTGATTTATTTTTGGCTGTGTTGGGTCTTCGTTGCTGTGCATGGGCTTTCCCTAGTTGTGGCGAGCAGGGGCTACTCTTTGTTGCAGTAGGCGGGCTTCTCATTGCAGTGGCTTCTCTTGTTGTGGAGCACAGGCTATAGGTGTGCAGGCTCAGTAGTTGTGGTGTATGGGTTCTAGAGCGCAGGCTCAGTAGTTGTGGCCCACAGGCTTAGTGCTCTGCCGCATGTGGGATCTTCCTGGACCAGGAGTTGAACCCGTGTTCCCTGCATTGGCAGACGGATTCTTAACCACTGTGCCACGAGGGAAGTCCCTGTCCCCTTATTATTGAATTTTGAGAGTTCTTTATATATTTTGGATGCAAGTTCTTTTCAGGTATGTACTTTGCAAATATTTTATCCTGGTCTAGAGCTTGGTTTTTTTTTTGTTTATTTGTGTTCAGTTTTTTTTTTCCATTTTCCTAAGAGAATTATTTGAAGAGCAGGCATTATCAATTTTAGTAAATGTATTTTTTTGTAAGTGTGTGTACTTCATGCTTGTTGTGGCCTAATAAACCTTTGCCTAACTCAAGGTAACAAATACTTCTATAATTTCTCCTTTTCTTCTCTTTTCTTTTCCTTTCATTCCTCTTTTCTTTTTTGCTTTTGAATGTTCAGTTATTTCAGCACCATTTGTTGATAAACTATTTTTCCTCCATTGATTTACTTTTCACTTTTGTCAAAATCGATATATGTGTGAGTCTACTTCTGGGCATAATATTTCGTTACATTGATCTATATATCTGTCATTATGCCAGCACCACACCCTTGTGACTACTGTTGCTTTACAGTAAATATTGAAATCAAATATGTGAATTTTCTAAATGTGTTCATCTCTTTCAAAACAGTTTAGACTCTTCCAGGTCCTTTGCTTTCCTACATAATTTTAGAACGTACTTGTCGTTGCTCCTTTTTGTTCATTTCCCTGCTCCTTTTAGTTTACTCCCTGCTCAATGTTCCAGAAGCTGGAGTTTGAATTCATCTCCTCCAGCAATGCCAGACAAGGCCTGGTCTTGTGATTTATTGCCTGGAGGAGAGTAACGTGAGCACATGCTGTCCCAAGGTAGGCAGCCCCTCAAGAAGGAGAGGAAGAAGAAGGGCTGGTGTGTAAGTCAAATGGAGTCCTAAAGCTGAACCCTAGAATTAGGCAGATGAGGCAGGCCTCCTTCTACAACCAGAGCAGAGAGGAATGCATCTTGTTCCAAAGAGACAGGAGAGAGAAAGGGCCTCAATTATGCATGCTCTTTTACCATTTCTCCTAAACTCAGTAATCACTAATCACCTGAAGGAATAAGGAATAGATCAGGGGATGAAAAGAAAATAGGAAAGTAGCTACCACTCCCTAGAAGTAATGAAGAAGTTGTATTCTCCCCACCAACGTTGACTTAACCCGTCAGCATGGAGTGGGCGGTCTTAGTCTCCATTTCCATGTATATGAGCCAACCTAATTCTTGTCTTTATGTATCTCAGGAAGCAAAGATGTGTGTATGGGGTGGGTGGGTAAAGGGGTTTGTCCTTTCAAAAACAAGTGAAGTTGGTCATGGTTTGTAGAAGACAACTGCAGATAATTCAGCTGATATCTTCATAAGGCATTGCCATACAGAAAGATCTCCATAATTTTTTAAGGAGTTTTTTTTTTTTTTTAAATGAGGCTCAGCTATAAAATATCAGATTTATTTTGGAAAAAAATATACCAACTTCTTACAAAAGTCATCATGGTAATTTAATAATCTTATCTCAGTTTCATTTCTCAAAACATAGCTCTTCCACAAAAATACCCTCCCCAGTTATTTCTGCTTTCTGGTTTGTTTCTGCTCAGTCCTATTAATGCTTTACCATATGGAGCTGCGGCTGAATTCCTCTATGAAGATGCTGACACCTGGGTCAAGGGTGCCATCCATGAGTGCCCAACAGCTGGTCCTCACTGCACTGGATTCCCCACAGGATGAAGACCCTGTTTGCCTTGGACTATGTCTTCTTGGCCCCAGGGAAGCCTTTCTCTTGTAGGTTTCCCAAAGCTTTTATGAAAGTAGTTCTTTCAGTTTCAGAAGCTACCTCTCTTTCATTAAAGGTGTCCACAAACTCTCCCCTCTTTCTCTCAGCACTACCCTGATCTCCTCAACAAGATCCCTAGTGGATCTGTACTCTTCTTGTCCTATAGACCTTGGAGAGCTCACAGACCATCAGTTTCTAAAGAGACTTACTCTTCAGCTTGGATGAGATACTCTGCTATAGTTAATTTCTCTTCATCTCCTACTCTCAAAATAGGGAACAACTAATGAACTTAAAGTATGTTGATTTGCTTACAACTTATTCTTCTGTAGTAACTCACTCTCACTTAGAATGGTTCCTCAACAAGTCACTTACATTTTAAGCCTCATCATGAATCGAAATGGAAGACCATTTCTTATTCTTATGTTTTTAAGTGGTCCATGGGTATAGCTGCCTGCCAAAAAGCCCTGAAAAGACTCAGTCCCTTTTGATGTAGGTTTTGGCTTCAACTTCTTCCTGAAACATGAGAGGTTTGGTAGAACTCAGATATGGGATAGGAAAAAGATGATAACATTTTGGGAGGTGTTCATTATAGACTGAGAAGTGACAGCCTGTATTTGGTGCTTATTAAGTGCTAGGCACTGAGCTAAAGTTTATTCATTCATTTTGTTGTTGTCAGTCTTCCCCTGCTAGAGTATAAGCTCCATGAGGGCAGAGATTGTTATCTTTTAAATTTCCTGCTCTATCCCTAGTTCCTAGATCATGGAGTCATTGAAAAGATAGTTGTTGCCTTAGTAAATCTCTCATCTGGTGCATTGGGTAGTTTGATTATTTGGATGTTACACATGAGTAAACAGAGGCTTAGACAGGTCATGTAACTTGTCCAAGGCCATAAACTTAGTAAGTAGTACAGCCAAGAATCAAAGTCAGGTCTGACTCCTGAGTCCATGGTTGAAACACTTGTCTACACTGTGTCTCATCTCTCTCAGTCCTGTCAATAATAACTCTGTGAAAGAGATACTACCCTTACTTTATAGATGAGGAAAGTGAAACCCAGAGAGGTCAACTAACATGACTGAGGTCACACAGCGGGTACCTAGGGAAGGCAGGTCTTGAACTCAGATAATTTTGACTCTAAAGTCCATGCACTTTTCCCTCTACTGTGGTGTACTGGTGAGAGGCTTTAAAAATTAGTATAATTATATATTTCAGACTCAAGTTATGATGATGTTGAGAATAATAAAAACTCACTAGTGGCAGAAAACAGAAGCTAAACACAGTTCAAATCAAAGAAACAGGATCCTCATGATTTATGACTCAGGATCCAGGTTTCCTGGGGGTTCACCTCTTGCCACGTGGTGTCTAAGGTAATAAGGAGGCTGTAAACCCTGCTTGTGTGCTCACCACCCCTCGTGGCAGAAATAGACCTTTCCCTTTTCAGTTAGTGCCACTAAAGACAGGTTTGTGTGCTGTCCATTTACCATGATGATAAGTCACTGATCCGGGTCCAGCTAAGAAGGCTGTATGTTAACCAGCCAGAGTTGTGAAGGGTGCCATAAAAATGATGAGGGGACTTATGCGGGCCCTCTCTGTTCCCTGAAGGTACTAAGGATGAATGCTCTGTATTCTGTTTTTGTGCTATTGTAGGCATGGGAAGATAAATACCAAGTGCTACTCAAATTCACCTGTCCAGATTCCAGCAGACACAGGCTCTTTAGGGAATATGGTGCTTAAGAAGTTAATAATGTTTAGAAATCTCTGGGTCTGTCAGAATAATGAATGTAGCTAATAAACATTCTAATTAGTTAACCTAGAGAAAAATCTTTGCAACTCTAGGGCACACATTTTCATATTATCCTGAATGTAAACATTACCTTATCACAGACTGCTATTTAAATGTTACTCTGTATATTTTCTTGGGTTCAGACACTGTTACTGACTATGCAGAAAGCTGCAGAAAAAGACTTAATAAAAAGTGACAGCAGGCACCTTTCCCTGCCGGCAGAGATGAAGCGCTTAGCTCTTGGCATTTCAATTACCTGAAACTAATGGAATAAATATTTTACAATATTATTGCCTTTTGGGGGGTAAAACACTCAAAGAAGGACTATACATGAAATGGAATTTTGTTCTTTTCTTAATGAAATAATTGAAAATGGATTTACTATCAGAATCTGATCATTAAAAAAAATAAAGATACCAGAACTAGCATCAGCGTGAAGAGATCAGGACATAATTTCTTATATGCATGGCCTTCGTCACTGTCATTTTGCCTCCAGCATAACTTTAAAATAATGCCCTCTAACTATATCCATGAAACCCTTTTAGCTGAGCTCAGATGATTTTATGATGGCATAAATTTATTAGGGTAATTTTTTTTAAGCATGAGGCTAGTCAAGAATTTCCAGCTTCAGAGAATATTACATTTTGGGTGTCATGGGTTTGAGGTACGATTAAGTTTACTCTTTGACTTGGCTGTCAGTGATCCTGGTTTTGTCTTTTGTTTTCCTTGTCCCCTGGCTTATTGAAGGCATGAAACACAAAAAAGCAACAGCTGCCTGGAAAATGTGCTTTCTCAATGAAATGATACTTCTTTATTACCTAGCACAGAGTCTTCCATGCAAAGATAATAATGGATTTTCCCCACTGATGTGAAAGATGGGGCCCAAAGATAAATCACATACTGCTAATTTCAGTGTTTGATGTCTTTGGAGATGGGGAAATGGTCTATTTTCCCTTTAGGTATGTCATCATTTTTACTAAAGTCAATAAAAATAATGTCAAATCTGCAGATGGCTGGCATATTCTGTAATGTCATATCATATCCCATGGGGCCCATTAGTTTAATAACTGTTGTTTATAGAATTTTTATCATTGTGTGTGTCTAGGAAAATTTTATGATGAAACTAAAAATTCAAAAATACCTATATCATCTTTTAACAGATCTCTTTCCCTATTCAGTTGACTTGCCCTATGCACATGACATTCTCAAGGGACATCTAGACAGTCATGGATTTTATATATTTTTATAGTTGTTATATTACTGATAACAGTAAATGATTTGTTTATTTACATTGTATCTATATGTGGCAAGATAAGGCTCTTGATATTTTATCCATTTTTTAAATTGAGGATTTATATATCCTGGCCAGTATGTGTGGAATGAGAATTATCTTTGAAACTAATTATCTAAAAAGATTATTTGAGCACTTAGGAAAAAATACTTGAAGAAAGAACTCACTGAAAAACTGAGCAAAAAATTCTTGCCAGAGGATTGATTAAATTTTGCCAAATATTATATAGTAAAATTATTATGCAATTTTTGTTCTACAGATTGAAAACAAATGATCCAAATGCAGCCCAGGTAGATTAGGGAATCTCCTAAAGTCAGTACCAGAATCCAGAATTTAATAACCCAGAAATACAATCCCTTCAGCATGTCTGTTGAATTTGCTTCCTAAATCTGTCCACTTCTCTGCAACTCAATGTCTATCAATCTAACCCCACCTGCCATTTTCTGTCTTCTAAGTCACTGCCAGAAATGATCTCAGTTGTTGCTCTTCTAGAATCATTTCTCAACTCAACAGCCAAAGTGATCAATTAAAGGTGTAAACTGAATCCTTTAATTCGCCTGCTCAGACTCTCCAGTGGCCTCCCACTCCTTAGCATCTGACAAGGTCCCCTGGTCTGGCTCCTGCGATCCTACCACCTCATCCCCTAGCACTCTCCATCTTACTGTCTCCAACCATTCTGGCCACCTTGTTCCCTTTACCTGGAATGTTCCCTTTACCTGGTCCTCCTGCAGACCTTGGAAGATCGTGCTCCCTCACTTCTCTGTGTCCTCAGTTCGAGTTCCATCTTCTGTCAGGGGTCTTCCCTAACATACACTGTCTTAGCACATTTCTTTGTAGAACTTTTCAATATCCAATATTTTATTTACGAATTTATTTATTGTCATACTTCTCCTACTACAGGTCACCTTGCAAAAACAAGCACCTTACCTGTCTTATTCACTATTCTATCCCCAGTTCCTAGAACAGCGCCTGGCACTCTGTTGGTTCTCAATGCATATTTATTGAATGAATGAATGGATGAAGGATCCTAAAGTTTCTCCTAGAAACTGGGAAAATATTTTCCTCTACCTGAGTACAGTGCAACCCATTCCTAGCTCATATCAATTGAGTATACTCTCCTTCCCTAACATGTCGATCTGAATGCTTAACTGGGAAACATTTTTATCCACTTTGGAGTGGCTAACTACAAAATTAAAAAGAATGAAGTGAAAACTTTTGTGATATTTAGGATGGATAACGTTTGTTTTTAGTGGCATGATGAAATAAGAATCCTTCTAAATGTTCTAGATATCCCGTGGTAGCAATTATCCTGTGAACAGGGTACCCCTGATGTGTTTTGATTTCAAAGCTTCACACTGAACTTCATGATCACTCACTTGATTCAGGATTTATTATCCCACATTATTTGGCATATTGATAGGATCAAAATTGTGTCCAAGATTCAGTCCCAGCACCGCACAAGGGGTAGCCCCACCTCGGGTGCAGCTTTATCCTAGGTGTAGATATGCCGCTCCTAATTTATTACATTTTTCTTGTTCATATTTATAACCTAGGAATTTAGGCAGTGGGATATCCATTTGTTCTTCCTTTCATTTTTCAAGGTCAAGGCCATCTTCCTAGGACCTCTTTCCTACTCTTTGCCTAAGACTCAAGTTAACCCCATTCCTCCATTTATTTCCAGAAACGTCCCTCATGTGTTTCCAAAATTGGGGAAGTTGGGAGCTTTTACACGGATGCTTCTTATTCAGTACTGAGCATGTGAGTTGGAGTGTCCTAAAAATTGAGTGTCTGCATTCTTAGAAGTTCCAGGAGCTCTGTAATATAAGGCAGAAGCACAGATTCTCTGTGAAGAATGTAAATGACCTTACACAAGAAGTTCTAGGAAAGAACTTCCTAGAACTATATTGATGAGGCATCTGAGAAAAAAGATGATGTTCTCCAAATAAGATTTTATTTTACACCAATGAAAAATTTAAAGGTAGTATTAAAATTATGGAAGAGTTTTGATGAGAATTGTCTGATGGGTCTCATTGCATAGATGGACTTACACCAACTGTATTTATTGACATCTGCACATATTCTTTGACTCCTTCCCAAATTCAATGAATAAGAAATTCTCTATTTCTGGATGGCTTTGTTTAGGTGAACATCTGGACCTGTGATTTCACTTGGGTGTTCTCTATATCAATTCATGTCAACAGTCTTCTACTTTCCTAGGTTCATATCTTACCTCTGAGTCTCATAGAACTTGTTAAAATTTATTGAATATTTACAAAGGATTCATTGATATTAAAATATATTTAAACTATCAGTAATCAAATTATGTGCTTGTGGAAGAGTAATGAACTGACAGATGTGTGAAACAAAACACAGATTCTATAAAATGTTCCAAGTATATTTGGGAATTTAGCATTTTAAGTGAAAGGAGAAAAAATGGAGTATTCAAAAATTAATAATTCAATAAATGTTGTTAAAATAAGTGGCTAAACATCAAAAAAGCTGAGGCCGTAAAATAATTGTAGATGAATCAGTAGCTTAAATGTAAAAATTACATCATATACATACTAGATTAAAATATAGATGTTTTGGTTATTTTGAGGCTGAAGAACTTTTAAAGTATAACATCCCAGCTAGAAACCGTAAAAGAGAAGGGTGATAGATTTGATCCCTTATTTCACATGGAAAAAATGTCATGGAACAAAGTTTAAAGAATGAAAAAGTGGGGAAACTATTTCCGATGTAGATCATGATCAATATTGCTACAATATTTTTTTAATTCCTATGAAATATTGAGAAAAAAATTTCTGTCCCCATAGAAATAATTTGCAAATGACATAAACACAATAGGATAAATAAAAATGGCCAAAAAACAAGGAAATTATGTTCAACATTTCAGATACTCTAATAAAACAACATCTCCCCCCTCCCCACTTATTAGATTTGCATACAAAATGATTGGTAACACAACACGTAATAGAGCATAGGAAGATGGACACTCTCATACTCTGTTGGTAGAGTACAAATTAGTACAAGATTTCTTAAGGGCTATTTGGCAGAAGACACCAAAGAGAGAAAATTTTGATCCTTTTTGATCCAGCAACTCCACTTCTAGGAAATTGTTCTAAAGAAATAATAAGACAAAGTAGAAAAAAAGAAAAGAAAATAATAAACTAAATGTCAGAAGGTAGATGTTTAATAATGATTATTTTTGAATGATCATTAATGAGTGAACGGTGCTTGTAACATTGACAAACAAAGTAAGAAGATTCAAGTTCAGTGTCCTTTAATAAGGAAACAGTAAATAAAGTATGGCTCATATATTTATTTTAGAATAGTATGGCTCATATATTTATTTTAGAATAGTATGCAGCCATTATTAAGGGTGTCAGTCTACATTAATTAACATAACATGGCAGTCACAACATAAAATTGAATGAAAAAGTTGGCTGTTCAGTGGCCTGTACAATATGCTACCATTTATTTAAAAGTATGCACATAACATATATGCGATGGATATGACCCATTTTATGAGCTTGTGGTTCAAAATAAGATGTTATATGTCCTGTTAAATTCTCAACTTAAAAAGCCCAAGTCTCCAGTTTGCCTCTAAACTAAAATGTCCTTTTCTCTTCTTAGGGCTTCCTCTCCCATGATGGTCTTAGCAAGTTACCAAGTTTCTTTTTTACACTCATAGGGTCAATTCAGACTACTTTCAGCTCACAGTAGGAGCCAGATCTCAGCTGTGTTTCCTTGAAGCTGGAGAGCACCTCAGATACCACTAAAAACTGATTCCTTTAGTCAGGGTCATCTGTTATCAAGCCAAAGAGTTGAGGTTGCAGCTTTTTAAATTCTTCCTGAGTGGCTGACATTTTCAGATCCAGCTGGAGCACATTATAATTCCCATCAAGTCTGACACAACCAAGTCTGACCCTCTAGTTCTGGTCACTGCTCTTGGCCCTAGACCAGACTCCTTCAAGAAAGCAAATGTATCTTGCTGGTGAGTGAGGGAAGAATGTTCCCACTATCTCAACTCTGAACACCTCCTCAACCTGGACCTTCTCAGCCACTCAGGATCAAGCCAGGTTTGGTGGGTTTCTTTTTTTAATTAATTAATTGATTGATTGATTAATTTATTTTTGGCTGTTTTGGTTCTTCGTTGCTGTGCGGGCTTCCTCTAATTGCGGTGAGCGGGGGCTACTCTTTGTTGCGGTGCGCGGGCTTCTCACTGCGGTGGCTTCTCTTGTTGTGGAGCATGGGCTCTAGGTGCACGGGCTTCAGTAGTTGCAGCACGTGGGCTCAGTAGTTGTGGCTCGGGGCTCTAGAGCTCAGGCTCAGTAGTTGTGGCTCGTGAGCTCTAGAGCGCAGGCTCAGTAGTTGTGGCGCACGGGCTCAGTTGCTCCACAGCATGTGGGATCTTCCCGGACCAGGGCTCGAACCCGTGTCCCTTGCATTGGCAGGTGGATTCTTAACCACTGCCAGGAAAGCCCTGGTGGGTTTCAATGTCCACCAATCACAAGCCCTATTTCCTTAGTGCCTGGAAATTCCCACTGAGGGCTTTTTTCTTCTATCCGTATAAGGATTTCTTTATAGTGGTCTTACTGGATCAAACCAATAGATTTCCTCATTTTTCTTAATGAAAAGGGTTGAGCTTTGAAACTTCCCCTCCAGAAAGCTCCATTTATAGCATTTTTTTTCCATGCATCTCAGCAATATTCAGACTCTGGCTACCATTAGTATGTTTGGCAAAGAAAAAAATTTAATTAAATATTTTCTTGATACCTATTCCCTTCAATGGGAAAGGGGATTGCTGGAGACAGTGAGAGAAAAGAGGTTATTTATGGATGCATTTTCCCCTAAATTTCTACCATATTACTTCTAGATGATAAGATTTCTGGTGATTTGTTTGTAGTATTTTTTCTACATTTTAGTTTTAAAAATGAGCATGTATAACATTTAAAAAATAAAGAAACTATATTTATTTTTGGAAAGTATGCAGTTTCTCAGAGCTCTTTATGCAATTTTTTTGCTACAAGAGCACAGACAAGTAATTTGATGTTTCTAGGCCACAGGTAATCCATGTGTAAAATGCAAGGGTATGATTACTTATCTGTAGCTCAAAAAATATTTTCCTCTTTCCCTAAGAGAAATAATTCACAACAGTATCAATATGGCAGGGATATATTTTGAAGCGCTCACTTTACAGAGGAAGTGGCAGAGTTCTAGAGAAGGTAAGCAGCTTCCTAAAGGTAACACAGGTCATCAGGGGAGAGCTCGACCACACTCAAGTCTTTTGACTCTTCTAGTTGAGTGGTACTGCACTCCACCCCTCTCTGTGCCTGTGTTTGTTTTCCACTTTAAAAATAAGTTTGTAAGATAGTCTTTAAGGTCTATCTCTGCTTTAAAATTCAATGACCTTTGAAAAGATTCATGACGCAGCGTACACATGAGACAACTTGGAATATGTTGGCATCACTACCTGTATTGACTTAAATTATCACATTTAACCTGAGCTACTTCAGAATAAGATCTTTTATTTACCAGTTGTGGAGACTTATTTCCTTGTTTTGTCTAGTTAAAAGGCATTGGAAAAAATGAGGCCAGTCCTCACTGTTCAAGGGAGCTCTTATCTCCCTCCACTGTTTGTAAGACTGAGGATGGTTGTAGGTTTTCTCATTGCTGTCACTTAGGATGCACTTGTAAAGCATATTTTACCTAGATTGCTTCAACAAACTGTTGAACCCTCTGAGCAGTCATTAGCTCATTCTGCTCTTTTGCTTACCTTGTCCTTTTCTACCCTCATTACCTGAGACCACATTCATCTGAGATGGCTTGATTTGTCTGGTGTGAAACAACTGAGATTTGTCTGGAACACTCTTTCTCTGTTTCACTCATATGCTCTGCAGGACCTTCTTTTCATGATGATTTGTTGAGGGCATTCTTTTGGTCTGTAAATTGCATCCAAAGTCATTCAAACTCTGTTTTGGCTCCATAGTAGATTTCTCATGCATATCATTGTATCATAATATTAAAACATATCATCCAAACTTTTCCCAAAAAAAAAAGCTCTTAAAAAATCATCCCAGTAGCATTAGGATTGGAACCCAGAAGGCAGGCCTCAGGAGGAAACACGTGGCTTGGATGGGATTGGTGGCCCTAACAGATTTCAGATGTAGTGAAATCTGGATCCGAATCCTGTGTTCTACCCTCCTCCATCACTCTCTCCACCCTTTCTCCCTTTTTCCTTTAAATTACTTATTAACTTAAAAATGTTTAAATTATATAAGAATAATTAGAATAAATGTGAAATCCCCCTACAAATGCCCTCCACTCCTCTCTTTAGTTGTAGCCACTAACATTTTTGATGCCTCTTATTAAATATTTTTCTATTTATCTCATATATATATACATATATAGATAGATACAGAGATATGGATGTAAACTCATAGTGTTTCCTTTTTGCATTAAAGTGGGTTGTGATATATGTATAATTCTGTGACTTGTTTTTTTCATTTAATAAGTCCTGGATATATTTTTGGGTGAGTAGGTCTGATTTACTCATTCTTTTGAATCTGTCCATTATATGGGTGTACCATAATATATTTAACTATTATCCTAATAATGGATATTATTATTATTAATTATTAAAATGGATATTCAGTCTTTCAATTTTATTTATAAAAATAATGCTACAATAATGTCCTTTAAGCACACGTGCAAGTATTTCCTTACAGCTGTGCTGGTTCAGGCTTATATACTTCATCATATTGGCTTAGCCATGGTTTCTGTTGGATGCTGCTGGGTGACCTTCCAGTTAGCCTGGTGTTAACTGTATTCTTATAGGCCCCAGAGGGAAGCCTTGATCAATGCCAAACAGAAGATATTACGGAGCTGGTGGATAAATTATTTTCCTTCCCTTCCCTGATGGGCTATTGCCAGATGTAGTGTTTAAATGAACCCTCTCAGGGGATATGCTGTGTGACTGAACGACCAGGTGTACTTTCTGCTAAGGCTGTGCAGTGGCCAGATTCGTAATTCACCATTTTGTATTTGCTTTCCCTCCTTCTTCATCTCATTTTCTTTTTTCTCTATTCTAGCTTCCTTGGGATTGTATCCCTAATGAAACATTAAAAGTATATTTTGCCTTTTTCTAGGCTTTGTTTTCTAGAAAACTTGGGCTTAGAAAAAGGTATAGTCTGAAAAAAAATAATTATTAGGTCAAAGGATATGTGGGCTTGTGCTCATTTCATTATACCACCCTACTTTTTAATCAGACATATAGTTATAAATATACGGTATTTTTGTTTTCATTACTTACTAATTGCAAATATTTATGTTATAAGAAGAGCTATGTTGTTCTGTATGTATATATACTATATATTGTAAAGTAATATATTGTTCCTTTCTGAGCATTCAGTGGCAGTTAAGAACCTCTCTGAGTGTATTCAATATTTTCAGGTATAACGTTACATGAAATCCTTTAAGTGATGAGTTCCAGTGCTTTAATTTTGTAGCTAAATAAAACAAAGCCTGAATTAGTTCTTTATCCTTCTCTGAATTACACTATAAAACAGTTACTGCTCTCCACAGAAGCCATCTTTCTGAAAATATGAAGTAGCTCAAAAGAGCATCATTAGGACAACCCTATATTACAATTTTTTTTTATGTTGGAAAGGTAGTTGGTAGCATAAACTTTCATAACTTCATGATGCAGAGAGAACTTGATTAGCCTTTTGTCCAAGTTTTAACACACTGTGCAGAGGGTAGAAGGAATTAAAGGACATTTTCATCTTATTCGGTCTTCCGGGGTGAAGTGGGAGTCGGCAAGGGGAGAAATGGTTAGACTCTGAGATAAATAAAATTTGTCAAAACCTGGACAGCCGAAGCTAATCTCTGGCTTGTCAGCTCTCCATGGCGTTCTTAGTACTATTACCAGCAATCATAATCCTAACCCACATTTGTAGCTTCTGGTCTAGCAGGGTCTAGCAGTCCCTCTATGAATATGTTTTCAAATGTGTATATATTATTCAGAACACTTCGTTTTCTGTGAGAACGTTGGGAAGAGCAGATAACCGTAACTTATGGATCTGGATCTAGAGTGTGATGTACTGGGTCAGGCATACACTCATACACTCATCCCCTCCTGTTTCCCATTCATATGGAGATAGATTCAGAAAGAGAATTTTTATTGCACTGTTAATGCAGGCCCATTTTATGTTTTTTCATCCATTACTCTGTGGATGTTTTTCTGAGTTGGCCTCACTTTCAGAACCCTGAAACGTAGCTGGACAGAGGGCAGAAGGAAGAGCCTGGATTCTTGGGAAAGTCTCCAAGGGAGATGAATTTAGGTCAGGAGAGTAGGTATTAAATTAGGTGTATATATGGGAATTATGTTGGCTTTTCATATTTGCTTAATCAGGAAAATGGGTGTGGTGCTTTAGTGAACTCCTGAAAAGAGTACACGCAGTCAACAGTGAGTGCGGGGTCTCAACACAGATGTAGGAGGAAGGGGAATTTTTAATGGAGTCGAAATATGTTAGCAATGCTTATAGTTGCCAGCAAGCCACATACACCTGTGTTAGCTTAGAAGGAGGTCTGCATGGATTTGTAAAATGGAAACCTCATTTGAATTCTAACTAGATTAAAGACATTGATGAGCCCAGCCCAGTTTATCCTATAATTGGGAAAACTGGGGCTCTCTTCAGTAGTTATCTACCAAAGAACACTTCTTTGCAGTGCTTTATTGATGGAAAAGCAACATTTATGTAACTGCTGTCATCCTGGAAACCATGTCTTGAATTCAGAGAGTTGCCACTCCTCAAATTGCAGCTTCCTGCTGGTGACTTAGCAAGCCAGGTCAGAGAGCGAAAAAGAGAAAACTAAAAGTGCAAACAGCACCCTTTCCATGATTCAGCCTTTTTTCTGACCACTTCATGTTTCAGAAATAAAGACTTTATAGTAAAATCTTCAGAAAATGTCATTTTTCTCAAAATAATTCATACACATGGTTACAGAAAATAGAATGAAAGGTCTTATAATGGTGAAAATAACAATGGTGTCCGTGAATTATTCTGAATAATTATATATGATGCATAACTTGAGTGTATGTATTTTCAGCATCCAGGTTTAGGAAATGTGATAAATTAAAGATGACTGCTAATTGTTTGACACTTATGTAGTGGTGTATGTCTGTATGTCTTTCCTTTAAATCTGGGTGGACTCTTTTACTACTGTGAACAATTGAATCTCGTAGAAATGATTCTGTGCCACTTGTAGGGCCCAGGTCTTAAGAGACTATCAACTTCTGTTATACTTCCTGTCTTTTAGAATTCTTACTCTTGGAACCCAGTAGCCATGCTGTGAAAAAACTCAATTACCCCAGTGCAGAAGTCCATGTAGAAAAGAACTAAGACGCTCAACTGATGGCCTTCCCTGAGCTTAAGACCCTCAACTGATGGCCTTCCCTGAGCTTAAGACCCTCAACTGATGGCCTTCCCTGAGCTTCCAGGCAACAGCCAGCACTAACTTGCAGTTGTGTGAGTGAGCCATCTCTGAAGTGGATACTTCACCTCCACATGAACTGCCCAGCTAATGCCATGTGAAGGAAAAACATTGCCCAGCCAAACCTTGGCCAAATTCCTGATCCACAAAATTGTGAGATATAATAAAAGAGTGGCTGATTAAAGCCACTGGATTTGGGGGTAATTTGTTATGCAGCAAAATATAGCCAGAACAGAAATTTTGGCATAGGGAAAGAATAGATATCTTGATTAAGAGATCTGGTTTCTAATTTGGCTCCAACATTTAATAGCTACGTGACTTTAAATAGCTGGGGACAGCTATTAAGCCCTTCTCAGCCTTAGTTTCCTTATCTGTAAAATTGCAATAATAATATGTATTTTAAAGGCCAAGGTGCGCATTAGAGATATCATATGTAAAGCAACTATTACATTTCTTGAAAGATGATAATAACTCCATACAGAAACAATTATTCATCAGTTAACCCACTCCTCTGTACCTTCTTCTTCCTAAGCAGTTTTCCAGATCAGGGTATTGCCAAAGGGAATATCATTTTTGAAAATCAATTTGGCAGTGTGATTCAGAGCTTTGAAATGTTTATATATCTTTCATCAAGTAATTCCATTTTATGACTCTATTCTAAGGAAACATTCCTAAATACTGGCCATAATACATCCATTCATGAAATAAAATGCTTATATAGTACTCTGATCTCCACACAGTACTTAAAGAATTTAAGTCTTTTGAAGTTCATCACTGTGTTATGTAGACACGTCAACCGACCGCAACATCAGCAGTGGTTGAAACTCTCCTCAAGGTAGCACCATCCCCAAATATTAATTTAGAAAACGTCAACAACTATTAGGATAAGTACATGTAGTATGATTCAGTATGGAAGTGGAACTTTTAAGAAGTGCCTTTCATTCAACAAATACTTATTGAATACCAGCAAAATGGTAGACTCTGGGTAAGATCCTAGGAGAACAGAGATGAAACCACAGCCTCTCCTCTTTCCTAGAGAGTCTCATGAGGGTTCATCTTGGCCGGAGTCAGCCCTGCTTCTCATACATTCCATAAATGTCTTTACCTGGATGCCTTCATTGTCACAGTCTTTCTACTCACAACAATCTCCCCATGTTACCAGGCAAAGCATTTTGCATGACTCGATTTGAGTTCTACCTCCTCCAAGCAGTCTTCCCTGGATCTGTGCTACACGCTTTCTAGCTCCACTGTATCCCCATGGTGCTAGCTTCTTGCAGCGTTCACTGTCTACTCATCTCTGGCTGTTCTGTATAGCTAGTTTTCTTTTTAAGTGGCTATGTACTATTTTCACAACTAGGTTAAAAATTCTTTATTAATCTCAAACATAACATTTCTTATGTATACCTAATATATAGAATATGAGATACCTGGGTATCTTGTTAAAATACATATTCTGATTCGGTATGTTTGGGGTGAAATCCTGGATTCTTCATAGATTCCAAGAGGTACAGAGAAAAAAAAAATCGTTCCAAGTGAAAATGTGCCAGGTGGGTTACAACATGTTGCTTCTAGTTGCTCACAACATAAAGCTGCCTAGAAGACAGTTCTTCATAGATGCCAAGCTCTTAGGTGATGTCCTTGCTGCTTGGACCTCAGACCACACTTTGAGTAGCCATAGTAAGGTTGTTGAGGACAGTTACCACCGTATTCTTCTGTTTGTCCAGCACCTTGGACAGTGCCTTGGACACAGCAAAGGTGTTCAATAAATGTTTATGATGGTGAGAAACAAAGAAAGAATACAGACCTTGGGACAATACTGACCTAGGTTACAGTATCAGTTCCACCACTTAATGCTCTGAACGATCATGGGCATTCAGTTATTTATAAAACAACCTTGCAGGGTTTCTATGATGTCAGAATTGAATTATGCATTTTAAAGCACTTGGCATAGTAGTAGTATAGAGCAAGAGACTGACAAATAAATGGTATTTCCTCTTAATGATGATGAAGGACAATTTTACTTTTCTTCAGTGGTATTGTTCTTGGTTTTATACAGAAGGAAATAAAGGGAAGGAAGGTACAGATAAAAATTTTGGCTTGATTTTTAAAGATTATTGCATTTCTATTTTATCAGTTTTAACATATGTTCCAAGAGGTACAGAGAAAAAAAATCATGACAAGTGAAAATGTGCCAGGTGGGTTACCATATGTTGCTTCTAGTTGCTCACAATATAAAGTTGCTTAGAAGACAATCAAAGATAATCAGTAAGTAGTACCAAAGGAGAAAACAATGTTACTGTCATCTTCCTACTACCCTGGTTCATACCCAGCCTGTTTGGCAGAGATAGTGTCTACGTATATTCCAGATGAAGCCCTGGCAAAGGCCCTCGGTAGGATGACTCAGAGGGTGGTTGTGAAGAGGGTTGGCATGAAGCATTCGGTGCTCACCTAATTGCATCGGAAAAGGAATTGCATGTTGAAGAAAGCCCCATGCTGTACTTCCTGAATCAGCTCCCCTCATCCACTGGCAGAAAAAGTAGTTAAAATATCCCCCAGATTCAGGCAGTTTGTATTTCAGTTGAGACAGTAAGTAGTCTTTCTTGCATGAATTGTATTTCAGGGCAGGAAAATAATTAGGGGAAGTTTTTTTCTTTTGTTTGTTTGTTTTTAATCATAGCTTAAAAATGAGAAGAAATAGAAAACCACATTTACAACGTTAATGGATCTAGATTATGGTCATAGTAGTTGCTAAAACCGTTTGATAAGAAACATTATATGTGAAACTTAATAATAGATGGATCAGGCTGGCATGACCTGAATCCACTAATTAATCTTTCCATCACTAAAGGAGGGGCAGACAGGACCTATTTTTCTTTTGATGCAAGGCAATGGGAAGTGTACGGAAATGTTATAAAGTATTGTTGACAAAAGAAATAACCTATCACTGATCAGGCCTCTAGACCTAACGCCCAGTTTACAGAAAAATACAGGGGATGGAGGTCATTTAATCAGCCAAATCCAGTTATTCTATAAGACAAATAATTTAGTTCTTTCAAATAATAAATAGCAGAAAAAGGAGAATTGTTGTATATTAATAGAGACGTATAATACACATAATGTAAATGCAATGTGTGGACCTTGTTTGGATTCTTATTCAGACAAATCAACTTTAAAAGTATTTTTAAATATTCAGGGAACATTGAACTTGAAGTAGATATTAAAATGTTACAAGGAATTATTGTTAATCATACGATAATGCTGTTGGAGTCATGTTTTAAAACGTTCTTACCTGTTGAAATGCCTACTGCAATATTTCTTGATAAAAGAAGTCCATCTTTACCAGAAGGAGGAAACAGTGACATTCAAATTTAGAGAAGTAAAATATTTCACTGGTTAAATTAGCAAAAAATTAAAAGTATTTATGTTGTCAAGTGTGGCAAAAGTGAGAGTAAATAAAAACTCTTATGCATTTAGTAGAAGTTTAAAGAGTAGAACATTTTGTGCAGCGTCGGCAATATTTACCAAAGTTCATGTTGCATGTCCTCTATTTTAGGAATTCGGGGAATTTCCAGAATTCCTCTTCTAGCTCTGTGAATCAGGAGAGCTGGATGGAAGCTCTACCTCCTGCTGTGGATCTGGCTGGGCTTGGTTCCTCATGGCTCAGGTCTGTCCCATGTTTTTAATTTTTGTTATCAATAAACAATTTTTTATTTTTTAGAAATAGTACTGAGAGTTCCCATATAGCACTGTCCTCACAGTTCCTCCTATTTTTAATAACATATTCGTAGAGTATATTTGTTATAATTAATGAACCAATACTGACACACTGTTATTAGCTGAAGTCTATAATTTATTCAGCATTTCCTTAGTTTTTACCTAGTGTCCGTTCTCTGTTCCAGGATCCTGCCTGGGGTACTATATTATATTTAGTTGTCATGTCTCTTTAGGCTCCTCTTGGCTGTGACAGTTACTTAGACCTTGTTTTCAATGACCTTGACAGTTTTGAGGAGTGCTGATCAGGTATAATGTAGGGTGCCTTTGTATTGAAATTTTTCTGGTGTGTTTCTTATGGTTAGCTTGAGGTTATGGCTTTTGGGGAAGAAGTTCAGAGGAATAAAGTACCACTTTCATTGTTGCTTAAATTGTTTCAGTTTTGGCTGTTGTGCCCTGTTAATGTACCTCCATTACTGTGTGTGGTTTTCTTTGAGCACTTTCTTACTTTCTGGGCTGCAAGATGCTCCAGGAGTCATCTTGTATATTTCCTGCCCTAGTCCTAGGACCAGCCATCTCTCCAATAAGCCCTGGTTCCTTATTGGAAAATGATTTTAGAAACCAAGATTTGGGTGGTAAGTGTGCTCATTTCTACTGTGGTATTATTTCTTCTAGGCCTTCTCAGCTGACAGAGCAAAAATATATGTGTGCATACTAACCTATATTTATCCATATATCTGTAAATATTTCTTTATGTAATAAACTATACCTGTATTAAGTTAAACATGAGTTCTTACTGAGGTCTCCAACTCTAATCCATTACCACATGGATCATTCTAGCTAGTTACCCTTGCTGGTCTGTAACCTCCCATTCCAACAGTAAGAAACAGTAAGAAACCAGGGTCTCATCATCTACCATCTAGTTACTTAGTTTTTCATTTTCAGTGGACATGTATAGCAGTGTTAGAATTATTAATCCCTATCTCACGGGAAAGAGTTTTATCAACTTATAAAACTGTATAGTGCCTATATACAGTTCCTGTTGTCATTATTCTTACAGATTCTACTCATTTCCAAAGTCACTTAGGTCAGTACACTTCCCCTAACCCTCTTCACTGAAGTTGTTTAATTTTTTTTTTTTTTTTGCGGTACGCGGGCCTCTCACTGTTGTGGCCTCTCCCGTTGCGGAGCACAGGCTCCCGATGCGCAGGCTCAGCGGCCATGGCTCATGGGCCCAGCCGCTCCACGGCATGTGGGATCTTCCCGGACTGGGGCACGAACCCGTGTCCCCTGCACCGGCAGGCGGACTCTCAACCACTGCGCCACCAGGGAAGCCCTCATATATTTTTAATACAATTAGATTCCCTTACCATAGTCTGCATTGTTCTTGGCACCTCCTAAACTCCTATATGATTTTTTAAAATTTGCATATATTAAGGTTCATTCTTTGTGCTGTAAAGTTCTATGGGTTTTGATAAATGCATAGTGTAATGTACCACCATTACAGTACTATACAGAATAATTTTACCACAGGTAAAATACCCTGTGCTTCACCTGTTCATCCCTCCTTTCCTCTCTGTAGCATCAATGAACTTTTTACTCTCTCTATAGTTTTGCCCTTTCCAGAATGTCATATGATTGGAACGCTATAGTATATAACCTTTTTTGGACTGGCTTCCGTTACTTAGCAATATGCATTTAAGTTTCCTCTATGTCTTTGTAGCCTGAAATGTTGTTTCTTTATATCACTGAATAGTATTTCATTGTATGATATACTACAGTTTATTTATAATTCACCTATTAAAGAACATCTTGGTTATTTCCAGTTTTTGGTGAAAGAATAAAACCACTATAAAATTTTGTATTCAGGGTTTTGTTTAGACATGTATTCAGCTCATCTGAATAAACAACTAGGAGCACAGTTGCTAGATTCTATGGTAAAGCTGGGTTTATAAGAAACTGCCAAACTTCCATCCAGAGTGGCTTTAGCATTTTGTATTTCTACCTGCAATTAATTATATTCCTAATGCTCTGTATCCTTGCCAACATTTGGTATTGTTTGTTTTTTGAATCATAGCTATTTTAATAGGTGTATAGGGGTATCAATTGTTATTTTAATTTTCAGTTTCCTAATGACGAATGATATTAAAAATTTTTGTTGTTTATTTGCCATCTGTGTATCTTTCTGAGGTATTTGTTCAGATCTTTTGCCCTTTTAAAAATTGGTTTATTTTCTTACTATTGAGTGTTAAGAGTTCTTCGCGTATTCTGAATACAAGCCCTTTATCAGGTAAATGTTTTGAATTTTTTGTCATCCAGTCTGTGACTTATCTTTTCAGTCTCTAAGCACCCATTTTATTTTTACTTCTGGGGCTACAGAATAGGGATGATTAGCTGTTATTCTTCTAATAGCAGTGGCAGAGCCTAGAGGGAAGACACTCAACCTCACGATCTTATTAGAATACCCTAATTATGTCAAGTTTGGTAACATTGCATCGAGCAAAGAAAGTCACATGCTCAAATTCTGCATTAATGAAATAGGGTGGAATATATGGATGGGGGATAGGGAAGAATGAGTAATCTTAATAATATAATCAGTCCTATCATCCGTGAAACTACAGTGGCTTTCTATTACTTTATTCTGTGTCTTATTTAATGTTAAACATTTCTTCAATCTTTCTGAAAGATCCTAATGTGAGAAAGCAACCAATTCTGTATTTCTTTCCTTTGCATAATTTTAATTCCCAGACATTGTTCACATTAATCAATGTTACATAAATAAGAGTGTAAGGTCGGATCTTAACAAATGGCACCACGAAACAGAGGAAAGCTTCAAGTGAGCTTTATTAGGGAGCGCTCCCGGGCGAGGTTCACTGGTCCGAGAGAAAGGGGCCAGAGAAGTCGCACCCGGGCGAGGGTTGGGCAAGATTTTATAGGGGAAGAAGGGAAAGGGGTGTGGTGAATCTGGGAGGGCGCAGGGTATTCCTTATTTGGTGGTCTTTTCGGGTATCCTGGGGGACCGTTAGTCCCGCCCCTCGAAAGGCGGGAAGGCTGGGCTGGGTTCAAAGTCCCCAGGTCAGTTCCTGGAACTGGGTGGTCCGGAATGTCTCCAGGGCAGTTTCTGGAACTGGGTGGTCCAGAGGATGCAACCTGTGAATCTGATTGTGTTCCCCTGCCTCGGGCCAGTTGGCCTTACAAAGAGCTCACCTAACAAATATCTCTTTGAGTGCAATTCAGTGAAAATAGCTGGTTTCTCTCCATTACCTTGTCGAAGTTTACATGTAGTTCTGTTCTATAATAACTTTCACAGTTGTCTAACAAATTTATAATGGATTGGTTGCTTATTACCAGTTTTTTAAAAAAGTCATGGCTTCTCCAGTCATTCTGTATATCAAAATTATTTCATAAAGTGGCTTAGTTCTTCTATATTTGAAAATGATATCTGCTTTTTTCTACTTGAGAAACAACTTAGTTGGATGTATCTTTTTGGGTCATATTGTCTTGCCCTGATAATTGTAGCAGTTGCTTCAGCATCATTATTATTGTTGTGGTTATTGTTTATATTGTACTTTAAAAATTAAGACGTCGCAGAAAATCAAAGTTTTTGACTATTTTCCCAATCTCAGTACATTATTCGAAGGCAACAATGGTATCAGCTTTGTGTATTATCATTCAAGACCACTTTATATGTCTTTAGTTACAGATATATAAATATATATTCCATTTCTTTTCTTTTTTTTTTTTTTTTTTTGCGGTATGCGGGCCGCTCACTGCTGTGGCCTCTCCCGTTGTGGAGCACAGGCTCTGGACGCGCAGGCTCAGTGGCCATGGCTCATGGGCCCAGCCGCTCCATGGCATGTGGGATCTTCCCGGACCGGGGCATGAACCCGTGTCCCCTGCATCGGCAGGCGGACCCCCAACCACTGCGCCACCAGGGAAGCCCTGTATTCCATTTCTTTTAGCACTGAACATCACTATGGAAAACTCAGAAAAATTTAACTTCTGAGCAGAACTGATTTTTTGCCTAGATTCACCCAACCCCATCTGTCCCTTAGAAATCCTTATTTAATCTTTGAAGTTTGGTAATGTCTTTAAAAGTATATATCTCACTCTTATTTATTCTGTGTCATTTTCCTGGAACATATTACGCACACATGTGCACACACACAGTGGAGGAAAATTGTTCCAAGACATGGAAGAAGAAAAAATTTCTGAAAGAAAATATAAATTCAAATTCATTTCTAGTTTGGAAAAAATGTCTCTTTTACTGTATTTTTTTTCTTTTTGGTATAATGTATTTATTTATTTTTTATTGGAGTATAATTGCTTTACAATGTTGTGTTAGTTTCTGCTTACAATGAAGTAAATCAGCTATATGTATACCTATATCCTCTCCCTCTTGGACCTCTTTTACTGTACTTTTTACTGTACCTCTTTTACTGTGTCTTTGAATGTTTTTTCTTCCTCTGTTCTGATTTTACTTCAAGAAGACCTATTATATGTAGATTGGATCTCCTTGTGTTCTGCATATATCACTCTCCCCCTAATTATTATAAATTATTTTTCCAATTTTATTTTTCTCACTTCAGATGTCTAAAGCCTGTCCCTGATATCCCTGGATGTTTTTAGCAGAGTCCAATCTACTTTTTACTGTTTATAACTTGTTTTCATTTCCCTGATAGTTTTGTTATATTTTCCATTTCTGAGATGTCAGTTTAGTATTAATTTTATATTTTAATTTCTTTTTATATTATTATAATTCACATATATTTATTTTTAAATTTGTTTATCTTTTATATACAGTCTGATTTCAAAGAAGTTATGCTTTCTAAAATTTATTTGATACCATAGTTTTTTAAGTGTTCTCCTTCCTTCCTCCTGGTATAATCCTGAAGAGTAGTCTTTATCTGCTTGTTGTTTGTTGTACTGTATTCCTTCTTTTTATGTTTTTGTCTATACTGGATCCTAATTGATTGTAAATTATATTTGTGTAGGCTTTTGGGACTAGCTGTTTTCTACACTGTATATGACAAGGGGCTAGGGGAGTGAATCAGCAGAGAGGGCAGGTTAAATTCACGTGTAGTTTTTCCAAATGCCGTCTCATCAACTCTGTTACTTATTTTGCCACAAGAGTATATCTGCTCTTCACTCTCATAGAGTGTGGCTGGCACCCCTCTGAGGAAGTAGGGAATCTCTGTGCCAAGCAGCTTAGTCCTGTATGCCACAAGTCTCTCTCTCCTTATTGTCTTAAGTGTTTAATTTTCTCCAGCTGACTGTTAGAGGCAGCTGCAAGGCAGAAAACCTAGCCGGTCACACCAGAAGGTGACTTTGAGAAGATAGCATGCGGACTGCTTTCCTCATTGTCCCCTACTCCCGACCCGCGGAAGAGCGAGAATTCAGTGTTGTATCAATAGCCTGTCAAACCCTTGAGCTTGTGTCCTAAACTTTGGGGTCTTTAAGACCTTGCTGCATAATACAGAAAACTTTCTGTCATGTTAGAACATGAAGGTACATGTTATGTCTCTGTGTATTTCATTAATTTGATAAAAACATATTATGGGTTGTGAATATTTTATAACTTCAGTGAAGATGGAATTCAGTCCCCACTCCCCCTTCTCTCTCGCTCTCATTGTGTTGTTTTTGCTTAATGGTAGACGTATCTTTATTTCACTATTTTTAACCAGATATCTCCCTGTTTAAGTTTTATTAAACATGCGGTTTTCTAACTTTTAGGAGTTAAAAAAAATCTACGTAAGAAAGTTGGAAAAAATGTTAAACCACAGAAATAAGTAAATAAATAAAGTAACCCATTACCCACTACCTAGAAATAATAGTGCTTATCAGATAACTTTTAATATTTTAGAGGCCCCATAAGCTATAAAAAAGCCCTGTAGATGGGAAGAATGTTTAATTTGGTTTAACCAAATATCTCAGTGTTCACCTGATACAACAAAAACACAAAATACAGCTTTGAAAGTGATCAGTTAATTAATAAATCAAGAAATATTGGTCTAAGTCTCTTAGTGATGTGAAAATTGCTAACAACAACAGAAAAACCAAACAGCTAAGAAAGATAAAAGTGGTTGTCTCAGGTATAAGGATAGGAGGAATGGGGAGAGGTCAGGCAGGAGATTTGTTTTTTATCCTAAGCTTTTCTGTATTATTTGATTTTTGTGACCATGGAAGTGAATTACTTGGATGAGATAAAAATCATTCATTAAAAGTAAAGATTCAAAATAAATTAGATGTTAGTGAAAATAGGTATTTTTTTTACATTTTGCTAAATGCTTCTCTTATTACAGACTTTAGTTTTAAATATTAAATTAAGGTATATAGTAGAGATTAAATATGGAATAATGCTCAGATCTCTATTTGGTTATGCATTTTTTTAAAGATTTTTTTTTTGATGTGGATCATTTGTAAAGTCTTTATTGAATTTGTTACCATATTGCATCTGTTTTATGTTTTGGTTTTTTGGCCGCAAGGCATGTGGGATCTTAGCTCCCCGACCAGGCATCAAGCCTGCAGCCCCTGCATTGGAAGGCGAAGTCTTAACCACTGGACCATCAGGGAAATCATGGTTATGCATTTGAACATCAGAATTTCTTGGCACCTGTTGATACACTGTCCCTTATTTCCCTCATTCTTTCTGATTCCCTGTGTTCTAGATCACATGCCTTAGATCTTACGTCTTTGGTTATATTAGCTTAATTATATACATTTATTATTAAGGTCATATACATTTCATTTCTGTTTCTCATAGAGTCTGTTTGGGGAGCATGAAAAGCATCCTTTATCCTGGCGTGTGTCCCTGTCTCTGGATTTCTAACAGTAGGTTTTTCTGGGTCTTCCACCACTTCTCCCAACAGCCATAGTCAAGCCCTTCCCTTGCCATGTTCTTTGTCACCCAGGTGGAGGACTCCTGATTTTTTTTTTTCCCCACACTGAGCAGCATGCTGGATCTTAGTTCTCCGACCAGGGATCGAACCTGCGCCCCCTGCAGTGGAAGTGCGTAGTCTTAACCACTGGACCGCCAGAGAAGTCCTGAGGACTCCTGACTGTAAAGAAAATAAAGCAGAGACAAATGATGCACTTTCCAGGTCCAAGTTTTGAGCCTCCTGGGACCAAATTTTCTCTATCTACACATGCAGGATGTCAGAATGCAAAATGCTCAGATTCTGTGAAAAGGTGGAAACAATGTCATTGATGTCATCCACTCTGAATTACCCAGTGATGTCAGATTATTTAAGGCCTCCCCTTCCACCTCTCATTGACTAATACGTGTGGGGAGTCATATGGATTTACTTCTATGGAATGCTTGAAATGAGAGGGGAAAGTGGACATGGGTGTTACTGAAGAGGAAAAATGCAGAAATAAGGTAGTGTGCTACTACCAATTTCAGAAATCTAAAGATGTGAGAGTACTTGGATATTGCTGGAGTTTGAGAAATAAATGAGAGGTTTATCCCACAAGTCCGATCGCTTTAAACATCTGGAGAGACTCCAGGATTCCTTGGGGGTGGGGGGGGGGGTGGAATAACAAAGCCACTTGCTTAACTTCCCCTTCATTTCAGGAATATCATAATTAGAGCAAGGCATGAATAATAAGGAGCTCTGCAAGGTCACATCCATCATCAAAGCAGGAGAAATGTAATCTCCCAGCCCCTGCAAAAAGCTGTAGCAGTAGGCTGAGGCATCACATGGTAGGTTTAGATTATTCTTTTACTCCTTTGATCAGTATACTCAATTCAGAGGGTTCCGAAAGCAAAATAAAACAAAACAGTAAAGAAAACTCTTGGCATTTGTGTTACATTTGCTTTGCACTCTTTACTATCCTATCTGATCTTCTTACAAATCAGCTGAGGTGGGCACAGAAAGGATGATTACCCCCATTTAGTAGATGGGGGTAACTGAGGCACAGATGCATTGCATGGCTTGCCTAAAGCCAGGCAGCACTTTTTCACAGGGGTAGGATTAGAGCCCGAGTTTCCTGATACTTTGACATTTTCTCCTGCCTGCTTACATTGCTGCTTCTCCAGTTCATTCACACAGGTGGCTCAAAGGAGGAGGTATATATCAAGTACCTGGAGTAGAGCTTAGTGGAGAATAGGTGCTCTGTAAATGGTGGCTACGCCTTTAGTTTGAGCCACTCCTTTCCAGGCATCACCCCCTGGAATGCAGGCCCTTATAGGATGTGATTTTTCTTAATGATCCCTGCAGCAAGACAGAATTTTTTTAGAATGGACTTACTATGTACTCTGTTTGGGAAAATGAAGGCTATGGAGTCTGCAAAATTTTGCAGCTGAAGCTAGCAAAACTACCCCATTCTTATTTTTCCAGCCTTTTGCTCTTATGTTTCCTGTCTTCCTACTTCACTAATGTTCTCCTCAAATATATTCAAACATGTTATGACTATTAGCATTAACATTAGCAAAAAGTAAGTTTTGTCTTCATAAGTAAATGAGAGAACTCCAGCCAGCATTTGCATTACTTGAACCTTGTTGTTTATTATTTTTCAATCACCTTCCAGTCATGCATTCTCTCCATGTATGCCAGAGATTTGTTTTATTTTCATTTTTTTCCTCAGTTATTTTATGTTGGCTTTGAGGCTCCAGAGCTGTAAGACTATTGCATGATCAGTTTTGTTCCTCTGTTACAGTGGAGTTTTCATGAAATTAATTATGCTGTTTCCTTCTCAGTAATGTCCTCTGATGAATATTTTATTTTGCTCAATTGCTGTGTGGTCGGCCTTGCTTGATATTTTGCGGTACCTTTTCAAATAAGAAGATGCTCCTGAGACTTTTCAGAGTCTCTGCTGCAGCCTTAATAGGAAATCCAGAGATCAGCCAAAGGAGCTCTTCCCTCTAAGAGCACAGAAATTCCTAATAGCGGGGCCCACAGGGTGAGAACAAGATTCACCTGACCTCCCAATGTCCGTATGTTAGAAATCATCATGGCATCAGCAGAGAGAAGGGAAATAAATGCATCCCATCATGGAGATGTGTTACTAAACCAATCCAGTTCCATGACCTTGACTACTCAGAACTGCAAGGGCTTCCTATTTATTTTGCTATGAGCACAGAGTTGGCTCTAGAATATTCACTATAAAACCTCCTCAAGGGGACTTCCCTGGTGGTGCAGTGGTTGAGAGTCCGCCTGCTGATGCAGGGGACACGGGTTTGAGCCCTGGTCCGGGAAGATCCCACATGCCGCGGAGCAACTGGGTCCGTGAGCCACAACTACTGAGCCTGCGCATAAGGAGCCTGTGCTCTGCAACAAGAGAGGCCGCAATAGTGAGAGGCCTGCGCACCGCGATGAAGAGTGGCCCCCGCTCGCCGCAACTAGAGGAAGCCTTCGTGCAGAAACGAAGACCCAACACAGACCAAAATAAAACAAAAAACAAACAAAAAACCTCCTCTGGCAACTCCAAGGGCTGTGTAGTTGAGTGTTTTTCTGAGGTGGGCATAAGTTCAGCAGCAAGAAAGAGCCCATCAGAAGAGCGGCTGGAGCAGGTGCCATGCAGAAGAAAGGAAAAAACAGAAATGGAGCAGCTGCTCATTGCCAGACACTGCTTGGTGTTTTAAAAGTATCTCATTTAGGGCTTCTCTGGTGGCGCAGTGGTTGAGAGTCCGCCTGACGATGCAGGGGACGCGGGTTCGTGCCCAGGTCCGGGAAGATCCCACATGCCACGGAGCGGCTGGGCCCGTGAGCCATGGCCGCTGAGCCTGCACGTCCGGAGCCTGTGCTCCGCAACGGGAGAGGCCACAGCAGTGAGAGGCCCGCGTACCAAAATTCCAAAAAAAAAAAAAAGTATCTCATTTAATTGTCAAAATTACCTCGCCATCAGGTTATGAACCCCGTTATAAATATGCGACCTCTGGTGCTCAGAGAGGTCAAGTAACTTGTCTAAGGAGCCCAGTGGCTGGCATTTAAATATTTGCTGATTCAATAATGAATGAATGAATGTTATGCCGCCAATGCAGGGAATTGATAAAGGGAGCACCTCTTACCTCTACTTTATAGGAATAAATATTCTCTGTGGCAGAAGGAAGACTTAGCAAATGACATGGGAGCTTACTAAATGAAGTTTTTGGCATGAAATGCTGGCAGGAAGAGAAGGGGGCTGTGTCCCTGTTGTCCCAGTTGTGGGCTCTGTAGTGTCATCTACAAAATTGGGACTACACGGCTCTGCCTACCTTCCTTCCCACCCCTACCCTGCTTTTTACCAATGAGCCTTTGGGAGGCTCTCACTGAGATACGTAAGGTGATGTAATTATACATAATTCTGTATCTGGCCAAGAACTGGGGACAGGAGTCAAGGTCCTAAATGTTTTCTGCCTTTTGGGGTACCTGGAGGTAAGGGAAGTTAAAGAATTGGGAACTTCAGAGTTGGACAGTAAACGTGGGTTTCATAGTTAAATGGCACAGGTTGTGCCTGGCCATCCTGTTTAGAAGCCCTCATTTCCTTTTCAGGCCCTGTTTCTACTAAACCTTGTGGTTTTCCGAATTGTGCTGAGAGCAAATCCCACATCCCCTTTGAAATGATTTGATTTCTGTACTCAAAACTGGTCTGGAGGGCAGACTGCTGAAAAAGCTTCTTTCCCCTTGAATTAAATGCTCTTGGGCAGGGGAAAACAGACTGTGAGATTGTTGTGCCTGGTTGAAAGCAGGCAGGTATCTCCAGTATCCACATCAAAGCCTTCAGTGCCCATGGTGACATTAATAATAAATCTTGAGTTTCTTGCAGATTTTCAACTAAGCAATGTTGCTTTTCCTGTGGTTAGGTCAGTTCCAATGTGTTTGGTGCTAGCATTTCAGACATCTTCTGCCAAAATGAATGTGAAATAATTAGCAGCATGAGATGCTTTTGCTTTGCTCACCAGAAGCAGTCTTTTAACCTAACATAATAGAGTTTTCAAATGAATCTTGGTTATGAAAACCTTTCCTTTCTGAGGATTACTAACCCATCCAGGTAACTGCTGGGGTGGTCTTGAGTTCTTTTCTCTGATATTGATGTACCCATATTAGGTGGAACTGGGCGAAAGCAGTTGGAATAGGCACACAAGTGGGGACCGAAAGTGGGAGTTGGGTGGGCTTCATCTATCGGCCACAGCAGAGGGCAGGTGAAAAAAGAACTCCCTCTAATTTCTCTCTGTCCCCACTGCCCTTCCCCAGTCCATGCCACCACCAGCTCTCGTCTGACCATTGCAGAAACCTCCTAACTATTCTTTTTGCTTCCACTCTCAATCTGCTCCAATTTAGGAAGCCAAGGTGAGTTTCTTAAACAAAAGCCAACCTAAACAATTTACTCCCCTGGTTGAAACCTTTCGTTGGTTTTCAGTTCCATTTAACATAAAACATAATTCCAAAATCCTACCCCAGCCAACATGTCCAGCAGGTCCCTGGTCTCATGTTCATTGCTCTCCCCTCCTTACTGTGCCCTGGCTGTGCTGGACCCCCATCAAGCCCCTTACCCCTTCACAGCCCTGCCCACGCCTTCTTACCGCTGCCCTCTCTTCCTCCCTCTTTGTCTCGCCTCTACTAATCCATCAAGTCTCATGTTAAGTTGCTTCCTCAGAAGGTCTTCCCTGATTCTAAAATAAAACTAGACACTCATAGGGAAGATGGCCAAGGTGGCTGAGTAGGAAGGCCCCAAACCCTTCCCCTCCCACAGGCATGTCAACATTACAACTACTTGCAGAGCAACTACCTATGAGAATAACCTGAAGACTAGTAGAAAATAATTTGCACAACTAAGGATATGAAAAGAAGGAAGCACAACAAGATAAGTCGGAGGGGCAAAGAAGCAGTACAGTCAGGGCCCACACACCTGGGGGAGGTGACCCACAAATGGGACGCTAATCACAGCCACAGAGGTCCTCCCCAAGAAGCGAGGGGTCCAAGCCCCACATCAGGCTCCCCAGCCCCCGGGTCCTGACAAGGAAGACGAGGCCCCAGGACGTCTAGCCTCGAAAATGAGCAGGGCTGAGGGAACAGACGCTCCGCTCTTAAAGGGTGTGTGAAAATCTCATGTGCTCCAAATCCCAGCAAAGAGGCAGTAGTGTCAAAGGAGCCTAGATCAGGGCTTCCCTGGTGCGCAGTGGTTGAGAGTCTGCCTGCCGATGCAGGGGATGCGCGTTCGTGCCCAGGTCTGGGAAGATCCCACATGCCGCGGAGCGGCTGGGCCCGTGAGCCATGGCCGCTGAGCCTGCGCATCCGGAGCCTGTGCTACGCAATGGGAGAGGCCACATTGGTGAGAGGCCCGTGTACTGCAAAACAACAACAACAACAACAATTAAAAAAAACGCCTAGAGGGCTTCCCTGGTGGCGCAGTGATTGAGGGTCCGCCTGCTGATGCAGGGGACGCAGGTTCATGCCCCGGTCCCGTGAGCCATGGCCGCTGAGTCTGCGCGTCCGGAGCCTGTGCTCCGCAACGGGAGAGGCCACAACAGTGAGAGGCCCGCGTACCGCAAAACAACAACAACAGTAAAGAAAAGCCTAGATCAGACCCACTTTTTCAACTTAGCGAGCCTCTTGTAGAGGCAGGTGTTAGCTGGGGTTGGAGATATTAGCAGCAGCCATTTTTGGAAGCTCGTTCTACCACGATGGCAAGCCCCATTTTGGAATCCACCCTCTAGCCTGTTAGTGTCAGGAGCTTACCTTCTCACCAGTGGGTCAGCGCCAGCGATGTGCCCCCGGCGCCATGCACCCAGCTGTGGGGGGATCTGGGCCTATCTGCCAGTAGACAGGCGGCAGCCACCAAACCTCCCCAGGCCATACAGCCAACCATGTGGGAAGCCTAACCCCTAACCCTGCCTTACAACAGGCCTGCAGCCATCACATGAGGCAGGGCCTGGCAGCCAACCAGGCCAGGGACCAGTGGTGCCTGCCAGCACACCCATAGTATGAAGGTTTCTTGGAAAATTAAGAAAAGAACTACCATGTGTTCCAGCAATTTCACTTATGAGTATTTGCCTGAAAAAAACAAAAGCACTAATTCCAAAAGATATATGCACCTCAATATTCATTGCAGCATTAGTTACAGTAGCCAAGATATGGAAGCAGCCTAAGTGTCCATTGATAGAGTAATGGATTAAGTAGATGCGGTGTATATATACAATGGAATATTATTCAGCCACAAACAATGAAATCTTGCCATTTGCAACAACATGGGTGGATTGGGAGGGTATTAGCTAAATGAAATAAGTCAGAGAGAGAAAGACAAATGCTGTAGATCTCACATATATGTGGAATCTAAGAAAAAAACAAACAAAAACCAAGAAAACAGACTCATAGATAGAACAAACAGGTGGTTGCCAGAAGGGCAGGGGATGGGGGTGGGTGAACTAGGTGGAAGGGATCAGAAGATACAAACCTTCAGTAATAGAATAAATAAGTTATGGGGATGTAATATACAGCAGAAGGCATATGGTCAATAATGCAGTAATAACTTTGGAGACAGATGTTTACTAGGCTTATCGTGGTGGTCATTTCATAATGTATGTAAATGTCAAATTACTATTTAGTACACCTGAAACTCACATAATATTGTGTGTCAACTATATATCAATAAAAATAAAGTTTTTCTTGTATTTTCCTTTCATAGCACTTAAGACTAAGGCTGTTTGTTAGTGTGTATTTTATATATGTCATAATTTAAAAAATATATGTCTTCCTTCCCACTGATTTATAAACTCAGTTAAGTAGGGACCAAGTCTGTTTTGTCCACCAGTATATCCTTAGCACCTAACAGAGTACCTGACACATAAGAGGTACTCTAAATATTTAGAGAATGAATAAAAAGCTGGCTTCTTGTGCCATCTGTCCAAGTTGACTTACTCTCGTTTCTAAACCACTGTATAAGATGCCTGGTTTCAGGCCTCACATCAGTGGGCACAGCCTTGCCTGGTCCTTGTAATTGACTGGCTCCACCATGTTGGCCTTGGTAGGCATGCTGCCTATACCAGCCCTGTTTTTTCTAATGCAAAACAGATTTATTTGTGAGGTGAAAAGGAAAGCACACTTCTGTCAAATGGAGAAGATCAAGATTCTTAAGTAGCTGACTTTGGGACCTGCCGGGTGGGAAGACTTGCTGTGTTGCCTTCAGATGTTCTCTCTTTACCTGATGTGTCAGATGCTTCAGCAGCCTTTTCAGGCTGTCCTTCACTCTTGGCCGCCTTTTCTAAGTCCTTTTGATAGTTAAGCTGGTATTCCAGATAGCTTATGTTCCTGGTCTGTTCATCCAGGAACTCTTTCATGAAGCGTGAGAGATTGGTTTCTTTATTCGTAGAAGCCGAGGTCTTCAGTTCTTGCAGCAACGTGTTTAACACTTTCTCCAACTGCAGATCCAAGCCAAATCCTTGGAATGTGACCTCATACCACTTGCTCAAAATCTGATTCCTGGTTGTTCCCACCCTTCTGGCAGTGTTTTGAGCCCTTGCTCAAAGCCTGTTTAAATGGAACCCTTCAAAATCCTTATATATTTTAAAGCTGTAGCATCTTTTTTTCTTTTAAAAAATTTACTTATTTATTTATTTATTTTTGGCTGCGTTTGGTCTTCGCTGCTGCACGTGGGCTTTCTCTAGTTGCGGCGAGCGGGAGCTACTCTTCGTTGTGGTGCTGGTGCTTCTCATTGCGGTGGCCTCTCTTGTTGTGGTGCTCGGGTTCTAGGGCACGTGGGCTCAGTAGTTGTGGCTCGTGGGCTCTAGAGCGCAGGCTCAGTAGTTGTGGCTCGTGGGCTCTAGAGCACAGGCTCAGTAGTTGTGGCACACGGGCTTAGTTGCTCCACGGCATGTGAGATCTTCCCAGACTGGGGCTCTAACCTGTGTCCCCTGCATTGACATGTGGATTCTCAACCACTGTGTCACCAGGGAAGCCCAAGCTGTAGCATCTTGATAGACCCTTCTGAGGAAGACTAGTAACTCTATAGCACCGTGAAAGTCAGCCCAGGCCTCACTGAACTTCTTGTCTGGGCTTATATGAAGAGGAAGCTCAAGTAGAAATGTTTTTAAATTAATCTGCATTGAAAATATAATGGTTGTTGCAATTTATAGGGAGTCAGGCTTTTGGGATTCCCCAGTCATAAAACTTAAGAATATAAATGATACACTTTGGGAATAAAAATATAGAAAGAAATGTGATGTGTATGCCAATTATGCGTGCATCTAACATCCCTCTTACACCTGCTCCTGCAAGGAGTCAAAGAAATCCTTTTTTCATAGAGTTCTCATTCCAAATTTTGTGAAAATTTAAATTGTCTTACCCTTGACTCTCCACACTTCTCACTTGATTCTGACTCTCTACAAGAGCCTGACTCCATTTATTCCTGAAGTATCTTGCAAATACCACAGTATGTTTAATACCGACAACGCCAAGTATACCGATTTTGTTGCAAAGGTTCATCATTATCTTAACTCATCATGAGGTAAAGGGCATTGACACAGAACATTCAAGTATGCTACTTCAATACCCTTTTCATTTTTTTAAACAAAACGATCCTCAACCTCTCATTAATAAATGTTATGTGCCTGTTAGAAAAAAGCTTCCTGGCTCTAATTTATCTGATGGCATTTTCTATCACAATAAACAAAACACTAGTGAAAGGTTGAGCCTGCTTCTGTCTTTCCCTTTGCCAATTTACAAAATAAACATTTACTGATTTGGTCATTAGAGTTTAAACTATTGAACTGAAGACAGATGTTCCTTGAACAAAGATTGAAAAGAGGAGACAGATCAGAAATTCTCACAAGGCCAGAACTTAAAACATTGATGATTACAGCTTCTCTTATCTGTCACCAGAGCCTTTAGGGTGAAAATATGGCTCTGGATTTTCTGGAGATGCGTATAGTGTATACCAGCCTATGGACTTTGGAAAACCTTTTTCCTATGTGTTCTTCCAGTGAATTAAAAAGAAAATAATTTCTGAATTTAGCCTTGTAAACTGAACTTTGCCCAGCAAGTATATTGAACTGGTGCATAACTGAATGCCCAAGTCCCTGTTCATTTTGGGGATTTAGCAAGCATTCCTTTGAAAACGAACCAACTCAGTCAATGTCAGTACCACCCCAAAAAATATTACAATGAAACTAAATTCTTCTTTTTTAAAAAATTTGCGTCGAGGGACTTCCCTGGTGATGCAGTGGTTAGGAATCCACCTGCCAATGCAAGGGACATGGGTTCAATCCCTGGTCTGAGAAGATCCCACATGCTGTGGAGCAACTAAGCCCATGTGCTGCAACTACTGAGCCTGCGCTCTAGGGCCCGTGTGCTGCAGCTACTGAGCTCGTGTGCTGCAACTACTGAAGCCCGCATGCCCAGATCCCGTGTTCTGCAACAAGAGAAGCCACTGCAACAAGAAGCCCGTGCACTGCAACGAAGAGTAGCCCCCGCTCGCCACAGCTAGAGGAAGCCCTCGTGCAGCAACGAAGACCCAAGGCAGCCAAAAAAAAAAAAAAAAAAAATTTGCATGGAAAAAGGAAATGTGATTATTTGGAGGAAGAAATCAGTGCAGGGAATGGGAATTTTTAAAATGTAATCAATCTCTGAAAGTATTGAGAATCTAAGTGAAACTGTAGGATGAATGGGTGGCAGGTTTCTTCAGGTCTGAGAGTCCTCCTAAGAACTGGGTTCGATTGGAAAGGTTGACTGCACACAGTGTGACTGAAGGCTTTGTGCCTTACCCTCACTGGCTACAAAAAGAAACAAAGAAATTTAAAAAATCCAGTATCAGTGCAACATAAACATTCTCTTGGTGCCTGAAATTCCACCATGAAGGTTCATTACTTTGGGAAAGCCTAGTTTCTTGGTAGTCATCTTGGTTTAAACTGTCTTCCCTAAAAAAGCCACAAACAGAATATGTAGAGGTTGGTGAGAATAGAGGAAATGAGAAAGGGAGGTAAATGTAGAGCTATATCAGCCTGTTTAGGATAGGAAGGGTGGGAAGGAGCAAAGAAGGACCATATTAGTGAGTAACACACTCCTGAGGGCTGAGTTGGAGGGTGAGAATGCACCCATCACAAGGCAACCTCCTTCCTGGTTTAATCAAAACCCAGAACGACTATCCGGGTGGGGCAGAAATTTCCTTTGTGAAATAGCACTTTCCCTTGAAGCCAAGGAGTTCTTAGGGACATTTTCTGGCCATATATCTAACACCTCCAAAGCACTCTAAGAGGCACAGTGGGAAGAGGGCGGGCCAGTTAGATAATAGACCACAAAAGCGTCCACGCCTACATGTAGCATTGTCTGAACTAGACACACACACAGAGAAAGGGCAATTTGGAAAGAAAAGGTACATCCCAGGAGCCAAGACAAAAGGGGAAGTTATAATGAGTTCTTCCCTTCTTCCTGCTCTTCCTCCTTTTACTTCTGTGAATGTTTACAGAAAATCACAATCCTGCTCTGTATTTTGAGAGAGAATATAAATCTACCGCCTCCCAACATGTCACAGCCACCATTTGCCACTGCCAACCACCTATGGATTTCCTATAAGCAGGGTTCATTCATTGTGCAAATTAGATAATTGAAACAATCTATCTGCTTCAGGCAGCTGGCTTCAGGGATGACGCTTGCCTGTTGCCATGACAAGTAATTTTCAGAGTGAGATTTTAGGTACAATAACTCACTGAACAATAAGCTGTTGCCCTGTTCTATCAGGAAGACAAGACCTTAAGGATAAAATTCTTTCTTTCTTTATATTTATTGGCTACTGGAGATGATGAAGCAATCTCTTGCCAATTAGTATTCTAGCCAGCCCCTTTTCTTCTGCCTTATGATCATCTCCCTTGCTGCAAAGGAAGATAGGATGAAAGAGTACAATTCTGTTGATCGTGGTTCTCTGGGATTCCTCAGTCATACCTTCTAGATGGTGGGCTATTCATTATGGTGCAGACCTTGAAGGGATGAAATCAGAGGAGCTAGGAAATCCATAGCTTGTGTTGCTTCACAAATATGCGTGTGGCATCTTCACCCAGGGATTAATTATACTTCTATATATTCTAATCAGAAAGAAAAGTCTTTTTAAATTTTTTTTATTGAGTATAGTTGATCTACAATGTTGTGTTAGTATCTGCTGTACAGCAAAGTGATTCTGTTATACATATATATACATTCTTTTTTAATATTCTTTTGCATTGTGGTTTATCACAGGATACTGAATATGGTTCTCTGTGCTATACAGTAGGACCTTGTTGTCTATGCATTCTGTATATAAAAGCTTATATCTGCTAACCCCAACCTCCCAGTCCATCCCTCCCCCCAACCCCCTCCCCCTTGGCAAGCACAAGTCTGTTCTCTATGTCCGTGATTCTGTTTCTGTTTCGCAGATAGGTTCATTTGTGTCATATTTTAGATTCCACGTTTAAGTGATATCATATGGTATTTGTATTTGTTTCAGAAAGAAAAGTCTTAGAAGGAGAGTAACATAGGCTTGGAACATTTTTCCCTGTGTTTTATAGGATTAAAAGCAGTCAGCAAAGTCAGAGAGGTCAGAAGAGGACATGAGCTCTGTGAAAGCTGGGACCCCAGCGGCTTTTGATCTCTGCCTTGTCCCCTTAGCCTGGAAGGGCTCAAGCCCCATCAGGTGCACTTGATAGATATTTTCTGAACAAACAAGTGAATGAATGAATTGCTTTCTCCCACTTCACTTCAGACACATTGCATTCTAGTGTCCTCCCCCTTCCCCTTCTCATCAAAACCTGCTCTTACAAACCTATCTCCATTTAAGCACAAGTCCCTACGACCTGCTCCATGAAAAGAGGTCTATACGTCCACATAAGTTTGGGAAATTATGCATGCATTCTATTCTTGGTGATTGAAAATGCTCACGAGAATACTAGAGGCACTTTCTCCTAGAGCTAAGAAATCGGAATAACTTTGCCTAACTCAAAATTTCCTAAACTTTATTCATTTATTTCATTTCATTTGGTAGATGTTAATTGAACATTTGCTGTGTGCCAGGAAATGGTCTAGACATAGGAAGTGACCAATCAGATAAAGTCCCTGCCTGTCCTACGGAATTTACGTTCTGGTGTGGAAGACAGAGAGTGCACAAATAAATAAAATATTTAGCTGATCAGATGTTGGTAAGTGAAGTGCAATGAAGAAAAACAAAAAGGCAAGAGCGGTAGGGAGGACTGTGACAGGGAGTTACAGTTTTAAGTTCAGTAGTTATTATTTTTTTTTTTTTTTGCGGTACGCGGGCCTCTCACTGCTGCGGCCTCTCCCGTTGCGGAGCACAGGCTCCGGACGCGCAGGCCCAGCGGCCACGGCCCACGGGCCCAGCCGCTCCGCAGCACGTGGGATCCTCCCGGACCGGGGCACGAACCCGCATCCCCTGCATCGGCAGGCGGACTCCCAACCACTGCACCACCAGGGAAGCCCCAGTAGTTATTATTGAGGAGAGGTTTGAGCAAAGACCTGCAAGAGGTGAGGGAGTGAGTCACTGGGGGGAAAGGTATTCCAAGCAGAGGAAGCAGCAAGTGCAAAGGTCCTGAGAATGTCTGCACGTCTGGAGTGTGTGAGGAAACCAAGATGGCCAGGGCTGCTGGATGACTCTAGGATGGGAAGGGCAGTAAGAGGAAAGGTCATGGAGGTGAGAGGGGTAGGGATGGGGGTCAGGTTACGGAGATCATATCTAACCGCAAAAGTGCTTCACTGGTAATGCTGAGAAGTGTTGTCTTTGCTCAGAACCCTCCTTGGTCTCCGCACACACAAGTAAAAAACAAACACACACACACAATTTTAAGAAAAAGCAAAAACGAGACCGGTTTCCTCATGAGTAAAATAATATTGCCTTCCTTTCAAATATTTTTTTTAATAATAAAAAATAAATTTTATAGAGTTGTGGGCATTTAGTTAATGCTCAATAAATGTTAGCTCTTTGCTTTTTTTCTTTCTCACTCCATCTCCCAAAAAAACATGTTGTCTGCCCACTCTACTATCATGCTGCTATAGCAATGATAACAGTAAGCAATAAGCATGAAGTGCAGAATCAAAGGCATAGGACAACGAGCGTTTGAAGGTGGACAGATAAAAACTTTGGTGGATATAATGCCGTAGATTCCACTAATGATAAAGATGAGAGAAACTAAAAGATCCCACACCAGAGGATCAAGAAAGCAGACAGGGCAACAGGGATCAGGATTCTGGGCTGTAAATGTGGACGTCGGCTGCAAACAGTGAGGAAGGCACCTTGTACCCACCAGGGAGGTTTCTTTTCTTTTTTTTTTTTTTTTGCGGTACGCGGGCCTCTCCCTGCCGTGGCCTCTCCCATTGCGGAGCACAGGCTCCGGACGCGCAGGCTCAGTGGCCATGGCTCACGGGCCTAGCCACTCCGCGGCATGTGGGATCTTCCCGGACCGGGGCACGAACCCGTGTCCCCTGCATCGGCAGGTGGACTCTCAACCACTGCGCCACCAGGGAAGCACAGGGAGGTTTCTTGAAAGAGTGAACGTTAGATGTTTTTGGGGGGGTATGTGGGAGGATGAGTGGGCCTTTTGGACAGCCCATGTTGAAGACTAGTAGACCCCATGGGTTGAAAACGTGGGGAAATTTAGGTTCTGACAAAAGATTGGCAAATCACTGCTTGAGAGTTTCGGTTTCCCTACATCATAACCAACACATGATATTGTCATACTTTGTTAATCTAATGGATATGGAAGGTCTCTTTCATTGATATTTTACTTTATATTTCCCCAATTATACTGTCATTGAGCTTCTGGTCATATGTTTGTTGGAAATTAGGGTTAAATTCATTTAATTCATTGATATTTATCGAGATTACTTATATTCATATAATATTTTCATTTATTTCACTGTTGCCCTATTAATGGTTATGGGTATTGTTGCCAGGTTTTGGTATTACAAGCAATGTTTTAATGAACAGTCACCTACCCATGTCATCTTGTACATATTTAGGTTTCTTTGTTGGGTAAATGCCCACAAATAAAATCACTGAATCAAAAGTGTATGTATTTATAATAATTAGCAGGAAATATACTTTATTTTAATCATTTAGTCATTGTATAATACAGGAACATATTATAATCTTTAAAAAGATCAAAAGGGTAAATTGTAAAAAGTAAGTCTTTAATCAGCTTTTCCCCTCTAGCCCTCCAGTTCCTTTTCCTGGGGGCTAATACTGCTACCAGCTTATAAAGAATCCTTCAGGACTTCCCTTTGGCTGCTGTTCCGTACTACCCTTAGAGGCTCTATTTCCCTGAGACTTTAGAGTCTCAGGCCACTTGAGGCATTTGAGGCCGTTTGAGGAGAAATGGTTCCAGGTGAGAGAGGATCAGGCAGTGGCAATGGAGGGGTCGCAGTCACGTCAGGCTGCCTGTAGGGAAAAAGCCTGAGGGGCCCTTTTGGTCGCTGGACCCTGCGCTTTCTTCCTTTGCCGGTCTCTGCCTACCACGAAGATGAGTTCGGCCTGGGTCACCACTTTGGAGAAGGAGCATCTCTGGATGTATCTGCAGGCACTCGGCTTCGAGCTGGGCTCGGCGACCGTAGCCTGTGGAAAGATGGTGTCGCACACGCACCTCGGAGTGAACATGTTTGACAAGTTGAACCGTGAGGCCTTTCAAATAGTTTCTTATTTTTTGTTTCAAACGCTTGACCAGTCTCTCAGTAAAGAAGTGTTCAAACTTTGTTGGCCTCCATTTGACCAAAAAAGTGATACTGAATTCCGAAAACATTGCTGTGAATGGTTAAAAAAGATTTCTGCTGAATGTGGAAGTAGCTTTCCTCCAGTTGTGGGTTCACTATTTCTTTCTTCTGGTGGTCCTAAGTTTATTCATTTGATGTATCACTCTGCAAGATTTGTTGCAATAAAAAATATAAAAACCCATTCTAAAAATTCTGTACATTTTACAGAGACATTTAATGTAAAGCCACAAGATTTGCACAAGTGCATTGCCAGATGCCATGTAGCACGTAACAGATATTTACAAATTTTGCAGAGAGAAGATTGTGTTACCTGAAAATGCCAGGAAAATGCACAATTGTTAGTTAAACAAGCACGAAATTTGAGATCAGAATGTATAGGACAGCAAAACCAAATTAAAAAAATGGAACCCTATGATGACCAAAGTAATATACAAGAGAAAATTCAAAAGGTTCGGTCTTTGTGGGCTTCAGTGAATGAAACATGCATGTTTTTGGAAAAAGAGAAGTTGTTAGTTCAGTCCTTAGTCTTGTTAACCAGTATACTTTAGATGGAACTAATGTTGCTATCAATATTCCAAGGCTCTTACCTGACAAAATTGAGAAAAAAATGTGTCAGTTGCACATAGGAAATGTTTATGAGGCTGGAAAATTGAATCTCTTAACAGTTATTCAGTTATTAAATGAAGTCTTGAAAGTAATGAAATGTGAACATTGTCAGGCTGACCAAGCAAGACTGACAATAGACCTTCACTTCCTTGAAAAAGAGACCAAATTTCAGAGAGAAAGACTGTCAGATCTGAAACATATGAGGTATAAAATAAAAGAAGATCTCACAACTATAAGACATTCTATTGTTGAAAAACAAGAAGAATGGCATAAAATTTGGAAAGAATTTCTCGGCCTGTCTCCTTTCAGTCTAATTAAAGGTTGGACTCCAGCTGTGGATCTTTTACCACCTGTGTCTCCCCTTTCGTTTGATCCTGCCTCAGAAGAAGCATACGCGAAGAGTATTCTTTTGCAGTACCCTGTTTCACTTCCAGATACACCTAAGCAACATATCCAGGAAAATGATTGCAAGAAGGGCAAGTGATACGCTGGAAACTAAATGTGATCTAGCCAAGAGCTCTGCTTCTTTCCTGTTACAGCTCATTTCACCATCAGATAGAAACAGTGTTACACTACTTGAAAAGGACAGGAAGTTGACATCTTCTAGAGAGAAAAATGAAACAGTTTCTAAGAAAACACCAGAATTTGAAGTGGAAGACTCTTCATCATCACATATTGCAAAGAGTAGTGCATTTGGAGGGTCTCTGCCAGCTAAAAAAATGATCCGTTCCAAAAATAGCAAGATCATCTGGTAGAAGAGGTTGCAAGGGCAGTTTTATCTGATTCACCACAACCTTCTAAAGGAAAAGAAGTAATGTTAGAGGAACTAATTGACTCTCTAGTTTCTAACCTGTTCTTAACAAGGAATCAAGTTCCTTGAACTCCAGAAAACTTGATAAATGATATTAGGAGCTCATGGAGAAAAGCTGTTAAAATAGAAGAAAACAGAAGTACAGAACCAATTCAGATGGATACTGAACATAGAGAAGTGTTGCCAGAATCCTTACCTGTGGTGCATAATCAAAAAGAGTTTAACAGGGCCATTTTTTTCTCAGCAACCACTGTGTCCGATTCTAGCCATTCTCATTTGCCTGAAGAGAAAGTTGTTTCAGATTGCCTGAAGTGTGTGCTTCAGAAACCTGTGGTGACCAGTTACATAGGTGAACCGACAAAACAAAATCTGTCAGATTTGTTAAATAAGGACATAATTTGTAAGCAAGATTTGGAATGTACAGCTTTACAGAACAAGCTTTTAGAAACTAGCCAAATAGAGACATTCTACCCTGCTGTAGGCAATAGGAGAGATGTGATAGGTAGCAGTGAAGAATAGTATATTAAAATATCAGACTCGAAAGCTTTTTACAGAGATCTTTCCATGCATAAAAGTATGTTATGGAACTCTTTTCAGGTATCAAGTGGAATTAGTTCCAGTTTTAAAGATAGTGATTTTGGCATATTACATGAAACTCTTCCAGAAGAAGTTGGTCACTTAAGTCTTAATAGCACCAGTAGTACAGAGGCCAATTTTAAACTGGAAGCAAATAGTCCTATGCACAGTGGCATTTTCCCAGAAGGTGTTGTGGAAGGAAGACAAACTACTCCAGAATCAGACTTTAATTTACAGGCTACTTGCAGTGGATATGAAGCTCTGAAGAAATCTCTGTCCAAGCAAAGGGAAGAAATTTGCCTCTCTAATCCTGAAACAGTTGAAAGACAAACCTGAATTGAGCCTTACTTCCCAATACATGCAAACTGATGATATGCTTAACTGTTTGGGCACTCATGATTTGCACACTGACTATACAAAACCATCTTCACGCATGTCCCTTAATGAAAGAAAACGGTCTCTTTCACCACTAATTAGGTTTTCTCCAGTGGAACAAAGATTGAGAACCACAATACCATGTAGTCTTGGAGAACTTCTACCTAATTTAACAGTCAGTTTTGCTAAAGAAGAAATCTTGAATAAGAGCCTTGATGCAAAAGAATCTCCATCTGACTTGAAAGATGAAGCAGTAGCCCAGTCAGTTTAACTATGATGAACTTAAGTTGAAGCAGTGTCACGGGTAAAAACTGATTTGTAATTTAAATACACATTGGGAGTGTAACTGTTTTTCAAGGTCTAAAAAAGTCCTAAATAATGCTTTTTAGCCTTCTCTGCTGATTTTAGGTAAGGAGAGTATGTTTGGATTTTCTCTCTTTGTATGGATATGGGGTTGAAATGTGAAGTATTTCGAAAGCAAACAAGTTACGAGAAGCCATTTTGATTTCTTTTTTGTTGTTGTTAGTTTCTGCTTTATAACAAAGTGAATCAGTTATACATATACATATGTTCCCATATCTCTTCCCTCTTGCGTCTCCCTCCCTCCCCCCCCCCCTATCCCTCCCCTCCAGGTGGTCACAAAGCACCGAGCTGATCTCCCTGTGCTATGCGGCTGCTTCCCACTAGCAATCTGTTTTACGTTTGGTAGTGTATATATGTCCATGCCACTCTCTCACTTCATCCCAGTTTACCCTTCTCCCTCCCTGTGTCCTCAAGTCCATTCTCTAGTAGGTCTGTGTCTTTATTCCTGTCTTACCCCTAGGTTCTTCATGACATTTTTTTTTCTTAAATTCCATATATATGTGTTAGCATATGGTATTTGTCTTTCTCTTTCTGACTTACTTCACTCTGTATGACAGACTCTAGGTCTATCCACCTGATTACAAGTAGCTCAATTTTGTTTCTTTTTATGGCTGAGTAATATTCCATTGTATATATGTGTCACATCTTCTTTATCCATTCATCCGATGATGGACACTTAGGTTGTGCGTAATCTTGTAAGCATGAAATAAATGGCAAAGTATTAGGTTAACTAATTCATTATGTTCTAGTTTCAGTTAATTAACATAAGGATGAGTAGTTTTTGATGTGTTTTATTAAGTGGTTAACTTAATAGCCATTGGATATACTGATCTTTCTTTTTAGGGAAATAAACAACTTTTATTGTTTCTTTTTAGAACATTCTGGTACTAAACAAAAAAAGTGAGGAAAGTAATGCTTTGGGGTGTATAATCAAAATGACAAAGTTTAAGTTTGGGAAAGCTCTAAAGAGGCTTAATGATTATTCACGTAGGTTGATCCTGAAAAATGATGTTTGATGGAATAAAGTGCATGTGATGATAGTGAAGACTGGAGCAGAACGAATTTAGGAAAAAGGAAAAAGGTGGAAGATGACTAGATACTTTTGAGGGATGCTAACTATAAATCCTTTCAGTGGGTTGTATAGCAGTTTTATATTTAGTCTAATTTAGACTTTGAGAATTTAACTCTAGTTTTTTATTTTAACAGAAAAAATGTAAATTAAAAAATTAGTCTGTGTTTGGTTTTTTTTGGAGGGGCACTGTTTTGGGAGAAGGGAGCTATTTTTTTTTTTTAAATTTTTTATTGGAGTATAGTTGCTTTGCAATGTTGTGTTGGTTTCTGCTGCACGGTGAAGTGAATCAGCCATACGCATACACACATCCCCTCCCTCCTCCCCCCCCCCCCCCCCCCCCCCCCCCCCCCCGCCATCCCACCCAACTGGGCCATCACGGAGCTCTGAGCTGAGCTCCCTGTGCTGTACAGCAGGTTAAGGGAGCTAATTTTGTTTGTTACCTTCCTCCTCAAAAACCATCAGTTACCCACTGCCTATAGAACAGCTTCAAATTAACTTGAGAAAATTGAATTTGGGCTTAAATAACTTGTTCAGTGTTACACAGCTAAGTCAGTGATGAAGCTAGGATTTGACCCTATTTTCCTTTCTTAATATACCAACAAGACCTCCTAGAAGTAACTAAAAGGCCAGGATGTAGGATATGGCTGAAGGAGTGGGCCTTCTGGACTCGAAGTGAGAGTCAGATGTGAGGCCTCTTGTACAGTGTCCTGCCTCATGTAGTCAGATCCCCTTGCCAAGAAAATGGCTTGTCTTTAGCATCCAAGTGAATACATGCCATTGCCCTCTGCAAACCAGGAGGTTAAGCACATGCTGGAAGGGTGCTAGCACCTACAGCACCCCTGTGTCTAGCCCCAACTCTTAACCATCACAACCTTGTTCAATTTACCAGGAAACTGGCAAGAAGAGGAGAAAAGTTGAAGGGAGGAGTTCTGGAAGTGGATGGGCCTAACAGTTCGTCTTTCTTCACTCATTTTGGCTTACTTTCTCTGTGTTGCTTGTTTGATCCAAGTTTGAAGGCCAGTCTTTTTATGTAAGAAAAGACAGAAGAAAAGCACATATAACTACCTTATTTGCAGCAGAAAAGAAAGAGGAAGAGAAAAGCTTCTCCTAAGGTGCCATATTCTTTTATTAGTTAATAGAACAAATAGGGACTCTGTAAGTCTACTGGGAAACTATCCTCTAGTCTTAAGAAACCCAGTATCAGTAAATCCAAAATTAACATGTAAAGGAGAAGGTAGAGCTATCATATTAGCATCTACAAAGTGCCAGGGCTATTCCTGGATACTTAATAATACATATTATATCATTTAATTCTCATACCTCTGTAAGACAGTGATATTGTACCTATTTTACAGGTAATGGTAGCAAAGCTAGGGAGCTTAAATGACTTGTCTAAGGTGGACTTGAGGAATTACCTGGGATACCTCTTAAAAAAACATATATTCTGTAGGTCTAAAATGAGGATTAGAAATCTGCATTTTACATAGCTTCCCTGGTAATTCTTAGGCTCAGTAAAAAGCTTGAGAGCCACTGCTAGGGGATACAGATTCACATTTAGCCCTGGGGTATCTTAAAGAAGCTAGGTATACTATTACATACATACTGCTTTAGAGATCTTAGCCCTCTGATAAGGAAGCTGAAGTTCACCAATAAGTGTGGGCCCTGAATTACTGAGAATCAAAAGATCAAAATATCTCTGGGTATTAATGGATTTACAAAAACCACATTGTTGTTAAGTGAGTCATACCTGTGATAGGCTGAGAGTTTTTGGCATTTTTCCCTGTCCTTTGTATGCCAGTAGTATAAACAAAAGTATATTAAATCTGTCACTTTCTCCTAAACCGTTCTGATTATGACTTACTACCTTCAGCCTCTTCCTTATCCAGTATTGCCTGCATACCTGCCTTTTAACCTTAAGGGACTGCTTTGATCATATCACTTCTTGGTTTAAAATTCCATTAATAGTTCATTGGTAATTCCAGAATAGAGTTCAAAGTTAAGGGATATAAGGTCTCCTCCATAGATTCCTCTTTTCCCCCTTCCACTTATGCTCTTCCATTTTTTTCTTCCGGAAGTGCTTTGGTGAGCATGCGTCTTTAAAAATCTTAATTCACAGTTCTGAAGCTGGAATATCCTACCTTCATCTCCCAGCTTTTCACAGTTATAGTTGTCCTTTAGGGTTCAGAACAAATGTCACTTTCACCTTGAAGTCTTAATCTCTTATCCATGGGCCTGTCCCTTCTCTGAAATCTCCTATGGCTTATGTTAACTTTTATTCACTTAGTATTTTTCATTTATTGCTTTTATTGTATTTTTTCATGGTTGTATGTAATTCCTCCAGTTGTATTGATTAAATACATACAGACAGACATACTTACGTAGATGTGCATGTGGGGTGTGTCCACGCATACATATACTCCAAGGGCCATAGATCATCCTTAGCAGATATTGAAGTATTGGAATTGTTTTCTTTGCCTTCTGTGTGATGGAATTAAAGTAATGGTAAAGAGGGAGGGCTACTTTATTGCTAAGAGTACTTTTTCTCATTACATTCACAGCAGAATGTACCTTGTTTTATTCACTATTCATAAGATGAAGGTGTGTAAACTGACTTCTCTATCAGTTTGAAACTTTAGATAATGCCTCTATGTCCTAATTGTTTTAAATATTTAAAGAGGACAAGCATATAATATCGCTTAACATGAAAAATGTTATCAAGTGGAATAAAGACTCTTTGTTGTTAAAGAAAATCAATTTGGGGGAGTTTAATTGAAAACAAAAATATAAGTATTTTGAAACCATTCTTTACCATGTGTTTCTTAACCATGATCTATGGAGTCAATTTTATTTAATTCTTGAGACCTGTATAAAAGGAAACACTGTTTTTTCCCTACTCTGAGTGTACTAAAATTAAAGTAGATATGTTTAAGGACATTTTCCTCTATGTAAAGGAAGTATTTGCTAAAGTAAAATTCTCTTTCACATGAAGTTGCAGATACATAGTTGATACACCTTTCGCCTTATGCACTGTGAATGTTAAATCCACATCCTGAATTTAAAATATTTGTGAGTCGTCCATGGGACTGTTTGTAAATGTTTTGCATACTAGTCTTGAATAAACATTCAGTATCAAAAAAAAAAAAAAGAATCCTTCAGAAATATTCCATGTATATATAAGCTAATGTGTACATAGGAGAATTCCTTTTGTTTAAGCAGATTTGTGCTTTATTCTGCATTGTAGTTTATAGGATGGAGATAGCTCTTGCCAGGACATTGATTAAAACAGAGAAAACAGGCTTTGATGTAAGCATTCTGATAGGAACATATTTCTTTATTGTCTTGTCATTTAGTCTTAGCCATACACTGTCACCGTGATGGATGCCACCAATAAAAGTGATTGTTCTCTTAATTTTAGTATGCTTAACACTTCACTCTGGAGGAAAAGCTGGCTGTAAATATGGGGCCCTGCGCTGTTCCTGGCCACAAATTTTGGAACTTGCTTCAATCTGAACTCATTACACTCTGCATTTGGTGCATAGCAGTTATACTGGGAACCTTCTTCACCATCATCCTGGTGGTTCTCTGCTTCTCTCTTGTATTGTTATCTCTTGTTTCTTATGGCCCATAAAGTATTCTGTCCTAGTTTACTTCTTCATTTTGGGGAAAAAAAAAATCTCCTCATAGCTTTCTATGAAAGTAATTTGTGGGAGGTTAATAGCTTGAGAACTGATTGATTTGAAAATATCTTCAGGGTATTCTTATTCTTGATTGGTAGTCTGCCTGGGTATTGAATTCTATGTTGGAAATTGTTTTTCTTCAGAACTGTGAAGGCATTGATACAGGTTTCAGTGTTGCTTTTCAGAAATCTGAAGACTCTTTTTCTTCTAACTGGGGTAGTTAAATATCTTCTACTATCTCCAAATGGTAATGAGAAAATAGCTCTTTTGAGTTGCTGCCTAGGTGTTTTACATATATGTATGACTATCCTGCTCACGCCCAGAGTCTAGACATTTAGGAAGGACCTGAGCTTAGGATTCCTATCACAAGCTCTGCCATTGCTTTTCCCAGGGCATCTTTTAAAATAACCACTTACAGTTGAGCTGATGAAAAATTAGTGACCTCTGTCCCAACCACCATATAAATAATAGGGGCTTGGTACCCTGCCATCTCCTACTTGCTTGTGACCCGGGATGGAGGATTGCCCTTCCCCCAGCTCATTGCATCCCCCCTCTCCTCTTTGTGGGATCTGTAAGTAATAAATCTTTGACTTTATGTCCTTTGTGTGAATGTTCTGGGTCTTTAATCAAAACAACCCCTGAGTTTTCACTTTTCCGAGGTGGGAGCTGGGATGCTGAGGGGGAGCTACCTGCTGGCCCATGGGTAGGTGGGTGCGTTGTGCCTCCCCATTCAGCAGGTCGTAATCTAAATATTCTTAATTTAATACACCATCAACTGGTACTCCAACACACCAGTGAGGTGAATTTTTACAATATTATGCCTTCTGTATTATTAGGCATTTTGCTGGATTCTTGTAGGACTTTTCAACCTGGAAACTATCCTTCAGTTTTTTAGAAGTTTTCTTAAACTAGTTTATTCATGATTCTTCCTGTCCTTTTCCTCTCTTTTCTCTTCCAAGAACTCTTTTAATTTCAATTTGTTTTTCTGGGTTGGACCTTCAGCTTTCTTATCTTTACTTTCTCATTTTTATCTCTTTTGTTTATGCTCTGCTTCCTGGAGATTTCTTCAAGCATATATTTTATCTTTTTTCTGAAACTCTTGATTCCTAACGTGCTTTTAATTTATGAGTTGTTTTAATTTGTTCTCTGAATTTTCTTTCTTAGAATACCCTGTTCTTGCTTCATGGATGGAATATTTTCTATTATTAGTCCACTGATATTTAAAAAAATCAGTTTAATCTTCTTATCTCAACAACTTTCTTCTCCCTGTGTTAGTTCCTTTATATTTTTTGCTTGATTGTGTCCTTGACCTTGGACTTCCCAGCCTCCAGAGCTGTGAGAAATCACTTTCTGCTGTTAAACCATCTAGTCTATAATATTTTGTTAAAGCTGACCAAGCCGACTAATACGGAGAGTGTAAACTGGAACTTCCTCGATGTGTCAGTCTTTTGGGAGAAGCAGAAATTGAGTAAAGTCTAGAGCATAAGATACTGTTGAGAAAAGAAAGCTAAAATGTGGTTGAAGTAGGGGGTTATGGATAGTCTATGGGGAGCATGAAGACCCTTGGTATCTTTCAGGTCACGGAAAAGAGTGGTAAGACTCATTGAAGGTAAAGCTCACTTGCCTAAGCGTTTGATTTGTTAGCCTCCCTAAGCCCAAGGAATGCTCAAAACGTTTAGAAAACTGAGGGAGATGGGATGTGTTCTGCTGTGAATGAACATGTACCAGAGAAGATTCCATTGCCATGTGTAAGAGAGAGCGGATACATTTAAAATGCGACCATTTGATGTAAGACTTATGCTGGGTGGTGAATGGTTCAGCACGTAATCTCACAGCTCCTTGTGGCATATTTTTAAGTACTGTACTTGCAGATGACCTTTTACAGAGGTAAATTGCCTATAAGAGGCTATAGTGCTACATTTTAATAATGCTTCAGGGACATTAGCAGGAAAGTAACGGTTATTATTTGGTGATAGGGTCCCATTATTAACTTTCAGGCTGCCGCTGAGCAGCAAATCCAGCTTCAGCAAGAGATGTCTCTTCTGAGGCTTTAAGAATTGATCCAAGCTGGCAGAGCTATATACGCAGTAAGTTAAGGGGGGAAAGTAGAAAAAACAAGGAAGGAGAGGAAAAGTGCTTGGAGTAAGAAAATCTAAGTGGTTCACTTTGGAAAAAAATATCGATAAATGGTTCACTCTTATGGAGAAGAGGCAATCTTTGAACTAGAGTATAAGGGAATGGAGTATAAGGGAATGGAGTATCAGGGAATCCTAGTTTTTACCTGAGTTGGTCCATTTCCAGTCTTCTGTATGATGCATCCTGAAAGTAAGTTTTTCTGGGGATTTCCTATTTAGTTTATCTTATATAACTGCTAAATTAAAACAACAACCTCATAATACTAAGGAAAGACCCTTCAAATGGCTTGTTTTTCTGCATACAGAAAGAAGTGAAAACACTTTGATCTGGTAATCAAGACTATTTATACTTATAATGTGGACTTTCCAACCTGATACTTTCCTTCCCCCACTCACTACTTTCAGGGTATCCTGCTTAGAGCAGATTGATGTCCTTTCTGCCCGCTAATGTATTATGCTTATTCATAATTTCCTGCTTCTGTTGTGATATTCTTCCCTTCCTTTTGAATTACTACAGTTCAGAGATCAGCAAATTTTTTCTGTAAAGGATCAGATAGTAAATATTTTCAGTTTTGTGAGCCATATGTTCTCAGTTGCAACTACTTAATTCAATTCAATTCTGCTGTTGTTGAATGAAAGCAACCATAGATAACATGCAAACAAATGGGTGTGGAGGGAAGGACCAAGAAGGTGATACAGGAGGCTCCTGAACTTCCCTCCTTTCATGGATGCATTGAATGTACAGCTACCCATGAAGCAATTCCTTCTGAAGGAAATCCAGAAATGAGATGAATGTCTCCTGTACATGTGGAGAGTAAGAAAATATCCACATCAAGACAGGTAAGAAAGGCTGAGAACAATCCCACCCCAGCACAACACCATACAATCAAGACGGAACTGCTAAATCCCAGCTTCTCCCTGAAGAGTGAAGTGTGTGGGCCACACATATAGTGCTGATAACCTTTAAGGCTGACATCTGAGGGATGGACCCCTTGCTCTGAAAGCCAGTGGAGCCAGCATCCACAAGACCCACAAGACTATAGCATATAAAGAAGTAGTTTTTAATGGGGACCTGAACAGCCCTTGTGGCTATCCCCCAGGGCTCAGTGCAAAGAGAGAAGGCAAAAGTGCCTATTTTCCACTCTTTCCCTGAAAGGAGCCTGAATACATAGTTTCCAAGAAAAACAAGTCTGAATTGAACAACCTAATTTTACACCTCAAGAAACTAGAAAGGAACAAACTAAACCCAAATTTAGCGGGAGAAAAAAATAGCTAAAGATCAGATCAGAAAAAAGATGAAGTAGAAACTAAAAAGACAATAAAACTAAGCTGTTTTTTTTTAAAAGGTAAGCAAAAGTGACAAACCTTTAGCTAGACTAAGAAAAAAAGAGAAAGGACTCAAATAAATAAAATCAGAAATGAATGAGGAGACATTAGAACTGCTAACACTGAAATATTAAGAATTATAAGAAACTACCGGGAACAGTTATAAACCAACAAATTAGATAGCCTAGAGTAAATGGATAAAGTCCTAGAAACATACAATCTACCAAGACCAAAGCATGAAGAAATAGAAAACCTGAACAAACCAGTTACTTTTAGGGAGATTGAATCAATAATCAAAAACTACCCAACAAAGAAAATTTCAGAACAAGATGGATTTAATGCTGAATTCTACCAAATGTTTAGAGAATTAATACTAATTTTTCTCAAAGTCTTCCAAAAAAACAGAAGAGGAGGGAATACTTCCAAATTCATTTTATGAGACCAGCATTACCCTGATACCAAAATCAGGCAAGGACACCACAAGAAAAGAATACTACAGGCCAGTATCCCGGATGCAAAAGTCCTCAACAGAATATTAGCAGACATAGATGCTAAACATAGATGCGAAAGTCCTCAACACAATATTAGCAAAACAAATTTAAAAGTACATTAAAGGACTGTGACAGTACACTATGATCAAATGGGATTTATTCCAGGGATATGACATAAGGATTGTTCAACATCCACAGATCAATATGAGATATACCACATTAACAAAATGAAGGGTAAAAATCATGTGATCATCTCAATAGATGCAGAAAAAGCATTTGACAAAAGTCAACATCTTTTAGTGATAAAACCTCTAAACAAACTAAGTATAAAAGGAATGTGCCTCAACATAACAAAGGCCATATCTGACAAATGTATAGCTAATATCATACTCAGTAGTGAAAAGGAGAAATCTTTTCCTCTAAGATCAGAAACAAGACAAAGATGTTCATTCTCACCACTTTCATTCAACATAGTACTGGAAGTCCTAGCCAGAGCAATTAGGCAAGGAAAAGAAATAAAATGCATCTAAATCAGAAAGGAAGAAGTAAAATTATCTCTGTTTAGAAATGACATGATATTATATATATTTAGAAGCCCTAAAGACTCCAATAAAAATGTATCAGAAGTAATAAACAATTTCAGTAAAACTGCAGGTTATAGAATCATTATATAAAAATCAGTTGCATCTCTATATACTACCAATGAACTATTGGAAAGAGAAAGACAAATTCTGCATGGTATCACCTATATGTGGAATCTAAAAAAACCCCCAAAATCAAAAAAAAGTCAAACACAGAGAAGCAGAGAGAAGATGGTGGTTTCCAGGTGCTGAGAGGTGGGAAAAATAGGAAGAGACTGGTAAATGGGTGTAAGCTTTCAGTTATAAGATGAATAAAGTCTGAGAATCTAATATATAGCATGGTGACTATAGTCAATAATATTGTGTTGTATAACTGAAATTTGATAAGAGAGTCGAATTTAAGTGTTTTTTTTAAAAGAGTATAAATATGTTCGGTGATGGACATGTTAATTAACTCATGGTGGACATCTTTTCACAATGCATATGTATATCAAATCATGATGTTGCACACTTTAAATATTTTACAGTTTTGTCAGTTAGATCTCAGTTGAGCTAAAAGAAAACCCCCAAATCTCAAATGTGTGTGGCCAGATTTGGCCCTCTGGTTGTCGTTTACCTACTGCTTCTCCAGCATCCTGAATCCTACTGTGAAAGAAGCCAGTCAAAAAAGACAGTATATTGTATGACTTCATTTATATGAAAGGCCCAGAACTGGCAGATCTGTAGAGATATAAATTAGATTAGTGGCTGTGATGAACCCAAGCCCCATGTTCTCTATAAGACCATCCTCAATGCATTTCCCTTTCAATCTCCAAAGGTGCCAAGATTTTCACTTCATTGTCTTTATGGTTTCTGGGCAGTGTTAGCTTGGCTAGAGTATGCTTCTCCCACCCTTTTCAGGGTTTTTGCTCTCTCAGTTTCCCAGTCTCATGTCAGAAGCTGAACCAGAACTGGAAATGACATGGGTTTTTTGTTTGTTTGGTTTGGTTATTTATTTGTTTGTTTCTTAGGTCAAGCTGAATCAAATCAAAGGAAATTTAAGAGCTACAATCACTGTCCCACATCCATTGTTCTTAGTTCTCAACATTCTTTTTTCACTTACATCACACACTGATAGACAAAGAAATAGTGTCATACGGGTTCCCCAGGGTGACCCAGAGATCAAGTCAGGGATGGAGGTGGAGAAAAGTTCAGATAGAAATATTCTCTCTTCCTTCATCCTCTTTCAACTAAACAAAAAGCAGCAACAAAGTAAACATGAAATACACAAGAAAATCCTTACCAAATCTAATTTTAAAATAATACTTTTTTCCTCTGCTTTCCTCTGTCACCCGAGAGCTACAATGCTTGAGTTAATGGCTTATTATTGACCAAGAGTGATGATCATGGTTGCATTTAGCCAAACCTGGATTCTTTGTGATTCTGGGATTCTGATGAAATATTTAGGCGTGTATTTCTCTGCCTTGGTTCTCATATTCTTATGTAATATCCTGAGTATTTGGACTCAGGAAGTGGCAAATGTTATGTTTGCTGGGTGAGACATTTGAAGTGAGTAGTTATAGCTCGGGAAATCTTACCTATATGTTTTCCATTTAGAAAGTTCTCAAAGTATTCTATGAGAACTTACAGGAAAATTAAAAAAGAAATCAAGGCATACACACCCATGAAATTTAAAAACATAAAGTATAAACATATGAAAGTCAAAATGATTCATTCATCACATAGCTGTTCGATAAAACATGAATGTGAAATTAGCAAGTTAAATTAGATTGCTATCTCGTCTGGTTAGTAACGTAGTATTAATAGCTCAGTCAGGTCCATTTATTTATTTATTTGTTACGAATTTATTTATTTATTTTTGGCTGCGTTGGGTCTTCGTTGCTGCGCACTGGCTTTCTCTAGTTGCGGCGAGTGGGGGCTACTCTTCGTTGTGGTGCGCGGACTTCTCATTGCAGTGGCTTCTATTGTTGCAGAGCATGGGCTCCTGGTGTGCAGGCTTCAGTAGTTGTGACACGTGGGCTTCAGTAGTTGTAGCTCACAGGCTTAGTTGCTCCACGGCATGTGGGATATTCCTGGACCAGGGCTCGAACCCGTGTCCCCTGCATTGGCAGGCAGATTCTTAACCACTGTGCCACCAGGGAAGCCCCCATTATTTTCACACCCCATATGACTAGATCTTGTTTATAAGGTGGTCTCTGAGGGAAGGAAGTGTGGAGCAATCCGTTACCAACAGGCAGAGATTCTGTGACTTTTTTAAGCACCAAATGGAGTCTGTGAGCCACATTAACACCTGATCAGGAGAGTTTCAGGTCATAATTAAAGTCACTGAAACAGGGTATGCTCTACAAGACGGACAGCCTGTTATAATGATAGAACAAGACATCAAAACCCCTCATCTGACTTCTTCCTGGGTGTTTTCTATCAAAACTTCCACCTGCTTCCTCACTTTTACCATTATTCAGAAAAATGACTATAGTGTGACCTGAGGTAAAGCCTTCTGAATTTTCATTAAAATTAAAAAATCAGTATGAAAAGAAAAAATCACTATATTGTCAGTAATACCTCTCTCACTTTTTCTTACTTAAAAAGGATCTGAATAACTTGGTAGACATGGACTTATTATGTCATATTGGGATTTCAGTATTAAATTATATCACATTGCAGCCATATGGAATTGCCATTTTTGACAGTCAAAAAGAATAAAATTCCAGTAATTTCACTGAACCCAACTCAGTAATGAGAACAGTTATTCATTGATTTTTTTGTGTGTCAGATACTCTGCTGTGTAAAATCTATATTTTCTTATTAATCCTCATAATAATCATATGAGTAGTGCTAGTAGATCTTCATCAGTTCCTCCCCACTCCCACTTCTACCAAAGCCACATCGAATAGACCTTGAGAAGCTAATGAGTTTTCAAGACCAATCCCCTATCTCACTTCCAACCCTGCACTTCCTACCAGGTTGCCCCTCCTGAACTCTTTTTTATAGAAACTTTTGCAATCATACTCTCGATATAGGCATTGTCATCATTATACACTTTTTTAAAACTATTTTTTAAAACTGAGGTATAGTTAATTTACAGTGTTGTGTTAATTTCAGGTGTACAGCAAAGTGATTCAGTTATATACACATACACACACATCTTCTTTTTCAGATTCTTTTCCATTATAGGCTATTACAAAATACTGAACATAGCTCCCTGTGCTATACAATAGGTCTTTGCTGTTTATCTGTTTTATATATAGTAGTGTGTATATGTTAATTCCAAAATCCTAATTTATCCCTTCCCCCCTTTCCCCTTTGGTAATGATAAGTTTCTTTTCTTTGTCTGTGAGTCTACTTCTGTTCTGTAAATAAGTTCATTTACATCAGTTTTTAGATTTCACATATAAGTGTTAAGATATTTGTCTTTCTCAGTCTGACTTCACTTAATATAATAATCTCTAGGTCCATCCATGTTGCTGCAAATGGCATTATTTCACTCTTTTTATGGCTGAGTAGTATTCCATTGTATGTATGTACCACATCTTCTTTATCCATTCATCTGTTGATGGACACTTAGGTTGCTTCCATGTTGGCATTATTATCACCATACACTCTTGACACACAGAGAAATGGAAGCTCAGGGATTTGAGGAAGGAAGAGGGTTAGAACATAACTAAGGCAGGATTTAAATCTGTGTCTTCTTGACTCAAAATGTTGAGCTCCTTCACTGATCTCGTTTTATCTATGTTTTATGACTCAGTTGCCCAATGTAAAGCACTATGAAGGTGATTTAACCCATTCAGACCAAATTGAATTTACCTTTTAAAAATTTACCTTTTACGCAATTTTTATACAATCTCCCAATTCATCCCACCCCCCCTCCTTATATACACTATTATATATAAAACTAATTAGATAACTAATGAGAACCTACTGGGTAGCTCAGGGAACTCTATTCAATGGTTTGTGGTGACCTAAATGGGAAGGAAATCCAAAAAAGAGGGGATATATGTATACATATGGCTGATTCACTTTGCTGTACAGCAGAAACTAACACAACCTTGTAAAGCAACTATACTCCAATAAAAATTTTTTAAAAAGTTTACCTTTTTGGGGCTTCCCTGGTGGCTCAGTGGTTAAGAATCCTCCTGCCAATGCAGGGGACACGGGTTCGAGCCCTGGTCCGGAAGATCCCATATGCCGTGGAGTAACGAAGCCCGTGCGCCACACCTACTGAGCCTGCAAGCCACAACTACAGAAGCCCGCATGCCTAGAGCCTATGCTCCACAACAAGAGAAGCCCACACACAGCAACGAAGACCCAACGCAGCCAAAAATAAATAAAATAAATTTTTTTAAAATTTACCTTTTTCTTAGAGCCAGTCGAGGTAGATAGAGATGGTCGCTTTGTCCTTGTCTCCATGTGATGTCAAAAACAGAGGGCCTCAGAAACTACCGGAACAAATGGTTCTAAATGTTAGTGTATTTCTTTGTCACTGGGGTAACTTTCTACAAGTGAAGTATTCTGGGTTCCTTCCCTAGAGATTCCCAATCCAAGTCTGGGATAAGTCCAAAAAAGTCCACTTTTCAATAAGTTTCACCAGGTGATGCTGGTGAGAAACTTCAGGAAAAAACTTGGACAAATGTCCAACTGCCTTATTTTATTTATAGATGAAGAAAGGGGAGTCATTCCAGAGCTGTGAAGCTGCTAAACTTGCTTCTTTGCTAGTAGCATCGGTGCCAGAACTAGAACTTGGGTCGTTGGACTCTTAATCAAGTAGTATGATTTTAAAACTTTAGTCACAGACCCCAAATATGAATATATACACTAAGCATTACTGTAGATTAAATAAATGACATGTCTCACATATGCAGTATTGATCAATATGCACATGAATGCTTTTTAGCTCAGTAAATTAATTTAAAGCTCTGCTGAATTCAGTGTACTGTTTTTATTATATATGTTTTTGCCATCATCACAGAGTTTCTTTTAGGTGTTAAATAAGGGTCCTCACAACCTGAGCATCCTGGGGGCCATGGTCTAGGGCTCTTTTATTAGCTCTGCTCTGGCTGAGCTTAGCAGCTCTGGCTGCTGCTGCATCCTTTATAGTGGTCAAAAGTAGATGCTATAATTAGGCTTCCACTTGCCAGCTTGCTTAGATCAGCTGGGGACATTAAAAATCAGCCAAGGCCTGAAAGCAATCAAAGTGAAATTGGATGAAACTTCTAAGGATATCTTCAAACAGAACATTTCCCAGAAGTCACCATTTGCAGACTAGCCAGGTTTGGAAACCCCAACTTTAGCTATTTAGAATGAACAAGTACATCATGTCCTCTACAGAAATGGACCTGAAACAAGCCTGATCCTTGGACCTCTTAAGTGATGCTATGCATTTGAAGAAGGTCTTGGATTTGCCCAGTCAAATGCACACCAGGGTGGGTTTGTAGCTATTCCTTGCATGTGGTGAATAGGCAGACTGAACAAGAATCTCCAGATGAAGAAAATGGGAAGATGAATAGGGGGACTGAACAGGAGAGTATAAAGAACTCCCTCCCCCCTCACTCCACCAACACCATGTGAGCGGTAGTTGTGAGCTCCTTGTACTTGGTGAAATGTTCACACCACGTGTGGTTCAGAACCTGCACCTTACAGGAGACTTGCAACCCTGGGGCTCTTGTCCTCTCCTCTGGGAGCATGCTGTGTTGTTCTCTGTCAACTATCTCCATCAGTTTACTTATGCTAGTTTATAAAGACTATTTGCATCTTTAACTGTGCCTGTTGGTGTCTTCTCATCAATCATGTCCCACAGTCCTGTTGTGACAACCATGCACCCATATTTCTCAGGCCATACCAGGAATAAAAGGAAGGGAGTAACAAGAAAAATTAATAGTAATAATGATGGTCATTTGGACATGTCACCTCTGCCTATTTCTGCAAGTCTGTAAATCTAAGGTGAGGTCTTAAGATGCCTGCTGGTGTCCTGCAGACGTCTTTTCTAAAGCCAGTTCTTCAATCTGCAAATGTGTTTAATCTCCATTCCCTTGTCCTCTGTCTTCTTAATGCCCACTTTCTTTATCAACATTTGTTTTGTTAGTCTTTGATGGGCATCTATTGTTTAGGCTTTTAAGACTTTCTAGAAAGCCCTACCCCCTTCAGTTTGGCCTGAATGGGTTGGGTCACCTTCATAATGCTTTGTATCAGGCAAAACTGAGTCACAAAACATAAAGCTACTGTGATGTGGGTGAAGCAACTAAGCATGTGACTTGACTGGGTTTTAAATCTTGCCCCAGTTATGCTCCAACTCTCTTCCTTCCTCAAATCCCTGAGTCTCCCTTTCACCATCTGCCAAGTCGAAGAATGGCATGCCCCTCTGCCAATGCCTGTCCACAGAGGTGTAGCTCATAGGACTTCCTTGTTCTACCTAGTGTCTCTCTTCCCTGCTTCCTTGGTTAGTCATGCTCAGTTGCTCAGCAGGGTAGGACTCCCACATGCCCTGATATCCTCAAATTCCCTTTCAACCAGGATTTCAGCAGAGCATGAGAAGTTTTGAGGTGCAGTTGCAATTAGAAAAAAAAATTACGGGTGCTCATGGAATTGACTTAGACAAGATCTCATGCAAAAAAATCTGCCCTTTTCAATTCCTATATGTTAGATTTCCAGGCACATCAGTTATTTCTTAGGGAATGAAATTTTTGGCAGGACTTCAGAAATGACAGATTTCCAGGTGAAAATTGCCTGAACTAACCACTTACCATAAACCGCACTCCAAAACTCTAATTCTGAAATATCATGTTACATACTTTTCAAAACTCTGTCTCTGGTGCTTAGTACTTGGGCCACTTCTGACCACCCATGTGGAGAAATAAAATATATTTTTTAAAAAATGGGGATCATCTTCTTTTCCTCAACCTTGTTTTTAAGTACCATATCTCCCTCTGATGCTCTGTGCTTATTCTAGGACATTTTCCAAACCTTTTGATATTTCCTGGCCCTGACTCTGCCCTGTCCTTATGTGACTGTCTACCTACAACTAATAAAAAAATCTAATTCATATTAAAGTATATTGAGGACAGATGACTTACCCAGATATCAGGGGATTATTATCAAATCAAATCAAACCAAATAGATAAACCTAAAACAAATTCAGATCTAATAGTCTTGGAGGGATTATAATGTATGATTTTGATTTTAAGTGCCCTGAAAAAATTATTAGAAGCATTAATGACCATTTTTCCAATATTGGGCAACAGTGTGATTGCTTGATTTTGTTGCATGTATCCTAGCTAGACCCTTTAAAAAGCAAAGCCATGTACTGACAAAGTGGATCAGGCTGTTTGCAAGTATGAAAATAAAGAAACAATTATGTAGCTGGAAATATACCAAGTAAAGAACCTATTTCTGAGAGATGGGTAAGAATTTTTGAGAACAAGATTCTTTGAAAAACAAAATTATGCTAGGGAGGAGAGATGTCACATCCTCTTGAATTTTTGGACTCAGATATAAATTGACTGATCTAAATATAGGAAAAGTTGGTTTGTAAATTGAAAATGCATTAGGACCATTTGCTCCCATTCCCACAGGACTGCACTGTTAGGGAGAGATGTGTCTGAGGCCATATTTTGTTTGGTTTGAAAGGACCTTGAAGACTGAAGGGCAGAGTTGGTTCTGCTTTGATTATTGTAATGCCAACATATTTTTATTCAGTGCGAGCCTGGTGATTCCTAGTCAGAGGGGAAATGTACTTGTTTAATGAAAGGTTTCCTGGATGAAGGAAGGAACACATGGTAGCCTCAGGTTTTCTGTCATATTGGAAATAAATGTAAAAATATGTGTTTGCCTTTCTAGGATGCTACATTGACTTTAGGTGTTCAGGTGCAGTTTAGAGAAGACCCTCCAAATGTCCATGGACTTCAAGAAGGCATCACATCTTAATGTGGGGTGATACCAGCAGGCAGGGACAAAAAATAGATGGGTTTACAAAACAGCCAAACTGGATGACTGTGACCCTGAAGGTTGCTTTGCCTTTATTGTAGTTTAAGGAGTGCACTCTGATCTGAGCTAATGACACATTCTAGTCCTATGAACCTGAAAATATCATTTGATTTCCTCACAAGGTGAATTAAAGTTTCCTAACAGGAAGGTGAAAATGAAAAATATTTTCAAGTTTCTCATAAATCAGGAAACAAGCTATGTGCTCAGAACCAGTTATTCTATTTAGTTCTCACAACCACCTTGCCAGCTCTATGTTATTATCCTCATTTTACCGATGAGCCTGGAGGTCAGAGTAGCCTTCTCCAAGTCACAGAGTGAAGAAGCAGGTGAGAAGACCCTTAGCTCCTTCCTACCCCTGCCTAACAGGGCATAGAAGTAAGTCAAACTTCCAGGCTCAGTCAGGGCCAAGTGGTTCAAACAGGACTGCCGAGGGCCTTGGCTTTCCCCTCCCAAACAAGCACACTGGGCTTTTTTGGGCAAACAGGCCTTGCACCCAGGGCTCAGGGATGAGTCCTTGGTATCTGTGTGTCCCAGGCACATGGCTTCCCTGAGTGGCCCACTCCACAGGACAAAGCTTCTAATGGGGTCCCTCCCTTTGAGTTAAGTTCATTAACCTCGTCTAGTACTCTAGTCACAGTTTATGGACTCTTGAAGGAGTCCTGGTTCCCTGTGTGGCTCTTTCCCAATCTATTCTCCAAGCTGTCCTAGGGTCATCATTCTGCTTGTTCCTAAGTACCCCCAAGTTCCCACTGAAGAGCTAATAATATCTTAAGCCCTTGACCAAGAACTTCTAACATCTGAAAGTTGAATTTCCCATAGAAAATCTCAGTTATCCCTTCTACCATGCATGAACATCTCTAGGAACGAATTCCCTTTGGAAAGTAAGACCATTTGTGTTTGAACACTCTCATCTTTGGAAATTGCTTCCTTATCTAGAGCCCAAATATATTGAGCTGCCTATAGCTTTCACCCTAGTCCCCGTTCTCAGAGAAGTTAACTGATGTTTTTCAAAGGCTCATAGCAAGTAGGTGACAGAGTTAACCACCATTCCTCAGGCGGCAAATGAGAAAGGTTTGGAACTGAATCAAGTTCCCAGGCTTAGACTGACATTCATTCATTCAAAATATACTTTTTGTGTTCCTACTAGGTGGCAGGCACGGTTGTAATTGCTTGGTATACATCAGTGGACAGAAACCATGAGGAATAAGTCTAATCACTGTTCCATAGGAAGAACCTTTAAATATTTGAGGTCAGCTATGTTTTTTAACATTGAGCCATCTCCAGGCTTACAGGCTAAATCTATCCAGTTCTTTCTGTATACGATATGATGTCATCATCCTTTATGCGGAGCCTCATTAGAAATGAGAGCCAAAAGAAAATGGGCCACATTCCTTTCCTCTTCATCACACCCCAATGTCTAACAAATACTAACACTCAATAAGTAGTTGTCAAGAAAATAATATGACTGCATCTTGCTTATTTCTGGAACTCTTCTAATTTGGGCTGGAACTTGAACTGAATCTCTTTCAGCTAGAATTTATAAATTTACTCCCTGAATAATGATAGAAATCCTTTTACAGTATGGGATAAGATTGATCACAAGGTGTTGTTTTAAGGAAACTACACAAAATAAAAGTATAAGTGGACTATTCATGTCAAAGGTAGGCATCGAAATAAAGAATAAGCTTACAGCCAGAGATCCTAGAACTAGTGAAAATGAGGACCACAGCACATCAGAAAAGGGTTGTGGATATTTGGAACTTTAGGTTTATTTGTCCAGGTAAACAATTTCCCAGAAGAGCAAACCCCATTATAAAGGATTTTATTATTATCAGCAGTGTATCTTGAACTGTAGCTCTCACCAGCAGAACTCACCACTTCTGCATGAATGTATTTTAAATAAATATTTCTGTCTTTTCCTTTGAACTCCTAGCATTTAGTGCTAATGACCATTATTTAACTTACTCTTGTACTCTGGCATCTCTTAAAATACTATACTGTTACATGCTTGGTGTTATTTTACTTTTTCTTCTTTTGCATGTATTCTTTGTCTCTTTAACCAGAGTAAAGTTACTTTTTGAAAGCAGTGCAATGTTTTTCACTTCTTTCTGGGTCTCACAAAGTCTACAAGACATTGTTGTATTAGGCTGGACCAAAGTGCTGTAACAAATAGATCCACAGACGTATAATGGCTTAAATGCAATGTAACTTATATCTTATTCATTTAAGCGAGCTGGGTGTTCTTGTTTATAAACATGTGAATTCAGGGCTAGTAACTTTCACTATCTATTTCCTCCCTCCCCAGAACTTTGCTGCCGCCTTCAAGTTTGTAGAAGCTCAAAGAGCTTAGCTGAGCCACATCCCATTCTTAAAACATGGCTCACAAATACAAACATGATTTCCAGTCAGTGTTATTGGAGATTTGAGGCATATGGCCATATCAGAGGCATAGGTGACTGGGGGATGTAGCCCTTTCCTGAGCAGCCACTTTCCAGACACAAGTCTGTACTCTAGAAGGCAAAAATGGGTTTTGATGGGCAACTAGCTGTCTCTGCTAAGCACAAAGTGGGTTTAACAAATATTTGTTGATGTATTTATATCAGCAGTAAAGATGAATCACTTTTATTTCTCCTTGGAACAGTGCTATTAAATGCCTCTTAGAAATTTTAGAAAATTCTGCAGTAGTGTGCACTAGATTATGCATTTCTTCAACAGTGATTTGAAAGATGGCTGATGTTTATCTAAGGAGATGTGAAGCAATTTAATATTATTAATTGCTAACAAATGGTTAGGATTTACACGAATTGTCAAAGCTTAAAGCTCCAAATAATCATTCCTCACACAGGAAAATTTATTGTGCCATTATGCTTATTTCTATCAGGGTTCCTATAGTACAATCGCTGTTCGCTATTAAATTTTTATTGCACATTTAATTTATCTTTCCCTCTAGTGGGGAAATGTATTAGAGAATTCATTCGACACTCGTATCATCTCCCCTTCTGTTTTTCTCACTCTGCTCCCCCTGAAATAGATACGAGTATATTTGTATCTTGTTAGTAATTATACAAAAGCTGAGGAGAACGATGCTTTGCTGCTCCCTGAAGGGAATTATCCAGCCAGAATTAGCTTTATGGAAAACCAAGTGGACTTCCATTATAAACATCCATTTTCAGTGGTTTATAAAGAGTTCTGGAAAAAATCCATTTATAAGTTAAAGCTTGCTTTTCATCGATTAAGATAGAAAGTAATTTTGGTTTCCAAATATTAAAGGCAGACGGCTTGTTAAAGGTTGAGGTTGAGGGGCTATTTTGTTTACAAAGTGCTGTCTTGAAAATGAGGTTTTATGTTCCTGAAGGTATGACTTTTACGTGCAAAGGTTAGAAATCTCATTCCCTGCCCCTTTTCCTGCTTCTAGAGTTATATATAGTTGAATCAAGAGGAACACAATGAAACAGCACACAAAAACCACCTTTTTTTCCATCAACAATGCTTTTTTCTTAACAGGGCCCGATTCAGTGCAAACACCCTATGCTTTGGTCAGTGGAATCACTCTCTTGAATTTCGGAAAGATTTCTAGCTCTTGGGCCTCATTCACTAAAACGGAAGTCAGCTTGGATTATTGATTAATCTGAAGCTTTGGTCTCTCACAGGATTTGATAACATGCTGCAAGTATTTTTCACACATTGAACAGGTACCAAAGTTTTATTTGTGTTTTGGGTAAGAGGCTGGACATGACAAAATATCAGTGATCCCATGTCTAGAGCCTAAGTGAGGTTATATATTTTTTCCTTTGAGTTAATACAACTATAAGGCCTGCTGAAGTCAGAAGGGAATGCATAGCTGTCTCCCTCTGACAGGAAGAATCTCTGAATCCTCCGAAGACTGGTGGTTACGACTTTGATATGCCTTCATTTCCACCCCCCTGAGAACAGCTTTTCTCTTGAGCACACTGAATGCATTTAATCTACGTATGTATTTGCCAATGACTATATTTATCTATTTCCTTATAGACATTGACATTAATGCCCTGGAGAGCAGTGTAATTAGTGCTTCAGAAGAAATGGCATTTAGATCTGACATTTAGAGGGTTTTGATACTGGACAGTAGCTTGGGGCTTAATAGTATTTGAGTAATTTCTCCATCTTTCCCTTACTACCTGAATGTAACAGCCAGTCGAGAAAGACTAAGCAACCACCAAAGCTGAGCTGCCTTCCCCATTCACCTCCTGAGGGTAGGGTTCTGGAACCTCATAAATTATGTTCAGCCTGACACACCATCCAGCGGGACTTCCACTTTGGTCAGGACGTACTCTTGCAACCCTACTCTCTAGGGTCTTCCTGTCAGCCTGAGAACCACATGGAGCAAACTCTTCCTTTTCTGATAATTACTGATTATCATTAGGTACAATGCCAGGGCTTGGCATCATTGACCCGAAGGGGCATACTTCTCCGAGTGCTAACCAGCATACGATGCTTAGTAACTATTCAACACATGTTGTGTCTGTGTTGCTTAACACTTTGACTGATCTGTTCCATAAGCTTAGGAGACCCACCTGACAACGCTTTTCCTTGAACTGACTGTCTAGCTCTCTCCTGCAAGATCCCACCAGACACACATGCACACATACATACTCACCCTAAACTGATCTTGACACTGTTAACTGGTTATAAGTGACCGAAGCCTACTCAAACTGGTCCAAGATGAAGGAAGTGGTTGTTTTAAGAACAGAAGAGGCTATACAGAGGTTGAGGAAGTGGCAAGTCAGTAATTGAGACTGCTCCTTCTGTCTTTCATGGACTCCTGGGAACTCCCATCTCAGACTTTTTCCATATATTTGCTTCATTTTCTTAGTTTTTCTCTGCAGAACAACTTTCTCTCAAGCTCCCCTTTTCTGCTTCCAAATTAATCTACTTGTCAGTATCTTGGTTTGCATGGTCCTTACTGCAGCCCTGACTCTCCAGGAATATTTGGTTTAATCACACACCATCAACTGTCTTCAGGCTTCAAGTGCTTTTGTTCAAATTCTCAAGTTCAGACAGTGCCAATAATCTGTAGTCTCCCAACTGACAGCCTTCTGTTGTCAGCCAAAGGTAGTTGAAATCTGAAACCTCATTTTGTCATTTAGTAGGACTAGGTGATTTGCTTTATGTTATAATTTTAAACCATCAGTAGTTTCATTATTTGAGGATTTATTAATGAACATATAACAAGAACTACAGAGAAGCAGGAAAGGTTTTGCCAAATATTTTAAGGTAGAATGAAGTAAAGGAGGTTTTTTTTTTTCCTGTTTCTCATGTTCTGAAAAATTTCCTGGCTAGAATCTAATTTATATTCTGAATTTAAGTTGGCAATACAGTTTGTATAATAGAAAACCACTTTTTCCTCCTTTACTAAATAAACGTTGAATAAATTTTTAAGAATGTTGGTTTGAAAGACTGTTGAATGATAACTCGGCCCTGGGTGCCTGTATCTTTCAGGCAGGCTGTGGTTTGCATCTGGCACTCAGAGCTAGTTCTAACCCCACATAATCTCTAAAAATTGTGTTTAGGAATTGGCCCAGTTTCTGGTATAAGGGAATTTAACCCTGGTTGCCCCGAACTGCTGGCTGAGCCTCTCCCTGGGTCAACGAGAGCCTTGGGTGGAAGAGAAATCTCTGCCAGGATGACAACTGCCGCCCTCCTGCAGTCACAAGGGTATGTAGAGCCCTGGACTGAGCAGAGGCTGCTCCTTTGCCAGGCTGTTCTACTTTTTAGTTTGATTTCCTCCCAGCATGTCACCTCCCTGTAGAGCCATGGGATGTCTTTCTGATTTGGTTTGGCAGCATTAATCTAAAGAACATGTTTAATGGCCTGGCCATGGTTATTTGCATAGTTTTGTTTTGCTTTTTGGTAGCTGCTGACCTTTGTTAACACTGGGAGGCCTTGGGTTTGCTAAAGGCTTGCTTCTGCCTGGAGCCCAGATTCTCCTCCCAGATGTTCTGTGTCTGCAGTCGCTGCCACTGTGCTTTCGGAGGCGTTCTAATTCAGGGCCACTGACTGCTGTCAGAGTGAATGCACGTGGCCGAGAGGGGAAGGTGGCAGCAGCTCCAGGCAAGCTGTCTCCTTTGCTGACTCATTGCTGCCCCACGGGGTCAGACTTCTCTGCTCACCAGGGCAGCGAATCTCCAGGTGGGGTAGTCTCAGTGTACTAGTGATGGATTGCATTATTGGGGAATTCCTGGCTGAGGCTGCTGTCAAGTGCGCTGAGAGCTACTGTCACTGGAGGAGAGAGAGTGAGCAAAGGGCTCACCTTAGAAGCCACGCACTTTTGTTTTTCCAGATCTGGTGTCACTTGCTATTAGTGTCAATGGAACATGGCCATGGACCTTTGCTTCTCCTGACTTTCCTGATTCTGTCGTGGGCTACCCAAGCTCTTCTCCAGGTGACAGTTCAGACTTGCAGTCTTGATGCTCTCTTCCATTCCTCTTCCCCACAGACTTAACGCCCACAGGCTCTCTCATTTCCTCTGGCACTGCATTACCTTCTGGACAACATTCTCTCCCTAGCCAAGGCCCTCTTCATCTCACCCAGCAAGGACTGAAAAACAACAGTGGGGAGCCAGTAAGAGGAGATTTCTATGTAAAAAGCAGATCTCCACACTTAATTCAGAGGTGACTCTGAAATAAGGCTTTTTCCTTGAGGGAAGTAGGCCAAGGCATCATCACTTTTACTATTTCTTTCTCTGATGATTTGTGTGGCGGTTCCCGAGGCACTGCTGCCAGGTACGGAAGTTCTTATCACTTGTAACTCACCCCAGACTTGAAGCATTTTAGATTAGAAGTTTGTAAAGAAAAAGAAAAACAAAATAAAACCGACAACAGAAAAGGGATCATTGGAATGAATGCACATTCCAGCCACCCTACAAGGTTCATTTTGTCTCATCTCCATGAAACCACCTACTGCTCTAGCTTCCCACACTGACACTTTCTTCTCTGATATTCACAGATCCTACCACTGTACTATATGAGACATGTGGCTTAAATTATTACATAGCTATAGGTGGATTTCTAGGTCTTTAGGTCTTTAAACACTGCAGGCCTTTTTTTTTTCTTCTCTAAATTGGGGTGTAATGGCTTTGAGGGCAGAGGCTATATCTTATCTGGAACAACCTGAGAATGGGATGGATTAAGTCTTGAGCAGTTTTTCCCAGATTTGATTACAAACTCTAAAGCAAAGCATGAGAAAAAGCATATTATTGTAGTATTATCGATGTTGTTATGAAAAGCATTATTGACTTATATATGCTTCCAACTCATTTTAGAAAGTGATTTGAGAAACCCTTATCTCTTTCTATCTTCATGCCTACAAGAGGATGATTTTTTTTAAAAGGTGAGGAAATGACAGCAAAGGGAAAATGAATCAGAAAAATAAGATAAATAGAAAGTTTGATAATACATAATGAATATCATGAGACAGTATTCCACTGCTGGAGATGAGCCTCAAATTTGGTTGTAAATTTACCAGCAACCAAAACAAAAAGGAAACACAATCTGTTGCAAACATTATGATGCCCATAAAATGAAAACTTAAGCAAATGCAGGAAATGCCTGCTATTTCTGGTTCTGAGATCCCAGTGACCTACAACTCATGATTCCCGAGAAGGGCCACTGATGCTATTATTGCCAACATTTTGTCATTGCCAACATTTTCAAAAATAGGCAAGTTTCTCAGCATCCCCCCAGCACATGCTAGTGACATGTTAGTTTAATAGGCATTGTTCCATGTGCCTCAAAACAGTGCTTCATAAAAACAGCAACAACAACAAAAAAAACCCAGTGCTTCATGAAATAGTATTTTTCTTGCTGAAACCAATAGTACAAAAATTTTATGTGGTTTGTACATCAGTAAACATTGGTAATCAACCCAGTGGAGGGCAGGTTTGACAAACTATCACTAAAGTTATAGGTGAATACTTGAGTAGAAATTCAGAAAATCTCCCCCAAGAGGAAGCCTGAATATTCATGTAAATGTTTAGGTAGGAAAAGTATCTAATTTGAAATAACTGCCAAGAAATTGTAATATAAAGTTTCATGACCATGTGTTCCATACTAGCAAATAAAAAAAAAAAAGAGGGTGGCAAATCTTCTCCATCACTGCAGATCCAAAATCATCTTGAGCAAAAGAATAAAGAGTAGAAAATGTCAGTTAATGGTTTTCCATGAACCCGCATTTTCAGGAAATTGGATTGGTAGTTTTGTTCATTTTGTGTTTTATAGTATCTCAGCAGGAGCAGTACTGGGTGGTCTCATAAACTTTCAGAATGTGGAGAGCTGGGGAGAAAAGGGCATAACATGGAGAATATTTACTGGTGGGCAAAGGGAAATAAGGTATTTGCTAAAGAAAAGGGGGAGAATAAAGTTATAAATAATAAAGTCAAGAATAAAGTTTCCTCTTCAGAGAACAGGAGGTAAAGAGAAATCAAAGGGACTTTTCTTTCCCTTTCCCCATCAGTCTTCTTTCTGCCTTGTGGCTTTTCTCATGCCCCACTGCTACAGTGGCACATTGCGGGTGGGAACAGTCCTTCCAGAGGGAGAGCAAATGACAAGAGTTTGTGTTCTGGAGCACTGGAGACAGGGCCCAGGGGGGCTGGGTTACCCAAGGCCTTGCAAGCACTGATAAAGAGTTTGGATTTTGTTTCATAGTACATGGCACCATTGCAGGGTTTTGCATAGGTGAACAGTGGGATCAGATTTTCGTTTTAGAAATATTCCTTTGGCAGCGTTATGGAGCATTGACTGGAGAGGACAGTTGCCTTAATTCTGTCTCCAAATACTTTGTGATGAGCCCTCTGATTCCTGGTATTTCATGCCACCCTGAAGTGGTAAGCATTCTTGCTCTGTCCACTGTTTCTCCAAGAAGGGCCTTCTAAAGGTCAAAGTACACCAAAGAACGACATGCCAGGCTATGTTTTGTGAAGCATCATTTCAAGTCGGCCCACCATATCTGAAGCTTCCGCATCCCAGGTTGAATTGGTTGGTTGAATCCGGGGATGTGGAACCTGCAGATATGGGAGGGGAGTGGGGGTGACTGTACTATGCCATTTTATGTGAGGGACTTGAGCATCCGCAGATTTGGGTATGGGAGGTGGATGGGGGTCCTGGAACCAATCCCCATTGGATACCGAGGGACGACTGTACCATGAGTCATTTTCATCTCAAAAACTTTTTTAAGTTCCTCATTCCTAATAGGAGAAGGCTTCCTCATTAGCCCTGTCTGTGGACTCCTCACTCTGATGTCACCTGTACCCACGGTACTTCAAGTCCATCTTTCTCTAAATTCTCTTCTCTAGTGAAATTAGTCTACTTATTCCCCAAATAGGCCTGTAATATTGATGCTGTTTTCTCTTCTTGGGCTGCTTTCACCACTTTTCTGAGCCAAGAAATACCCATATCAGATATTTTCATCGCTAAGGAGGCAAAATAAACTAGAAATAGCCTGGTCTCTAAAAGCAAATGTATCTGGATTTCATGCTAGCTTTGGTGTTTGTAGACTGACAGTACAATATCCCAACCAGGATGTGGACATTGATACAGTTGAAATACACAACGCTTCTGTCACCATGAGGATCTCCTGTTACTGCTTTACAGGCTACATTCACTTCCTTCTCACGCCAGTTCCCTCCTTGACTCCTGGTAATCAATAACCTGTATTTCTATAATTTTGTGGTTTTAAGAATGTTATTTAAATGGAATTATTGTGTAACTTTTGGGATTAGATTTTTTTCACTCAGCATAATTCTCTAGAGATTCTTCCAGATTGTTGCATGTTTCAATAGTTCATTCGTTTTTACTGCTGAGTTAGGTATTCCATGGTATGAATGTAACAGTCTGGTTAACTTTTCGCCTATTGAAGGACATTTGAATTGTTTCCAGTTTTGGCTATTACAGGTACAGCTGCTATGAATATTTGTGTACAGGTTTTTTCATGGACATATGTCTTCATGTCTCTGGGATAAATACCCAAGAGTGCAATTGCTGGATCGTATGGTAGTTGTTTGGTTTTGTTGTTGTTTTAAGAAACTGCCAAACTCATTTTCATAGTGATTGTATCATTTTTCATTTTTACCAACAATGTATGAGTGATTTCATTTCTACATATCCTCACTAGCATTTAGTGTTGTCACTATTTTTTATTTTAGCCGTCTGATAGGTTTATAGTGAGATCTCACTGTGGTTTTAATTTGCATTTGGTGGATGGCTAATGATGTTGAACATTTTCTGATGTGCTTATTTTCCATCTGTATATCCTCTATGGTGAGATGTATCTTCATGTCTTTTGGTCTTTTGCCCATTATCTAATTGGATTGTTTGCTTTTTTGGTTGAGTTTTGAGAGTTCATTTTACATATTCTAGTCCTTTATCAGATATGTGGTTTACAGATATTTTCTCCCATTCTGTAACTTGTTTTTTTTTTTTATCCTCTTAACAGGGTCTTTCCCAGAGCAAAAGTGTCTTTTAAAAAAATTTTGATGAAGTCCCAATTTATCAGTTCTTCTTTTATCAATTGTGATTTTGGTATCAAATCTAAGAACTAGCTCTAGAAGCTCCTGAGAAGTTCTCTTATGTTTTCTTAAAAAGTTTTTTTTTTTAGTTTTGCATTTTATATTGGTCTATGATACACTTTGAATTAGTTTTTTTTTTTTTAAAGAAGATGTTGGGGGTAGGAGTTTATTAATAAATTTATTTATTTGTGCTGTGTTGGGTCTTAGTTTCTGTGCGAGGGCTTTCTGTAGTTGTGGCAAGCAGCGGCCACTCTTCAACACGGTGCGCGGGCCTCTCACTATCGCAGCCTCTCTTGTTGCGGAGCACAGGCTCCAGAGGCGCAGGCTCAGTAGTTGTGGCTCACGGGCATAGTTGCTCCGCGGCATGTGGGATCTTCCCGGACCAGGGCTCGAACCCGTGTCCCCTGCATTAGCAGGCAGATTCTTAACCGCTGCACCACCAGGGAAGCCCTTGAATTAGTTTTTATTTAAGATGTGATACTTAAGGTGAGGTCTATTTTTTTGCTTCGATGTCCAGTTGTTCCAGCACCATTTGTTGAAAAGGCTATCCTTCATTAAATTACTTTTGTATGTTTGTCAAGAATCAGTTGGGCATATTTCTGTGAGTCACTTTCTGAGTTCTCTATTCTGTTTCATTGATCTATGTGTCTATTCCTCCACCAATACCACGTAGTCTTGTTTACTAGAACTGTATAAGTATTGAAATCAAGTAGACTGATTATTACCAGTTTATTACTATTTGTCACATTTGTTTTAGCTATTCTTGTTCCTTTACCATTCCATGTAAATTGTAAAATAATCTTGTCCATATCTATAAAAATCTTGTTAATATTTTGATTGGAATTACAGTAAACCTATATGCCAGTTTGGGGAGAATTGATGTCTTTGTTAAATCTTCTAATTCATAACCATGATTCTCTATTTATGGATTTAAAATTTTTTTTCATTAGCAGTATATAGTTTTTAATCTGCAGGTCATACATGTTTTGATAGATTTACATCTAAATCATTATATTTTGAATGATTGTAAATGGTATTTTCCTTTAAATTTTGTTTTCCACATGTTAATTATTACTGTATAGAAATGCTATTGATTCTTGAGTGTTGATCTTGTATCCTGTGACCTTGCTGAACTTACTTATTCATTCCAGGAGGATTTTTGGGAAAGATTCATTGGGGTTTTCTAGGTAAGCAATGTCATCTTCAAATAGACACGGTTTTACTTCTTCATTTCCAATCTGTATGCATTTTATTTCTTTCCTGGCTTTATTGCCCCGGCTAGAACTTGCAGTACTATGTTGAATAAGAGTGATGAGAACAGATATCCCTGCCTTGTTCCTGTTCTAAGGGGAAGTAATTCAGTCTCACCATTGTGCACAATGTTAGTTACAGGTTTTCTGTAGATTCCTCTGTAGCTGAGGAGGTTCTCTATTTCTTTTTTTTTTTTTTTATCATCAATGGGTGTTGCAGACTAAATACATGTAGGAGTTGCTTTAGAGGAAAGTGTCTTTCTTCCTGGGAGAGTTCCAAGAAAGTTACTATGGTTTGAGATCTGGAAGGTAAAGAGAAGTGAGACAACAGTGGACTTGAAGGTCAATACATAGAATGTTGAAATTGGCATCCCTCATTCATGCCTGGTGTTCAGAGTTGAAGTAACTCTGGCATTTCCCATTTTCTGGAAATCCTTCTCCAGTGGTCAAATGACCTGCATCCTTCCCTCTCACTATGAAGCTATTTCTGTTGACCCCATGGTGTGTGCTGAATGCTAGTCTACCTGTTTCCTCATTTGTGAGCACAAATCACAGATGGAAGACAATTGAAGAAAACTTAAAGCCTGAAGGGAAAAGGGGGACAGGATTTTTGAAGATCCTATAAATCAGCTAAATTCTTTTCTTTCACAGAGTGGAGTTTAACAAATAATATCAAATATTGAAGAATCAAGCAATAAAAGAATAAACATTTACATTGAAAATAGAGTAAAAATGAGAAAAACAAAACTGAAATAATTAAAAATTATTGCTCTTAGGTTTTGAGATCTGGGTGAGTTGGGGTGATGAGATGTTAATTTTGATTAAAAACCCTTTTGTTGTAACCTGAAACTATTATAATATCATAAGTCAACTAACTTCAATAAAAGAAAAAGTATGTATTATTGATGCCAGCAATTACAAGTACATATTAAGGCATTAAAAGAGCTGTTCCCATCAGTTTGTTGCTTATATATTTGAAGGTAATATAACTGTATTACTTAAAAAAAGTCCTTCTGACTTTGAATTTTTTTTTAAAAATGCATATTTTGGACAAAAACTATTTAATCTGCAAAACAAATTTATAAACAAAAGGATGCCAGAAGAAAACATACTTCCACTTCTATTTCTCTAATTTTTAAAGTTTGAAGCTAAATCATTCTTTGTAAGAGGAGCAGCTAACAAAATAACTGGCATATAATAGATGCTCAGAGAGCATTTGTTGAATGAATGAAGTTATTAGCTAGTTATTTAAAAAGTTCAAAACCTTTCCGCTCTCATTCGCATATTTCTTAGTTTTTGTTTAAATAATTTAGAATTTTAGATCTGGATTACCATTGTTACCGAGTCTAAGCTGGTACTGCTCACCACACAGGAGGTCAGTAATCAAGAGACGAGTTTTTGGGGCAAGGAATAGCGACTTTATTTGAAAAGCTAGCAAACCAAGAAGATAGTGGGGTCATGCCCCCAAAGAACCATCTTGCCTGAGTTAGGATTCAGGCTCATTTTATACTAAAAGGGGAGGAGTAAAGTCAGACACTTCCTGGTTCCCATCAGCCTCTGGAGGGGATGTGTTAATTTCTTCCTGCCTGCAGTCATTCATTCACAGGTGGGCCTGGTCTGGATGTTTCCTATATTTTAGCTTAATGTTCATTACCTGGGAAGCAGGGTTCCCAGAGATGGGCCATTATGTATAATTTAAGCTTATAGGCAACATCCCTTTAGTGATTAACTTGTAATAGAATACAAAATGTTCTTCCCTATTACACTATTTGTATTTTTATTATTCTGTTTTATTTATATCTTGTAAACTCAGCGATTAACTCATTTTAATGAGCATATTCTTTTAAAACAATAATAAAAAAAAGAACTTCATTCTTGGGTGTTTATCTTTCAGTAATTGTCTCAGAAAGGATACTTGACTATTAGATTTTTTATACCCTTATATATCTACAAATTAAAAAAAACCTGTGGCCTTTCCATACAAATGGCAATTTGAATATTTTTGGTTAGCAACGTTTAACCTAAAACTCTACACTATCTTTTATTTTCATGTTGTGTAAAGGCAGTCTGTGTTCAGCTAGAATATGGTTTTTTTTTGTGGTTTACCTGTTGATTCTTGGAATATATGTAGGATTCTTTCTCTAGATATGAAATTGAAAACTTTTATCAGGAAGGCTGTTTTCATTAAATTTTCCAGATTCTTTGTGACCACCTTTTGATTTGCCAAAATGAGGTAGAACAAATCCCAGATCGGTATCACCAGCTGTTCATCTGCTCAGTTTGGAAGTGCCTTGTTTTTCCTCTTAAGAGAAAGAGTATTTTTGAATAAGTGAAAGCGGCTTTCGAATGTACTGAGGGTTGTAAAGCATCATCATGTCAATGAAGGATATAAACAACATAGCTATATTATATTACCGTGGCTTCTCAACAGGACAACTTTTCCTTTAGGTAACTATCCATAGGAGAAGCCAGTATATACGGAATGGCTGTGATTTCTAGTCCATGAAATGTATTCAAGGTATGCCAAGGAATGTGATAACATGTCAGTAAGTGAAAAAGAAAAAAAACCTCGTGTACAATTTCACAGGACTGTGCCTAGTTGAATACTCTCTTTTTAGTCTGAGTGTCCCTGGTAGCCTTGGTACTTATGGAGTATCTTTCTGCCTCTCAGTGAGTCAAAAATAAATTCAACAAAGGCAGAGACAATACCCACTAATTGTCTGCAGCCCACATAGTGGGAAACATTGAGGGTGCTCAATTAATTTTGACTGACAGATGTGCTAATCATTCGCTTGGATAGGTAGTCATGAAGAGTGTCCCAGCTTGAACCTAAGCTGCATTTACCTATAATTCTATATGGAAATGCTATATGGATAGACACATTGAGCCTCCTGGGCCTTTTACTGTGAAGTTCATAGGATCTTGCTACTCACAGACAGTGTGGTTTGGGGACAAGCAATATCGAGGTCACCTGGGAGCATGTTAACAATGTAGAATCACAGGTCCCCTCATGTTCTACTGGATCAGAAACTACACATTATGTTTTGACAAATGCTGTTCTTGGCATTTTCTACAAACAGATACATCCCAAAGAAAGAACTGAAGTATGCACAGATTGTTTCCCAAACTCTGGACACCCTCTGGCTCTGTTCTTATGGGTTGGATTTGATGAGCCTGATCGTTTTAACTGGGGGAAGCTAAAATCAGTGTGAGCTTTGAGTTCAGCAGTCTCCCGCAGCTCCCGAGCTCTTGGCAGTGCTAGGATACCCATAATATTGGCATTGGTGGACATGCTGGCATCTGTGCTGGGCATCATCTGCATAGCTGCTGCTCTTGGCTTTGCAGCAGCAAGAAGCTTCAACCCAGCAAGTTAGAGCAGGAGAGAGGAAAACTACTGTCGGCTTCCTTTTGCCAAGAAGGCTAGCTTTTGAAGCACAATCTCACTTTCTACCTCACAGGGAAAATGAAGCCATCAGATGGCTCGCCTGTCATTTACAAAATTGCTTTCATCTGCATCCATTCTTTCCTTCTTTTCTGTTCTGATTTCATGACTTTTTGCTTTTTTAAGGATCACATGCTATTATTCTTCCCCTAGTCTCCTGTATCTTTAATTCCTCTTGAAATACTGTTCCCTTTTAATTAACATTTAAATCTGTATTTATCTTAAAATAGTTCCTTTGACTCCATCTTCTGCACTCTTCGGCTCTCTTTCTCCTTTTTAAAAAATTAAATGCTTTTATTATTTTGAAGTGGGCATAGGAATATTTTTATCCTCTTAATGTTATTTATTTGTTTTATTTATGTTTTTTCCCAGCTTTGAGATATAATTGCCACATAACATTGTGTAAATTTAAGGTGTATGATGTAATAATGATTCGATGTATTTCTTCTTTTTAAAGATTCCCTTCCTAAAAAGTTGTTGCAACCATTACTTTTATTTCTTTATCTTTCATTTATTTTATGGTCACTGATTTTTAAAGCTGTGATGTAGACCATAAATGTAGAAAAATTACATAACAGTCTATTTATGAATGACTAATATAGTTTATTTTTTCCTGTTTTTCAGTTTTAGAATAATAGAATCATGTTGTGGATATATATGTGTGGATATATATGTGTGTGTGTGTATATATATACACACACACATATATGTCTGAATTATTTTACTCAATATTATGTTTATAAGATTCATTCATAATGTTGGGTGCAACTGCAGTTCATTTTCACTACTGTATAGTGTTCTATTTTTTTGAATATACTGCAATTCACTTATCCATTCTTCTCTAAATTGACATTTGACCTGTTTCCAGTTTAGAGCTATTATACATAATGTTTCTATTAACATGTCTGTACAGGTATCCTGGAACACACATGAAGAGTTTCTATAGGATATATTCGTGTGAATGGAATTACTGGGTCATAGGTCACATGTTTTTAATTTACTAAATAATGCCAAATGTTTTCCATTCCATCAGCTACATTTAGTGTGTTCCTGTTCTCAATATCCTCACCAACACTTGATAGTGTCAGGCTTTTTACCCTTTGCCAAGTTACTGTGTGTGTAATGCTATTTCATTATAGTTTTAATTTTTATTTTCCTGAGTATGCATGAAACTATGCTTTTCATGTATGTTGGCTATTTGGACTTCTTTTATATAAGTGACTATTCAACCCATTTGCCCATTAAAAAAATAGGATGGTCTATTTCTTATTAATTTATAGAGATTCTTTTTTTAAGTCATTTTTTGCTACAAATACCTTTTACCAATCTGAACTTGTATTCTTATTATCTTTGTGAACTTACGTTTTTACTTTTAATGCAGTTGAAAGTATCAGTGTTTTTGTTTATGGATAGTACTATTTGTGTCTTAAGAAACTATTTTTAACCAAAATTTCTGAAGAATTACCTTTAAAAAAATCTTTATGATTTTGCTTTTTACATATAAATCTTTAATCTACCTGAACCTGATGGTTATGTATGAAGTGAGAAAAGGGTCCAATTTAATTTCCTTCTGTATGAATATCCAGTTGTCTAAGAACTATTCCTTGTAATGTCTGTCATTTTCCCACTTATTTACAATACCATCTCTGTCATATATCAAGTATATATTATGAATAAGTCTATTTCCCTGCCCTTTATTACATTATCTATTGTTACTATAATTTAAAAATAATTCTAATATACAGTAGAGGAAGCCCGTCTAACTTATTTTTCTTCTTTAAAAGTGTCTTGGTTATCCTTGGCCCCTTTACATGTCAATATATTTTAGAATATACTTTTCACACTTTGTAAAAGCAATCTGACTAGGATATTGTACAGCACTGCATTAAATCTATAAATCAGTTTGAATATAATTGACTTTGTAATGGTGTTTCAACCCATTAAAATAATATCTCTCTCCATTTATTCAATACATCTTAGCAAAGTTTATATATGCCAAATACTTATATATAATATTTAATAAAGTTTACAGATACCAAATATTTATATATATATTATACATTATATACCTATAATGTATATATATATTAAAGGTGCTACACATATTTTAGATTTGATACTATTGTTAATGGCATCTTTAAAATTTTATTTTCTAGTGGTTCTGATATTCTGAATATCGTTTTCATAAACTGATTTTGTATTCAGCAACGTTGTTATAATCACATATTGTTTTAAATAATTCATCTGTAGGTTATTTTTGATATTATACATATGCAATCATATCATTTGTGTGTAGACACCACTTTTATCTTTCTTTTCAAATTCTTATACACTTAAAAAATTGAAGTATAATTGAAAAACTTGTAAGACATTTAAAGTATACAATGTGATGGTTTGGTATACATATACATTGTGAAAGGATTCCCACCATCGAGTTAATTAACACCTGTCACCTTACATATTTACCCCCGCCTTTTTTATTTTTGGTGAGAGCACTGAAGTTCCACTCTTAGAAAATTTCGGTTATACAATACAGTATTATCAACTATAGTCACTACATTATACAGTAGGTCCTCAGACCTTATTTATCTAATAACTGAAAGTTAGTACCCTCTTATCATCCTCTCCCTGGTTTCCTCAACCCCATTCCCAACCCCTGGCAACCATCATTCCAATCTCTGTTTCTACAGGTTCATTATTTTTTAGACTCACATAAAAGTAATATGCAGTATTTGTTTTTCTCTGTCTGGATTATCTCATTTAGCATAATGACCTCCACATTCATTCATAATATTGAATGTCGTAAGACTTCCTTCCTTTTTAAAGCAGAATAATATTCCATTGTATATACCACATTTTAAAATCTATTCATCCATCAATGGACATTTAGGGTGTTTCTATACCTTGGCTATTCTGTATAATACTGCTGTAAATAGTGGAGTACAGATACCTCTTTGATAATAATGATTTAGTTTCCTTTGGATATATACAGAAGTAGGATTGCTGGATCATGTTGTAGCTCTATTTTAAATTTCTTGAGGAACCTCCGTAGTGTTTTCCATAGTGCTATACCAGCTTACATTCCCACCAACAATATATGAGGGTTCCCTTTCCTCCACATCCTTGCCAACATAGTTGAGGATGTGCTAAAACCCTTCAGTGTCCCAAAGGGGAGGATTGCAGTCAGCACCTAGATGCAGACTAATTAGAAGCTGAGCCCTGAGGCAATATAGCTGGGAAAGTATGCCATCAAACCCCTTTCAGGGAGAAAGTGAGAGACGGGCACTTTTGCTCCCTCCCTCTGTACTGAGCCTCAGGATATAACTACAGGGGTTGGGAGTGCTTCTGCATCAGTAAAATCTGCTTCCTTGCTCTATTCTTGTGGGACTTGTGAATGTTTAAACCTCGTTGATTATCAGAACTAGGTGATTTGGCGGCCTTTCGGGCTGGCGGCAGCCATAAAAGTTGGGGTGCTAGATGTGTAGACAAGCTTCTCCCAAGGAGATGCTGGCCACTTGGTTTTATTATTGGAGCTAATAGGAAGGAGAAGGTGGCGGAAGGGCCCACTGGCTTTTTCGGGCTCCCAGGCTATCACAGTACTAATTAGAAGCTGGACCTTCAGGCAGCAGCCGGTCAAGCATGTAGTCAAACCTCTTCCGGGGAAAGACTGGATGATGGGCATTTTTGTCTGGTTCCCTCCGTGCTGAGAACTGGGGTAGAGCAGCTGGGAGTGCTCTCATTCTCTTTAACAGCTGCTGCTTTGTTTGCTATGGTCCTGTGTGACTTGTAAATGTAAGCCCTGTTGGCTTTCAGAGCTAGGTGATTTGGGAGCCTCCACCGACTAGTAGCTTTAAAAGTTGGGGCACTAGATGTGTGGTGCAAACCCTTGGTTTCTCAGGGAAAAGCTGGGAGTTTGGGGTCCCCTCCTGACTCTGGCACTATGCTGGGGGCAGGATTTATGGTGAGAGTGTGTTAGTCTTTCCTTCTCATTTTGCTGTGGGTATTTCTCCATCATCTAATCCATGAGTAGGATTCACTCATCGAGTTTCTGGATTCCTCTCAGGAGGAATTGCCCCACATTAGCTGTATATTCAGTATGTCCCTGGAAGGAGGCAATTCAGGAGCTTCCTGTGTCGCTATCTTGGTCTGGAAACCATCAATTCTTAAACATTTTATTTCTTTTTTTATCTTACTCATTGGATTAGATCTCCAATATGATGACAAATTAAAGGATGATAGTGGGAATCCTTGTTTTATTTCGGGTGTTAAAGGGAAAGGTTTTAAATCTGATGTTTTGCTAAAGTTTTTTAAAGCTTTTTTTTTTATTATATATTTTTATTTGGATTTAGGAAGTTCTTTTCCAAATGGATTTCCAAAATTTTTCCTATTTTTAAGTGAATGTGTGTTAAATTTTACTGAGCCTTCTTTCATAAACCACTGAAATAATTGTATATTTGGTAATCTGTTACTATGGTGAGAAAATTAATTTTCTGGTGTTAAAAACAAAAATTTGCATTATACATCAGGGTTTTTTGATAGATTGATGAGTTTTCTTTATTAACATTTTATTTAAGATATTTGTATAAATGTTAATTAGTAAAAGTTATCTGCAACTTTTCTTCTTACACTGTTCTTGTGCTTTCATTTCCAGTCTATGCTGGCCCCATAAAATGAGTTGAGAAGTGTTCCCTCGTTTTCTATATTTTTTCATTCCTCTTATATATTTACTATGTAACATTTAAATTATTTTTTAAAAATTGGTAGATTTTCATGGTGAATTATTTATTTGGGCTTTGATTTTTTGTGGGAAATTTTTTAAATTACTGATTTATTCGCTTTAATGGCTATAGGGCTGTTGAAATTTTCAAATCCTTCTTGATTTTGTTTGGATAAGTTATCTTTTTCTTGAACTGTGTACAGTTGTAATTTAAAAAAATATTTGCATAAAGGTGATTTAATATCCTCTTATTATCCATTTAATGTCTCTAGCATCTTGGGTGATGTTTCTTCATTCTTTGTATTGGCCAATTGTGCTTTTTCTCTAATTTTTCCTCTAAGTTTTACTGGTGTTTTTAAATTTTTTATCAATCTTTTAGAAAGACTGTTGATCATCTCTATAGAATGCTTGCTTTCATCAATAATTTCTAATCATATTTTTATTATTTTCTTCTATAACTTTCATCGGTTTAGTGTGCTGTACTTTTTCTCATTTTTTTGTGATGGTGTCACAGATTGGATTCTCTTGATTCATACACTGAGATGAAGTTTGTAGTGTGAGATGCGAAGAAGCAGAATTAAAGCGGAAAGTGAAGCCAAACTGTGATGCAGACTCTATAAGCCTGAGCCAACTTGATGGGGAGCTCTGGAGCAAATATTGACCATCAGAGTAGAGTCTTTGAGTATAACATTGGGTTGGGTTTTCAACATTGGGTTGGGCTGTTAAACCCCTTCTTCACCTAGTTATTAGATGTTGGCATGGCCTTAGGGTAGGTAGGTGGCTCTCTGCAGCTGAGGCAGACCCTGCAGGAGCTGACAGATAAAGTTTGTTTGCTAACTGTATTACCCACAGCCGGGCAGCAAGTCCTTTTCTGAAGAAGGATCTGAGTCAGATGGTTGCGTGTTAATTTTCACACATTATTATATTCTAATACATGCATTAAGTCGGTACATTAACTTCCAATTTCTGCATTATCTGTATCCTGCAAATTTTGCAATGCATTGTCTTTTTTGTTACTATTCAGTGAAAGCACATTTAAATTCTTTTTCATTATGATTTCTTCTTTGACGTATTGGTATATGAGGTATTTAATTTCCAAAGTATATAGTGTTTTTGCTAGTTATTTTTTGTTATTGATCTCTAATTTAATTACAACATGGTTGTAAATATAATCTGTATGATTTCGTTCCTTTAAACTTTGTTGAGACTTGCTTTATGTCCCAATATTGGCCATTTTTGTAAATGATGTGCTTAAAAAGAAACTGTATTCTGTAGTTGTTAGGTGCTCCATACTTGAGAGTCTCTAAGAACCATCAAAGAGCCTATCTATCTATCTGCTAGTGGCTACTATAGATTCCTTTCTTTAGTATCCTTTAAAATTCAAGTATCCTTTGGAGTATTGATTCACTGAAACCTTTGGTTTGGGTATGAAAATGAGCTAAATTACCGAGGGAATGGGGTTTATGGTCAAGCAAGTAGCAGGTGGAACCTATTTCATGTGGTACTCTCAGGAGGGAAGATCTGTATGGATCTCTGTGGAGGACGGAGAAAACAAATGCCTGAATGAAAGAAGAAAGGGAGTTTCCAGGATACGAAAAAGAATATAAAATAGGGGGAGAGATAGGAGTGCTTGGAGGGCAAACTCTGCTTATAGTCTACCCAACTTTCTTCTTTCTGGAAAACTCCGTGTTCTTCACCTGTGTAACAGTTGTGACTTTTATTTGGCAGTGATCTTGCTAAAATAGGGTTTCCAATTTGGAACACCCTTCTTCAAAGAGTATGGGGAAAGTATCCAGAAAATAGCTAGAGGATTAAAGTATCTAATGCGCCTTGTTCATCCCCATTTGAATAATAATGTCACTTGTTGGATGGATTTTCCTCCCATTGTTTTCCCTGTGCTTTCATTCTACTTGTATCCTGGCATCCCTCCTTCAGTTCTGCCAACCCCAGGAGGGAAGGGCAAAGCAGAAAAAGGAAAAGGGAATATTCTTGGCTTTAGGAAATCTGAGAGGACTTGAGGTAAAGGCAAAATATTGGGGAGGAAGGGGCTTTGAGAAGAGTAAAACTCTTCCCACATAGAAGATTTCTCAGACTGGGGAGAGGGTAGGAGCAGGAGAGATACTGAGAGCAGAGTTTGGTGGGTCCCAGAGAGAGGCCTTTGCGTATTGTTCGTCTGACAGGAACTTAGAGGGGGACAAAACCCTACCCGTTGGAGCGGTTCTGTTTGTCTTTAGACAACACTACCCCAGTAAGGGCAGGACAGGAATAAAGACGCAGACATAGAAAATGGACTTGAGGACACGGGGAAGGGAAAGGGTAAGCTGACACGAAGTGAGACAGTGGCATGGACATATATACACTACCAAATGTAAAATCGATAGCTAGTGGGAAGCAGCTGCATAGCACAGGGAGATCAGCTCGGTGCTTTGTGACCACCTAGAGGGGTGGGATAGGGAGGGTGGGAGGGAGACCCAAGAGGGAGGTGATATGGGGATATATGTATATGTATAACTGATTCACTTTGTTGTACAGCAGAAACTAGCACACCATTGTAAAGCAATTATACTCCAATAAAGATGTTAAAAAAAAAGACATTCACATGAAAGTTTAATTTTACATGCATAATTTCACTTAATCCCCACAATAATCCAGATAGAAGTGTATCATACTCATCTCATAAATAGGAAACTGAGAGTCAAAGAACTTAAAGAGCCTGCTAAGTTTTGAACTCAGAGATGTCTGATACTGTATTTCATATTCTTTAATTACTATGTACCTGTCTCTTTTTAACCAGCTTCACTTTCGTTTATACCCAGTTCTGATCACCTGATCCCACAATGTAGTTATCACTAGATTGGTCAGTGTTTTCTGTGAGTCATACGGCTATTGGAGAGATAAGTGATGGCAGAATTGCTTATTCTTTAATGTAAAGTTTGAAAGTTATCAGTTAACCATTTATCAAATGTCTGTTTTGCATAACGCATTATGTTATGGGTCCAAGATTATGTTATGAGTTTAAGCAATCAAAGATAAGGGAAACACAGTCTCTTATTCCAAAGGGAAGTTAATCCAGCAGTAGGGTTGAGGAGAGAGATATGTGTACACACACAGCCGAGTCATGACAGGTGGCGGGGTGGGTGTGGAATTAGTCACCTTTAGGACTGCCCGAAGAGAGGACTCCTGTCAGGCTGTGCACATTTTAAAGTTATGTCACAGAAGTGCAATTGATTGTAGACAATTTTATTGGAGTGTGAGTAGAGGCAAGGGTAATATAGGGGCCTATTTTAAATTTATTATCATAATTAGAAAATTGATTCTAGAATATGGTGAATGAATGAGAGTTCAAATGCAGAGTCTGAAGTAGGTAATCATATTTTGTAATAGTTTCTTAAAACTGTAGTCCAAGTTTCCAGGAAAAAGCTCTGACATTTCCGGGCAGCACATCAGAGGGAAGAACAGGACTTCACTGTTACACACTCATTTAACCATTTTTGAAGAGCAAGGAAGGGCTTTCAGAAATCTTGAGTTAGGGACACAGAGCTTACACTCAGAGCACTTCCAGGCTCTCCAATTTCTTCTCTCTTGTTGCATGATTGTTCTTTATTGAATGTTTTATAAACTCACATTATCTCAGCTTGGTTAAGGACAGCAGTCTTTAATCCTGGCAGAACAGATAAGGACTATTAAACCCTGGGCCTGCTCTCTGAGACAGATTATGGGGGCCACCTTACTGAACATCATACTAATGTTATGGATTCTGCTGACACTCATTGTGTTTAGAGTGTGTTAGGAAATCCAGCGTAACCTTCATGCCCCTCTCAGATCTGTGTTTCTTTAATTCTGAATAAGATCATCAGCTAGATTCCTTCAGGGGTGGATTTGAGATCTGGCTCTGTGGGGTGAAGAAGGGTGGGTGCAGATCTGTGATGATTTCCTTGATTCTTCAATTAGAGGCAGTGCTTTATTTGTTTTGTTTTCTGTGATTGCCCTTATCACGGGCTGATATGTATTATGTGTACTTGTTGGAGAGTACATCAGCTGTCTTCACCAACCCAGCGCTACTTACTAAATTCTAATTTCAGCACTGTTGCTTTTGGAAATTCCCCTCCCCTACTCCATGCCATTTCAGTAGGGCTACCAATTACAATGCCAGATTTCTTCCATCACAGGATTGGGTATAAGGTCCAGGCTTGACCAGTCAGACTACACCATTATCTTGGTCACGGTGATTGGCTCACAGATGAAATAACAATCTTAGAGTGGCCAATCAGAGCTCTTCCCTGAAATTTTTTTTTTTTTTTTTTTTTTTTTTGCGGTACGCGGGCCTCTCACTGCTGTGGCCTCCCCCGCTGCAGAGCACAGGCTCCGGACGTGCAGGCTCAGCGGCCATGGCTCACGGGCCCAGCCGCTCCGTGGCATGTAGGATCTTCCCGGACTGGGGCACGAACCCGTGTCTCCTGCATCGGCAGGAGGACTCTCAACCACTGCGCCACCAGGGATGCCCCTGAAATTTTTTTGTATATAGATACTCGGAGATAGTCTTTCTTTCCCCTTGGAGTGTAAACTGTAGGAATTTGACTGCAAAGCTAATTAGGTTAGGTTATGTCCCCTAACTTACGGAAAGAGTCTAAGGGAAAGAAAACCTGAGTACAACTTTAAGCCAAGTGAGAGAAAGAAAAATGAGACTCAGAATTTTTTTTTTTTGGTTCGCGGGCCTCTCACTGTTGTGGCCTCAACGGTTGCGGAGCACAGGCTCCGGATGCGCAGGCTCAGCAGCCATGGCTCACGGGCCTAGCTGCTCCGCGGCATGTGGGATCTTCCCGGACCGGGGCACGAACCCGTGTCCCCTGCATCGGCAGGTGGACTCTTAACCACTGCGCCACCAGGGAAGCCTGAGACTCAGAATTATTATGCTATTTGAAAACCTGGATGCAGTCTTTTCTGAGGCTAGCTTCTCTTTATTCTTACAATCCCATTTGCTAATATAATTCTTTATTTTAAACTTAAAGTAGAATATAAGTTCCATGAGTGAGGGCAGGGGTTTTTATTTTTATTTTGTTTCTCTGTTATAATTCTAAATGCCTAGAATAGTGCCCGTCGCATAGTAGGAACTCAACTAATATTGTTCAATGAATATTTGAACAGAATGAAGCAGACAAAACACAGTATGAATGTCTTTCCAACTATGTCATGGGATTGTTGAGAAAAACCCAGGGAGCAATTACCATAGAGTTGTGCGAATTGAGGCTAGTTTATAGGGCTGTGGTGTAAATTTGCTGTCGTTCTGTAAATCTTTTATTTTTAAACATAACACACAAGAAAAATGCATAAAGCATAAATAAACAATGTAATGGGATGAATTATAAAGTGAAATCTGTGAACCACCACACAGGTCAAGAAATAAAACATTGCCAGCATTCCAGAAGCTCCCCAAATGTTAACTCTGAAATATCTTAAACTCTCTCTACCTGCTAGAGGTAACTGCTATGCTGATTTTTATGATAATCATTTTCTTGCTTTGCTTTATCATTTTAGCACCAGTATATGCATCCGTTAACAGTGCTGTTTAGTTAGTATTTTGTAAACTTAATATAAATAAACAATATAATGTCCTATAGTTTTCATTCATACGTGTACATGATTTATCCAAGTTGATGCACATTATTTTAGTTTATTTTCATCTTTATATTTTATAAATATAGCATATTCTTCTACTGAAATAAATTTTCCTAGGTTTTGGCTATAAAATCTATGCTGCTATTAAAGTTATCGTACATGTGTCTTGGTGCCTATGTATCCATGGTTTCTATGGTATATTTACCACCTAGGAGTGGAATTGCTGAATCACAGTGTATGCCTGTTTTTAGTTTTAGCAGACAATACCTTACATTGTCACCAAATACTAGGCTTTCTCAGATTTTTATTTTAGCCAATTTGATACTTATATATTTGTAGTTCTCTGTAGTTTTCATTGGTATTTCCGTGGTTACTGAAGAAGTAGATTTTATTTTATCACCCATTTAGATTAAAGCTTTATCAACCATTTGGACTTTCTCTTTTGTAAAATACCCAGTTAAGACTTCAGCCTCCTGTTTTTATTGATTTGTCTAACTTTTTCTTATCAATTTGTAGTTCTTTGTGTAATCTGGATATGTCCTTTCATCGTAATACAGTTAAAAACATTTCACATTCTGTGGCTTGTATTTTTCACTTTATTTATGATATGTTTTAATAAATAGACGTTTTAAATTTTAGGATTGTCAAGTATATTGATATTTTTCCTTTTGGGGCCTTTTATGACTTTTTCTCCAAAGTAACACACCAGCATTTTCCCCATATTGATAGAAGCAGTCTCTAAGTATAACCCACAGTTAAGGGGAGAGGAATTAGTCTTCACCTTTTCAAAGGAGGCATCTCAAAGAATTTTTACACACCTTTTAAAATCATTACACGTGCCAAAATCATGTGAAAGTTTTTAGAGGAAATGGAGTAGAATACATTTAAAGGAAGAAAGGCTCAAGTTGAGAGAAATAAATCATAGATGTTGGAGAGAGGAGAGATCAGAATACGTATGTTTTATCTTTCATAGATGTTATCTTTCCCTTTAGTGCCCCAGATCTTTGAGGGCCGTGGCTGTGTCTAGCAGAGGTGGCCACATACTTGGTGTTTAGTAAGGACTTACTTGTTGGCTGATATGTTGTCATAAATGATTCCCCAGTTCCTGATCAAATTTCTATGGTAGTGGTTGTTCTTCCAGTTGATCTGGTAAGTTCAAAACATTGATCGACCTGACCTAAATACTGAATTTAGGGTCAGATCTTAACCAATATGCTAACTAAAAGAAATTAGTTTCAGGTCAAATCTGACTATAGCCAGGATGATTGGAAGCCCCTGTTGCTCTGCCTTTAGCCATTTACTGTCCCCGAAGATTTCTCTCCTATTTCTTCCCTTGAAACTCAGTCATCTTATTTTCCTGTTCTCATTCAGTTTGTCATATTTGGGGAGATCTGTCCAATTTATCCTTGATGGAGATTTACTCTTTTTTTTTTTTTTTTGCGGTACGCGGGCCTCTCACTGTTGTGACCTCTCCCATTGCGGAGCACAAGCTCCGGACGCGCAGGCTCAGCGGCCATGGCTCATGGGCCCAGCCGCTCCGCGGCACGTGGGATCCTTCCGGACCGGGGCACGAACCCGTGTCCCCTGCATCGGCAGGCGGACTCTCAGCCACTGCGCCACCAGGGAAGCCCTACTCTGCTGGGGACCAGCCCCAGCTGAACAGGATTCACCCAAAGGAGAAGACGGAGTCGGCGTGGACAGAACTCAGTACACCTCAGAGGATGCAAGGATCTGACAAATTTATTTTCAAGATTCCAAAAGCTTTTATACTATAAAGTGATCTCATTTTCAAATTCAACATTCTCATTCCCACGCCAAAAACTCCCCCACATAGGCCACAAAACAAAGGTAATTTACATCAGCAGATTGATTAAAACAGGTTAGGTAATTTTCCCATCGCCCAGAGTCTCTTTCTTCTCCTGTGGTTAGTCACATGTTGGTCACATCTACGTCAGGAACACAGTCTGCGGTTTCATCGTCTTCCTTAGAAAATTAGATGTTTTTGTACCTATATGTTCTTGTTCAATCACCCAACTATTCAAAGCACAAACTCAAGCACATTATTCTTTTAACAATTGTAAATATTTATAGACTATTTTCTTCTACCTTATAATCAAAACAAGGCACTAAATTATACAAAAAACAATTCTACTTATAAAAGGCTACCAAGTAGCCTACTCTATCTAATTTATTATGTACCCACTATAGCATAAAACCTTCCCACCACCATACCCAAAAATTTCCTAACCTACAATAGTAATCAAAACAATCAAAACAATACACATCATTTTTTATACTTCTAAAAAACCATGGGAGCGGACATTGTACCGTAAACTCATTGATTAAACCCACTGTTGCATAAAACCTTGTCACCATACCCAGGTATTTCCCAGCATGTTTATAACTCCACTGGGAGGCCATAACTCTTGCAATTTTTCTTTTAAAGTACAAAGCTGCTGCAGAAATGTTCCCACCATTATATTTCCCCAACAAATATAATCATTAAAGGAGCCAAAGTAGCTATAATCCTTCTCTTGGTTTTTACCCTAAATTGGGGTCTTTCCTAAACCCCTGCATTAAAACTATACATTTTTCCCAACACCAAAAGCAATCCTATAAAAATCACCTTAGGCAAAGGCAGGGGAAGACAAGGGGAGCCACACAGAGGAAAGCCTTGCTTCCACACAGAGAAAAGCTGTGGTTCACGGAGGAAATGGGAAACAGAGCCCTGCTGCGGTGGAAGAGCAGTTGCCATTGGCCAGGTCTCTGGTCTGCTACCTGGATTCTCATCTGAGCTGGGCGTGGGAAGTGAAGCAGCCATGGGGACAAGAGACCTCTCTCAAAAGGGGTGAGGGTTCAGGCACCTGCAAAGTTGGGGGGGGTGAGGGTCTATGCCCCACCTCTGTTGGCCCCCAAGTTCTCTCCTGATGGCCCCTCTGCGACTGTGCCTGTCTTAGGTTGTTCCTTCCCTGAGGAATCTTACCCGTCTCTGGCTAACCAGCCATCCTCCGGGGCCAAGCAGGGAGATGTGAGGTGTGCGAGTGAGCGAGGTGCAGCGCCCCCAGAGAAGGTCAGTTTTCTGTCACCTTGGTAGCCTATGCCCCCGTGGCCTCCACGCCCAGCACCTGCCCTGGGATTCCCTCGCCAACTGGCGGGGCCCCGGCTCTGATCACATGTCTTCGGGAACCCAGGTTTCTCCTCCAGAGAGGGCCCAGCTTACAGCACTGGGCAAGAGAGGCCAATTGCACGGCACCAGCCACCAGGAGGCAGGAAGCTTTGCAAACAAGAACTTTACTTTTCCATATTTACACCTGACAGCACCAGCTTTGCAGAGGAGAGCTTTGCTTCTCCATATTTATACCCGATAGCATCAACTTTGCTTGATACTATGGGTCTCGTCTGTGCTGTGACTCAAAGGCACTTCCTATATGGCTCCCAACACTACTCTTAATAGCTTAATAGAAAATGATTATATCTAGTTGGTTTTTTTTTTCATTTTAAAAGTATGTTTTAAAGACACAAAGCTTTAATCTAAAATAATGACTTTCCTATGAGCACAGTAACATAGTGTCCATTTATTCATACACTCGCTAATGTCCAGAGAATTAGAAGAAATGCCGTTAAAAGACATGAGCTATTGTATTTATGGGCAACGGTCAGCCATCTAACTGTATTCTGCTCTGCCTGCTATACTCATTTGCCTTTGAATTTATCCAGACCCCAAACAGCAACATATGTGGCTTTGCACTTATGTTTTCATGCAGTCTGTGATTTTTCTTCTCATCCCAATTAGCCACAGCTCCAATCAGTTTAATCCATCTCTGATAGCAAGCCATATTTTCCTACCTTGTTGATGAGCATGTCATGTGGAACAGAGTCAGAAGCCTCCCGAAGTCAAAATATATTATGTCTGTCCCTTCCTCCCTGCATGCAAGGTCTGCCACTCTGTCAGATGAGGCAACTGAATTGGTCTAACATGATTTGTTGGTCACAAAGTCATGCTAGTTATTACCCATCATTCTGAGATCTTCCATGTGCTTGCAAATTGATTAGGCATCTTGATCTTGTGGTTAATGTACTTTTTGTCATTGTTTAGAGCTGGGGACACGCCAATCCAATCTTGGGCTACTGTGAGCATGCATTTACTATCTGTTCTCTATTCCTTAAAGATAAGGAGCTCATTTGCTTTTACAACTCAGAAATTCTCAAAAAGAAAAGTTAACACTTCCAAGGACTCCTGGGATAGTTTATTAGTAGCCAAGCTTTGGTATCAAGAATTAAAAGAAATTAGGTTTTCTATCCTCATTGATGGGAAAGGCATATATTTATTGAGTCTCTGCTATGTGAAAGACACCGTACTGCTAGGTTGTGTAAGAGGTACAATGATATTTAAGATGGTCTCAAATCTTGAATTGTCTATAGAAAACATGAACACAGGGGCTTCCCTGGTGGTGCAGTGGTTGAGAGTCCGCCTGCTGATGCAGGGAACGTGGGCTCGTGCCCTGGTCTGGGAAGATCCCACATGCCACGGAGCGGCTGGGCCCATGAGCCATGGCCGCTGGGCCTGCGTGTCCAGAGCCTGTGCTCAGCAACGGGAAAGGCCACAGCAGTGAGTGGACCGCGTACCGCAAAAAAACCCCAAAAAAACAAACAAACAAAAAAACATGAACACATTGAAAAGTAATTGACAACGATATTTTGTGTGGAGAATAGAGAAAAGAACATAAAACTTTTTAGTAGGTTGTATGTTACAAATTATCAGATTTTCTTTATGCCTGATTGTCCTGCTAAATTATTTTAAATAATAACCCAGAAATATTATTTGTATATTTCTTTTTGAATTGACTGCCTCCTGAATTTTTAATTATTTCCCTATATCCTCAAAATTTTTAGTGGCAGCGAGATTGATTTCTTTATATTCTCCTTTTGTCATTACATATGTTTCCTATTTTTTCTTTATCTTCCTGCCTTTCTACCTGTTTTCTCTCTATCAACTTCGTTTTTTTGCCCAGTTATGGGCTTGTAGGTATGTTCTTCCAGGAAAAGGGAATATTTCCAAGATTGTTGATCGTAGGTCTCTTGGGAACTCACACTTTACTGTTCCAATAAAGGCTTGGTAATACCAATTATCACCATCAACAAAATATAAAAATATAGCTCTTTATATTTGTAAAAATATAACACTTTATGAAAAAACAACCTAAATGATTGGCCAGAAAATCCAGTGACCAATTTGTTTTTTATAAATTTATTTTAAAATACAATATAGACATGGAGTATTAAGTTAAAAATGTCACAGGATAGACCAGAGCAGTTTTCATTATACCCAATTCTTATCAACCAAAATTTATCAACTAAATTTATTAAATAAACTTTAAGGAAATATCTTCTTGTTTGTTTTCTAAACATCTTTATTGGAGTATAATTGCTTTACAATGGTGTGTTAGTTTCTGCTTTATATTCACTTTGTTATAAAGGAAATATCTTCTATATCACTTATAGATAGGACCTCTGCCATTAAAAGTTCTCATATCTTGACAGTTGGAGAAAAAGATATCTGATGACAGGTAATTGTTGTTAATTCTGTTAGGTGTGAGAATATTATTACAGATAGGTAGGGAATTATTAGTTTTTGGAGAAAGATGTTGATCTACTTAGAGATGAAGTATAGTGATACATGTAAATTACTTTGAAATGTTTTGGCAATATATAATGTATGCGTGTATACATATGTACAATTATAGATGCATTTATATATAATATATGAAGTCTCAAATCTTAAGTGCAGAGCAGCTTTTTGTAAGTTTTTTCCCTGGCTTTTTCTTATCACTGCATTATTTCATGGCTTCATTACACACACAATTAGGTCTTTGCTTATATGTCATTGATTTGCCTCCTGCTCTGGGCTCTAATGAATTCTTCCAGTGAATTAAAGGGGAATCTCAATTGCATATCATAATGTCCCATTAATACTTTAAGCCTCACGTTGTTCTTTAGTCTAACTCCTTTTTCTACAGCCAGTGAAATGTAAAATGAAGCAAGAGGGGAACTCCTGGGTTTGAATCGAAAACTGCAATGCATTCATCCTCCTCTGCTTTCCGCTTCTCTCTTCCCTTAAAATACACAGGAGGTGGATAATAAATATTTGGTGAACAAACCAGTGGAAAAAAGATCAGTAGATGGATGCTTCCAAGAGACAGGTGGTCCTCAAGACAAGTTTATTAAATTTGTCATGTAGCTACTTAAAAATCTGCCAAAGCCCCTCCTTGCTAGAGACATCTTAGAGGCTTTCTTGAAAAGGCTTATGTTTTCTCCAAACATAAAAGTATAGAACATTTCAAAAGAGAGTTACATTGTGATGCAGCTTGGCTCTTTTCTTGGCATAAATAATATTTCCTGGAAGGTAAAGGGTTAAAGTCGATCTGGTAACATTACAATTTTATTTCAGTAAAGCAAAATCAATCAGTCTGATGCATACTGTTGAAATCCAAGTAAATGCTAGCATGGTATAATTGCACAAAAATGTCCATGAAAAAAGAATGCAGATCAATAATTGATTTTCTCTCATTTAAATTTTTTATTCTCTGTCAGTATACAGAGTAGAGGGAGTGAAGATTTTTAAAACTCCTTTCTTATTTGAAGTGTGCGATGGCTGGATAAAAGCAAGCTTATTCCAAACGTAGTTCACTTATCATTTAAAATCTGTGAATGTGAGGCGCACAGAGGCCCAACTTTTGGAATACATTAAAAACAACAACTGTGAAAAAGAGCGGGAGAGACCTTCAAGATGGCGGAGGAGCAAGGCACAGAGATCACCTTCCTCCCCACAGATACACCAGAAATACATCTACACGTGGAACAACTCCTACAGAACACCTACTGAACACTGGCAGAAGACCTCAGACCTCCCAAAAGGCAAGAAACTCCCCACGTACCTGGGTAGGGCAAAAGAAAAAAGAATAAACAGAAACAAAAGAATAGGGATGGGACCTGCACCAGTGGGAGGGAGCTGTGAAGGAGGAAAGGTTTCCACACGCTAGGAAGCCCCTTCACGGGCGGAGACTGCGGGTGGCGGCGAGGGGAGCTTCGGAGTCGCAGAGGAGAGCGCAGCAACAGGGATGTGGAGGGCAAAGCGGGGAGATTCCCACACAGAGGATCGCTGCTGACCGGCACTCACCAGTCCGAGAGGCTTGTCTGCTCACCCGCTGGAGCGGGCGGGGGCTGGGAGCTGAGGCTCGGGCTTCGGTTGGCGGCGTGAACACAGCCTGCAGGGGTTAGTGCACCACGGCTAGCTGGGAGGGAGTACGGGAAAAGTCTGGACCTGCCGAAGCGGCAAGAGACTTTTTCTTCCCTCTTTGTTTCCTGGTGCGCGAGGAGAGGGGATTAAGAGTGCTGCTTAAAGGAGCTCCAGACGGGCGCGAGCCCCGGCTAACAGCGCAGACACCAGAGACGGGCATGAGACGTTAAGGCTGCTGCCGCCGCCACCAATAAGCCTGTGTGCGAGCACAGGTCACTATCCACACCCCCCTTCTGGGGAGCCTTTGCAGCCCGCCACTGCCAGGGGTCCGGGATCCAGGGACAACTTCCCCGGGAGACCGCACAGCGCACCTCAGGCTGGTGCAACGTCACGTTGGCCTCTGCCGCCGCAGGCTTGCCCCGCATCGTGCCCCTCCCTCCCCCCAGCCTGAGTGAGCCAGAGCCCCCGAATCAGCTGCTCCTTTAACCCTGTCCTGTCTCAGCGAAGAACAGATGCCCTCAGACGATGTACACGAAGAGGCGGGTCCAAATCCAGAGCTGAGCCCTGGGAGCTGTGTGAACAAAGAAGAGAAAGGGAAATCTCTCCCAGCAGCCTCAGGAGCAGCGAATTAAATCTCCACAATCAACTTGATGTACCTGCATCTTTGGAATACCTGAATAGACAACGAATCATCCCAAAATTGAGGCAGTGGCTTTTGGAGCAACTGTAGACTTGGCGTTTGGTTTCTGCATCTAATTTGTTTGTGGTTTTATGCTTATCTTAGTTTAGTATTTAGATTTTATTATCATTGGTAGATTTGTTTATTGATTTGGTTGCTGTCTTCCTTTTTTAAAAGTATATATATATATATATATATTTTTTTTTTTTTTTCCTTTATCTCTTTTTGTGAGTGTGTATGTGTATTCTTCTTTATGTGATTTGGTCTGTATAGTTTTGCTTTTACGATTTGTCCTAGGGTTCTCTTTGTCGCGTTTATTTTTGGATAGTTTTTAGCGCTTGTCACCATTGATGGATTTGTTTATTGGTTTGGTTGCTCTCTTCTTTCTTTTTTCAATGACTTATTAATATTTTATTCTTAATAATTATTTTTTTATTTTAATAACTTCATTTTTCTCTTTCTTTTTTTTTTTTTTTTTTTTTTTGCGGGACGCAGGCCTCTCACTGTTGTGGCCTCTCCCGTTGCAGAGTACAGGCTCCAGACGCGCAGGCTCAGCGGCCATGGCTCATGGGCCCAGCCGCTCCGCGGCATGTGGGATCCTCCTGAACTGGGGCACGAACCCGTGTCCCCTGCACTGGCAGGCGGACTCCCAACCACTGCGCCACCAGGGAAACCCCTCTTTCTTAGTTTTATTCTCACTTTTCTTCTGACCCGTATGGCTGACAGGGTCTTGGTGCTCTAGCCACTTGTCAGGCCTGTGCCTCTGAGGTGGCAGAGCTGAATTCAGGACATTGGTCAACCAGAGACCTCACCGCTCCATGTAATAACAAACAAAAAGCTCTCCAAGAGATCTCCATCTCAACGCTAAGACCCATCTCCACTCAATGAACAACAGGCTACAGTGCTAGACACCCTATCCCAACCAACTAGCAAGACAGGAACACAAACCCACCCATTAGCAGAGAGGCTGCCTAAAATCATAATAAGTTCACAGACACCCCAAAACACACCACCAGGCACGGTCCTGCCCACCAGAAAGACAAGATCCAGTTTCACCCACCAGAACACTGGTGGAGGAACCAGTCCCCTCCACCAGGAAGCCTACACGAGCCACTGAATATCAATTACAAAGATATCAATTACAGGAAAAAATCTGTAAAAAATCCAAACACATGGTGGTGAAACAATACACTACTTAATCGCATACAGGATAAATCCAAGAAGAAACATGCCAAGACACATATTAATCAAACTATCAAAAATTAACTACAAAGGAAAAATATTAAATGCAGCAGGGAAAAAAACCAAATAACATACAAGTGAATCCCCATAAGGTTAACAGCTGATCTTTCAGCAGAAACTGTGCAATCCAGAAGGGAGTGGCAGGACATATTTAAAGTGACGAAAGGGAAAAACCTGCAACCAAGATTACTCTACCCAGCAAGAATCTCATTCAGATTTGATGGAGAAATTAAAACCTTTACAGACAAGCAAAAGCTAAGAAAATTCAGCACCACCAAACCAGCTTTACAACAAATGCTAAAGGAACTTCTCTAGGCAGGAAACACAAGAGAAGGAAAAGATCTGAAATAACAAACCCAAAACAGTAAAGAAAATGGTAATAGTAACATACATATCAAAAATTACCTTACATGTAAATGGATTAAATGCTCCAACCAAAAGACATAGACTGGGCTTCCCTGGTGGTCCAGTGGTTGAGAGTCCGCCTGCCGATGCAGGGGACACGGGTTCGTGCCCGGGTCTGGGAAGATCCCACATACCACGGAGTGGCTAGGCCCGTGAGCCATGGCCACTGAGCCTGCGTGTCCGGAGCCTGTGCTCCGCAACGGGAGAGGCCACAACAGTGAGAGGCCCGCGTACTGCAAAAAAACCAAAAAAAATGTCACAAAGAAAGAAAACTACAGGCCAATATCGCTGATGAACATAGATGCAAAAATCCTCGAGAAAATACTAGCAAAGAGAATCCAACAGCACTTTAAAAGGATCATACACCATGATTAAGTGGGGTTTATCACAGGAATTCAAGGATTCATCAATATACACAAATCAATCAATGTGATATACCATATTAACAGATGGAAGGAGAAAAACCATATGATCATCTCAGTAGATGCAGTAAAAGCTTTCAACAAAATTCAACACCCATTTATGATAAAAACCTCCAGAAGGTAGGCATAGAGGGAACTTACCTCCACATAATAAAGGCCATATATGACAAAACCAAGGAGCTCATGCAACTCAATAACAAAAAGCAAACAACCCACTCCAAAAATGGGCAGAAGACCTAAATAGACATTTCTCCAAAGAAGATGTACAGATTGCCAACAAACACATGAAAGAAAGCTCCACATCACTAATCATTAGAGAAATGCAAATCAAAACTACAATGAGGTATCACCGCACACCAGTCAGAATGGCCATCATCAAAAAAATCTACAAACAATAAATGCTGGGGATGGTGTGGAGAAAATGGAACCCTCTTGCACTGTTGGTGGGAATATAAATTGATACAGCCACTATGGAGAACAGTATGGAGGTCCTTAAAAAACTAAAAATAGAACTACCACATGACTCAGCAATCCCACTACTGGGCATATACCCTGAGAAAACCATAATTCAAAAAGAGTCATGTACCGCAATGTTCATTGCAGGTCCATTTACAATAACCAGGACATGGAAGCAACCTAAGTGTCCATCGACAGAAGAATGGATAAAGAAGATGTGGCACATATATACAATGGAATATTACGCAGCCATAAAAGGAAACAAAATTGAGTTATTTGTAGTGAGGTGGATGGACCTAGAGTCTGTCATACAGAGTGAAGTAAGTCAGAAAGAAAAACAAATACCGCATGCTAACACATATATATGGAATCTAAAAAAAAAGAAGATTCTGAAGAACCTAGGGGCAGGACAGGAATAATGATGCAGACATAGAGAATGGACTTGAGGACACGTGGAGGGGAAGGGTAAGCTGGGACAAATTGAGAGAGTGGCATGGACATATATACACAACCAACTGTAAAATACATAGCTCGTGGGAAGCAGCCGCATAGCACATGGAGAGAAACTCAGTGCTTTGTGACCATCTAGTGCTGTGGGATAGGGAGGGTAGGAGGGAGACACAAGAAGGAAGAGATATGGGGGTATATGTATATGTATATGTATAGCTGATTCACTTTGTTATAAAGCAGAAACTAACACACCATTGTAAAGCAATTATACTCCAATAAAGATGTTAAAAAAAACAAACACTTGATCACTGTGTATGATCATTGTAATATGCTGTTGGATTCTGTTTTTGCTAGTATTTTGTTAAGGATTTTTGCATCTATGTTCATCAGTGATATTGGCCTGTAGTTTTCTTTCTTTGTGACATCTTTGTCTGGTTTTGGTATCAGGGTGATGGTGGCTTCATAGGATGAATTTGGGAGTGTTCCTCCCTCTGCTATATTTTGAAAGAGTTTGAGAAGGATAGGTGTTAGCTCTTCTCTAAATGTTTGATAGAAATCTCCTGTGAATCCATCTGGTCCTGAGCTTTTGTTTGTTGGAAGATTTTTAATCACAGTTTCAATTTCAGTGCTTGTGATTGCTCTGTTCATATTTTCTATTTCTTCCTGCTTCAGTCTCAGAAGGTTCTGCTTTTCTAAGTATTGTCCATTTCTTCCAGGTTGTCCATTTTATTGGCATAGAGTTGCTTGTAGTAATCTCTCATGATCCTTTGTATTTCTGCAGTGTAAGTTGTTACTTCTTTTTCATTTCTAATTCTGTTGATTTGAGTCTTCTCCCTTTTTTTCTTGCTGAGTCTGGCTAATGGTTTATCAGTTTTGTTTATCTTCTCAAAGAACCTGCTTTTAGTTTTATTGATCTTTGCTATCATTTCCTTCATTTCTTTTTCATTTATTTCTGATTTGATCTTTATGATTTCTTTTCTTCTGTTAACTTTGGTTTATTTTTGTTTTTCTTTCTCTATTTGCTTTAGGTGTAAGGTTAGGTTGTGTATTTGAGATGTTTCTTTTTTCTTGAAGTAGGATTTTATTGTTATAAACTTCCCTCTTAGAACTGCTTTTGCTGCATCCCATAGGTTTTGGGCTGTCTGGTTTTCATTGTCATTTGTCTCTAGGTACTTTGTGATTTCCTCTTAGATTTCTTCAATGATCTCTTGGTTATTCAGTAGTGCATTTTTTCGCCTCCATGTGTTTGTATTTTTTACAGATTTTTTTCTTGTAATTGATACCTAGTCTCACAGCGTTATGGTCAGAAAAGATATTTGATACGATTTCAGTTTTCTTAAATTTACCAAGGCTTAATTTGTGACCCAAGATATGATCTATCCTGGAGAATGTTCCATGAGCACTTGAGAAGAAAGTGTATTCTGTTCTTTTGGATGGAATATACTCTAAATATCAATTAAGTCCCTATTGTTTAATGTGTCATTTAAAGCTTGTGTTTCCTTATTTATTTTCATGTTGGATGATCTGTCCATTGGTGCAAGTGGCGTGTTAAAGTCCCCTACTCTGATTGTGTTACTGTCGATTTCCCCGTTTATGGCTGTTAGCATTTGCCTTATGTATTGAGGTGCTCGTATGTTAGGTGCATAAATATTTACAATTGTTGTTTCTTCTTCTTGGACTGATCCTTTGATCATTATGTAGTGTCCTTCCTTGTGTCTTGTAATAGTCTTTAAAGTCTATTTTGTGTGATATGAGAATTGCTACTCCAGCTTTCTTTTGATTTCCATTTGCATGGAATATCTTTTTCCATCTCCTCACTTTCAGTCTGTATGTGTCTCTAGGTCTGAAGTGGGTCTCTTGTACCCAGCATATATACGGATCTTGTTTTTGTATCCATTCATCCAGTCTTTGTCTTTTTGTTGGAGCATTTAATCCATTTACATTTATGGTAGTTGTCGATATGTATGTTCCTCTTACCATTTTCTCAATTGTTTTGGGTTTGTTATTGTAGGTCTTTTCCTTCTCTTTTGCTTCCTGCCTAGAGAAGTTCCTTTAGCATTTGTTGTAAAGTTTGTTGGGTTGTGCTGAATTCTCTTAGCTTTTGCTTGTCTTTAAAGGTTTTAATTTCTCTGTGGAATCTGAATGAGATCCTTGCTCGGTATAGTAAGTAATCTTTGTTGTACATTTTTCCCTTTCATCACTTTAAATATGTCCTGCCATTGCCTTCTGGCTTGCAGAGTTTCTGCTGAAAGATCAGCTGTTAATCTTATGGGTATTCCCCTGTATGTTATTTGTTGTTTTTCCCTTGCTGCTTTTAATATTTTTCCTTTGTATTTAATTTTTGATAGTTTGATTAATATGTGTCTTAGTGTGTTTCTCCTTGGATTTATCCTGTATGCGACTCTCTGTGCTTCCTGGACCTGATTGACTTTTCTTTGCCATATTAGGGACGTTTTCGACTATAATCTCTTCAAATATTTTCTCAGTCCCTTTTTTTTCTCTTCTTCTTCTGGGACCCCTATAATTTGTATGTTGGTAAATTTACTGTTGTCCCAGAGGTCTCTGATGCTGTCCTTAATTCTTTTCATTCTTTTTTCTTTATTCTGCTCTGCAGTAGTTATTTCCACTGTTTTATCTTCCAGGTCACTTATTTATTCTTCTGCCTTAGTTATTCTGCTATTGATTCTTTCTAGATAATTTTAAATTTCATTTATTGTGTTGTTCTTCATTGTTTGTTTGCTCTTTAGTTCTTCTAGGTCCTTGTTAAACGTTTCTTATATTTTCTGCCTTCTATTTCCAAGATTTTGGATCATCTTTACTATCATTCTCAATTCTTTTTCAGGTAGACTGCCTATTTCCTCTTCATTTGTTTGGTCTGGTGGGTTTTTACCTTGCTCCTTCCTCTTCTGTGTAGTTCTCTTCCTTCTCATTTTGTTGAACTTACTGTGTTTGGGGTCTACTCTTCACAGTCTGCAGGTTCGTAGTTCCCATTGTTTTTGGTGTCTGCACCCAGTGGGTAAGGTTGGTTCAGTGGGTTGTTTAGGCTTCCTGGTGGGGGGGACTAGTGCCTGTGTTCTGGTGGATGAGACTGGATCTTGTCTTTCTGGTGGGCAGGACCACGCCTGGTGGTGTGTTTTGGGGTGTTTATGAACTTACTATGATTTTAGGCAGCCTCTGTGCTAATGGATGGGGTTGTGTTCCTGTCTTGCTAGTTGTTTGGTATGGGGTGTCCAGCACTGTAGCTTGCTGGTTCTTGAGTGGAGCTGGGTCTTAGCATTGAGATGGAGATCTCTGGGAGCCCTCTCGCCATTTGATGTTACGTGCGGCAGGGAGGTGTGTGGTAGACCAATGTCCTGAACTTGGCTCTCCCACCTCAGGCCTGACACCTGGCTGGAGCACCAAGGCCCTGTCAGCCACACGGCTGCTAGTGATGGTGGGTCTCCTACAGAGGCAGGTCATGGATGTGGCTCACTGTGGAGACAGGCTCGTTGGCGGTAGAGTTTCTGACCTTTCTATTATTGCAGAAATTAAATGCTATTGAATTTTTTAGTTATATTGAACTACATGGGACTATCTATCTATTTCAGTCATTTTAGTTTATAGATCCTGACTTTGCCTTTTAGGGCTACAAATAATAACTTCCCTTAATGGGAAGCATTATATTATAGAAAAGCTGTTGTCAACGATGGTCCTGTGGCCACTAGCATGAGCCTCAGCGGGAACTTGTTAGAAATGCATTTATCTGGTCCTGCCACAGAAATGCTGAGTGAAATATTCTGTGGGGTGGGGTTTAGTAATCCATGTATTAAGAAGTCCTCCAGGTGATTCTGAAACTTGCTAATGTTTAAGAATCCCTACTTTATCTCTTTCGTATCTGTTATGAAATAATGAGTGTTATCCTAGGATGATTTCTAGAATTGCTGTTAACTCCCCCAAACAAGGTTTGGTTTAAATAAATAAAAACAAAATCTCTCCTATTTTTTAAACACTCTAAAAGAAGTCCACCAAATTCAGTTCGGGAGGCAGCGAGCTCATATTCTGATTGATCAAATAAAGGAACATGAGAAAGAGAATAATTTTTTTTTGCAACTTAATGAAGGTAGCCTTTTTCTGATTGTTATTAGCCCCATAGAGCAAAAGGAACTATAGGGAAAAGCAAAAGCAACATCAACAAGAACAAATATGGTGGTGAAAATTTTCTTTTTCTTTCCTTCTTCTTTTTTGTAAATTAGGATTTATCATTTCTTTTTGTTGCTTTAAAGTTCAGAGAAAGCCTCTCCCAAGACTAATTCTAATTAAGATCATAAGTTACTACTGGAAGAATTCTGAGATTGGATCTAACACATCCTTATTACTCTACAGATGAGGAAACTGAGTATTAAGGTGGACCAGTTAGCCACCCACGTGGGATTTATGGTCAAATGCATCCATTACAGCAGATTCTGGACCCTAAAACAGTCTGTGGATTCCTGATTCTTCATGCTTTTTTGTCCATATCAGGCTGTCTTTCTCTTCTTGTTCTGGAACTATTCTTGTTACCATGGAAGCTACAGAAATAGAGTAGCATGGTGCACACTCTCAGATTTGGAGCAGTTCATGGTTGTGAGTGTGGCCTGGCACGTCATGGTGCAAATGTAAAATTCCAAAAAGTAAATGTGTGGGCCATCCAAAGGACACAGAGTTCACCGGTCTGTTTATTACTCATATGCTCCTTCACTCATTGATTTTTCTCTGCTCAACAATTTATTTAATAGGCATTTTCTTAGAACCTATATGTGCTCAATTCTGAATGGTAACTGGGGAATACTGGGTGGTCTATACAGTTGGATGTTATTTCCATAAAGGTAAGGACTGGATTTTATACACATTATAAACCTGACCGTGATTATGCACTGTCTTACAAATGCTAAATTAATATTTATTTGATGGATTATTGCAGAAAGGACAATCAAGAAGGATAGTTGATAGTGAGCACCCACTCCCCAGCTAAGAATGGAAAGGCAGGAAGAGCACTCATAACCCACAGAAGAGAGAGTCAGTAGAGGCCTCAGGACTAGAAAGCAGTGTGGCTGAGGTGGGTTTGAACTGAGTAAGGGAATAAAGGAAGTGACTTCTAGACTGAAGAGCATGGATACAAGCTTCCAGTTCGGAAGTACCAATGGAGCATTTGCGAGACATCAGTCTAACATTGTAACTTGGGCTCCTTGAATATCTTTGAACTACAGCACCTAAAAATAATTACACATCTGGATTTTTTTTGAGATTAACAGAGAAGTGGCATGAAAATTTAAGGTAATAGGTGGTGGAAGTTTTCGAGTGGGAAGGGGACTACTAAGATATTTGCCAAGGTTCCTCTTTGCCAGACACTTGGCTTTCTGATTTTCATTGCTGTACACCGTATTTATCTGTAAAACAGTTATCAGCAGACATTTACCGAGCAACTGTAATGAACAGGAAAGGATGTGCTTAGGAGAAGAAATAGGGCAAATGTAAAAACTGTTGACTAAATTAGCTTCCACGCTTCACCCCTCTGACAGTACCCATATCTGTTTCCAGATGATCTACTCTAATTAGATACGTATTGCTAGATTATGAATGACAAATTAAAATGTTCATGGGACCAGGCAGGTAAAAGAAGTGACTGAAGCAGATGTAGGTGCATATGCTGACACTGAAAAGCTGCAGAAGGTTTGCCTGTACAAAAAAGGCAGCTGCTATAGAGACCCATAATGAAATGTCAGCCCCGCTGCCGTATATTCTGAGTTTTTCAAGAGAGGCTAGGCATATAGATTCTATTTAAAATCACTCAGTTTTAAAATATTGTCTCCAACTTATAACTAATTGTATCAGCTCCACAAAACACAATAGCAACCCTCATTTTGACCTGGACTTCAGTTTGTAAACTTGAAGTTAGATGAATCTGAGACTTCCAGGAAGCAATCTTTGGAGGAATAGTTCTTGGACAGTTGGTCTGGAACTCTGTGATCTTTCTTAACCTCTGGCTTCCTAAGAGCTCTTGGGTCTGCTTGATACTGTACAAAGTCTGATTTGCAAAATTAATGTCTAGTGAGCCTCCTGTTAGGGAATTTGATTTGGCATATGTTTCCTTCCAAACTTCAAATTGTGTTTCCAGCCAGCCAATGTAATAATCATACCCAAGATGTCCCCAAATGCTGCTAAAAATCATGAGGATCCACTGAGGTTTGAATACAAATGTTAAGTCTATTGTTATGGATTGAAAGTATTCACCATCTCCCATCCAGACAATAAAAGGAACAAATTATGCATTTTGAAATTGCCTGCACAGTCCTGCGTTGTAGCATCAGCTGGATGAGACCTCATACAGTGGGGCTTTCTGCAGCTTCCAGAACCTGTGTGAAAATCACAGAATAAAACCTGTATGTTTATTATTTCTTTGTGAGTTCAGTTTAGACTAATAAAGACAATGGTCTTCTGCATTATGAAATATCATTTGTGGCAGTTTCTCTAGAGTGTGTTTCTGGAATGTTTTGGACCATGATCAAACATGAAATACTTTTTTCCTTGCTGCCTAGTACACACACACAGAAACACATAGAGAGAAACACACACACTCACAGAAACACACACACTCACAAGAAGCAATTTTTACTTTTACTCCATAAAATGCACTGTCATATATTTTTTTATCTTTTCATTTTTCTTCTAGACTAGCCAAGTGTAAACTATTCCATTCTATTGCATTAATAAGTCATTAAAAAGATGTTACAATCCACTAATGAGTTGCAACCCACAGTTTCCAAATAATTGTTCTAAAATATGTTATTTTTTATAGTGATTCTTAATTGACTTGATTGCTCAAGGTCAATGCTGGATAAATCCTTAAAAAAAAAAACCAGAGGAAAAGAAAGAGTAAGACGGAAAGAGAGGGAGACAGAGAGAGACGGAAGGAAAAAACAATTGCAGTGGATGGTCCCAATTCTTTAGTTAGTTCTTTCATTTATCATTCTAATACCTACCATTAATTGTGCACTAATTAAGCATTACTTAAGTCCCAGTTGAGATTGGGATTAGAATGAAGTGAGTAAGTGAGTGAGGCACCTAAGGTGCAATGTTTAAGGAAGCACTCATATTATTTTAAATCGTCCAAAGGATAAATCTTAATCAGGCCAATGTACAAATATACCTGGGACTTTAAAAATGGGCAGAAATCAGGATAAAAAAGGGAAGTACATTTCTTTAAAAGGATATGGTATAAGTCATTTCAGGGCATTAGAATAAGTGTAGGGTATTTAGGAGATTTGGTCTGGAATAAGAAGACCCTATCTGGTCCTTGAAAATCTTGGAAGTATAAATTATACTATGCTTCACTTCCTTTTTTGTGAGATTTGCTGTAACTAGATCAGTCTTGGATAATACTGATGGTTTTGTTGTTGGTGATGATGACAAACACAGTAGTATTTACAGTGCCAGGCACTAGACTAAGCAATTTACATGCATTAGGTCATTCAGTAGCTTGGATCTTGGCTCTTCCTTCTCTAACTGATTGGATTATTCTTCGCTCACAAGCAGATAGCTTTCCTCCCACTTGGTCCTAGATTCTCCCAAGACTTCCTTCTCTGTAGCTCTCTGCTAAGTGCTAGGTGAGGGCTGGTTGATGGGGTCAGAGTGAGTGGTGCTGGGATTGTGCTTGCTCTCTTTATTTTCATGGACCAACCATCACCTTCCAGGCTTTGTATAGGACCTTGTAGGGAAGTGAAAAGATGTCACAAATATTTCTGAATAAGTAGTGTGGATTATCTCTCTATATTAAAATGTAATCCAGCCATCATTTCTCACTTCTCATCTTACTTGAGTTGTGGTTTATCAAACACTTTCTTCATGTTGCGTCCAGGATGGCTTAGTCTCCTGCTTCTCCTCTTACCTTTCTACTTCTACCTATTCCTTCTCAGTTGTTTTTTTTTTTTTTTTGGTTTGTTTTCTTTTCTTTCTCTGCCCTTCCCTGCCCCCTCCCCGGCTTGTTTCTTCTTATCTCTCTGACCTCTAAGTGTTAGAGAGCCCTGAGCTCAGTTCATGGACTTCTATTGTTTTACTTCCTAGGGGACATTATCTAGTCTCATTAATTTAAATATCATCTTCATGCTGATGATTCACAAATTTGCATCTTCAGCTCAGAGTTTTCCTCTGAATTCAAGGTCTATAGAGACCTCTGCCTACTTGACATCTACACTAAGATGTCCAAAGGTCGTTGTGCAGAAAAGAGGTCTGACAATGGAGTTAACACAGCAAGGCTGAGACTGCTGTCCTTAGAAAAGTTTGTTTGTAAGGTTAGCTGTTGGCTGGCATCTGGGAACTTGACCCTCAGAATGAGTGTTCCCAATCAACAGTTAACCAAGAAGAATGGCTCACTGTGTCTAAACTGTGCAAACAGTGTGGCTTATGCTGAACACGTGCTTTCCTTCGGGAAGTCTGGGACTTTGGTGAATGCTAGGCAGAGGATGCCTACATGACCAGTCTCTGATAAAAATGTAAGGCACCAAGTCTTTAATGAGCTTTCCTCATACACATATTTTGCATGTGTTTCCCACAGCTTGTTGCTGTAGGAATTGAGCCTGTCCTCTGTTTCCACTGGGAGAGGACTCTTGCAAATGTGTGCCTGGTTTCTCCAAACTTCATTCTGTGTGTCTTTTCCTTTTGCTGAATTTGCTTTGTACCCTTTTGCTGTAATAAATCCTAACTTTGTGTACAACTATATGCTACATTCAGTTAGCTCTTCCCTTGAATATTTGAAGCTAGGGATGGTTTTGGGGATTCCTTACACAGTCATCCAAAGTTAGATGTCCAAAATTGAGCTTTTGATATTCTTATCAATCAAATAAAAACAAATAATTAAACAAGCAAATAAAAATGATTCCTCCTGTGCCTACTTTTATAGTCTTCCCTATCTTCGTTAATGGTAATTCCGTTCTTCCAAATTACCCAGGCCAAAATTCTTATTATCCTCTTTGCCATCTCTCTTTCTATCACAGTCCACACTTGATCCATTAGCCTGTCCTGTAGCCCCTAAGTTCTAAAGGTAACTAGAATTCAACCAGTTTTCCCCAACCTTACTGGTACCATAGGGTCCATGCCACCACCTAACCCCTCCTTTGAACTGATCACGTAAGTTATTCTCAACAGTATAGTTAAAACAGTCAGAAAACCCTGTTAAAAGTGTGAATTAAGTTATAGAAATCTCCTGCTCCTGAGCCTCCAATAGTTTCTCATTACACCTCTGAGTAAAAGCCAAAGTCCTCACTATGTCTGATCTAAATCACTTTACCTCTCCACCTTTGCATGCACTCAGATGCTGTCTCCACTGCCAGACCTCTAAAGCCTTGTCCCTCTACAACCAGAAGGCGCTGCCCTGAGGCTCTTTGAGGCTCTTTAATTATTGTTCCCTCTGCCTGAAATGTTCTTCCCCTAATATTCACACGGTCAGCTCCGCTATTCAAATGTCATATTCTCAGTGAAGACTGCTCTGCCTATTCTATCTAAAATTTTACCCTCACCCAACAGTTTATATTTTGCTTCCTGCTTTTTATTTACTTTGCTATTTTTAACTTCTAATATATTATTTCGGACTGAATTATGTCTCTCCAAAACTCTTATACTGAAGACCTAATTCCCAACATGAATGTATTTGGAGAAAGGCCTTTAAAGAGGTCATTAAGGTTAAATGAGGTCATAAAAGTGGGGCCCTAATCCAGTGCAACATGGCTGGTGTCCTTATGAGAATCAAGGAAGCGACACCAGAGAGGCAGGCACACACATAGAGAACAGGCATGTGAGCAAATAGCAGGAAGAACAGCCGTCTGAAAGCCAGGAAGAGAGATGTCAGGAGAAACCAAATATGCAGACATCTTGATCTTGGACTTCCAGCCTCCAGAATTGTGAGAAAATACAGTTCTGTGATTTTTTTTGATGCAGCCTTAGCACACTAATATATATATGCTAGTTATTTTAGTTATTTATTTTGAATACTGCTTGTATCCCTCATTAGAATGTAAGTTTCATTTGGGAAGGAATTTTTATCTGTTTCATTCACCCCTGGAATTCTCAGTACCTATAAGGAGCCTGAACCAGGAGAGGGTTCAATTAATATTTGTTGAATGAATAAATAAATTGTGAGAAACCAATCTTGATCTACACAGCTGTTCTTTTCATCTCTGCATTGTTGTGGTAGATTGAGTGAAAAAATGGTTTGAATTCTTTACCCCTTCTTGTATATGCCCTTTACAATGTGATTTTGCAGGTCTTCCTTATCAAGAAGTCACATCTATTTCCTCATTCGTTGAATCTGGATTGACTTTTTGACTTGTGTTGGTCAATAAAATACGTGCAAACGTCAGTGTGCTAGCTCTGAACCTAGGCCTCCAGGGACCTAATCTGCTTCCATTTCCTTTTTTAGAACAATCTTTGTCATGAAAGCAAGCCCAAGCTATCTTATTGGAGGACAAATGACTATGTGGAAGAGAGACAATCATCCTACCTGAGAACATTCTAGACTAGCCAGTCTCCAGCTGACCACAGACATACAAACAAAAGTAGGTTAGTTTGGCCAAACTCAGCCAAGATCAGCAGAGCTTCTCAGCTGACCCATAGATTAGTGGACAACATACATGTTTTTTATTTTATGCTAGCAAGGATTTAAGGTTTTCGTTATCGTAGTATTACAGTGGCAGTAGATAATTATGTATCTGATAGTGACCCCAGCAAGTATTTTGTGTGTCAGAGATGTCTTTTGTCTTTGAAAGATATCTCAGCTTAAAAGAAAGTTCATGGGCTCTAGAATCAAATCGAATTGGGTTCAAATCCCAGATCCATCATTCATGGTTAACCTAGGGCAATTTACTTAACCTTTTGATCTTCTCCTTATAATTTGTGAATTAAAGATAGGAATAGCTGCTATTCATTTACTCCTCACAGAGTTTTTGTGAGGAGTAAATGAAAAACTCACTTGTCAGACACCTGGCATAACTACTGCTGTTGATCTAAAAAGCATCACCAACTTCCCTTAATGACTACTTGAGGCCGAATCATCTATACATTAATCTAGTGCTTATAGAAATGATTTATAATTTTTCTTCTTAGACCCATCGGCCTGGTATACTTGCTATTGACTGTTCAAAACTGTGCTTCCTTTTGGCCATCCTAACTGGCATCTCTAAACTTCAACGGACTACCTCACAGATTTAATGACCTGGTTCATTTTTATTTCATTTGTACCCTTCATGATCTTATTGACTTAGGCCAAATACTTTCTTAATTTTCTATTTCTGAACTAAAGAGGCTAATTTCCAAACATCAGCATAGCAAAAACTGGACACTTCTGATTTAGTACCTTATACCTGGAAATTGACTGAGATATTCCCAACAGTTGTTGGTTACCTTTGATAAGTCCAAGTGAAATACGGGCTTTTCAGTGCAAGGACAGAGGCCCTTGAAATGTCCATTCAAAGTCCCACAAATCTGCCTGTGAATACTTAGGCTGCTATTTTTGAATATTTATTTTATTTTATGCAGCCTCTTCAAAAAAATTTAGAGAAGCAGGTTAAATTTGATGCAATGTCTTGGGCATTAGATTTAGAAAAATACATGCTAAAGAGAGACAGCTTTTTTTTCTTTTTTAATTTTTTATTTTTTAACAAGTTAGCTTAAGCATTACTTTTAGGTGAAAGCATTCTATAACATTTTTAATTACTCTATATTGATTAAACACTTTAGCTGGATTTGTACATCTGGTCAGAAATTATGAGTTGTAAATCAAAATCTGACTTTTCCTTTGATCCCATTTTAGCTTTCTCTTTCTCCTCTGGGTCAGAGGATGGATAAAAAATGATGATACTTCTAATAAAATTTTGGAAACTAAAATCCATTTGATTGGTAATGATTTCTCTTGTAGAAAAACTTAAATACAATTTTGTTGAAATGCATGAACAGGGATTCATTGATACTTGTTTTCTCAAGAATAAAATTGATTTTTCCATATTAATTGTCTTTTCAATAAACCATCACTCTTCTAGTCAAGTTATTAAAATAATTCCATCTCAGATGGCTTTTAATCTAAATTATAAACTGTCATTTTAGAAGGAAAACTGGAAAAACACTAAGATTTCTTGTTTGAAAACAGGAACTTGATTTCTCTTTTACACTTTCCTTGTAGAATGTAAAGTTAGGGTCCTAAGGCAGCTTCTATATTTCTGCAGTGTTATTTATTACACGTGCTCTCGGATAAATCTGAGCATGCACCTGTAAAACCCTCTAGTTTTGTGTAACTAGAACATTCAGTATTTGGAATACAACACCAAGTTTTATTGTGGCAACAAGGACACTGCAATGATTTGAATCTCTATCTCTAACTGTCCAGGCCAAGTGGACAGTTGAGAAGAGAAATTGATTGGTTGATGCATACAGAAAGCCATTTTGTGTGATGATATTTGGTGCCTGGATTGCATGGCAGTCTACATTATTTCTGTCTTCTGGGTCTAGATTTTATAGGCTTCTGCTTTCAAGTAAACTGAAGCTGGGAATACATTAGCTAGCATCATGAAGGCTTATGTTTTACTAAATATAAGCACCATCCAGAGATGTACAACACAGCTAAAAGTTGAATCTATCCTTCCAAGCTTCCTCCTTTCATAGGTGGAGTGAGTAGCTATTGGGTTGCACCCTGCAGACCTGCCGGCCCTGTGCCGGCCCTGTGCCGGCCCAGCCTCAAGACCTAAGAAAAAGCCCAGAGTCAGCAACAGAGACATCAGTGGTTTAATGGGTGGGGGAGCTTACCTATCTGAAGCAAGGTCCTGGAGCAACACTCCACCATGTGTGACAGGTGACAGGCAGGACATAGTATTGATAGCAGTCTTCACTCCCGGGAGAGAGGGAGGTTACCAGTTACAAAGGGAGTTGACATTAAGTTGGCTCATGGGTTACCAGGGAAACCAGCAGAGGGGCACACCCTTTGATGGACTAACATAGTAGATAGTTCTGTTCTAAAGATTAGAGCAATCACTAATTGGGGCTGGAGGCAATATGTAGGTATTTACTGATTAGGCTCTATGATTAAGAGGGAAGTTCAGTCAGATGAGTAGGGTGTGTACAGAGAAGAAGGGAGCAGTCACCTTGAGTGGCCTGACCATACAGTAGCCTACGCTTAGACAACTACACACTAAAATTAGCGTCATCCCAGGTATTCTTCTTCCTCAGTCTGGTGCTTTGTCCTCTATATGAAAGGAAAGTGCTGCCTTGCTGGCAGGTAGTTAGAACATGGGGTGCTTCTGAGCGGAGGAGTATGTGTGTATGGTTGGGAGGAGAGACTCTAGGCCTCCTCTGCTCCCTCCCCGCCCCCGCCATTTCTGCTCTGGGGATGTACGTTTAAAGAGAACACCAAAGGCAGACCTGATCAATAGAATGGAGAGCTAAAAGTTCTGTAGAGCTTTGGCAACCCAAGGGAGCTACAAAAAGAGGAGGGCTTGCAAGCTAACGCAAATTTTATTTTATCCCTATCGTCTTTCCTCACAGCAGTCACAGGCTTTTTTCTAGCACATCCACTAATCCCACATATTTACAGCATAACTGTAAAGCCCCAAGTGTATCTATAACTATACCCCAGTTACTCCCAAGCTGCTATTTTCTATGGCAGAATATTGCCAATTGATCTGAACTTGTCTAACCTTCAGCAAGTACCAATCCCAGAGTCAGTTAAAAATACTGGGGTCTATTGCTAATTAGTAGAGCTCAGTTTAGATGTGTGTAGCAAATGAGCAGTGAACAAAGGGGATTATCCAAAAAATCCTGATTATTTTTATCAGCGAGGGGAAACAGATGGCTTGAGTTGGGGGACACAGTGGAAAAAAACCCAGTCCTCGAGATCAGAAATAGCTATTATTTAAATATTCTAAAAATCTTCATGACAATGACACGCACACTTAGTAAAAATGAAAAAAAGTTCAAATGAGTATACAATTATATAATAAAAATAAATCTTCCTTTAACCCCACATTCCAGAGGTAACTATCATCTAATTTCTTGGACATCTTCACCAAATTTGCCATGTATGCTCATGTATCTACCTACGTATCTACCTACCTATCTCTTTATCTATTCATCTTTCTGTTTATATGTGGTAAACTTACTATTCTCATGTTTCTGCACCTCAGCTCAGTGCCTGGCATGTAGGAACCAGTCAACGATTTTATCCATTACTGTTACTTGTGGATTTTAGCTATATCTCTCTTTGAATATTCCTTTTTTCTGTCCTAAGACAGCAGTTAGGTTTGCACTGTGTCACTTTTCTCACAGTCACCTGCCCACCACTGCTGACAATCACAGCATCTGACCCGTTATCAGAGTGAGCCTTGACATGATCTAAGGCAGAGGTCTCAACCTTGACTGTGCTTTAGAATCCTCTGGGGAGCATTTAAAAACTATTGATGCCTGAGCCTTGACCCAGACTAATTCAATTAGAATCTCTGAGGGTAGATCCCAAGCATGGCTGGACTTTTAAAGCTCCTCAGCTGATGACAACGTGCAGAGTTGAGAACACTGGTCCAGAGTTTCAGCTTGTCAGGACCAGTTTGGATCCCAATTCTGTTAGTGTTTTAGCTCTTGTTCCTAGTTTTGTATTATGTATTAATTTGAAAAGCATGCCTCCTGATTTCTTCATTCTTGTCACTGGCAGAAAATCTCACTGCTAATTTTTCCTTGTTTTGTTTGCTTATTTTGTAGGAAATTAAGCCTTTTCTGTCTCTAAAATCAAATACAGAAAAGTTCCTGGTCAATTGAAGGTTTGGGGGTTTATTTCATTCTGTGCAACTGAGGTTTTATATATTAAGAAAATCACATGACCCCAAATGATTAATGAGCTTCTGTGGCTGTAACATCTGTTTTGCTTACATTGATTCCTCTTGATCTCTCTTGTTGGAAATTTCGAGGCTATATATACCTGCATGGGGATCACCCAGCCGTGATAACCAAATTAATAAAATCTTCACCAGGGCTTCAGCTCATTGATCATTTTCTAGGACTAATGGATTTACCTGCAGCCCATATTGTCTATGTTACATCAGGCAGATTTTCCATGGGCATAGCTATTTAAAGCGAGTTAAGAATATTTAGTACATATTTTTTTTTTAAGAAAGAGAAAGTGTTTTGGCAAAGCAGTTACTGGAGAAGAGACATGTAGAAGGTTTAAAGACATCATGTCACCTCTGTCTCTGATGTCATGGAACAAGTCCTGAGATTATAATAGAGCAAGGTCCTACTTTTATAAAATGCTGTTTCTAAAGAGGTACCATTTTGGCAGCATAAAAGTGAATGTTTAAAAAAGATATTTGAAGTCAGATTGGTGAGTGGGTAAGGGTGACAATTATTCTTAATTTTGGAGGAGCTATTCAAACTCCTGTCCACACAGTGCCATGTGTTCTTTTGGATAAATTGGAAAGGATGGTAAGTGTGGCAGAGGATAACCGATACCTGAAAATGGATGAAGCGGCTGGGTGCTGTGTGCTACCAATAGCCTGGATTATTTTTTTTTTTCAAAAAACACTGATTCACAGGATTTCCTTGGACATCCCTGTTTTTTCCCCTTATTTCATTACCCTCAAATGATTTGCAATTCAAAGGGGCAGTTTTTTTTGTTGGAGAAACTTGACCCTATCTAACCATCATAGCGTTTTTATAAGAAATATTTTGTGAAGTCCTCTTTACTATCCTGAAATACAGATATAAATGTGTGTATATAATAACCTAACCACACACTAATTAAAAGTATCATTATAATGTCTTAACTGTAATATAAAAAATAATGAAAGAAAAAGGATTTCCGATGAAATAATATATATCCCAATCTATAAATACTCAGATATGCACAGGAATAAACACTAGGACATGTAATGAATAGTCATTTCTATAGTCATTTTTTTTCTTTTTTAAAAAATTTAAGTATAATTGATCTACAGCATTATGTTAGTTTCATGTGCACATCACAGTGATTCAATATTTTGTACATTACAAAACGATCACCGTAAGTCTAGTTGCCATCTGTCATCATACAAAATTATTACAATATTATTGACTATATTCCCCATGTTGTACGTTTCATCCCTGTGACTCAGTTGTTTCGAAACTGGAGGTTTGTACTTCTTAAACTTCCTCACATATTTCACTCATCTCCCAACCTCTTTCTGCTCTAGCAACCACCTGTTCATTCTCTGTATCTCTGACTCTATTTCTGTTTTCTTATGTTTGTTCATTTGTTTTTTAGATTTCACGTGTAAGTGAAATCATATGGTATTTGTCTTTCTCTGCCTAACTTATTTCACTTAGCATAATACCCTCTAGGTCCATCCATATTGTCACAAATGGCAAGATTTCATTATTCTTCGTGTCTGAGTAATATTCCATAGATACATACAGAAAATTATATATTCTTTTGCAATTCTTTATCCATTCATCTATCCATGGACACTTTTGCTTATGTATGTTGCCTTTGTAAATAGTGCTGCAATAAACATAGGGGTGTGTATATCTTTTCAAATTAGTATTTTTATTTTCTTCAGAAAAATGCCCAGAAGTGGAATTGCTAGATCTTATGGTAGTTCTATTTTCAATTAAAAAAAAAATTAATATATTTTTTATTTTTAATTTTTTTAACATCTTTATTGGAGTATAATTGCTTTACAATGGTGTGTTAGTTTCTGCTTTATAACAAAGTGAATCAGTTATACATATGTTCTCATATCTCTTCCCTCTTGCATCTCCCTCCCTCCCACCCTCCCTATCCCACTCCTCTAGGTGGTCACAAAGCACAGAGCTGATCTCCCTGTGCTATGCGGCTGCTTCCCACTAGCTATTTTACGTTTGGTAGTGTATATATGTCCATGCCACTCTGTCACTTTGTAACAGCTTACCCTTCCCCCTCCCCATATCCTCAAGTCCATTCTCTAGTAGGTTTGTGTCTTTATTCCCGTCTTACCCCTAGGTTCTTCATGACCTTTTTTTTTTTTTTCTTAGATTCCATATATATGTGTTAGCATACGGTATTTGTTTTTCTCTTTCTGACTTACTTCACTCTGTATGACAGACTCTAGGTCCATCCACCTCACTACAAATAACTCAATTTTGTTTCATTTTATGGCTGAGTAATATTCCATTGTATATATGTGCCACATCTTTATCCATTCATCCAATGATGGACACTTAGGTTGCTTCCATCTCCTGGCTATTGTAAATAGAGCTGCAGTGAACATTTTGGTACATGACTCTTTGAATTATGGTTTTCTCAGGGTATATGCCCAGTAGTGGGATTGTTGAGTCATATGGTAGTTCTATTTGTAGTTTTTTAAGGAACGTCCATACTGTTCTCCATAGTGGCTGTATCAATTTACATTTCCACCAGCAGTGCAAGAGTGTTCCCTTTCTCCACACCCTCTCCAGCATTTATTGTTTCTAGATTTTTTGATGATGGCCATTCTGACCAGTGTGAGATGATATCTCACTGTAGTTTTTTGGTTTTTGTTTGTTTGTTTGTTTGTTTTTTGCAGTACGCAGGCCTCTCACTGCTGTGGCCTCTCCCATTGTGGAGCACAGGCTCTGGATGCGCAGGCTCAGTGGCCATGGCTCATGGGCCTAGCTGCTCCACAGCATGTGGGATCTTCCCGGACCGGGGCACGAACCCGTGTACCCTGCATCGGCAGGCGGACTCTCAACCACTGCGCCACCAGGGCAGCCCCTCATTGTAGTTTTGATTTGCATTTCTCTAATGATTAATGATGTTGAGCATTCTTTCATGTGTTTGTTGGCAATCTGTATATCTTCTCTGGAGAAATGTCTGTGTAGGTCTTCTGGCCATTTTTGGATTAGGTTGTTTGTTTTTTTGTTATTGAGCTGCATGAGCTGCTTGTAAATTTTGGAGACCTCCATAATGTTTTCCATAGTGACTATGCCAATTTACATTCCCACCAGTTTCTCCACACCCTATTCAACAGTTGTTATCTGTTATATTTTTGATGATAGCCATTTGACAGGTGTGAGGTGATATCTCATTGTGGTTTTGATTTGCATTTCTCTGATGATTAGTGTTTTGAGCATCTTTTCATGTGTCTGTTGGCCATCTATATGTGTTTCCTTCTCTGTGCAAAACCTTCTTAGCTTGATGTAGTCCCATTTGCTTATTTTTGCTTTTATTGTCCTTGCCTGAGGAGACATATCCAGAAAACTATTGCTAAGAATGATGTCAAATAGTGTACTGCCTGTTTTCTTCTCAGAGTTTTATGGTTTCAGGTCTTACACGTATGTCTTTAATCCACTTTGAGTTTATTTTTGTGTATGGTTTGAGATAGCAGTCCAGTTTTATTCTTTTGCATGTAGCTGTCCAGTTTTTTTGACACCATTTATTGAAGAGGCTGTCTTTCCCCGATTATATATTCTTACTTCTTTTGTTATAGATTCGTTGACCGTATATATATCAGGCTCTGTTCAGTTCTATTAACCTATATGTCTGTTTTGGTGCCAGTACCATACTGTTTTGATAACTGCAGCTTTGTAGTATGTTTTAAATCAGGGAGCATAATGCTTCCAGTGTTGTTCTTTCTCAAAATTGTTTTGGCAGTTTGGGGTGTTTTGTGTTTCCATATAAATTTTGGGATTATTTTTTCTAGTTTTGTGAAAAATGCCTTTGGTATTTTGATATGAATTGCATTGAATCTGTAGATTGTCTTGGGGAATGTGGTCATTATAGAAATATTAATTCTTCCAGTCCATGAGCACAGTACAGTAAGTCCCCTACATGTGAACGAGTTCTATTCTAAGAGTGCGTTTGTAAGTCCAATGCATTTGTAAGCCCAACTTGTTTGTAAGTCCAACGAAGTTAGCCTAGGTACCCAACTAACACAATCGACTATATGGTACTGTTCTGTAATAGGTTTATAATGCTTTTCACACAAATAATACATAAAAAACAAACACAAAAAATAAAGAAAACATTTTTAATCTTACAATACAGTACCTTGAAAAATACAGTAGTACAGTGCAACAGCTGGCATACAGGGGCTGGCATTGAGTGAACAGGCAAGAAGAGTTACTGGCCAGAGGAGGGAGAGGAGGTGGGAGATGGTAGAGCTGAAGGATCATCAGCAATATGAAATGGAGGGCAACTTCAATTTCACTCATGTCTGACGTTGATGGCACAAGTCCTGGTTCCTTGCTGGATTCAATTCTATCTACCCTTTTGAAAAAACAATCCAGTGATGTCTGGGTAGTAGCTCTTTTTTTCTCATCATAGCTGACACAGTAGCACTGGATTGCTGCAATCTTCATGTACCATTCTACTTTCGGGTCCTGTGCCTCAAAAACTAACAGGGCCTCCTCAAATAAAGAAAATCCCCTTGCCATTTCCTGCATTGTGAATCTCTTCGATTCTTCAGTTACTTCTTCTTACTCTTGTCTCTCTTTGTCCTTTCTCTCTGCCTCCAATTCCATCAGGTCTTCATTAGTAAGCTCCTTGTGTTGCACAGTAAGGAGTTGGATGAAGTCCTCCTCTTGAGGAGCTTCTCGCTGAGGGTCACTAAGTTGCTGTAGACCTCTTTGGACTCCTCATCCACCTTCTGAAATCCACGAAAATAGTGAACAAACTGTGTGTAAAGGTTCTACCATCTTTTTTGCCTTGCTCCACTCTGTCAATTATTTTCACTTTTGTTTCCATTGTTATCTCTTGGTACTTCTTAGCAGGAGCAGCCACATCACCGCTGCGTTTACTCTTGCTTCTGGACATCTTGGGCTTGAAATAAAGATACTGTACTACTGTACTGTATACAGTACTGTACAGTCAAGTACACAAAAGCACAACCACTTGTAGAGGATGCATGCATGTGACAATGTATGCCTGACACATGAACTAACTTACATGATTGGACATGCGAATGCATGTTTGCATCTTTGAAAGTTCGCAACTTGAAGGTTCATATGTAGGACACTTTCTGTATATCTTTTTCCATTTATTTGTGTCATATTTAATTTATTTCACTAATGTCTTATAGTTTTCTGAGTACAAGTGTTTTACCTTCTTGGTTAGATTTTTCCCAGGTATTTTATTCTTTTTCATGCAATTTTAAGTGGGATTGTCTTCTTAATTTCTCTTTCTAATAGTTCATTGTTAGTGTGAAGCAATATAACAGATTTCTGTATATTAATTTTGCATCCTGCAACTTTACTGAATTCATTTATTAGTTCTAACAGTTTTTTGGTGGTGTCCTTAGGATTATCTATGTATAATATCATGTCATCTGCAAACAGTGACAGTTTTACTTCTTCCTTTGGATTTGGATTCCTTTTATTTCTTTTTCATGTCCGATTGCTGTGGCTCGGACTTCTAATACTGTGTTAAATAAAACTGGTGAGAGTGGGCATCCTTGTCTTGGTCTTGATCTTAGGGGAAATGCTTTCATCTTTTCACTGTTGAGCATGATCTCAGCTGTGAGCTTGTCATATACACCCTTTATTATCTTGAGATATGTTCTTTGTATACCTACTTCGTTGAGAGTTTTTGTTATAAATGAATGTTGAATTTTGTCAAAAGTATTTTCTACATTTGTTGAGTTGATCATATGATTTTTATTCTTCAGTTTGTTAATGTTGTGTCACATTGATTGATTTGTGGATATTGAACCATCCTTGCATCTGTGGGATAAATTCCACTTGATCATGGTATATGATCCTTTTAATGTACTGTTGGATTTGATTTGCTAATATTTTGTTGAGGAGTTTTGCACCTACATTCATCAGTGTTACTGGCCTGCAATTTTCTTTTTTGTGGTCTTGTTGTCTGATTTTGGTATCAGGGATATGATGGTCTAGTAGAATGAGTTCAGAAGCATTCTTTCCTCTTCAATTTTTTGGAATAATTTGAGAAGATTAAGTGTTAACTCTTCTTTAATTGTTCTGTAGAATTTATCATTTATTCATAGACAGCTGTGAACCTGTCTTCGTCCTGGACTTTTGTTTGATGGAAGTTTTTATTATTACTATTATTATTATTACTGATTCAATTTCGTTACTGGTAATTGGTCTGTTCATATTTTCTATTTCTTTCTGATTTAGTATTGGGAGATTGTACATTTCTAGGAGTTTGTCCATTACTTCTAGGTTGTTCATTTTATTATAATTGTTTGTAGTAATTTCTTATAATCATTTGTATTTCTGTGGTGTCAGATGTAACTTTCCTCTTTCATTTCTGAATTTACTGATTTGGGGCCTCTCTTCTTTTCTTGATGAATCTGGCTAAAGTTTTATCAATTTTGTTTATCTTTTCAAAGAACCAGTTCTTAGTTTCAGTGATCTTTTCTACTGTTATTTTTTTTTCAGTCTGTATTTCATTTATTTCTGCTTTGATCTTTATTATTTGTTTCCTTCTGCTAACTTGGGTTTTGGTTGTTTGTTTGTTTTGTTCTTCTTTTTCTAGTTCCTTTAGCTGCAAGGTTAGGTTTTTTGAGATTTTCTTCTTGTTTCCTGAGGTAGGCTTGTATCACTATAGACTTCCCTCTTAGAACTGCTTTTGCTGCATTCCATAGATTTTGGATTGTTGTGTTTCCATTTTCATTTGCCAATGTGTTTTTGTGGGTTTTTTTTTTTTTTTTTTTTTGCGGTACGCGGGCCTCTCCCTGTTGTGGCCTCTCCCGTTGCGGAGCACAGGCTCCGGACACGCAGGCCCGGCGGCCATGGCTCACGGGCCAAGCCGCTCCGCGGCATGTGGGATCTTCCCGGACCAGGGCACGAACCTGTGTCCCCTGCATCGGCAGGCGGACTCTCAACCAGTGCGCCACCAGGGAAGCCCTGCCAATGTGTTTTTGATTTCCCCTTTGATTTCTTCAGTGACCCATTACTTGTTTAGTAGCATAGTGTTTAGCTTGCCCTTTTGGGTGATTTTTTGTTTGTTTTTCTTATAGTTCAGTTCTAGTCTCATCCCACTGTGGTTGGAAAAGATGCTTGATAAGGTATCAATCTTTTTAAATTTATTGAAACGTTTTTGTGGCCTAGCATGTAATCTATTGCAGAGAATGATTTATATGCCCTTGAAAAAAAATGTGTATTCTCCTGTTTTTGATGGAAAGTTCTCTATATATCTACTAAGTCCATCTGGCCTAATGTGTCATTTAGGGTCAGTTTTTCCTTGTATAGTCTTTTTTTTTTTTTTTTTTTTTTTTGCGGTACGCAGGCCTCTCACTGCTGTGGCCTCTCCCAATGTGGAGCACAGGCTCCGGACGCGCAGGCCCAGTGGCCATGGCTCACGGGCCCAGCTGCTCTGCAGCATGTGGGATCCTCCTGGACCAGGGCACAAACCTGCGTACCCTGCATCGGCAGGTGGACTCCCAACCACTGCGCCACTGGGGAAGCCCCTGTATAGTCATTTTTTTTACGTGGAATTATTGTGAATATGGCAACTACAAATGAAAACTGATATGAGTATGTTGCTTTTATTACAGACTCAAGGACCATGAATGATGTTGCCATCAATGATACGATTTTCTGATAGAATGAACATCTTTTGGCAAAGTTTAAAATACAGTACGATACTGTCTTCCCTACATTTATGCAATAGTTGAATTCCAGAAAAAAATCAGTTCATATTAAAATCTTGCAAATATACTAATGTTTATAATCAAATAGCATCTTGGCTCGGATAGTTAAAATTAAATGTATCCACTCATAAAAATTATTCCAAAAAATCCCAAACTTAGAAATATCAAGTATAGTGCAACAAATTCTCATACATTGCTGATGGGATTGTAAATTGGTAAAATCATTTTGGAAAACTTTTGTGGCAAGGTTTACTACAGCTAAATATATGCCTATTCTATAACCCAAAAGTTCTACTCCTAGGTATATATACTCAACAGAAAGCAGCATATATATTCAAAAAAGACATGTGCAAGAATGTTCTTAGCAGCCCCAGATGAAAACAAGCCACGTGTCCATTACTATTAGAATGCTAATTTATGGTATATTTATTCAAAATTATGTTATAGCAATGAAAATGAAACCAAAACTACATACAATAACATGGATGAATCTCACAGACATAATGTAAAACAAAAGAAGCCAATCATAAAAGAGTGTATAATGAGTTATTTCATTTATATGAGTTTCACAAGAGGCAAAACTAATCTGTGGTGAGAGAAATCAGGATAATGGTTAACTCTGGGAGGGAAGAACTGGGGGAACACAAAGAAAATTTCTGTGATAGTGGCCATGTTCTATATATTGTTGTAAGTAGTGGTTACACAGGTATATTCATTTGTAAAAATGTATTAGGTGATATAAATAAAGTATATGCATTTTACTTTTAAAAAGTTTACAAAGCCAAAACATAGGATTCACTTATATGAATATCTAGTGGAACATTCTTTTGGGCTAGAAATATTGCATGGATTTTAGGGCTTCTAGTCCTCTTGGTTCCTGCCCACTAAACTCCCGTAAACTCCAAGGCTTCTCAAAATTCAGTAATTTCTGTACTTCCTGAATTATTACTTACTAAATATATTTTAAAATTAGACTTATCTTTTTAATTTAAATAAATGTACTTTAAAAGAAATGTTATATAAGTAGAAAATCAGTATTATTTGGCACAAATAAAAGGTAATTATAAAAACAAATGCAATGACACTATTATATTTTAACCAAGAACTGTTGCCCACGTAACCTCTTGAGATAAAGCTTGCTTTCTTTTGGTTAGTGTTAGTCTACATTAGAATGCTGTGAAAAGTAGAAGAGCATTAAACTGAGACTTTCTCATCAACATAATCAGAAAGTTTAAAAAATAATTGCAGGTCTTCCCTGGTGGTGCAGTGGTTTAAGAATCTGCCTGCCAGTGCAGGGGGCATGGGTTTGAGCCTTGGTCCGGGAAGATCCCACATGCCACGGAGCAACTGAGCCCATGTGCTACAACTACAGGGCCTGTGCTCTGGAGCCCATGAGCCATAACTACTGAGCCCGTGTGCTGCAACTACTGAAGCCCACACACCTAGACCCTGTGCCCCCCAACAAGAGAAGCTACTGCAATGAGAAGCCTGCACTTGCCGCAACTAGAGAAAAGCCTGCGCACAGCAACAAAGACCCAACGCAGCCAAAAATAAAATAAATTAAAAATTTTATTAAAAAAATAATTGCAATAATTTCCACCCCAGGACTATTTACTTCATTACCATTTGTTACATGGATGGTGCATTAGTACACCTTCATACATCTTCAGCCATTCTGCTTTTTCCTGAGTCCCTCATGGCAATTAAAAAATAATCCACATTGCTGTCTCTTCTTAGGTAGATAGACTTATACTCCCCTCAACTTTGTAGCAAATAGTTTGGTTATTTTCTGAAGAATGAACAAACATGGGATTTAGGAGTTAAAGTAAGGGATATTTATGGTATTACATTTTATCTGGTTGGCAGTGAGTGAGTGTTTAGTGGGTGAGTGATCTAGGTCCAGCTATGTACACCAGCACAGCAAAACGAATGCTAGGAAAATTGATACAAATAAGAAATCTCTAATTCTGTGTTGATTTTAGGCAAGAGTTTATAGTCAGGAACCCCCTCTATAGATAAATTGGTATAAATGTCCATAGATAACACTGATTCTCTTAGTGCCCCCAATTTCAGAGATGTATCCCTAAATACTAACATGATTCAATATTATGTAATCCTATTTATGGGTGCCATACAAATAATCACATAAAATCACCAAAATCGTGTGTAATATTCCTTACGTATTGAAACTGACTTGAGGAGTAATGCTCTAAATTCTAAGACACAGAGAAGAGAAATGATTGCAGTATTAGGTTGAACTATATACAGTTGAGGTTTCTGAAGGTCAAAAATAGCCAATTGTTAGCAATTTAATATGTTTCAAAATAATACTTGATAATCATTTTGAATTTCTTTGTATATAATCATAGTGCAGTGTGGTGCTTTTGGGTGGAAAGAAAATCAGACTATGAGTCAGGATCTAGGAGCAGCCTCCACCATTAAACAGTGTTATATTGGGTAAATTACTTCTCCTTGGGTAGTGTTTACTCTTGCATGTGGAGGAAACATTAGCTAAATTCGTGGGTTCTAAAATGTGCATCACTGGCCTCTGTGAGTCTGTGGAGTTAATAAGTTCTTGAGTCCATGTTCTTTTCTCATCAAGCATATTTTGCATAAAGAATAACTTATATCTTGCACAATGTCTGAGTGCTTCCATGATAAATGAAGTGTAAAGCAATACATTGAATTCATAGTAGAATTTTATAATATATATTTTATAATTAATATATTAAAAGAAAATTATTGCATTTGAAGAATATACCTTTTTAAAAAATATCAGTGTTGAAAGATGCTTTCCATTATCAACTAGTAAAGACTAATATTGAGAAATGCTTTGGGCAAGAATAGCCAATTAATACTCACTAGAGGCAAAGAACAAGTCAAGGGTGAGGCCATTGGTCTCTTTATTTATCGATGTGATGGCTGATAAATATTTTCATTTAGGCAAAATGGCTTATGGAATAAAGACTAAGGATATGCTTTCTCATAGAAACTTGCTAAGTTCCTGTCTGAAATTAAGTCTTGCGAAAAAACATAAAGAAGCCAGTCTGGAAAATAATCATGAATGTGGCTCTTTGCACGTGGAGCTGAATGGGATCAAGTTAATAAAATGCCAACTTGGGTTTTGAGAAGGTTAGAATCCCCAGAAGAATCCCCAACTTGGATTAAAGTAGTCTGTGAATATTCAAGACTTAATATGACAGTTAGGGCTTCAAATTTCTACAAATAGAGAACAGACTAAAAATGCTTTTCAGCCTCTTAAGGAAGCTTCATGTTTTCTTCATATGGGTTCAAGAAGGATCACGGGGAATTAAGGCACTCCCAGAGGGCAAAGCCAAGAACTACAACTTCAGTCTAATCAAAGATCATTCCCCAGCTCTTGGGTACTGGGCCCTAGTAACCTCTGCCCAGTGGGATTTCAGAACTGCTGTAGACTGGTGATTCTGTGTGCTTCCAATTCTCCTTTCTGAATGGTATTGTTCATTGTGGCATTCTATCTGTTTTTAAACCATTGTCTGTTGGATGTATGAGTGGCATTTAGCTTGTAGGTTTCCAGATCAAGAAGAGCCACATCTAGATTGAACTGTAGGTGCTTTCAAGAAGTCCCAGAATTTGAGTCTTATACTATAATTATATGAAAATTATGACTTTTTTCCAAGGGAGAATGAATGTATTTAGCATACATAAGGGAAGGAGTTGTATATTTGTGACCAAGAGAGTGGTCTGAAGTGGATTGTATGTTTTCCTCAATTATCTGCTGCTCTCCTGTGAGAGAATTATACATTCTGCTTCTTTCAAGTCTGGCTTAGTCATTTGGCTTGCTCTTTTTTTCCCCTACTGCCACAAGAATTGCAAACCCAGATAAGGAATTCTCCTTGAGCCTGGATCTAAGAATGAAGATGACATGGAACAGAGCTGTGCTCAACCCTCATCTGACATAAAATGCCAGCAAGAAATGAACCCTGTTGTAAGCCATTGAGATTTGGGGGTTATATGTTATTGTATGTAGCATAATGAAAAGAGTTTAATATCGTCACAGAGCTAATGGTAGCAAAGGTAAAACCAGAACAAGGGCTGTTGATTCCCACTTACAGCATTCTTTTCATGGCATCTCAACTTCTTTCGTGAGTTGAGTATATTTGAATGTTTTAAGGGTGGTCTTAGTTTTTAAAATACTGTTATTAGGACACACATGAGTATTGGACTATTAAGGTATTTGTACAGTCCATAAACTACAGTTAGGACATGTTCACACAGCCAAGTTAAATAGAAAATGGAAGCAACTGTCTAACTAATTTAACTTCTGATATTCCTTGCTTCAGTTATCTAGATATTTAAAGGGGAAGATTTTTCAAAATTATTCATTTTTTACTCTCTTGGTTTCAGGCTTACTTAGGTATAGATGCAATCTTAAAATTTCCAGTAAAGACAGTCTGAAGTATGATAATTCTTGGAGTGGAACTAAAATAGATAGCTAGCTGGAAGCAGCCGCATAGCACAGGGAGACCACCTCGGTGCTGGTGCTTTGTGACCACCTAGAGGGGTAGGATAGGGAAGGTGGGAGGGAGGGAGATGCAAGAGGGAGGGGATATGGGGATATATGTATACGTATAGCTGCTTCACTTTGTTATACAGCAGCAACTAACACAACAAAGTAAAGCAATTACACTCCAATAAAGATGTTTAAAAAAAAATGGCCCCTTTCTTTTCCCACCTGAGAACTGGTTCCAATAAAATCCTGACTAACTTAACTGGAAATCCTTGCACAAGGGTCCAAAGCCACAAAAAACTCATTGTATGGTATGGTCTTGAGTTATCACACATATTGTCAACTGCTACAATTCATACCCACCGCAGTACCGTATTTTAACATCTGACAGAGATATCATTTAATCACTTTTATCTCACTTTTGGATTGTCTTATTTTATGGAACTGCTTTAACCACTGTTTTTTTCCTACAAGCTATTGAGCTAATGTACCATTCTCTGTGTTCTGAGGTAACTGCAACTTAAATATATTCAACCTCAACTGTCCTTTATTAAGGTAGAAGGTCTCTGCCCCACAGATGAATCTGAAGGCTATTTGGGATGAGGTTGTATCTTTATAATAAACTTGCTGTAGAGAAGCTGCCATTTGGCTGTGGGAGTGTTTTATTGCAGCAAAAATGTAGTTGCATATATTCATTTTATTTTTCATCATTCCTATCCTATTCTCTTAGTTTAAATTTTTTCCCCAAAGGTAATTATTATTTCTTTGCTCCTTTATGTTTTAAAATAAAATTGTAGCAAAATCTATTCAAGAATCCCTGGATGTCAAGAGATCAGAGAAAAGTTTTTACAAACCACTTTCTAAATGAGAAAGAAAAGGCGGGGGGTGGTGGTGGATAAAAGAAAGAAAGAAATGAATACTGTGTCTTAAAAACAGAAGGAGTTTGCCCTGGTTTTGAGTATAATATAAAAAAATTTGGGACCCAAATGATGATGGTGACAACGGCCATCACACTGAGTCTCTAGAAACCCAAGTTCTAGCTTGGGGTCCTTGACTAGCTGAGAGCATGACCTGGGACAAATCTTTTCATCTGTTAATTTCCTTATCTACAAATTGAAGCCATTAAATTAGCCCTGTTTTCATCTGTGACCTTCTGTGAGTCTCAAGAAATCATAGCAAGAGGAACTATTTGCTCTAAACAGGGGGTTGAACCAGTGTGTGTACAAAGACAGATAAGATAGTCTTGCATGAGTATCAGACGTGCTGCTGTCAAAAGTGCCTAAAAATCAAATGATAAAAAATAAAATTTAGCTACTTTCTAAGAGCAGGGCGATGTTCTGTCTTCCAAATGCTGCTGGGAGAGCATTGCTAGTTTTATTTTTTGAGAGTTCAGCAATGTTGGGAATCTCTAAAATAACCTTTTCCTGCTTCTGTTTTATTTTTTCTCAGAGCTTGAATTGTCAGCCACTCAGCATGAAAAGTAAGATTTTTTTTTTTTTTTGTAAAATACTTTAAAGAAAATACAGCCATTCTGAACCTTTCTGAAGAAAATGACCTCTTGCCTACAGAACTGTCAGCATTTGTGTTAAGCAAGTGTTTCCTTTCCCCTGGAGGCAATTTGGTATATTGTGAGTTACGACCTTGACGTGGTCTAAAGGTTAAGAAAATGTTCCATGTATGTGTTTCTTCCTTTAAAGTTAAAGGAGTTACTTCCTCAGATGGCTGCTTAATGTTTAATATTCTTGAAAGATAATTACAAAGCTAGAATTGAAGGAACAAGGTCCAGTTGTTTGCCTGAATTATAATGTACGGAGTTGCTGCTAATGCATATTCAGTATTGTTTGGGGAAATTGAGGCAGTCTTGGGGGAGGGAGTGAAGGGAGGGTAGGAAGGGTTTGAAAAGCTGAGTCACTTCTCTCCTGACTCTCTCCCTGTGGGGCTGAGTGTCTTGTTTGACACTCAGGAGCTATAAAATAAGGAGGTAAAATAAGCATCCTCTAAGCCACAGCTTTATCAGGAATTTGCACCTTTTGCTCATACAAATGAGAGCTTGAAAGTTAGAAGAACAAAGAAGATTAAGTGAAAGCCCTGCTATTGGATTTTTTGCTTTCTGAAATTTTGAAGGTAAATGATGAGTTTGACTGAACTGTTGTTGTCAAAGTGACTTTGGGGGCACTGACTCTGAGTCCAGTTGTCAAGGTCTGGCAAGATGGGAGCTATGAGCATTAGACTCCACTCGGTCCCCTCAGGCTAAGCCACTCAACTTGGTGGCTTAGCGAAGCCACTCAAGGGAATCTCAGCTGCTTTGGTTTTTCCTCTCTGGCCCTCACTTTGCAACCCTGTAAAATGAAGGTGTTGGGCCAGATGATTTTTAGGGTGTCTTTTTGTGATACTTCTCCGGTTTGTTTATTATTTACTTATTTTTAAACAATTTACTTATTTTTATTGGAGTAGAGTTGATTTACAATGTTGTGTTAGTTTCAGGTGTACAGCAAAGTGAATCAGTTGTACATGCACATATATCTACTCTTTTTTAGATTCTTTTCCCATGTAGGCCATTACAGAGTAGAGTTCCCTGTGCTATACAGCAGGTCTTTCTCAGGTTTATTTTGAATGCTCATATCCTTTCAGTTCTTTTGACCTCTAGAACTTTTCTGGTATCCTGTCCTCTCACGTTGGGAGAAATGGATCTAGTGAATAGGACTTAATGTGCTAATTTCCAAAGGTATCTAATTCTATTTTGTCATCATTATTGTGTACTTTATGTTTTATATGACTTTGGGCACTGCAAAGTTTTATCATTATTGATTTATGTCAACATTCATTTGGATTTATCTACATTTGTATCACTTTTTTACTCCTCAAGTCTTTTTGTATTTCAAGCTTTTCATCATTTTTTTCTGCTGCCTGCTTCTTCAGAATGCCCTTTAGCAAGGCTTTGCCTCAAGTCGTAGTTGGGCTGAATGTATTTTCAGTTGGAACATAGTAAGTGCTCTATTACTATAAGCCACGATTATCATTTGAGAGTGTCTGAGTTGTTTACTTATCTGCGTGCTATCTATTTACTCCACTAAAATGTAGGCCCCAAGAGGGCAGGAGCTTAAATTGTCATTTTCCTCATTGCCGTCTGTTGTCACATCAGTTGTGTAGCTCACTGGAAGCACTCATTCAAGATTGAGTGCTTGAATGAATTTATTCATCTACTCACTCATCCTTCATTCTGCACATGTTAAATGAGTGTCCTCTGTGGGTCAGACATTGCCTGACTAGGCTTTGGGACTACAAAGAGAAGAGTCCCTATCTTGGTACTGATGGAGCTAACTCTCTCATGGGAAGACAGTTAAGAAAAGATGTAATTGAAGTACAATATGGGGAGTGCTTTATTAGAAGAAATCACTAATAATTCCTGGGGACTGGTAGATATGGAACAGAGAGATGCTTTTGAATAGGGGTCCTCTAGACAGCAATTTTTATTACTACATCGTAAGGTTGACCCAATATTTTGGCTTCTGGAAGTGATCTTAAGTAGGTTAATGGGAGAAGTAAAAACTTGGTTATTTAGCTGTCCTAGATGTCACTAAATTTCTATAATGCAGAGAAAGTGAATGTGTGAATCAACAGCATATTCTATGGAAACTAATGAGTTGGAAAAAGTAGCCTGGAACAAAAAGAACTGCTGTGTTGCGAGTGGCCACATTGCACTCCACAGAATAATGCTCATAGGTGGCCATTACTGCAGGTTATGATGAAGGCACTTTTAGCTAAGCATGGCCCTACAGAGACAGAACATCCTTGAGAGTTTTCCTTTAAGGTCAGAGCACCCTACTGAACTTCCAGTAGAAGGACCTCGAAAAATATTTTAAGAGGAAGAAGATGAGCAGCAGGATGTTAAGAAATGAGCTCAAATTTTGAATAAAAGTATTAAATTCTTGCTTCTCTATTTTATAGCTGTGTGACATTGGGTAAGAGACTTAACCTCTCTGAGCTATCTTAAGGTGTGGATAAAACTACAACATTGCTATGAGAATTGAAACCATGTATATAAAAGACTTGGTGCATAGTAGGCCTTCACAGCCATTTTATTAATGTGAATTAATTAATATTAACTAATATTGGTGGCAATAAATAGGATAACAAACATGCAAATTAATATGCCAATTTGTTCATAACTCTTTCTTTGCTTTTTTTTTATTATTGTTGATAATTTCTGCCTCACATGCTAGCAGCTTTGGTTTTCTTAACAATCAGTGGCTCAGGTAGGCCATGGTAGCAGCTTTGCCTTGTCTATATTTAGGTAAATATATTGCAGCCTACATGGTTTTGTGTGAATGGATTTCAGGGGTCATGGAAAAATTTCATCAATTGCCAAATCCTATCATGGAGTGTGAAGTACATTCACAAGAGCAATGACCTCCCTCCCCCCACTTCCCTCCCTCCCCATTAAAGATAATGCTTAGATAACACATTCTTCTTGGAAATCTTTCTATGCTCTCTCCTCTTCCACATTTGTCACTCTACCATCTCCCCTATACACTCTCCAGACAAAATTAATCACTACTCTCTGTATGTAGTGTGTCTACATTGTTTGCATTTACCACAATTTATAGAAACCAAAACATTATTTATTGTAAGATACATGTGTAGATATTAAAGATGTTATAATGTGAAAAAATGTGAAATTGGTGAAATATGATAAATTATAAAATAGGCTGCAAAATTTTTGAAGGCGGAATCTATAGTCAAAGAACCTGGCAAGATTCCAAAAAACAATTTCAGAGTTTTTTTTCTCTGGGCTGACTTAGGTAGCTGGGTTTGGGGAAGGGTGAAGAAATCATGAAGACATTTGGGAGTATGTGGTTAGTGGCTGCTGGGAATGAAAGGAAGGGGAAAAATTATGTAGGAAATGAAGAGAGCCATAACAGAAGACAAGCATCATCAATATCCAGCTTTGATGAAGACTTTTCTTACTAAGAGCATATTTAGTTTTTTTTTTATATATTTAGTTTAAATTTTTTAACATCTTAAGAGATATGGTTATTTCCATACCGCCCCATATAACTTGTTGGAATATTTTGTTCACATAAAAATGTGGTTTTAGATGGAAGAATTCCAAAGCATTTAAAACCCAAATGCAAGAAAGCATGTTCTCATGCCAATAAATTCATTCTGTGAATAGATGCTAATGATGAATGATAAGTAATTATAAAGTAGTTGTGTAAATTATTAAATGATAATGAGTCAATATATTAACATATTTATAAGGGGAGAATTGTTGTTGAGCTTTTTGCAGTACCAATGTTAATTACTAAAAGCTGCATTAGAGTTTGGGAAAAAAAAGCGTTATAAACTCACTCCTAAGGTTACTAGGAACAAGTGGGAAATGTCAACCTGCAACCCATTTGTGTTAGATATATGGTATTTTCCTTGATGTATTGACCTTTTCTAAAAGATAAATTAGGTTAGTTCAGCATGGCTTGTTCTTTGTGAACCCGCGATGGTACCTAGTGATAACTGTTTCTTTGGGCAGAAATCTGGTAGAGATTATCAGCCATGGCATTAAACTGTCCTCCTAGCCACTGAGGAGACCTTTTCCAGCTATGAAAACCAAGACCACAATTACTCATCTATGGGCTACTGAAACTTCTCATTATTCCATTATTTCTCAATGATGATATTAAATATGTTTTGTGATCAGTTTTGCATGTTATTTTAGTGCCCTGGAAATAATTATTGTGGGCTTACACACTTGCATCCTTTAAAGCAACTAGTTGCTTTTATTCCAGCTAACGTTCAGAGAATTTACCCACCAATCCAAGCTCTTTAATCTGGCATTTATGACCTCCCAAAACCAAACTTGATGTAACTTTCTTATCTTTAACCAGGTCTCAAGGGGGGTCCTCCCAAGGAAGATGCATCAGAAATTACTACACTAATGAGTATTATTTGATGAAAACCTCTATAAGCTTTCTTGAATTAGGAGTTAAGGTCAAGGAGGTGGATTTACAAGTAGCACTGAATAAGGGAAATTCATATAACTAAAAAGCTTGTTTTAATTAAGAAGAAGCCTTTGGACTGGGGAACTCTAGCCAAAACCTGATTTATCATAATTAACATATATCCATTTTGTTTTCTTCCCTCTGTTTTTGTGCTGTTGCAAAACTTGCTTGAGAAATGATAATTAAGATATAATTAAAAGATGAATGTGATTTAGGAATTATCCAGCTGAGAAGTTGGGGAAGGCTGTTTCAGACAGGTGGAACCACATACATGACCCATGTGGAGCCCCATGTGGGAATGCCATTTTGCATTGGATTTTGCATTTTGCATTTAAAGGCCAAGGGGCCCAGTACAGAGAGCAAGGGAAGACTGGCATAATGTGATGCTGAAGATGTGGTGTGGCTGGTGAGGTATTCATGGAAGAGTGATAATGACAGGACATGGGACTGGAAAGCAAGGATACTTCTGGGTTATGAAGGGCTGTATATAAAATGCCAATAGACTTAGCTTTTGTCTAAAAATCTTTATAAGCACTAAGCTCCTGAGCAGAGTACTCTTATTTTAGAATAATCACTCTGGAGGTAGCATGAAAGATAGGGAAGCAGAGAGAAGCTCTATGTGGGAGGACACCAAGGTCAGGAATGTTCATTAGGAAGCAGTTGTAATGGTCCATAAGTAAGATGGTAGGACTCCTAGAGTCTGAACCGTGACAGTGAGAGAAATCAAGGGACAGACTTGTGGGGCTGGAGGAAGTTGTGTGCATCAGGTGGCACAGCAGTGGTTCTTAGCATAAAAGGCTGAAAATAAGTCATACACACACACAAAAGAATAGGGATACTGTTTCCTTAAATTCCTTCTGTTATTTGCAAAATATTTCATTTTTACCTCTTAAATTCTACGCCCTCTCATAATGGCACTCAATGGGGCCGTAGTGGAGGTTGACGCCACTGCATCAGTGCAGAAGTCCAACGCACACTGGGATTCACCACTTCCATGGTCACAATTTAAGGCAAAATTGTATCACATGCCTGGATGGGGACTTTAGCAGAATGTCAAGAGGCCATTTTGAATAGTAGTCTTAATGCAGAAATAATAAAAGTGACTTTAACAAAGTGAGTGAGTGTAAAAGTGCTCAGGCCCAGGAACTATAAAGAAGTAAGTCACCTTAATCTCAGACAACCACATGCTGAATTCCCATTTGGGCTCTCCTGAGAGGGCCGGGAATTGGGCTGTTAAAAGCTCTGAGGCAGCAAGTAGAGGGCAGATGGTGAGTGTCTGAAACATGCTGAGATCATTAGGAGACAGAAGCCTGACTTTACTGATGGTGTGGTAGTCCTACAGGAAGGTGAAGAGGTGACTTTTAGTTAAAAGAACAAAATGCCTTCTTGAAGAGAGCACTGGTAGGCATATTACACTGCTTTTACCTCTTATATCCCCCCAAAAGAGTGAAGGGAATCCACACGTTATGGAGAGGCACAAATGGGTCAAAACTAAGATTTGGGCCTAATCCCTCAGCAGCAGACCATCCTTAGGAAAGCGGGGCAGTGCTTGGAATAGGGATCCTTTTAAAGTCCATAAACAGATCAAACCTACTTTCAGAATTTCTATTTGATCCAGAAAGAATTAGAATTTTGGTAGGTGTATACATTAAATAACTGAGCATCTTTATAATTTGTAGTAGTATCTTTAAAATTTAGTGTCTTTCCCCATGCCGATATTCTATTATTCTCTGTTTTCTAGCATATACTCTAAAAAGGCATATGGTATTACACATGTGAACCCCAAAGACCTGTGCCAGGAAAAAGACACTGGGGCCTTGGTTGAGTCAAATGAGGTATTGCCCACAGGCACTGCATGTAGTGTAATTAGAGATGCCCATGCAGGAGAGAAGCCCAGAGCTCAGACCACTGGAATTGTTTCAGTGCCAAGCACCATGAAACAGCAAATTGATAATGTGTCAATAAATGCAGTATAAGATGAGCTGAAGGAAATTGTTGAGGATGGAGCCTGCGAATGAGGTGAAAGTATCAGGAGCCTTTCCTTTTAATATTGGGTTTGTGGAGAGTGGTGGACCTATAGTCTAAAGACAAAGGGCATGTTCAGACAATAGTAGCAAGTTGCCATATTTATCAGGAATAAATGAACATCTGAGGCAGTGATTCTCAAAGTGTGGTCGCTGGACCAACAGCAGCAGCCTCACCTGGGAACTTGTTAGAAATGCAAATTATTGAATCTCTCCCCTCATCTACTGAATCAGAAAAGGGGGGAGGTGGGCGGGGTGGGAACTACCAAATGAGCCTGATGTAAGGCAGTGTGGGAATGTGTGCACACAGAAAGTATTGAAGGGGACAAAGAAAGGTGTGGGTTGGGAAGAGCCAAGTTTTGTCTTGAACAAAGTCTCTCTCCTCTACATGACATCCATTTCCCTTCTCTTGACTCCACAAGGGTGGAAGAGGATATAGTTGGAATCGGAGCCCAATAATCTGGGGGTTATTAAAGTAGTGTACATCTTCTTCAAGAAATTATCAAGATGGTACCTACTTTGTTATTTGCCCCCATATTCCTAATGCAAAACCATGATTAATTAAAAAACAGCAAAAAAATCTCTGCTCAGCTCAACTGCCACTAATTAGTATAATCACCTTGCACATGAAGGCCACAGAATTCTTAGGGGAGGGACACCTTTCAAATCTCAGCCTCTAGAGACTTTCATACAGAGTGAAGTAAGTCAGGAAGAGAAAAACCAATACCGTATGCTAATGCACATATGTGGAATCTTAAAAAAAAAAAAATTCTGAAGAACCTAGGGGCAGGACAGGAATAAAGATGTAGACGTAGAGAATGGACTTGAGGACATGGGGAGGGGGAAGGGTAAGCTGGGATGAAGTGAGAGAGTGGCATGGACATATATACACTACCAAATGTAAAATAGATAGCTAGTGGGAAGTAGCCGCATAGCACAGGGAGATCAGCTTGGTGCTTTGTGACCACCTAGAGGGGTGGGATAGGGAGGGTGGGAGGGAGATGCAAGAGGGAGGAGATATGGAGATATACATATATGTATAGCTGATTCACTTTATTATACAGCAGAAAATAACACACCATTGTAAAGCAATTATACTCTAATAAAGATGTTAAAAAAACAAAAATCTCAGCCAGAGAAACCAATAGCTCTTATCTCTTGTCCCTTAGCCTTTCCGAAGATGTTTAAATAACTCATGGGGGTTAAGTAAGATTTTTCAAAGTATGATTTAAATGGCATTAAACTGGAATATTTTCACCTAGGTCCCAAAGATTAACTTTTCAAAAATTCTGTTTGATCATTAGCATAATTGGTGTCCTCGTTAATAATCGGAGCTGTCAGCATCCAGGTCCTGTTACCTTTGTGCTCTGCTATTTACAAGCTGGTTGCAAAGAGCTCTTGCAAGTCATTGTATAATAATCAATTTGCTTGGCTTTCCTTCTACATTCATTACATTGTCTTCAAGAGTACCCATTAGGCATGCATTTATCATTAACTAAGTGGTTCAAAATGAAGGCCTTTGAACACTTCTAATTAGCTATGTAAAGTTTGGAACAAAGTTAACAGAGGCCCCAGAAAACTGTTGTTTGGAGTTTCAAGCCACAGATTGCCAGCTGACAAGAAATACAAAATCAAGAGTGCAGCTTTTCTTCCCTGAAGATCTCATTGAAAAACCAAGATAAAAGGCTCACCCTGCTCACCGTGCTGCGGCCAGTTACCCTTGCAGTTGTACTGCACAGGATCACGATGTTACTTAAGAGTGCTCGTAAAAAACACGGTGTGTGGCTGACAGGGTCTTGGTGCTTCGGCTGGGTGTGAGGCCTGTGCCTCTGAGGTGGGAGAGCTGAGTTCAGGACATTGGACCACCAGAGACCTCCCAGCTCCACATAATATCAAATGGCAAAAGGGCTCCCAGAGATCTCCATCTCAATGCTAAGACCCAGCTCCACTCAACAACCAACAAGCTACAGTGCTGGACACCCTATGCCAAACAACTAGCAAGACAGGAACACAACCCCACCCATTAGCAAAGAGGCTGCCTAAAATCATAATAAGTTCACAGACACCCCAAAACACACCACTGGACATGGTCCTGCTCACCAGAAAGACAAGATCCAGCCTCATCCACCAGAACACAGGCACCAGTCCCTTCCACGAGGAAGCCTACACAACCCAGTGAATTAAACTTAGTCACTGAGGGCAGACACCAAAAACAAAGGGAACTACGAACCTGCTGCCTGTGAAAAGGAGACCCCAAGCACAGTAAGTTAAGCAAAATGAGAAGACAGAGAAATACACGGTAGATAAAGGAGCAGGGAAAAAACCCACCAGACCAAACAAATGAAGAGGACATAGGAAGTCTACCTGAAAAAGAATTCAGAGTAATGATAGCACAGATGATCCAAAATCTTGGAAATAGAATGGAGAAAATACAAGAAACGTTTAACAAGGACCTAGAAGAAGTAAAGAGCAAACAGACAAGGATAACAACACAATAAATGAAATTAAAAATTCTCTAGAAAGAATCAATAGCAGAATAACCGAGGCAGAAGAACGGATAAGTGACCTGGAAGATAAAATAGTGGAAGTAACTACGGCAGAGCAGAATAAAGAAAAAGAATGAAAAGAATTGAGGACAGCCTCAGAGACCTCTGGGACAACATTAAACACACCAACATTCGAATTATATGGGTCACAGAAGAAGAAGAGAAAAAGATAGGGACTGAGAAAATATTAGAAGAGATTATAGTTGAAAACTTCCCTAATATGGGAAAGGATATAGTCCAGGAAGGGAAGAGAGTCCCATACAGGACAAATCCAAGGAGAGACACTCTGAGACACATATTAATAAAACTATCAAAAATTAAGTACAAAGGAAAAATATTAAAAGCAGCAAGGGAAAAAACAACAACATGCAAGGGGATTGCCATAAGGTTGACAGCTGAATGTTCAGCAGAAACTGTGCAAGCCGGAAGGGAGTGGCAGGACATATTCAAAGTGATGAAAGGGAAAAATGCCCCTTTCCAGCAAATCCTTGCTGGAACCAAGATTACTCTACCCAGCAAGGATTTCATTCAGATTCGAGGGAGAAATTAAAACCTTTACAGACAAGCAAAAGTTAAGAGAATTCAGCACCACCAAACCAGCCTTACAAGAAATGCTAAAGCAACTTCTCCAGGCAGGAAACACAAGAGAAGGAAAAGACCTGCAATAACAAACCCAAAACAATTAAGAAAATGGTAAGAGGAACATACATATTGATAATTACCTTAAATGTAAATGGATTAAATGTTCCCACCAAAAGACATAGACTGGCTGAATGGATACAAAAACAAGACCCGTATATATGCTGTCTACAAGAGACCCACTTCAGACCTAGGGACACATACAGACTGAAAGTGAGGGGATGGAAAAAGATATTCCATGCAAATGGAAATCAAAAGAAAGCTGGAGTAGCAATTCTCATATCAGACACAGTAGACTTTAAACCAAAGAGTATTACAAGAGGCAAAGAAGGACACTACGTAATGATCAAGGCATCAATCCAAGAAGAAGATATAACAATTGTAAATATTTATGCACCCAACATAGGAGAACCTCAGTACACAAGGTCAATGCTAACAACCGTAAAAGGGGAAATTGACAGTAACACAATCATATTAGGGGACTTTAACACGCCACTTGCACCAATGGACAGATCATCCAAAAAGAAAATAAATAAGGAAACACAAGCTTTAAATGATATATTAAAAAAGATGGTCTTAATTGATATTTATAGGAAATTCCATCCAAAAACATCAGAATACACTTTCTTCTCAAGTGCGCATGGAACATTCTCCAGTATAGATAATACCTCGGGTCACAAATCAAGCCTTGGTAAATTTAAGAAAATTGAAATCATATCAAGTATCTTTTCCGACCACAATGCTATGAGACTAGATATCAATTACAGGAAAATATCTGTAAGAAATACAAACACATGGAGGGTAAACAATACACTAATAACAAAGAGATCACTGAAGAAATCAAAGAGAAAATCAAAAAATACCTGGAAACAAATGACGATAAAAGCACAACAACCCAAAACCTATGGGATGCAGCAAAAGCAGTTCTAAGAGGGAAGTTTACAGCAATACAATCCTACCTCAAGAAACAAGAGACATCTCAAATACACAACCTAACCTTACACTTAAAGCAGTTACAGAAAGAAGAAGAAAAAAAACCCCAACGTTAGCAGAAAGAAAGAAATAGCGATCAGATCAGAAATAAACAGAAAAGAAATGAAGGAAACAATAGCAAAGATCAAGAAAACTAAAAGCTGGTTGTTTGAGAAGATAAAATTGATAAGCCATTAGACAGAATCATCAAAAAAAAAAGAAGACGACAAATCAATAGAATTAGAAATGAAAAAGGAGAAGTAACAACTGACACTGCAGAAATACAAAGGATCATGAGAGATTACTGCAAGCAACTATATGCCAATAAAATGGATAACCTGGAAGAAATGGACAATTCTTAGAAAAGCACAACCTTCCCAGACTGAACCAGAAAGAAATAGAAAATATAAATAGACCAATCACAAGCACTGAAATTGAAACTTTGATTAAAAATCTTCCAACAAACAAAAGTCCAGGACCAGAAGCCTTCACAGGTGAATTCTATCAAACATTTAGAGAAGGGTAACACTTATCCTTCTCAAACTGTTCCAAAATATAGCAGAGGGAGGAACACTCCCAAAGTCATTTTATGGGGCCACCATCACCCTGATACCAAAACCAGGCAAAGATGTCACAAAGAAAACTACAGGCCAATATTACTGATGAACGTAGATGCAAAAATCCTCAACAAAATTCTAGCAAACAGAGTCCAACAGCACACTAAAAGGATCATACACCATGATCAAGTGGGGTTTATCCTGGGAATGCAAGGATTCTTCAATATATGCAAGTCAATCCATGTGATACACCATATTAACAAATTGAATGAGAAAAACCTTATAATCATCTCAATAGATGCAGAAAAGTCTTTTGAAAAAATTCAACGCCTATTTATGATAAAAATCCTCCAGAAAGTAGGTATAGAGGGAACTTACCTCAACATAATAAAGGCCATATATGACAAACCCACAACCAAATTGTTCTCAATTGTGAAAAACTGAGACCATTTCTTCTACGATGAGAAGAAGACAAGGCTGTCCACTCTCACCACTATTATTCAACATAGTTTTGGAAGTTTTAGGCACAGCAATCAGAGAAGAAAAAGAAATAAAAGGAATCCATATCGGAAAAGAAGAAGTACAGCCGTCACTGTTTGTAGATGACATGATACTATACATAGAGATTCCTGAAGATGCTAGTAGAAAAGTACTAGAGCTAAACAACGAATTTGGTAAAGTAGCAGTATACAAAATTAATGCACAGAAATCTCTTGCATTCCTATACACTAATGATGAAAAATCTGAAAGAGAAATTAAGGAAACACTGCCATTTACCATTGCAACAAAAAAATAAAATATCTAGGAATAAACCTACCTAAGGAGACAAAAGACCTCTATGCAGAAAACTATAAGATACTGATGAAAGAAATTAAAGATGATACAAACAGGTGGAGAGATACACCATGTTCTTGGATTGGAAGAATCAACACTGTGAAAATGACTATACTACCCAAAGCAATCTACAGATTCAGTGTAATCCCTATCAAACTACCAATGGCATTTTTCAAAGAAGTAGAACAAAAAATTTCACAATTTGTTTGGAAACAGAAAAGACCTGAATAGCCAAAGCAATCTTGAGAAAGAAAAACGGAGCTGGAGGAATCAGGCTCCTGCACTTCAGACTATACTACAAAGCGACAGTAATCAAGACAGTATGGTACTGGCAGAAAAACAGAAATATATATCAATGGAACAGGATAGAAAGCCCAGAGATAAACCCATACACCTATGGTCACCTTATTTTTGATAAAGGAGGCAAGAATATACAATGGAGAAGAGACAGCCTCTTCCATAAGTGGTGCTGGGAAGACTCGACAGCTACATGTAAAAGAATGAAATTAAAACACTCCCTAACACCATACATGAAAATAAACTGAAAATGGATTAAAGACCTAAATGTAAGGCCAGACGCTGTAAAACTCTTAGAGGAAGACATAGGCAGAGCACTCTATGACATAAATCACAGCAAGATCCTTTTTGACCCACCTCCGAGAGAAATGGAAATAACAAAAATATACAAATGGGACCTAATGAAATTTAAGAGCTTTTGCACAGCAAAGGAAACCATAAGTTGAAAAGACAATCCTCAGAATAGGAGAAAATATTTGCTAATGAAACAACTGACAAAGGATTAACTTGCAAAGTTTACAAGCAGCTCATGCAGCTCAATATCAAAAAAACAAACAACCCAGTCCAAAACTGGACAGAAGACCTAAATAGACATTTCTCCGAAGAAGATATACAGATTGCCAACAAACCCATGAAAGGATGCTCAACATAACTAATCATTAGAGAATTGCAAATCAAAACTACAATGAGGTATCACCTCACACCAGTTAGAATGCCCATTATCAAAAAATATACAAACAGTAAATGCAGGAGAGGGTGTGGAGAAAAGGGAACACTCTTGCACTGTTGGTGGGAATGTAAATTGATACAGCCACTATAGAGAGCAGTATGGAGGTTCCTTAAAAAAGTAAAAATAGAACTACCATATGACCTAGCAGTCCCACTACTGGGCATATAGCCTGAGAAAACCATAATTCAAAAAGAGTCATGTACCACAATGTTCACTTCAGCTCTATTTACAGTAACCAGATGTGGAAGCAACCTAAGTGTCCATCGACAGATGAATGGATAAAGAAGATGTGGCGCATATATACAATGCAATGTTACTCAACCATAAAATGAAATGAAATTGAGTTATTTGTAGTGAGGTGGATGGAACTAGAGTCTGTCATACAGAGTGAAGTATGTCAGAAAGAGGAAAACAAATACTGTATGCTAACACATATATATGGAATCTAAAAAAAAAAAAGTTCTTAAGAACCTAGGGGCAGGACAGGAATAAAGACGCAGAGGTAGAGAATGGACTTGAGGACACAGGGAGGGGGAAGGGTAAGCTGGGACGAAGTGAGAGAGTGGCATGGACATATATACACTACCAAATGTAAAATAGCTAGTGGGCAGCAGCTGCATAGCACAGGGAGATCAGCTTGGTGCTTTGTGACCACCTAGAGGGTTGGAATAGGGAGGGTGGGAGCAATATGAGGTGGGGGATGTGGGGATATATGTATATGTATAGCTGATTTACCTTTTTATAAAGCGGAAAAGAATATACCATTGTAAAGCAGTTATACTCCAAAAAAGATGTTTAAAAAAAAAAAAAACCAAGATAAAAGAAAGTCCACTCTTTGCAGTAGTTGTCACATTTGTCGCTAATAATTGTTATTTAGGTTAAGTCACTTGCATAAGAAACGTATTGCCTCACTTGGAGAGTGCTCACTAGATTTCACAAGCCTTGTACGCCTTTTCTGAAACTTGGGTCAAGGGAGAGCTCACATCTAATAGATTTTTTGAGTACTCCAGAATGGAAAACATTGGTTTTTTTTTTAAGGATAGCAACCCCAGATTAACTCTCACCTATCTACAGGAATGGAAGGGCCTTAGTAAGACCACTTATAAGGTGTTTGTGGGGCATATTGAGAAAGTATATGATCTGTCAAAAGCGTCGTCTTAGAATAGCGATGATTTTTAACTTTGGCCATGCATTGGCATCACTTAGAGAGCTCTGGACAAATGGTTATATCTGGACCTTACCCCAGACCAATTAAATGAAAATCTCTACCAGTAGTGTAGCCAAGGCTTTATTGTTAAAAAAGCAACAAAACCACAAACTCTTCAGGTGATTTTAATGGGCACCCAAGGTTGAGAACTACTGTCTTAGAATCTGCCAGTCATCATTTTCTGGTCCCCAAAGAAAAAATGTTGGGGTCTATATGGAATAAAGGATGCCCCTCCCACTTCCTACTCATTAGAGAATAGCTATTCCTCTATTTCTTTTTCAGAGCAGTAGCGGAATTATCCAAGAGTCACTTGTGTGTCTTATTGATTGCTGTATTCTATCTTTAAAAAAGGTCATCCAGTTGAACTTTGCATAAATAAATAATGAAGTTAGTTGTGTTCAAACTAATCCTGCAAACATGCATTGACTAAGCATGACAATGCATGTTTTGTAGGATGCGGGCCACCGATCTTGAAATAGGCTCTCAAAACATAGTACAGATAGAGTTGAGAGTAAACTCTAAGATATAAATATTTTGATCTCCATAGATTTTCTTTAGTACCTTCAGTCTCTAGAGAGTTGAAGTGGAAGAACCATGACCTACACAAGTGAATTAGACAGAGGCGAACACATGGCACATAAAGGCTCAGAGTGGCTTTCAGCTGTGATCTCAGATACTATGTACTACAAGTGCACTGGAATTTCCAAACCTTGGTGAACTGGATTTAGAGAGAAAATCAAATCATTCATATCATTTGTTTGTATACTATAAATATAAAAAATTATTTAGTTTAGGAGTTACAAAGTGACACTGTCTTTCATTTGGCCAGCTTAATATTTTAAACCTTAAGCCAGTGGTATTCTTTGTGTGTCAGGGTACTATGAAACAAGATCAAAACAAGATTTGATGATATTCTTCAGACTCTTTTGGTCAAAGTAGTCTTATGGGAAACAGGTCTTCCTAACACATTTTTCTCTTAGCAGACATCTCACTCTACATCTCCTCTCCAAAACTAGCAGATGAATTTCTTAAGACCCGGACAAATTGATCACGAATAGATATTTGAGGGTGTGAGGTAACAGACAAAAATACATTGAACTCTGCCCCCAGTTCCTGGCACAGGGCTCCTGAAACCCTTGTAAATTCCTTAGTGATAAGAGCACTAGGAACATCTTTTATTCTAATGAGGTGACCCTGGGTGGGCTCCTGGAGGGCTCTTGGATGATGGCTGGTCACCAGAAAGATTGAGGCATGATTAGAAGCTTGGATTTTCAGCCCTTCCTTCCCCCACCCCAACTTCTCTAGAGAGGGGAGAAGGGTCGGAAATAGTCATGGTTAATAATTGACCATGACTACATGAGGAAGTCTCCATAAAATCCCAATAGTAGGGGCTCAGTGAGCTTCCAGTTCAGTGAAAACTTCCACGTAAGGGGAGGGTGATGGACCCGCAACTCCATAGGTACAGCAGCTCTTGCACTTGTAACCCTTCCAGACCTTGTCCTGTGTATCTCATCTGGCTCTTCATCTGGATCCTTTATCATATCCTTTAATAACTGGTTAATGTGTTTCCCTAAGTTCTGTGAGCCACTCTAGCAACTTAAACCCAAGGAGAGGGTTGTGGGAACTTCTAATTTGTAGCCAAGTTGGACAAAAGTTGTGGGTAATCTGGGGACCTACTTCTTGTGATTGGCATCTGAAGTGGGGTGCAGCAGTCTTGTGGGACTGAGCCCTTAGCCTGTGGGATTTGAAACTATTTCCAGGTAGATAGTGTCAGAATTGATTTAAACTGTAGGACACACAGCTAGTGTCATTGAGAATTGCTTAGTGAGGGAAAACCCCCCACACATTTGATGACCAGAAGTGTCAGAAGTGTTCTGTGTAAGTAGTAAAGGATACACACAGGACAACTGTAGGTTTTTTCGAGAGGGTATGTTTTACCATCTTGTACACCCAAATAGTACTTGTCTCCTCATTTAGGTTATAAGTCCCAAGTAGAGAAGAACCACTTACACTTCTTTTATACTTCCCACATTATATGTAGTACAGTATTAGACATACCATGGTTGTTAAACATATCCAGGAGGATTCCTGGTGCTATTGGAAGACATGTATAGGAGTGTGTGTGTCTGTGTGTTACACATGTGGTGTATATGCACATGATATATATGTGTATATAAAGGGAGGAATTGAGGGGAAGAACTGAAGGGCATTCTTAGCATTTTATGAGTGTGATAATTTTCCTTGCCCTTGCCAATAGAGTATGTCAAGTGCAGAAACAGAACCATTTTAAACAAATATCACAGATAAAAGAGTATGGATGTTCTCACTGCATCAGATGCCCTAACTTCATATACTGACTGGCAGATGGGAGGTGAGTGCCTCAAACTAACATCTGGTAATAAATATTAAAGAATGAAAACAAAAGTTAGTGAAAGCATGTTTTTTTCTTCTTGCTTTAGGCCTTGCTTCAAACTAATTTCACTGTCCTCTGTAGCTTCTTATGATGTAGAATTTTATTTTCTGGGGAATTGCAGACTCTCTCTCGAAGAGCATATTATATGATTATTCTTATCACTGACGGCTGTTCTTTGACAGGTATGCTCAGAGGCTAAAGAGAAACACCTTTCCCTGGAGGAAATGAGAAATAAGGAGAAAGAGTTCAAGATATAATTCTAATGTGTTGCAGTCCAGATATACTAGGAAAAGGTGATGAATAATTCAGGAGAAAATAAAGTACAAATTTGGAACCTTTTGTGAGCATACTAGCAATCTTAGAAAAAGAGATAAGTAGACTTGGAGAGGAATGTAGTTAGATCATTGGGTGTTGACTTAGAATTTGGTATTATTTTGTCTGAGTAGTTGGTCTGGTTCCGGTCTAGGCTGGGCATGGCTGAAGAGTGGAAACATGGACCAGATCTAGCATACTGCAAAGCACATCTCTTCCCTTGTGCAATAATAGGGAGATCTATGATTTCTGTTTCTGTCTTTGTTATGGTGGCATTCACCTAGACAACTTTGGTATCCTTTGGTGAGATCATATCACCCACTCCCAGAGCTGTCTAAAACCTGACAGAAAAATTTAGGGTTGAAAAGATAATGACCTCATGACCCCAATCTCAGAGTTTAATTCTTTTTGTTCAGGTAGTGCTTTAACGTTCTGGTTTCTAATCAGAAGGGCTGCTCTTCTAAGCCTGTGAGACTGGCATGGTTCTTTTTGTCTTAGCTTAGCCCTGGAGTGGAAAACCAACCTACCTGAGAGATCCTACTGGTCTTCATCAAACTCCTGCTATGTAGCTCTGTTCTAACTCATATACTGCTCCTCCCAGCCAGAACTGTCCCATCTCTACCTATAATATATTTCTTTTCTTCACCTTCCTCCTCAAATTCAGTGCTCAGTGCTCTGTGAGAATCTCAGATTGCTTCCATTCTCCTGGATTCTTCTCCATTCAGATGGCTTGGGACTTCCCCTCTTCCCATATCATCATTAGGGCAGGTTGGAATCATTATGAGGTTGGCTGGGAACTCAGTGATTCAGAAAGTTTAAGGCCTGGAGGCTTTCTGGCTGTCTTCTTGAATTCTAGCTTCTATTAGCCAACTGGAAATTTGACTTCAGATGCCTTGCTTAAGATGGCTTCAGAAATCATTGTCATTCAAATTCATATTTCAGCTATCATAAAATGGCAACTTGGACAGAATTATTCTCCCAGAACACCACTGTCATGTAATCATGTACCAAAATTGTTTGCTGTTAATGAAAATTTAAAGTGACTCATAAACATTCTGAAAGTCTTTCTAGTGACTCTTTCCTATATGGAATATATCCTTCTAAAGTTGGGACAGAAGGTTATACATGCAAGGATGAGCGAACAGGCTGTCATCCTATGTTAAATCACAGTGAGAGAGAAAAGATATTTTAAAGAGAATAAAAGGGAAAATTAAAATTTAAAGAACCAGTAAAAATAAATGTGGTCTCCTTTGTGTCTTAGAGGAATATGTATCTTGTTGCTACAGGGAAACACCCTCTTGCTATTCTGATTTTAGAGAAGCCCTCCACTTTCTGATGGGTTGTGCTCTGAAAGTTCATTTGTAACTTGAATTTTGATGTTTGGTGAATATAACAGTATTATAAATAACAATGAGGTCCCCTGGCCTATCCACATGAGTTCATTGAATTCACAGAGTAGCTGAAATATTGCATATTTGCAACATATAAAAATCTTCATGCAGGGCTTCCCTGGTGGCGCAGTGGTTGGGAGTCCGCCTGCCGATGCAGGGGACACGGGTTCATGCCCCGGTCCGGGAGGATCCCACGTGCCGTGGAGCGGCTGGGCCCGTGAGCCATGGCCCCTGGGCCTGCGTGTCCGGAGCCTGTGCTCCACAATGGGAGAGGCCACAATGGTGAGAGGCCCGCGTACCGCAAAAAAGGAAAAAAAAAAAAAAAATTCATGCATTTTGAGAAGAGTAAATTTAATTAAAACCAAACTGGGAAATAGGTGTAGACTTTTTAGAAATTCTAAAAAAAACTTAGAAGTGTATTCAGGGAGCTTAGAAGTCAAAGATACTTTTCTTATTTTTATAGTTATCACATGACTTCCCTTTTCTTTGATTCAGGTATTTCTCCACTTCTACTTTTATTTTTATAAGATATGATTAAGACCATTTCTTATTTTTGTCTTGGTTTGGAAGAATGTGAGGGAAGAGAGGAGATAAAGAATTGGAAGAGAGATTTTCTGTGGTAACTTTAAGGTGTTCGGAAGAAAAAAAAGATGATTTAAAGAATAAGACAGATATATAAGAAAAGGAATTTTTGAGATGGCCTTATCTAGATTGACAAAAGGAATGCAAAAAACTATTTTGGCTATATTGGTTTTGCTTTGCACGGTTCTGATATGCATAGATTACAGTTACCATAGCTGGTATTAAGTAAGACCAGTCCTGAAAATATGGTTCAAATTCCAGTTAATCACATTAACTACCATATTAACTGTGAATAATTGCATGTGGAACAAACTTTGCTGGTAGCACAAATCACTAAGCAAATAAGAGATGCACACCATGGTCAGTGGCCAATTATTCACCTCTTCCAGAGTCTATGGTGATTGGTCCCTGACCATCTATTATTTAGTTTGTGCACAGACAGCAAGGTGTATAGGTGTGTTGCATCCTTCATCTTTGTCTCCCAGTGATGAATCCGCATGCCTTTTGACAAAAACGGATAATCCAAAGAGAGAAGTGGGCAATAAAGATGAAAGTGCAGTAAAGAAAAAAAGTGATAATGCTGGAAGAGAGGTTCAAATTGAACATAAATGGAGTTATAGATCAAAGAGCTGACCTTGGGAGTGTTGGCATTGCCACCATTTGAGAGCACTTATGAAGCCAGAGAAACTGAGTGGCCAACTTATTGACTTAAAGTGGTTGTGATAAAAAGGATGAAGATATCCTAGAGGAAGTGATACCAGTAAAAACTCTCAAATTAAAGGAACTCTCAGAGATATTTCATAACATCGAAAGTGCAAAGGGTAAAATATTGGAAACTGATCCAAACTTTGAAAGATATATGACAATTTACCAAGATATAAAAAAGAAGCTCACTCTGTTTTGTAGGTTACATCATGAGAAGAAGGGAAGCACTGCTCTAGGAACTCTTGATAATTTTCTTGCAAAAAAATACAAGGCTTTGTCAATCCCAGTCTTCCAATTTATCCTCCCCCCTTTCCTCCTTGGTAACTGTAAATTTGTTTTCTACATCTGTGATTCTATTTCTGTGTTGTAAATAGATTCATTTGTACCATTGTTTTTAGATTCCACATATAAGCGATATCATATGATATTTGTCTTTGTCTGACTTACTGTATATAAAATACATAACTAATAAGAAGATACTGTGTAGCACAGGGAACTCTACTCATACTATGTAATGACCTATATGGGAATAGAATCTAAAAAGAGTAGATATATGTATATGTATAATTGATTCAATTTGCTGTACAGCAGAAACTAACACAACATTGTAAATCAATAAATATACTCCAATAAAAATTAATTAAAAAAATACAATGCTTTAAAAAAATACAATGCTTTAATTCTCAATGTCTCTAAGATTTCTAAATTACACGGTACTAAATATATATTATTTTTACTACTTTTCATCACTTGATATATTTATAATTGATAGTAATAAGGCTTTTAATATTTTGACAAAAATTTTTAAGGATTGAAGAACAATTACAGTTTTCACTATTAAATATTAAAGATCACTCTGCACAGTATCAGCTTCACAGTCACTTTTATGGTCCTGGACTACCATGCAAAGAGAGGACTGCCTGCATTCTCATTAGGAAAAAGTGACATTGAGTCAGATCTTTTACTATGCAGAAATGACATGGTCATATTGGTCCAAGACAGTTTGATTGGTAATACTGAGTAATGTGGAACCCTTGCCCACAGGACATATGCAAATTAAAGTCTTGGAATTTGACTCTACCCTGAACCACCATAAATAACATTCTACCTGAAACTAAGTTCTTAATGGCTTAGAAGCACAGACACTTAGATTGGGGAAGATTATTTGGTGGCAGTTTACAGATAATGAAACAGGCTCACACAGGTTTCAAGTGAAGTGACTCATTCAAGATCATATAGCTAGTTAGCGACAGAGTGTTAATAAGAACTGAGATCTCTTGACCTCTGGTCTACACCCTTGTTCACTGAAGGAGAAACAGAGTCCATTCTTTATGAGCCCACTATGGAAGGTGTTAGGTGTCGCCCGTTCATGTAGCCACGTAGATGGCTCCTGTTGACATAAATAGTGGCTGGATTGAAAATGAAAACTCCCAGTGAATTCCTCTGTTTCCTTTTAATGCTTTAGTTTAGGTTTTTTTTTTTTTTTTTTTCCTACCAGCCTATTAGAATGCCTCAGAAGAGCATCTGAAGTAAGCCTAGATTTCCCTTGACATTGTTAAATCAAGATGTTTTTCAAAGTAATTTCTTAAAAGCTATGTAAGTTGTCCCACTAGATAAATACCTGCTGATAACTATTCTATTCACCCACTAATTCCTGAGCTTTTCTTTGCTTGATTGCCTATTTTGTGTAATTTAACATTTTGGTGTCATATTTGTCTTAACTTTTCACTTTTGTTTTCTTCTCACCGCAAGCAGATAGACAAGGAAGAATGATTTGAGAATCTTTCTGCCTTGAAATTGTCCTTTTTTTGTTTCTCTTTGGAAATTAAATAATTTGAAGTGAATAGAGGCGTGAATAAGGGTTGCTAATACAGATTGAGAGTTTGACTATTGAAATTCAGTGCCAGATCACGTGTTGAAATTTCTCATGAATTCAATAATACAGTTCAACAAACACATATTATATTACCCTGTTTTGTTCTTTACAGTGTACATCACTATCTGAAGTTGTTACTTAGAATGGCTCTTTACTAGCCATTTTTTTCTTTACTAATATGTAAGCTCTGGCCTTGTCTATCTTGTTCACATGATCCTAGATTGGTGCCTAGGACATAGTAAAGCATTCAAAAATATTTATTGAATAATTATGAGATAATACCAATATAAATAAATAATAATTAATAACAAATGAGTTAAATGCTAGGGACTGTGACATGTATTGAGGGTACAGTGATGAATGAAACACAGTTCTTGAACTAAAAGAGCCCCAATCAAGCCAGAATTTGGAGGCACTCATGAAAGGAAATATACTGCAATGCAGTAAACAAGAAAAACAGAGTTGCATGTTAAAGGAACAAAGAAAGTACAGTGGAGAGAGGGCAGCTCAGATCAGGTGTGAACTTCATTTTAAAGGAGGGCCAGGGGCTCACTCAGCAGACAAGGGGGAGGAAAGAGGAAAGGAAATTCCTGCGAAAGGAAACAAGCAAGGGTAAAGAAACAAAAAAGAACAAGATGTTTCTACAGAATTACCATTGCCTTGTGGTATTGCGGAACATAAAGTGGGAAGTGGAAAATGGCAACAAATGCCACCAAAGTAAAAGCAGGGTCAGGCCAGGAAAAAGCAAGTCACAACGTCAGCTAATAATTTCCCAGTTTCTTCTCAAAAAGTGTTCAGCAAGTACATGGTTGTAACGGGGTAAAAAGGCATGGATTTGCCTCAACAGTTTAGTTGGGGAGACCCGAGATGAAGCTAAAAAATATAAATAACAGTGCAAATGAGCATATTCAAAGTATCAAAGGGTCTTATCTTCACACTTTGCATACTCTGTTCTCTCTGTTTGACTGCTGGTATTTCCCTGCCTGGTCTTTCTAGATAGGCTAAATAATCCATTTATTTACTCCAGTACTGCCCTGTTCCTCTCTACTTACCATAGCACTCCTTATGCTCTGATGCCAGTAATATTCTCATTTACGCCTTGTTCAGGCCTGAGATGTCTTCCTGGAAGAGTCACCTAAGTGCCTCTGCTATATGGGTTCTTATAACATAATCCCTAAGGACCACATTGTCAGTATTGTATGAGGGCAATTGTTTTTTGGTTTTTTTATTTTCAAATTCCCTAAAAAAATAATGTGTTCTAGACATGTTTTCTTTCACCTATTAAACGTATGGTCAGTTCTTCTAGGTCATGGATGCATTTCTGATGGATTTCACAATGTCATGTATCACCAAACCCCCTCTCCCTGCTACTCTTTAGCCTCAGTTCTCTGGACTATTTCCTAGAAAGTACTTCCTTGAAGCGTCTCCACTGGGACATTTTTCTGTGTGTGTGTGTTTATGTATGTGTGTGTGTTTATGTGTGTGTGTACATGTGTGGTTGACTTGGTGCTATCACTTGTACAACATTGTCAACCATTATGGGTCAAAATTGTGCTATATTGCATAATGCAAATGGTAAAAAGAGAAGTCTCAGTGGAGTGAACAGCACACTGCAAAATAAACTCACTGGGGAGAACAAAGTAGAGTTCTCGTTGGCTGAGAGCAGAGACAGTGCGGTTTGCTAATGCTCATTGGCCTCTAATGGTGCAGTTTGTTCTGTTTCCCTAGTTCTCATTGGCTGAGAATATTTAGTTATACTTTTGTATGATAACACTACATATAAAAAATGGTTTGTGATAGTTTACTCAATATCCACTCTCTCTTTTTATTTTAGAAAAATAACTGAGCTAAATTCTGTTAGGCATTAAGCTGGATATCTCATATATTAGCTTCCCATGGCTGTTATAACAAATTTTTACAGAGTGGCTTAAAATAACACAGATTCATTATCTTAAAGTTCTAGAGGACAGAAGCCCAAGATAGGTCTCACACAACTAAAACTAAAATCAGGGCTGCATTCTTTGGAGGCTCTCAGGGAAACCATTTCCTTGACTTTTTCAGTTTCTAGATGCTGCTTTCATTCATCAGCTCATGGCCCCTTCTTCAAACCCAGTATTGCCGCATCTTCCAATCTCTCTCTGGCTCTCACCTCCTCTTCTGCCTCTGTCTTCCACTTTAAAGGACATTTGTGATTGCATTGGGTCCATTTGCATCATCGAAGGTAATCTCTTTAAGGTTAGCTTATTAGCAATCCTAACTCCACCTGCAACCTCATTTCCCTCTCGCCATGTAACATACACAGTCATAGGTTCTGGGGATTGAGATATGGACATCTTCAGTGGGGCGCATTTTTCTGTTTACTGCATCTGATTACTTAACTGTCTCTCCAATAGAAAGTGACTCTGAGAACCATGGCTTCCCTGTTCAGTATCTCTCACTTGCTTTCTCTTTCAGTAGATACCAAGAGGTCATCAGCAGGAATTTAGAGAAAGCCATCCCTCAGAATATGTATTGTCTGGAGGAAGGCATCTTTGAGGGAATGAAGTTTTATTTGGGTCCTGAGGATGAATATTATTTTTATAGAAACAGAACAGAGATGTGGACTATCTAAGGAAGGAGTACAGAGGGAGAAGAGGTGCAGAAGAAGGAATGTAAACAGCCTGTTTATAGAACTATGGGCAGATTAATGACAGAAATTTGTTTTCCTAGGTACCAGGGCTCCCAGTAAAGCAGCAATGTTGTAGGATGTAAATAACATTTGTAATTACATTGCTATTTCTTCTTCATGGCTGATTGAGCTGCAATACTGTTGGGGTTATAGAAGATGCTAGGGAGTGAAGCAAACTCCGACTCAACAACTGAGCCTTATAAGTCCCTTATTTTACTGGGGTATGGTGGGTGGGGAAAAGCAAATTCGGGGAAGGTTTATCCTTAGCCAAGGACTCAACAAAAAGTCTAAACATTGGCATTTTTTAGTTAAAGTTCTCTCCTTTTCCCAAGTTTCCAGAACAGTCACCAGATTAACATTCATTTCCATAGCCAACAAATCTGTGATCAATGGGGCACATGTGACACAAAGCCTGATGCAGGCCTGTGGCACTGAGGTGGAGACTGCTGATCAGATACCCCTGCATTTGCTGAAGGAAGAGACAGAGCCTTTCAGATAATAGTCTTTTGAGTAAGCACCTAGGGAATCAGTTGGCATCTAATCACAGAAGACCCATTCCTGCTTCTGCTTCCTTTTTCTCACGTCTCAACTAGATTATTGCAATAGTTTTATGGCATCTTCCCCTGCCTTTGTGCTCATTCATTTTGTAGTAGCCAGAGTAATCTTTCAATACTTTATTTTTGGGCTTCCCTGGTGGCCCAGTGGTTGAGAATCCGCCTGCCAATGCAGGGGACATGGGTTCGAGCCGTGGTCTGGGAAGATCGAGCTGTGGTCTGGGAAGATCCCACATGCCGCGGAGCAGCTAAGCCCCTGTGCCACAACTACTGAGCCTGTGAGCCACAACTACTGAAAAAAATTAAGTATTTATTTTTTTAAAAAATAAATTATTTATTTATGGCTGTGTTGGGTCTTTGTTGCTGCATGTGGGCTTCTCATTGCGGTGGCTTCTCTTGTTGTGGAGCATGAGCTCTAGGTGCGCGGGCTTCAGTAGTTGTGGCTTGTGGACTCAGTAGTTGTGGCTCACGGGCTCTAGAGCGCAGGCTCAGTAGTTGTGGCTTGCAGGCTCAGTAGTTGTGGCTCGTGGGCTCTAGAGTGCAGGCTCAGTAGTTGTGGCCCACAGGCTTAGTTGCTCCACGGCGTGTGGGATCTTCCAGGACCAGGGATAGAACCCGTGTCCCCTGCATTGGCAGGCAGATTCTTAACCATTGGGCCACCAAGGAAGTCCTTCTTTCAATATTTTAAATAGGATTATTTCACACTTCATCTTAATACCATTCAAGGGCCCCCCTCTATCCTTAGGATAAAGTATAAATTCTTTAGTAGTTCCTTCCATGAATAACCACCTCCTTAGCCTCAACTCTTATTATTCCCACCATCGACCATCTACTTGAATATACCACCAACTGTTGAATACCATCATTCATTCAACAAATATCCATTGGTCATCTGCTTTGTGCCTTTGCCTGGGCTCCTCGAGTTAAATAAACTCGCCCAACAAATACCTATTCAGCATCTGCTATGTGCCTTTTCTTATGCTCCCCGGTGCTATGGAATACTTATGTCCTGCCATTGCTCTGATGAAGACCACTTCGGCCAGAGCCTTGGCTAGGGCCTGACTTAGCCAGAACATACTTTATCAGTGAACTGGGCACTTCCAGAGCATTATCTCTAGGACCAACCATGAAGGGGAGAAATAGCATCAGAAAAGCAGATGGCTTGTGTAATTATGTCTGGATCAGCATAACTTCTGCTTTTGATAATTCTGGCTATATTTCAGCCACTGAAGCCTGGTTCCAAGTTAGCCACATAATTCTGGATTAGATCTGTGGATCTGGCTTTTTTTTTTCCTACCTCAGATTTTGGATCCCTAAACATCTTTTTCTTTAGTTTTCTTTTATGGGTCTGGTAGCTTCAACTTTTGGACACTCAAAACACAGACTATGTGATGTTATCCTAGTTTTTGAACAATAAGAGTAATTTCCCTGTGACTTCAATGTGATATTCTGACACTGTCCTTTTTTAAACAGAGAGAAATATGAGACATACTGCTCACCTTGTCCTACCTGAGCTCCATAAGTACCTATTATCCCATGCCCACACAAAGGGGTTTTCAGAAGCTCCATCAGTTTGAGCTGGGTAGGACATATTAATTGGGTCATCTACATTATTCTGATGGTTTGTCTTGGTTTCCATCTTTTGAGATGGATTTCACTGCAATTTTTGTAATCTTCCTTTGCTTACTCATTAATCCAAAGTCTCTAGACTTAGCAATCCCTCAGTAGTTGTGAGTTCCCCCAGCATCTTTCTAGATCATCTGGTAATTGGCATGTGAGAAGGAAAATGTTAAGTTTAGAACTTTCTTTCCCATTAGTCAGGTGCTGACTGAGCTGGCAGGCTGGGTTCTTTCCATTGAGGACAGTCTTCCTTTAAGTGCAGTCAGGGTCCTGTCCATGGGGGATTTTTTGGTATAAGTGAGGGTGGGCAGTCCTCTCTCAAATGAAATAAAGGGAATCACTCGAGCTTCTCTGGGCAGGTTTCCTCGAGGGTGGCTGGATTAAACCTATCCTCATCTAGGAACGAGATCAGTTCCTCCTCATGTACTGAAGATATCTGTAGTAGATGTCTAAGTTTTTATCTGTACACAACTCCCTTCCTCTGGGTAATAACAAGTTTGATAGGAGTCACCTGCCACACAATTTAGATAAAGTAGATTAGGCATACTAAATTCAACATCCAATGCAGACATTCTCTGTGCCGTCCAAGAACATGTCATGACGTTAAACACTACCTTCTGTCATTGACAGATGCTCGACTGGACCTCAGCGCAGGGACCTAGATTTTCTTAAGTACATGCATTGGGATTGACTTGCTCCAGCTGGGGCAGAATGAAGGTTGCAGTTGCTAGAAGTCAGCTAGTGATGGCAGATGGTAACAATACTGCTAACTACGCCCTCGCTCAAATGGTCAGATAGATTGATATAGTATATATAGCTATGGATTATGAAGATTGTTTTTGGTTATGGATAATTTAAAACATTTCCTAAAATTTTGAGGTAGACCTTTAGTCCAAGCCATGGCATTACAACTTTTATAAGTTTTCTTCCACCGGCAAATAATGGTTGATGTTCTCCCCAAAATGCTATAGTCTGCTAAGACAAAGGCTACTTTATTGCTGAGTGCAGCTGAATTTTTTGTCTGTGGACTCCCATATGGAGAATATTAGATAGCTTTTGCATAAATCTTCATTTTTCTTAATGGAGGTTGAATATGGGCCTTAGGGATCCCTGACAAATTAGGCATCATCTGTTTATACCCTTCTTCTGAATGGAACCCTTGGACTTGAGCTGTGTGGTTCTATAATGAGTTGCAGGTGCTGAGAGGGATTGGCATAGCTCTCCTTAATTGCTTGTCACATGGCTAACCTAATGAGGGGGGCATCGGTGCCAGGGAGATGCATTTCAAGCAGTAGCAGCTGGCAGTTTTCTCACCCGTAAACTGAGGCCGTTCTTAGGCTTAGAAGTTGGGAGGTAAAATGATAAGGATTCCTCTCTTTCCTTATAAATAGTTATAAGAATCTTAGGGTCTGACTTAAGTTTGTGAATAAAATAATAACGTGAATGATATATAAAATGAAAATAAGAACATAGACTGATATAAGAGACTCCTAGCTTATCCCCATTGGCTGTGTGCCCTTCACCAAGCTATTACACTTTCCTGAGTCGCAGTTTTTTCATTAATAGAATGGGGATTAAAAATATCTAACTTTAGGGCTTCCCTGATGGCGCCGTGGTTGAGAGTTTGCCTGCCAACGCAGGAGACACGGGTTCGAGCCCTGGTCTGGGAGGATCCCACATGCCGCGGGGCAACTGGGCCCGTGAGCCACAACTACTGAGCCTGCGCGTCTGGAGCCCATGCTCTGCAATGAGAGAGGCCGCGACAGTGAGAGGCCCGTGCACCGCGATGAAGAGTGGCCCCCGCTCGCTGCAACTAGAGAAATCCCTCGCACAGAAACAAAGACCCAACGCAGACAAAAATAAATAAATAAAATTTTAAAAAAAATCTAACTTTATAAGGTTGTTAGGGTTAGTGATAGCCTAAATCCCATACCACGTATAGTGGAGGACAGTGGTTCTCAAAGTGTGGGTGTGGGTCCCGGACCACCAGCATCAGTATCACTTGGAGCTTGCTAGAAAAGCAATTTTTAATTCTCCCTATTATCTCCCCAGACCTGTTGGAAAAAAAAACTCTGTGGCCCTGCAGTCTGGTTTAACAAGCTCTCCAGGTAATTCTGATGCAGCTGAAGTTAGAGAATTACTAGTGTAAACCTTCAAAAAATAATTGTAAAAATGAGGAAAAGGGAGCCAGGATTCAGAATGTTAACGTAAACACAAAAAGTTGGAAGTCAGAGTCTAATCTCTGAAAGGAGTGAGAAGAGTTGATGAGCAAGAAAAAAACAGGTAAAATATGTCCCAAATGGAGCAGTGGGATTCTAAGCACATAGTTGAGTGTCCTTGGTAGGACAGTCTCTTGAGACCCACCTGGGATTACTGGTCAATCCATGAATACCATGTTCCCCTTGTTTACTCCTTAGCCAACACCTGAGTTACTTTCCTTTCGTATCTCATTGCTCTCCAATCTAGCAAGCCTTCCGGAGTCTTTTTTTTTCCTCCAAATAAATAATATTTTGATTGAAATTTGAAGTATTTGGAATTTAAACATAAACTTTTACAATGAATTAAGTTTATAAAGGCCCCATTTAAAATAATGCAAAATGTTTTATATTGATAGAATTATGACATAACATCTCTGAAGGAGAGCAAGTGCTGTGAAATAATGATGTTTTACATATAGTCCCGTTTTTATGTTTGCAATGAGGACTCCAAATATATCTGACCTATGTAAGAGAAATTGTAACATGAACAACTTTTAATATTCATAACAATACATAAGTTTTACATAGCTTTTTACAGATTCCCATATGTCTTCATATTTATTCACCCAATCTGACCTGTAGCCTCAGCAGATCAAAAAAGAGTGTGGGTTCAGCATTCATTGGTGTTTTGCGGATATGGCTTTATAAATGTGCAAAGTTGAGAGCACTGGCATTTGGGCCTCAGCTAAGACTATGGGGTATTATGGTCATCATAAGACCAGGGTCTGCAGCACCTGTGAGGAGGGGGAGGAAGAGCGCCACCTGCCCAGGCTCAGTCTGAGTGTATTTCTTCTAGAGTCAGCTGGGGTGCCATCCACAACCTCCTGGAAATGCTTCAACCATGTAATTATACTCTGCCTCTCAAAATCACGCTTCATCTTTCTAATTGAATAAGGCTGCATTTCATCACGCTCATTTTAGATACTGTCTCCTCACATTTCAAGAGTTTAAATAACAGGCATCCATCACAACTCTGAGAAGACGTATATGAGGAAGAGCAGCTTTCTGGAATTAGGTCCTGCCTCTGGAGGCATCTCCCAGCCAGCAATCAGGCTGAGACGCCCCACAAGGGGTCTGTCTCACTGCTTCCCCTATGCTCACAAACACAGTAACGAGCTTCTCCAACGTATGCAATGTATGCAATCAAAACTTTGGCCTGCAGGGCAGCACCAGCCCATAGGAGCATGGCTTCCTGATTAGGAAAGTAGGAATTATTGGCCAGACTTTTTGAGCTTTATTTCAAAACCTCATTTAGTTCTTCAGCTGCTTTGAGCAATACTTGTGGAAGAAAAAACTCTATCATTTAGAAAAATGTTTAGTTGACGCTCATAATATTGCTTTTGGGTGTTATCCCTTCTCAGTTGCTATGGAAGGAAGACACAAAGGAAGTAAGAGATTTAGTTCCTCTCATCACTCATTCAGTTAATAACTCTGAGTACCTACAATGTACAAGACAATGTAGAGTATGGAACTATGGATCCTATCCTGAATCTGTCTTTAAGGAGCATGGAATATAATAATAGTAATAATAACGCTAGTCTGGTGGCAAGTCCTCCCTAGAACCACATCCTACAGCATGTACAGTCAATGCAGAGGTCATGATAAAATCACAGAAAATCAATGCAGAGGTCTAGAATCTCAAGTGGTATAGGGTCAGGGCAGAATGCTCTAAAGGTGAAACTTAGGATAGAGGTGCTTCCACTGAACAGTGTGTATTACTGTTAGAATAGCTCCATTTTCTGTTTAAAAGACATTTCTAACAAAAATGCTTTAAAATAAATAAGAAAAAAAAGTCCCAAATTTTAGACGCACATCAATTGTAACTGCAGGGCAGCTGCATACAGTGTGGGAATTGTCCGTATACAGCTCCTGGACGCCCCATTCATATAGATTGTTATGTGTCCTGCAACGTACAACCTGTACAGATGTTTGTGGTAGCTCTATGTGAACCCTTCTGCAAAAAAAATACAAACAGACTTTCTTTGAAAAGATGGTTTATACCTCTTAATGAAACTATCCACAGTTTGGGATTTGTTTGCAGCCAAACCAGATTTTAGGCAATTTTTCCAAATATGATGCGACAAAATTTCTCTACTGTCAATTTTTATGAAATACCCTGGTCCTTACTTTTAGTTATAGTCAACCTCTCTGTCTCTCCAGATAACCCAACTGGGAAAATTACTTCTCGGCTTTCCTCTCAGGGTCAATGCTCATGACCCTGAGCATTTTTTTTTTTTTTTTTTGCCAAAACTTTTCTGTTTTATATGACATTCCCTTGTCACATTTCTCCCTGCTTGAAAATCGTAAAACTAGTTCATATTAGAGTACTGAAGATGTTAGTGTGCTTTATAAATACCCCAGATAATATACATGATTTGGGCAAAGTGATCTTCTCCAAAAAGGACTTTAATTCTCCTATCCTCAGGTTGTGATTTTTTTTTTTTTCAAAAGCAATTTTCTGTCATAAGCTTTGTCTTCTGATACTACATCCAAATTTGGAAGTTTCCATTTCTTACCCTTGGGGGCATTCTCCCCAGGAGCTCTCCTCAGTACACACTTCAGAGTTTAAGTAATCCCCCATCATAATCCTTTGGAACACAGCTTGAATAAAGGTGCCAGTTGGTAAAAGGAGACTCTTCTAGAACAGTTGGTGATCACTTTTGCAACTCCAAGTCCTGTGGAGTAGAAGGGAGAGGAGTAGAGGTGAAACTGAGGCACCCCAAGTCAAACGGGAGAGGTGTGACAAGTCGCACAAATACAAGTTGCTTAAAGTGTTCTTACGAGAGTAAAATCTAGAATTTCTCTTATGATTCCAATTTATAAATGGAACTTTTCTATCAGATGTGTGTGCACACTGTCAATGCACATAAATACTTATTTCCCAAGGAGACACGTTAGTTCTTTGTCTAAACCCCTAAAGAGGAAAAGAAATCTTTTTAAAGTGCCTGTAGTTTGCAATGCCACCTCTTTTTAGTGGAGTAAAATTTTAGTGGAGTTAGATTTTCACATTATTATGTAGAGAAGTAGAATTCCTGTCCTACCTGGTTTCTAGAAAGTAGAGCCTCAGGAAAACGATTATAGAGGGAGTAGACCTATTATTTTATTAGAGAGTTTAATATCATGGGATGGGCAAGAGAGATAAAGGGGTGAGATAGGGCAGGAGGGTCCGCATTCTCTAGAATACCTTAGGGAGATAACAATCGTTAAATGCAACCAATTGCTTAATTCCAAAGAAGAAACTGGGTCTTAGGCTCATCCACTGGAGAGAAAAAAGAAAAAATGTATCTGCTGTTCCTGTATCCCACTTGTCAAAATTTACCTCGCAGGGAGTTAGTTTCCGCATACTTTTGGATTGTGCATGTGTGGAGACTAGATGGGGTTCTGTGATGACTTTAATATTTATTTATTTATTTATTTGGCTGCATCAGGTCTTTGTTGCGGTGCGTGGACTTCTCTCCAGTTATGGCGTGTGGGTTTTCTCTTCTCTAGTTGTGGTGCAGATTCCAGAGCACGTGGGCTCTGTAGTTGCGGCATGTGGGCTCTCTAGTTGAGGCGCACGAGCTCAATAGTTGTGGCACAAGGGCTTAGTTGCCCGACCAGGGATTGAACCCGCGTCCCCTGCATTGAAAGGTGGATTCTTTACCACTGGGCCACCAGGGAAGTCCCTATGATGACTTTAATAGACAAACTTGGGACGGGAGGCAAGAGGGGCAAGAGGCAGGGCACTGATGGTGGTGCTTATGTGAACTAGTGGAGCACAGATGTCAGTGAAGTGAGGAGAATCTAAAGTGGTCCACAAGAGGTATCTGATACAGTCTCTGAATTTCCCCTGCTTCTAAAGATTGGTCTCCTTGGACTTGGGACCAATTAGGAATTAATTTATTACTATACCATGCATAATATATTTTTCCTTGCTCTCTCCCCTTCCTCCCAACCCTCCTTCCTTCTTTTTTTTCTTTGTGTAAAAGAATACATGTCAGTATTTTTACACACACACACACGAACAACCCAAATGGTACCAAATGCATTATATGAAAAGTATTCTCTAGCCAAGTTCTACTCCCAAAAGAACCTCTTTTAAAATATTTTTAAAGAAAAAAGAATTTATCAAATTAAAAATCAAATACCACATTGTCATTGTTTAAAATTCAAACAGCAATGAAAATGATAACAAAGAAAGTTAAAATATTACTTTGAATCCTGCCACAGAGAAATTACCATCATTAACATTAGGTGAATAGCTTTCTAGATAACAATATAATATACAATATAATATGATATGATATGATATATAATATAGAGGTGGAGATAGGTAAATATACAGTTGAATAAGTGATAAAGTTTATTAAACAGGAGAAGGCTTATTTTTAATTAAATTATTACATTTAGTTTCTCTCAATTTTTACAGAAGTAAAAGAAATAGAAATCCAACCAAAAGGATAGCACAAATAAATATGAGGATTCTATAAATACTCAGATAAGTATTTTTTAACCATAAGAAATATATTTATTTTAAATATTGTAAGATCTCTCTCTGCATATAAAAATAAGAGAATGTGAAACCTAGTAAGAATTTGCAGTGATTATATTTTTTAAAACTTTAGGCTTAAATTTTATACTCTACCAATTAACTCTCTACTGTGAAAGATGACAAAATTAGCACTCTCACATTTTTTCACCTTTTTTTGTCTTTCTTCCCAGTTTTCATTGTTATATTATTATTTTTACAATTTCAAGGTTTATAACAATCATAGTCTGTTCAGTAACCATAATTCTCACGCTTATGTAATCTTACCTCTATATTTGCTTCTAGGAGTTACATTTTCTGAGTTCTGGCATGCTTAGAAACATCTGCTGTCTTTATGCTTATGGACAAAACAAGTTGGATAGGATATTCTTAAATCCCTTTTTTCCCCTCAGATCTCTGTAGAGTCTGCTCCATGGTCTTCTGTATTGACTATTAAGCTAACTAAGGCTTCTTAAATCATCTTTTGATTGACTGGATTTGTTTGTGAAATGTCTTTTCTTTTTAAGGAGAGCTCTTGGGCACCTTTACCGATCTCTTTGGTATCTGAGAATGTTATACTATTGGCTTTAAAGTTAAGGCACATCAGTGACTATTGTTCCCCCCAAATTCAGTGCCTTTATCCTCACTTAAAGAGTAGCTTCAATCTTCCTGTTGCAATAATTATATAACTTTGTTTATTGATTCCCAGATGCTTTGTGGTTATTACCTCCTTAATGACAATCTCATAATAATCCTGCATAGACCATGCTGTCATCCTCACTTCATTAATCAAGAAGTTGATGTTAAGAGAGGTTAATAATTCCCAGGGTCACAGACAAGTAGTGGAGCCCAGCTGTGTATACAGTTTGTTTCCAGTGTCTCCCCTCTTTATTCCCTGCCTTACAGCCTCCTTCTCCTAGATGTGGATGGTCTGGAGAGGAGCCAGGCATGAGGCAATGTGAGGCATGGTCAGCATGGTGGATGGAAAGGAAAGGAAAGATGATTTGTCTTCTAAATTCTATTACCAGACGTGTAAATAAAATAGTATTTCCAAGAATTCTCAAATCACAAGTAAATAATACTAGTGAAATTGGAGGATATTTCTTAGCCCTATGCCCTATGGAAGATTTCTTTTAAGGTTGACAGTTTCTTGGAATTCTCATGGCTGGCATAATGTACTTTGCTCTATAAAGTTACCATAAAAAATGTCTTCTGTTTAGGAAAATTAAAGGCATTACATCAAGATCCATACTCTCATGTCAGCTTCATTATCTTGAGTCATATTTAAAAGCTGTAATATTTGATATCCATTGTTATGAACTCTCCTTTGGGACTAGTATTTAAAATATTCCTTAAACCTAATCAATTCATATGATTCTACACTCGACCAAACTCAGTCACCTTCAGTCAAATGGTGAAGTGGTGAGCATATATGAGCAGAGTTCAGAAAAGCTAGAACAGTGACCATATTTACATGTATAAAATCTGATAAGAAAGAATGGTTTGTGTATCACAAGTGAAATACACAGCCCTGGTAGATTGGGGCCAGTTTCATCACTGATGGCCTCAGGGAAAAGTAGAGATATTAAATTACATGATGTGCAAAAACCAAAAGGATCTCTTTCTCACTCAGTATATTTAAAAAGGGCTGCCTGGGTCTTCAGGATGAACTTGAGGGCAGCCTGACAGTGATGAATATGCTTTTCTCTGCCCTCTGTGATCTACCAGGGCACTTACCCTCTCTGTTACCCCTTAGCACCTTGTCAATGGGTGGCATTAATTCTTTAATAGATTAATTTCTTACTTATTAACATCCACTACTATATGTTAGCTCTGGAGGGGACCATAGTCCATCTTGTATACTTCTTGGCACATAATAGGCATTCAATAAATATTTGTTAAGTATTGTATTTCCTGTAAGTCTTGTCTTCTGGACTAAAATATAAACTATCAGAGGACAGAGTTCAAAGTTTGTACTCTGAATGGTCCATTGGACCCAATAATGCTGAGCAGAAAGCAGAATCTCAATGATGATTTGTTATATTGAGTTGAATTAAATCATATGGAATATAAAAGGCTGCCTTCCTGCCTGCTGGCTCTGTGCTTCCATAGGATATTGTACCTGCCTTTTTTATAGCCTCTGAACAACTCTAACTTTTTGTTCCTGTATCCAGTTGTCTCTCAACATTTTGTAGCTTCTGAGGGAAGTATTTATTTGTCTTTTTAAAAATTCAAGTGTAGTTGATTTACAATATTGTGTTAGCTTGGATGTATAGCAAAATGATTCAGTTATAAATATATATATGTACATATTTTCAGATTATTTTACATTATAGGTTATTATAAGTTATTGAATATAGTTCCCTGTGCTATATAGTAAATCCTTGTTGCTTATCTATTTTACGTATAGTAGTATGTATCTTTCAATCCCATACTCCTAATTTATTCCTCCCCCCCTCCCTTTCCCCTTTGGTAACCATAAATTTGTTTTCTATGTCTGTGAATCTGTTTCTGTTTTCCCCATAAAATTACATTGAACAGTTATATTTCTGGAGCTTTCCATATGGAAAAGAAAATCCTAACATTATTACATAAGGCATATTTATGCCTAAAACATGTGAGCCTACAAATGAACATAGTACTGTAAAACTTTCTAGGTCAGTTGATAGTTTGCTAATATCCCTATATGAAAGTTTCTTAAATGTTGAGTATTCCTACAAATTATGTATTGTATCACTCAATATTTCATTGACAGAAATGACATACTGATTAAATCAGCATTCTGGAGTTATAGACTTTAATAATGATATAAATTTAAAATATTTGAAGAACATTAATTTGTATTTCATTTCAAAAGGAAAGTGTGAAATTAATGAACACTTGGGCAATAGATACTGCATCCCTATCTCTAAAATTAACTGATTTGGAAGTAGTGTATTCTTATGTGATAAGCATTAGGCTTATTTTGAAGATCTGTAACTGCAAGACATACTTCGGAAATAAATGCCAAAGAAAGTAAAATATAAGACTATTTTCTCTGGGAATAAATTAAAAAATATAATCTACCTATTAACCACCTTTGGTAGACCACTAGTTGCACCTACGTCAGTTTTGTACTCTACTTTTTCCATTTTTCCCAGGCATATGACCATCTGAAATAAAAGCTATATTTTGCATCCTTCCTTACAGTTAGGTAGGAGCATTGTGACTAAGTATTGGCTAATGAAATTTAAATGAGGGTGCAACCTTCTCTCTCACTGTCCTTGCTGGCCAGAATGTTGATGTGAGGGATGGAGCTTGAACAGCAATCTTGGATCATAAGTTGGAAGCCAAGTGCTGAGGTTGGTAGAGCAACACAAAAACTTTGAGATACTTAACTCTGAAATTCTTTTAAGTGAGAGGGAAAACTTTTTTTCTTTTTTTAAAGCCACTGTTACTTGGGGTTTTAGTTTTATGCTGCTGTATTTAATCTTAACTGATACACATTTCAATTGTTGGCATATTACTCCTTTATTAGAAATTGTAAATGAGAAATTATTTCAACACCTGAAGACCAAGATAAAACAGAAGACTCCATAGGCTCAAGATATTGAGACATCCTAGAAAGAGTTTTCTGTAAAGTATATCTATTCCGTGGCATGGCAATATCATTCTTCTTGAAAAAGTTTACTGGACAGACATCATTTCTTCCATCACATATATAAACAACTCATGTATAATTCACTCCTCGTTGTGACTTTACCTACAAATTCTACCAAAACTACATTTTTGCAAAGATTTTGGGGGCACCTAGTGCAAGAATGAGCATGATAATTTTCCACAGTGAGATGACCATTGGTGTCAAAAGCTGCTGGATTTGTAAAGACTTTATCAAACACGTCATGAAAATTGGTAGCTTCTAAAACCCAACCTATGAAGACTGAATTTGCATCTGAAATAATGATGCAGCCAAATTTATCCTTGTTCTTTCTTATAAAGTTTAAAAGTTCCACCATCCATGGAGTGAAAGGCATTGATATCATTGCTCTTTTCATTTCATCTTCTCTTACACCTTCATCTCCCAAATACTTAAAGACTCTGCCCATAAATTCTGTCCAAAATCCTTTCTCATAAGAATCTTGTAGTTCAATAGGAAGCTTTTTCTCTGGAGCACATTGTACAATCCAGGTGTCACTATTATCATCTATGATTGTATTGTCAAAGTCAAAAACCAACAAAATCTTCATGGTTCCAGAAACAGATTTGGGTTACCCCAATTTAGTATTTCCAAGATAATTAATCTTACTTCAACATGGAGCTCAGGTTAAACAGTCATAACAATCTTCAGTTTTAAACACTAGCCAGTTTCTAACCAACATTACTCTTACTCTATATGCAGGGGGAAAAGTCTTCTGGTTCCAAGCAAAGGAATGGAGACTTCTTAACTCCAGCATTGTTATGATGGATCATATGATAGAAAACCTTCCCCCCGTGAGGAGGTCTGTGGGTCACACACGCCAAGCCCAGGCCTTGCTCTCCCACACACCTGCCAGGTCCATCCCGAAACCAGGGGCAGGGACCTAGTCAGGTGTCCTTCCCTGGGAGGCGCATGTTGGATGCTGGTGGGAGCGCCAGGCCGGGCCCGGCCGGGTCCCCAGGGCTCATCACTGACCCAGGCCAGAGATCCACAGGCGTTCTGGCCTCAGCGCGACTCCTGCGGACTCTCCTGTTTTGTATGTAGATTCATTTGTATTATTTTTTAGATTTCACATATAAGTGATATCATATAATATTTGTCTTCAATTTTTCTTTTTTTGTGTGTGGTATGCGGGCCTCTCACTGTTGTGGCCTCTCCCTTTGCGGAGCACAGGCTCCAGACGCACAGGCTCAGCGGCCATGGCTCACGGGCCCAGCCGCTCCGCGGCACGTGGGATCTTCCCAGACCGGGGCACGAACCCGTGTCCCCTGCATAGGCAGGCGGACTCTCAACCACTGCGCCACCAGGGAAGCCGTGTCTTTGATTTATTTTACTTAGTACAATAAGGTCCATCCATATTGCTGCAAATGTCAGTATTTCATTCTTTTTTACGGCTGAGTAATATTCCGTGTGTGTGTGTGTGTGTGTATACACACATACATATATGTATGTGTATATATATATACACACACACACACACATATATATGTGTATATATATATACCATATCTTCTTAAACCAATCACCTGTTGATGGGCACTTGGGTTGTTTCCATGTCTTGGGTATTGCAAAGTGCTGCTATGAACATTGTGGTATATATATCTTTTAGAATTAGAGTTTTCATCTTTTCTGGTTATATGCCCAGGAGTGGGATTGCTGGATCATACAGTAGCTCTATTTTTAGTTTCTTAAGGAACCTCCATACTGTTTTCCATAGTGACTGCTCCAATTTACATTCCCACCAACAGTGTAGGAGGGTTCTGTTTTGAGACAAGTAGGGATATATCATTCTTTTTTGAATAATTTTGGATGCAACAAATGATGAATAAAGAAAAGGAGCTAACATTCTATTAATTGGCTATTATGCCAGGCTTGTGTCTGTGCTATCTGCTTTACATATGTTAACTCAGTTAATCTTCCCAAATCCTTTGACGTTAGTAATTTAATATTCATTTTATAGTTGGCAACACTAAAACTTGATCGTTTGCCCTAGATTATATATCTGGCAAGGGCCAGACCAGAGATGGAAATCTTATCTTTCCAACTCTAAAGCCCTTACCATTCTTACTGTGCTGACTCACTTTTGCATAATTTAATGAGCTAGCTAATGGGAACAGCCAAGTAGAGCTCTTCTCTCTACCCCACAGTAAAGTCTGGATACTTAGGATGCTCTCACAAGGGAATCATTTTCATATCAAACCGATATGTTTAAGCAATACTGCTTACTCCTGTCTATCAAGACTGCTTTATTCAAGTATATCCTTCCTAATGTTAGTAAAGTTAGGTAGAGTAGGATACCGCACCAGAGAAAATTTATGTTTTTAATCTCTTTTTGAGTGAGATATATGCCGGAAAACTCAAAATCACTAAATATAGCTCACCTTACTCCACCAGCCCTCAGCCCCAGACATTAAGTGTAGACAACGTATAATAATTGGGCTGCCTCCTTTAGAAAGGTAAATCACCTTTGAGTAAAGAGGGTGCATCTAAGGGGAAGGCTCCTTTAATAAGTAAGTCACCATAAACCCTCAGGGTTCATGTTTGTGATAAGGTTGATAGACTTGTTAGAAAGAAAGAATTTGGGGCTGTTTTGGGATTTCTGATTTCAGATATGTGGTAGAGTGGGATGGTGGGACTAATTACGATATTCATTTAGTGATTTTTCTACCCTTCAACTCTTGTCAAAGAATGCATTCCTCTTAAGGCAGAGTCCTGCAGGAGCAAAGAAAAGAGAATATCGTTAAGAAGCACTGAACATGAAAACTGTCTTTTTTCCATGTTTTAGAAGTAGGCATTTCTTTTAGGTTCTTATCAACACTTGTGATCTGTAATGTGCTGGAGAGAAAAGCACCTTCAATCAGCCAAAGAATTAGAGACAGTTTTAAATGATTTGGAATGTGTTCCAGAATTACAAAAATTTCAGGTTATACTCACCAAAATCCACCAGTTAATAAATTGAAAATATTAATTACATAATAAATAAATTGAAAATTATTTACATGAAAATATACTTATAATATTTGAAAACAGAAAACATAGTACCAAAAATATTGTTTGAAAGATTTAATGAAATTAACAACATTAAATTTTCCAAAAATTTTTTGTAAATATTAGGTTATACAGGTGCCTATAAATGAAAGAATAAAAAGTATAAATATTATGTCTTGGTAAAATGAGGTAGGTAAGAAAACAACCTGAGTAGAAAATCCTTTTGAAAGTGCAGTGGTTTTCCATTGTTTCTTTTCAATAGCCAAGGAGTAGGATACTGAACTTTCCTTCTGTGAGGCAGCTGGATTAATTAGGAAAGAAAATGAATTTAGCTGTGTTTGCATCCTGTGTTAGGAGAGCGAGAGGTATTCTGTTACATAAATAGAGGGAGTTATCAGTTAATCCACTGACTCTGTGGAATAAGGGCTTTCTAAATATTCAGGAGTTTTGGTACCTGGTGAATACCTAATTAAGGCATTAAAGAAAAACAAACCTTTTCAATCTTTTACTCCACAAGTACTTTGAATGTCGACCATGCAGAATTTGTCCCAGACGCTGGTGGTAGAGCACTGCACATTAGATACAGCCTCAGTCTACAGAGACCCCCATTCAGTGGGCAGAGTTAAGACAATGAGCAAAAGAGTAAATAAATATGATTATTTAAGATTGTGGTATTCACTATGAGGTATCCAATACAAGGAATTACGGTGAGGATTGGGTGAGGTTGGAGGGATGACTTTGACATGGGCAGTCAGAGAAGTTGAAAGCAGGACTGAGCCCTCTGTGACATGAAGTAGCAGCTAACTGACAACCTCTAGATGAAGGGAAAAGGAAGAAACTCTTGAGGTGGGGATGAGCTTGCACACTTAGTCAGCCCTACATCTTAGATAATAAGAAGTACCTTCCATCTTAACGGTTTTTAACAATTGACACAGACGTCACAGACCCTGAGATTTCTGCATTCCGTAACTCGTCTTCACTGCTCACACTGTAAGAAGTATTATTTCTAGAATCATTCATTATTGTTTCTGACTTAGAAACAGAGTAAGGCATATTGTTTTATGATTTCTATGTCTTTACATCACCTACAATTTTGGGATCAATGTCCTACTTCTGGCCAAACTACTTTATTCCACTTCTATAGAGAGAATGGATAGTAAAACAAACCTTTGAACATCGATATTTTAACCGAGTAGATTCTGGGAAGAAGAAGGATTTGAGAACCTAAAACAAAGATCAAAATATCTGGGTAGTTGATACTCTCCCTTGAGAAAGACCTCTTAGAAATATTTTATATCTGCTGTATTACAGCTTCCTACATACTGGAGGAATTGATTGCTGTGAACTATTGTGTCTCTACAAGGCAAGCTGAGACCTTGTGATGGGCTGGTGGGGAGGAAGCAGCAGCAGCATATGGGCTGGGAGGAATTTTCAGTGCTTTGTGTTTGTCCCTTGCCCAGGCATAGTGGAGGGTAGTTAGCAATCCAGATCAGTGTTCAAGAGTCTGAAAAACCTCATGATGGTTCTGGACTCATAGCATCTAGGCAAGTTGATCTGGTGGGTGGGGCATTGCAGCAGGAATTTTTAGTAGTGACAAGGATCAGCTGAGTTATTTCTAACATCACAGGAAGGTGATTTTGCAGTTAGAAAGGACTATTTATTAAGCAAATTTTAATTTAATATTCAAATTATTAATGTTATAAAATTCAAAACCTAGGTAAAAATCCTTTAAGTGTGCATATATTTCTTAACTTCTTTTAATATATATAGCAACTTTTGAGTGGAACATTTCTTCTTCTTTGAGAATTCCAGTGGAAGTCTTGAAGTGGAAAGCAATAGAGATGTGCTATAGTCGTCTATGTGGGACTTACTAAAAAGAGAGCAAAAACTGGTCTGGGACTTTTGTCCGCACTGTCACTTTCCATCAGTTAAGGTAGGAAAATAAATTATGGAAAGATAGAATGGAGGAAATTCCTATGGGTAAAGAGGCTTTAGAATTTCCTTCTCTCTCTTATTTAACTGGTCCAAGTGAGGGGAGCTCAAAGAGTCTACTTGTAGAGGTCAAGAGTGTCTGCAAGGAGGGGACACTGGCATCTTAACCCCTGGCTGGAAGTTTGCTGAACGCAGAGAATCCACTGTGTGGTTTGTGGTAAAAGAGCTCTCTGGAGAACATGACATGTGTGGAATTCCTGGAGGAATTCTGCAGGATGGAGGTGAGCTTATGATGACAGAGCAAGGAGAGAGCAGACACAGGAAAAAGCCCATACTCCCACAGTCTAGCAAGGCAAGGATGCATATGATTCCCTACACAGAATGAATGTTTAGGAAACAGATATGGCTGAAGCCAAATTGAATGATTTTCTGCGTGAAAAGTGCCTGTGGAGCACTGCAAGAATCCTGCCCTTGTGCTGAGGTTGAAAGTAATTCACGTCACCACTTGATATTTTTCAGATATAGTCTCTTTATTGACTGAATTTTCCATCCCCCCCATCCCAAATAACTATACAACTCTGTGGTCATCTTCTTGACAGGAATCAAAAGGGAGACCTGTAATATAGTTTCGGGTGCCCTATAGTTTGATGCAGACTCTTAATCCAGCAGCTGACGGAGAGAGGCAAACCCACACAGGGAGAGACACAGGAATAGAAGAGTGAATATGAGGCTCTGGTCTTCAAGTTATGGTCTTCAAGACTTTTTTCCCAGCCTGATTCCAATGTTCTGCTCTCAGAATATTCTTTTCTAATTGTAGATTTTTTGGGGGGGTTGGGCTAGCAATGATTTTGCTAGTTGTTCCTTTATAGTAGATTTATGTTGCTTATCAAGAGCTATATCAACTATTTTTCAGTTTAGTGATAAAAAAATGTGATTGCTGGAATATGTCATCATCTCTTTGGGTACAGCCTGCAAACAAACATTGCTGGGTTCTGATTGGCTAGAAGTAGAGTGTGATTCACTTGTTTTGTATATCCTATCAGTGATGAAAATCCTAGGTCTGTAAGCTGAGGTGACCACTGTGACATAAAATAATTTTGCTTTATATTTTAATAGCACATAAACATTTTTTATTTAAAAAAATCTGATAGTAGCCACTTCAGCAGATTCTGCCCTAAAAAATCACTTCCTCTAGAAAAGACTAAATATGTATACCTGTATATTGTATAGTTTATGGAAACCACAGCTACGTGAATAAATATGGATCGTTTCAAATGCAATAGAGTACTTTACGTTCTTATGTTAAATTTGAAAGTGGGGAATGGGAGCTGCAAGCATTCATCAGAGCCTGTCATGGTCCTATGCAAGAGTCCCTTAAAGTATACCTATTTTTAGGACATTAAGGGAGAAATCTGGGTGGTTAATAGGTTGGTGGAAATAAGATTGGCCAATAAGGGTACTTCTTGTTGGTAGGTACCAAGAGAAACTTTACTGACTTAGAAAACCAGACCAGTTCTACACTCTGCACACTGATTGGTCCAGGCTTTGTTATATATTGCCAAGTATAGCTTGGGGATTGAGACAGAGTCTGAACCCAGATGGCTTATGTGATGAAATTCCTCTGTGCTGCAGACAACAAGGATTGAGAAAAGAGAGGAACTATTAAACGTAAAAAAGAATTGTAGCAAGCAGCAAGCATATGGGATTAGTGAGCGAGCAAGTGACAAAGAAGATAGAATCATAAAAGCAAGTAGAATTGTAAGACTCTAGTTTGAATCATTGTTCACTTTATCAGTATGAGAGGATTGGTGCCTTTTTCCAAGATAAAGGAGGGAAGTGAGAAGTTCTTCAACTGGGGACAATAGCTCAGTTTTCATAGACTTAAAAAATTTTTAAGTTTTTCATGAAGAAATATTTGTGGCATGGAATATCTGTTTTGTTTAAGGCTTTGTGATTTTCTTACACTTAAAGCCATTGTATTAATCTGGAATGTATTCAACTGCAAAATACAGAAGAGCTAATTAGCTCTAGATGAAAAACCTAAAGGAATATTTGCCAAGCATAATGAGTAGTTTGGCATTAAGAGTGCAGGGTAGGAGGGTTTAATAATGACCTTGGGGACCTAGGCTTCTCTCATGTCTCTACTCCACCACACTTCGTTTGTTGGCATTTATGCCTATGCATGTTGCTTCATGGGCATTGGAAGCTGCCACATCTCCAGGCTTCATGACTGCATTCCAGACTGAAGAACAGGCCTTTATAATTGTCAGGCAAAGGAGAAGGGTATTGAAAGTGCAAGTTGCGTTAGCCAATCGTTAATGTTGACTCATAGCCATTCTAAGGATAACTATTATATAAGCAATTATTAGGTAACACAATATGTTCTAAATTATTAATATTTCTCATCTCCCAAATATAGTAATATGAGAGCTGGTGGTTTTAGATCTTGCTTGCTTTTAGCCTAATTTATCTTATATTCAGCCCAGTTTTTCCTATAGCAGTTAAATTCTACTTTGCATGCCAACTCCAGTCAGTTGGACGGGCTGCCAAGACTGCCATGTAAAAATGGATTCGGAGGTTGCCCTGAGCCCTGGCAGGAAAGTAGGCCTTGATATTTGCCATGAGGGAAAGTGTTTGCCCATGGGCTAAGTGTCTGTCCTTCCTTTTCTGTAACAGCTCTTATATTACAGAAAGGAAGGCCAAGCACACAGTCAATTAAACATGTTTCTTTAAGATTAGGAAATTTAACTAGTCTTTGGGATATTATCATAACTAGTATATTCTGACTAAGTAATGTGCAAATGAGTGAAACCTGCCACGTTACTTATGTCGAAGTTTACACTTTCATTCTCATAACTGGTTATCAGGTGAAACAAAGCTTTATGCCCAGAACAGCAGCTTTCAGTTTCTCTACCCAGAGATAGTTCTGCTCAAGATTATCTGTTCATCTAAATGAACATTCATATTCCCTTGTATTAATCTACCTGGGCTACCATAACAAAATATCATAGACTGCATGGTTTAAACAACAGAAATTAATTTTCTCATACTCCTGGAGGCTGGAAAGTCTAGGATCAAGATGCTGGCAGGGTTTCACTCTGAGGCCTCCTCTCTTGTCTTGCAGGCAGCATCCATCTTGCTGTGTGCACGTGCAGAGACAGAGTGAGAGCAAAATTTCTTGTGTCTCTTCTTATAAGGACACTAATCCTACGGTATCAGAGATCCACCCTTATGACCTCATTTAACCTTAATTGCCTCCTTAAAGGCCCTATCTTTAAATAGTCACATTAGGGATTAGGGCTTTAACATATGAATTTTCAGGGCTACAGTTCAGTCCATAGCATCCCTATAAGATACAATTACAGGGAAGTTACAATCCTAAAACAGAAACTGTATTTTTTTGTTCTAGGTTTAATAAAATATTTTTGTATTAAACTGTATCGTAAGTCCTGATATCCTCTATCCAGAGAATGTTTGAGGTCTTTAGAAGGTTTTGTGAAGAAGCATAAAAAGCAACCCAAATACACTTTTCATTAGAGTCCTATTTTTGACCATAATTATTCCTGAGAAGTCACGAAGAATGATAAATATCAGCAGTCCAAAGTTTAAGTTCTTTTCTTCCACATAAACTTTAGTCAATTTTATGATTTTCAACTCTTTTTTTTTTTTTGCGGTACCTGGACCTCTCACCGTTGTGGCCTCTCCCGTTGCGGAGCACAGGCTCCGGGCACGCAGGCTCAGCGGCCACGGCTCATGGGCCCAGCCGCTCTGCGGCACGTGGGATCCTCCCGGACTGGGGCACGAACCCGTGTCCCCTGCACCGGTAGGCGGACTCTCAGCCACTGTGCCACCAGGGAAGCCCTTAACTCTTGTTTGAATTAGATATCAGAGAATATTGAAAAATTCCCTCTTTTTTTTTCTTTCATGGGAGATGACTCAAGTAATAGGGCTTGCCAAGTGTGTATCTGCTCTTGATCAAGGAGACAATTCTGAGCTATTTAATATAATAATTAAAACAGGATATAAGCAAGGCACGTTGATGAACTGATCATTGTGATTTAATAGAAAAAATATGGAACTAGAAATTTAGGAGGAAAAAAAGTTTAACTTCTGATTGTCTCTAGTCTCCTGGGATAAATCCTAAGAAAGGAATGCCCAGTACAAAACTGGCAAGATCCTTGGATTGGAAGGCAGAAGATCTGAGTTTGAATATATCACCACTTCACTTTTCTGAGTCTCAATTTCTTTGTGAAATGGGACAACCGATTTCTGTCTAAAAGTATGAGTGTATGAGTATGTATATATTTAGAACTGGGTCAACCATATTATTTGTATGAAATAAATTTGTATGAGATGTTAAATCCTGTATGGGCAGGTATGTGTTGATCTAATAATTGTGCTCCAACACACTTTTGATTTTTGATTAAATACACACTAAAGAATGTTTGCTGAATGAATGAATGTGTCATAGACAAGTGACTTATCACCTTGTTGTTTTTCCTCCAATATTCAGAGTTTGCCCTAAGTGATCTCTCAGTTCTTTTTGTTTATAATAATTTGATTCACAATTCTTATGAGTTGTCTGAGGGATCAGCAGTGAAAAATCTCATCTTAAGCAAGGCAAGGTTTGTGCCAATGGATAAGCCACTAACACTCCAAGAACATGGGCAACAATTTTCTCTTTTTTGATTTCTTCTGTCAAAATTACAGAATTAGTGCAATTTGTTGAAAGTGTGAACAAAGCCAGTCCTGTATAAAAATTTTAAGTACAAAAGAAAGTCTTTCTTTCCCCCCGTTTTACTCTCCTTCATATCCTATTTTCTAGGACAAAAGTTTGATGCGTATTTTTTCATCTCTTTCTCTCTCTCATTGTTTCTCTCTTATATTCAGATGAAGGGATAGATGGATAGAATATTTTTTAATGAACTATACCAGTCAATAGGTGTATTTATAATTTATAAAGAGAGTAACAGAGAGAAAGTCCCCCAAGGATGACTCTTCAATGTACAACTTGTTATACTATGAAACCAAAGGATGTTTGGGGCTGGGCCTGGTGAATCAGTGTTTGCCCAGAAGGGCTCATCCTGGCACCCTATAATTATATCTCATAGATGACAACATTGTCTACATCCATCCTGAGCTGGCTTGATGATAAGCAGTCCAGTTGACGTTGCTTCCTCCTTTTTAAACCCAAATCTGACATTAAATAATAAAATAGTTCCATAAAATTGTTTAGTAAGATGGGTTGGATACTCCCTGGATTCGGCATTGGGCATAGTTACTAAACAGAGCTGAGATCTGGAAATGTAGACTTAAATCAATGAAAAAAATCCAGCCTGTTTCATTATTTTAACACATTTTGCTTTTTTGTAGAGGTCAGTTTCCTGCTTTTGAAACTATAGTTACAGTTCGCTTAAATCTTATCACTTTTATAGGTTTATGTCCCAACATTATCAGAAGCTGGGGATGGCTAAGGTTTTAGAGTTTTTAATATGAAATTTTGTGCCTCCTCCTTCTGTTTCTCTTTGCTTTTTGTCATAGGGGCCTTAGAACTTTGCTCCTGGTGATTGAGATTAGAAATGGAGACCTGGGACATGGCTATACATCCTGCACATTCCTCAAAGCTTCACTTCTAAACATCTTTAATCATCATTTGTATATACTTTAATCATGTTCTAAAATTCTAAAATTTTGAGATTTGAAATCCTCCACAATATTTAAAAAAAATTTTATTTATTTATTTATGGCTGTGTTGGGTCTTCGTTGCTGTACACGGGCTTTCTCTAGTTGCAGCGATGAGGGGGTTACTCCTCGTTGTGGTGCATGGGCTTCTTATTGCGGTAGCCTCTCTTGTTGCGGAGCATGGGCTCTAGGCGTGCGGGCTTCAGTAGTTGTGGCATGTGGGCTCAGTAGTTGTGGTTCATGGGCTTAGTTGCTCTGTGGCACGTGGGATCTTCCCGGACCAGGGCTCGCACCTGTGTCCCCTACGTTGGCAGGCAGATTCTTAACCACTGTGCCACCAGGGAAGCCCCACAATATTGTCTGCATCTGGTTGTGGCACAAAATTTCCTAAATTCTGATTTTATTTCTAAACTCATCACTGTGGATCCACATTGCTTATTTCTATCAGAATTTTTGCCAGTTTCTCTAGAAAGCTGAAACAGGGTAATTCTTTGCAGGGGTAGACAAAGGGTAAATGGAGACTGGTTCATGACATACTCACCCAGGTTATCCTGTGTAGAAGTCTGCAACCTCAACGTGGCTTGTGCATCCAGTTCCCATAACATCAGTTCATTCCGAGGACCTTCCTTGGTCCAAGGATTGTGTGATATAAAAGCACTTCAGCTTCTGTAGAAAAGAAAGTCAATGAGTGATATACTCTTAAGAAGCTCTGTTTTGGAAAAGGAGTAGCAAATAAGGAAAAGGAAGAACTGAATTGATCCACATAGATAGAGACAGTCTGTATCCAGTTTTGGAAAAGACAGTAGTGGTACTCAGCCGGTATGTACCATAATGAGATTTCCAATATTGAAATAGTTCCCTGCCTGAAGGACATTTCCCTATGGCTTTGCCTCTGGTAATTACATCTGTCTGGGCAGGAAGAGGTCCTGGGGCAAAGACAGCACCTGGCTGGTGCTAGACAAAGGTAAGAGACATTAAATCCGTCATTAAGATATTTGACTATTTTCTTCTTGAAAGGGGAAAAACACTCCAGCACCTAAGCTGAGAGGATTGGGACAAGAGGATGTAAAGAAAGAGTAAGAGAAAATCCCAAAGACTGAGAGAAGGGGCAGGACAAATTGCTACTGATATATATATATATATCAGGGTTGCAGAGGCTTCTCTGTGCTGGGAGCAGTGTGGAAATTAAGCTTTGTGCATTAAAATGCTCTGGAACATGCAGCCCAAGCTCCCTCTGCAGTATCTGTCCTTGTTAGATAAGTTGCAAGCATTGACCACAACCAAATCTGTTCTAAAATTTTGTTGTCCAACAACAATACTCGTTGGGTAGCTACAACATTTTTCAACCAGTGCTTAATAATTGGTAGCAGATTGTCAAGGTAAACACACCATAATCTGCTGCCTCAAAAAGCAAAAAAGGCAGCTGAGACAAACCGCAGGATACCTGCCAAGATGACTGGTGCAGCGCCTCAAGCAGGTGGGCTGGCATTCAAGCAAAACCACTTATGGGAGACTCAGAGCTTTTCACTCCGTGGTCTTGCTACTGTCTTCTTCCTGCAACTTACCTGCATCTCCTGGGTCACTTCTCAGTATCAAGGGTCCCTGCACAACATTCACCTGTGCATTCATTCAACCAACATTTACTTCTATCAGATGTCAGCTACTAGACAATGGTGAGGGATGGGTGATGCTGGGAAGTTCACTCTGATTTGCTCTTCACTGGTGAAAATGCCTGAATGATGGAGATGGTTTTGGTGCCAAGCCAAGCTGGGTTTGAATACTTTCTCCAGTGTTTAGCAGCTCTGATATTTACTAATCCTCAGGCACATTAACCTCTCCGAGTCTCAATTTCTTCATTTGTAAAATGAGGGCAATTGTACTTGGCCCATCTTGTATGGTTACTATAAGAAAAACGTGACATGTATAAAGGTCTGGGAGAGAGACTGATTCATAGCTGTGACACCATAGAAGTTTATTTCATTTCCTGCTGTCTTCTAATCAATACAAGAGTCCGCATCTGGATATTAAATGGCATGAAGGATAGATTCATCAACTTTAAAGTTATTTGTTTTGCCCAGAGAGTTCAAAGACTTGAAGTAATTTTTGTAACTCCTGTGAGATCTCAATTACTGTGCCATTTGAACAAATTTCTATGGAGTTGGAGGTGGCTGGCAAACATGGAAGTGAAGCAAAGAAGAGTCAGTAGCCTGGGCATTTTGCCAGAGAGAGACAGAGCAAGAGAGAAAGTGTCTTCTAGACCTTGCCTTTCTTCCTCGGTGTTATTTAATCATTGTAGCTTACTGGAGTTCTCCAGTAGGCATTTATTATTGATATTAGGGCTGTTCTTTTTACTTTGCCATTCCTAGTGACACAGAACAGCTGGAAATCTGATCATAATATGCCGTTTTAAGTTCACTTAATGTTCCCTATTTCCTAGGACCCATAAATAAAGAATCAGCGTGTATGGAGGTTTACTTCAGAGCCTCGTCTGTCTTCTGTGTCTTTAAGTATATAAAAGCTGAACTGCAGAGTATGCATTATTCTGCAGTCTTTGGCCAGTAAGCCAAAGATAGTGAAGAGATTCTCCTTGAATCTAAGACCTCTCTTAGCTCTGGCTGGGTAGGGATAGAGATTTTAATCACTGTGTTGTTGACCCTTAAGTGCCACATCTTCACATGGATGAAGACAAAGCTTGTAGATGGTACCAGTAACAACTGTCCACAGTCCTATTCCTTTGTGTGTGTGTGTAAAAATCCTGTGTTTGAGAAGGCCCTACCATATCAGAACCATATTTTTTAAAGAGAATTTTACATTTACTGGGGTTTGAGTCCCTATAAGCCAAGAGGCAGAGCCACATCCCATTTGATTCCCTTGCCATTTTCTAGCACATTTAACATAGTACTTCAGAAGGAGCTTTCAAAACCAATAAACATTAGTCTATAATGGGCATTACATTGTTACTGACATTTCAGCCATATCCTGAGGAAAATACTTTATTACCCAATGTTACTGGAGTTGCTAGCACAGCTACTTGTTCCATTCTTTCAAGTGTTTTCCTCGTTTGGATATCCCATTGATTTGACACTCTTTCTTAGCTCTTTGCTAGTTGACTGCTCCAGTCTTTATGCTCCTTCTAAAGAACATTCTAGAATTTATCCAGTAAAATGTCTCTTTTCCTCTTTAGCATAAACACCACTTTTACCTTCCCTTTCTGAAATTAAAGTAGGTGTTTCTGAAATTAAAGTAGGTGGAAATTTCTGCAAGGTTTTTTTTTTCTTTCTATAGAGTTCCTCCTCTGGGGTTCTAGTGTGCTTTCACTATCCTACACTAACATCAGCTGGTGGCGGGAGTGGAGGGGGGCTTTTAAAAATAAAACCTTCACATGGGCCTCACCTAAGACCAACTGAATAAGAAGAGGCTTTCCAGGCGCACTTAACAATGAGCCAGAGTTGGCAACAAGTGGGTTGCGCTTTCATTTTTTAATTTAACAATTATTTATGAAGACCTTACAATGTGTTATCAATATGTCTAACTCCAATTTTCCAATGAAAGTGACCACTACATTTTTGGGCCAAACTACAAATCTCTGATGTGATCTCTCACACTGCCAGCTGTGAACAAGCATCTCTGCTCTCTCTGCAGAGCTCTGTGCTTTAGCCGCTGCTCTCCTTTAGGTTTTGCCCGCCCTCACCACCCACTCTCAGCTGTCCCTCATCATGACCAAGGTAGGGGATATGTGAATATGCACATTTGTCCTCACGCAGGGTTGCAGAATTGCAAGTAAAGAAAACCTAATCAGAGTAGATAAAGCAATGTTGACAAATCAAAGAAAACTTTATGGAAACCAAAATAAGGAAGCATTGTTGGGCCTTACAGGGCTCTGGAATCAGAAACTGGAGAATTGGGAGCCAGCTCACTCCCCTGTGTTTCCCTGCATATCTTGTCTTTTCTGCCACTGCTGTTTACATTTTCTTGGTCTTGGCAAGTCTCACCCAGATGCTGTTGCCCTGGCCCCAATCCCAAGTATTCAGTTTTTCTGGTTTAAATTCTCAGTAGTCAGTGACAGTTTTTTCTATTTTCCAATTCTAAATTCCAGAAAGAGAAGTGTGTTTTGTTTGTATGTCTATAGCTAATCCCTTTAGCTATAACTGGGAAGAATGGGCTCCCGGGGTCTGTTTCGTCCTTACTAGTGGCTTATGAGAACAAATTTTCTAAGGAGTGAAAACTGGAAGGAAAAGATTGTCATTTCTAGTAAAATTTTACACACACACAAACACATACACACCCCATGTATACGTACACAACATCCATTCATAAAAAAATGATATATAGGTTAGAAAACTGAGGTTGAGAATCCAGCATGGCACAGAAGAAGCAGGTGACAGGACAGAGACACAGACTCTTGAACTAACTTTGCCACTAATCGCTGGTATCATTTCAGACCTCTTCCCTAACTAGTTGCCTTACTGTCTCTGAATTTCATTTTTCTCATCTGTAAATGAGATGATCCAAGGGGCTGCATGAGTGGTTGGTTATACATTTCCATAGCACCTGACATTAAAAAAAACAGCTTAATGACCTCCATATCCACTTTCCTCCCTACCCTAAACCAGTGGTTCTTAAACATTTTTGTTGAAGAACAAAACTCATAAATCTTAACGTTTTTTTAAACTGGGGACCCCAACAAGCTATTGTTCATATGGGTCATATCTAATGATGTTGATTGTATTGGCAAACAGAACTGAGAAATTAAAAAAGTAATATTTATAAATTCACTGAAGAGGCACAATAACATACACATTATGTATTAGCATAAGTAACAATTTTATGAGCACTAACTATAATTAAACAATATCTCTTTATTACACTGGCGGATTTTCTGGAGGCAGCAAAATTAAATGCTTATATGCAATTTGATATCTTTTTCTGCATTTACTCTTTTTTATATTTAACATCTTATTAATTTTTTCTAACAACTTTATTGGAGTATCATTGCTTTACAATGGTGTGTTAGTTTCTGCTTTATAACAAAGTGAATCAGCTATACATATACATATATCCCCATATCTCCTCCCTCTTGCATCTCCCTCCCACCCTCCCTATCCCACCCCTCTAGCTGGTCACAAAGCACCGAGCTGTTCTCCTGTGCTATGCGGCTGCTTCCCACTAGCTATCTGTTTTACATTTGGTAGTGTATATATGTCCATGCCACTCTCTCACATCGTCCCAGCTTACCCTTCCCCCTCCCCGTGTCCTCAAGTCCATTCTCTACGTCTGTGTCTTTATTCCTGTCCTGCCCTTAGGTTCTTCAGAACCACTTTTTTTTTTTCATATTCCATATATATGTGTTAGCATACAGTATTTGTTTTCCTCTCTCTGACTTACTTCACTCTGTAAGACAGACTCTAGGTCCATCCACCTCACTACAAATAATTCAATTTCATTGCTTTTTATGGCTGAGTAATATTCCATTGTATACATGTGCCACATCTTCTTTATCCATTCATTTGTTGATGGACACTTAGGTTGTTTCCATGTCCTGGCTATTGTAAACAGAGCTGCAATGAACATTGTGGTAAATGAATCTTTGAGAATTATGGTTTTCTCAGGGTGTATGCCCAGTAGTGGGATTGCTGGGTCATATGGTAGCTCTATTTTTAGTTTTTTAAGGAACCTCCTTACTGCTTACCATAGTGGCTGTATCAGTTTACATTCCCACCAACAGTGCAAGAGGCTTCCCTTTTTCCACACCCTCTCCAGCATTTATTGTTTGTTGATTTTTTGTTGATGGCCATTCTGACTGGTGTGAGGTGATACCTCACTGTAGTTTGATTTGCATTTCTCTAATGATTAGTGATGTGGAGTATCCTTTCATGTGTTTGTTGGCAATCTGTATATCTTCTTTGGAGAAATGTCTATTTAGGTCTTCTGCCCGTTTTTGGACTGGGTTGTTTGTTTTTTTGATATTGAGTCACATGAGCTGCTTGTAAATTTTGGAGGTTAATCCTTTGTTAGTTGCTTCATTTGCAAATATTTTCTCCCATTCGCAGCGTTGTCTTTTCAACTTCTTTATGGTTTCCTTTGCTGTGCAGAAGCTTTTAAGTTTCATTAGGTCCCATTTGTTTATTTTTGTTTTTATTTGCATTTCTCTACGAGGTGGGTCCAAAAGGATCTTGCTGTGATTTATGTCATAGAGTGTTCTGCCTATGTTTTCCTCTAAGAGTTTGATAGTGTCTGGCCTTACATTTAGGTCTTTGATCCATTTGGAGTTTAATTTTGTGTATGGTGTTAGGGAGTGCTCTAATTTCATTATTTTTACATGTAGCTGTAAAGTTTTTCCAGCACCACTTATTGAAGAGGGTGTCTTTTTGCCATTGTATATTCTTGCCTCCTTTATCAAAAATAAGGTGACCATATGTGCATGGGTTTATCTCTGGGCTTTCTCTACTGTTCCATTGATCTACATTTCTGTTTTTGTGCCAGTACCATACTGTCTTGATTACTGTAGCTTTGTAGTATAGTCTGAAGTGCAGGAGTCTGATTCCTCCAGCTCCGTTTTTCTTTCTCAAGATTGCTTTGGCTGTTCGGGGTCTTTTTTGTTTCCATACAAATTGTGAAGTTTTTTGTTCTAGCTCTGTGAAAAATGCCATTGATAATTTGATAGGGATTGCATTGAATCTGTAGATTGCTTTGGGTAGTATACTCATTTTCACAATGTTGATTCTTCCAATCCAAGAACATGGTATATCTCTCCATCTATTTGTATCATCTTTAATTTCTTTCATCAGTGTTTTATAGTTTTCTCCTTACAGGCTTTTTGTCTCCTTAGGTAGGTTTATTCCTAGGTATTTTATTTTTTTGTTGCAGTGGTAAATGGGAGTGTTTCCTTAATTTCTCTTTCAGATTTTTCATCATTAGTGTGTAGAAATGCAAGAGATTTCTGTGCATTAATTTTGTATCCTGCTACTTTACCAAATTCGTTTATTAGCTCTAGTAGCTTTCTGGTCGTATCTTTAGGATTCTCTATATGTAGTATCATGTCATCTGCAAACAGTGACAGTTTTACTTCTTTTTTGATTTGGATTCCTTTTATTTCTTTTTCTTCTCTGATTGCTGTGGCTAAGACTTCCAAAACTATGTTAAATAATAGTGGTGAGAGTGGACAGCCTTGTCTTATTCCTGATCTTAGTGGAAATGACTTCAGTTTTTCACCATTGAGAACAATTTTGGCTGTGGGTTTGTCATATATCGTCTTTATTACGTTGAGGTACGTTCCCTCTATGCCCACAGTCTGGAGGGTTTTTATCATAAATGGGTGTTGAATTTTGTTGAAAGCTTTCTCTGCATCTATTGAGATGATCATATGGTTTTTCTCTTTCAGTTTGTTAATATGGTTTATCACATTGATTGATTTATGTATATTGAAGAATATTTGCATCCTGGGATAAACCCCACTTGATCATGGTGTATGATCCTTTTAATGTGCTGTTGGATTCTGTTTGCTAGTATTCTGTTGGCGGTTTTTGCATCTGTGTTCATCAGTGATATTGGCCCGTAGTTTTCTTTCTTTGTGACATCTTTGTCTGGTTTTGGTATCAGGGTGATGGTGGCCTCGTAGAATGAGTTTGGGAGTGTTCCTCCCTCTGTTATATTTTGGAAGAGTTTGAGAAGGATAGGTGTTAGCTCTTCTCTAAATGTTTTTAGAATTTGCCTGTGAAGCCTTCTGGTCCTAGGCTTTTGTGTGTTGGAAGATTTTTAATCACAGTCTCAATTTCAGTGCTTGTGATTGGTCTGTTTATATTTTCTATTTCTTCCTGGTTCAGTCTCAGAAGGTTGTGTTTTTCCAAGAACTTGTCAATTTCTTCCAGGTTGTCCATTATATTGGCATATAGTTGCTTGTAGTAATCTCTCATTATCCTTTGTATTTCTGCACTGTCAGTTGTTACTTCTCCTTTTTCATTTCTAATTCTATTGATTTGCGTCTTCTCCCTTTTTTTTTGATGAGTCTGGCTAATGGTTTATCAATTTTGTTTATATTCTCAAAGATACAGCTTTTAGTTTTATTGATCTTTGCTACTGTTTCCTTCATTTCTTTTTCATTTATTTCTCATCTGATCTTTATGATTTCTTTCCTTGTGCTAACTTTGGGTTTTCTGTTGTTGTTCTTTCTCTAACTGCTTAGGTGTAAGCTTAGCTTGTTTATTTGAGATGTTCTTGATTTTTGAGCTAGGACTGTATTGCTATGAACTTCCCTCTTAGAACTGCTTTTGCTGCATCCCATAGGTTTTGGGTTGTCGTGTTTTCATTGTCATTTATTTGTAAGTATTTTTTGATTTCCTCTATGATTTCTTCAGTGATCTCTTTGTTATTAAGTAGTGTATTGTTTAGCGTCCACGTGTTTGTATTTTTTACAGATATTTTCCTGTAATTGATATGTAGTCTCATAGCATTGTGGTCACAAAAGATACTTGATATGGTTTCAATTTTCTTAAATTTACCACGGCTTGATTTGTGACCCAAGATATGATCTATCCTGGAGAATGTTCCATGAGCACTTGAGAAGAAAGTGTATTATGTTGTTTTTGGATGGAATGTCCTATAAATATCAATTAAGTCCATCTTGTTTAATGTATCATTTAAAGCTTGTGTTTCCTTATTTATTTTAATTTTGGATGATCTGTCCATGGGTGAAGGTGAGGTGTTAAATTCCCCTACTATTATTGTGTTACTGTTGATTTCCCCTTTTATGGCTGTTAGCATTTGCCTTATGCATTGAGGTGCTCCGATGTTGCGTGCATAAATATTTACAATTGTTATATCTTATTCTTGGATTGATCCTTTGATCATTATATAGTGTCCTTGTCTCTTGTAATAGTCTTTATTTTAAAGTGTATTTTGTCTGATATGAGAATTGCTACTCCAGCTTTCTTTTGATTTCCATTTGTATGGAATATCTTTTTCCATCCCCTCACTTTCAGTCTGTATGTGTCCTTAGATCTGAAGTGGGTGTCTTGTAGACAGTATATATACAGGTCTCGTTTTTGTATCCATTCAGCAGGTCTCTGTCTTTTTGTTGGAGCATTTAATCCGTTTACATTTAAGGTAATTATCGATATGTATGTTCCTATTACTATTTTGTTAATTGTTTTGGGATTGTTATTGCAGGTCTTTCCCTTCTCTTGTGCTTCCTGCCTAGAGAAGTTCTTTTAGCATTTGTTGTAAAGCTGGTTTGGTGGTGCTGAATTCTCTTAGCTGTTGCTTGTCTGTAAAGGTTTTAATTTCTCTGTCAACTCTGAATGAGATCCTTGCTGGGTAGAGTAATCTTGGTTGTAGGTTTTTCCCTTTTATCACTTTGAATATGTCCTGCCACTCCCTTCTGGCTTGCAGAGTTTCTGCTGAAAGATCAGCTGTTAACCTTGTGGGGATTCCCTTGTATGTCGTTTTTCCCTCGCTGCTTTTAACATTTTTTCTTTGTATTTAATTTTTGATAGTTTGAGTAATATGTGTCTTGGCATGTTTCTCCTTGGATTTATCCTGTATGGGACTCTCTGTGCTTCCTGGAGTTGACTATTTCTTTTCCCATATTAGGGAAGTTTTCAACTATAATCTCTTCAAATATTTTCTAAGTCCCTTTCTTTTTCTCTTCTTCCTCTGGGACCCGTATAATTTGAATGTTGGTGCATTTAATATTATCCCAGAGGTCTCTGAGACTGTCCTCAATTCTTTTCATGCTTTTTTCTGTTGCACGATAGTTATTTCCACTATTTTATCTTCCAGGTCACTTATCCATTCTTCTGCCTCAGTTATTCTGCTCTTGATTCTTTCTAGAGAAGTTAAAATTCCATTTATTGTGTTGTTCATCATTGTTTGTTTGCTCTTTACTTCTAGGTGCTTGTTAAATGTTTCTTTTCCACATTCTATTTCCAAAATTTTGGATAATCTTTACTATCATTACTCTGAGTTTCTTTTAAGGTAGACTGCCTATGTCCTCTTCATCTGTTTGGTCTGGTGGGTTTTTACCTTGCTCCTTCATCTACTGTGTGTTTCTGTGTCTTCTCATTTTGCTTAAGTTACTGCGTCTGGGGTCTCCATTTCACAGGCTGCAGGTTCGTAGTTCCCATTGTTTTTGGTGTCTGCCCCTTGTGGCTAAGGTTCATTTAATGGGTTGTGTAGGCTTCCTGTGGAGGGGACTGGTGCCTGTGTTCTGGTGGATGAGGCTGGATCTTTTCTTTCTGGTGGGCAGGACCTCCTTTGGTGGTGTGTTTTTGGGTTTTCTGTGACCTTATTATGATTTTAGGCAGCCTCTTTGCTAATGGGTGAGGTTGTGTTCCTGTCTTGCTAGTTGTTTGGCATATGGTGTCCAGCACTGTAGTGTGCTGGTCATTGAGTGGACTAGGGTCTTAGCGTTTAGATGGAGATCTCTGGGAGAGCTTTCGCCATTTGATATTACGTGGAGCCGGGAGGTCTCTGGGGGACCCATATCCTGAACTCGGCTCTCCCACATCAGAGGCACAGGCCTGACACCTGGCCGGAGCACCAGGACCGTGTCAGCCATACAGCTCAGAAGAAAAGAGAGAAAAAAAAGAAAGAAAAAAAGAGAAAATAAAATAAAATAAAGTTATTAAAATAAAAAAATAATTATTAAAAATAAAAAAGTAAGAAGTAATAAAAAAAGAGAAAAAAAAGAAAGAAAGAAAGAAGAGAGTAACCAAAGCAGAAAACAAATCCACCAGTGATAACAAGCACAAAAACAATACAAAAAACCCCAAATAACGGACAGACAGAACCCTAGGACAAATGGTAAAAACAAAGCTATACAGACAAAATCACACAAAGAAACATACACATACACACTGACAAAAAGAGAAAAAGGGAAAGAAATATACATCTATATATATTAAAAAAAAAAAAGGAAGAGAGCAACCAGGTCAGTAAACAAATCTACCAATGATAAGCAACTCTAAATACTAAACTAAGATAAACATAAAATCAGGAACAAATTAGAAGCAGAAAGCAAACCCCATGTCTACAGTTGCTCCCACAGTCCACTGCCTCAATTTTTGGATGATTCGTTGTCTATTCAGGTATTCCATAGATGCAGGTACATCAAGTTGATTGTGGAGATTTAATCCACTGCTCCTGAGGCTGCTGGGAGAGATTTCCCTTTCTCTTCTTTGTTCTCACAGCTCCCAGGGGTCAGCTGTGGATTTGGCCCTGCCTCTGCGTGTAGGTCACCTGAGGGCGTCTGTTCTTTGCTCAGACAGGACGGGGTTAAAGGAGCCGCTGATTCAGGGGCTCTGGCTCACTCAGGCCGCGGGGAGGGAGGGGTGCGGATGCGGGGTGAGCCTGCGGCGGCAGAGGCCGGCGTGACGTTGCACCAGCCTGAGGCTCGCCATGCATTCTCCCGGGGAAGTTGTCCCTGGATCCCGGGACCCTGGCAGTGGTGGGCTGCACAGGCTCCCCGGAAGTGGGTGTGGAGAGTGATCTGTGCTCGCACACAGGCTTCTTGGTGGTGGCGGCAGCAGCCTTAGCGTCTCATGCCCGTCTCTGGGGTCTGCGCTTTTAGCCGTGGCTCGTGCCTATCTCTGGAGCTCCTTTTATCAGCACTCTGAATCCCCTCTCCTCGCGCACCAGGAAACAATGGTCTCTTGCCTCTTAGGCAGATCCAAATTTTTTCCTGGACTCCCTCCCGGCTAGCCGTGGCGCACTAACCCCCTTCAGGCTGTGTTTACGCAGCCAACCGCAGTCCTCTCCCTGGGATCTGACCGAGCCTCAGCTCCCAGCGGCTGAGCAGGCAAGCCTCTTGGGGTGGTGAGTGGTGGTCGGCACCGATCCTCTGTGCGGGAATCTCTCCACGTTGCCCTCCACACCCTGTTGCTGCGCTATCCTCAGTGGCTCGGAAGCTTCCCCCCGCCCCCCGCCACCCCCGTCTCCTCCAGTGAAGGGGCTTCCTAGTGTGTGGAAATCTTTCCTCCTTCACAGCTCCCTCCCACTGGTGCAGGTCCCATCCCTATTCTTTTGTCTCTGTTTTTCCTTTTTTCTTTTGCCCTATCCAGGTACATGGGGTGTTTCTTGCCTTTTGGGAGGTCTGAGGTCTTCTGCCAGTGTTCAGTAGGTGTTCTGTAGGAGTTGTTCCACGTGTAGATGTATTTCTGGTGTATCTGTGGGGAGGAAGGTGATCTCTACGTTTTGCTTCTCTGCCATCTTGAAGGTCTCCCCTGCCCTTTTTTATATTTTAAAGGAGAACTGAAATGTCTTAAACACTTAAGTGAGTAGTATGGACATTTTAGGCCATCTGTGAGAATGGAGTGAGAACTTGAAGCTCTGGTGATCTTAACCCATGCCATGCAGGGTGCTGGTCTTCTACCAAGTTGACCTTGGTATTCATCCAAAAGCACTCTTTGGAATTACTTCTGTGGCCTTTTCAACTGGACCCTTATTCTTCTAGTACATCTATTTTATTTTATTATTTTTTTCTATTTTGAAAAACAGGTATCCCTTTTTTTTAGATTGTAACCAAAGGATCAGGCCATTACTTTTCTTTTTTGTTTTTAAATTGCATTATAATTGACTTACAATATTATATTAGTTTCAGGTGTGTAACCTAGTGATTCAATGTAAAAAACCCAATTATAAAATGGGCAGCAGACCTGAGTAGGCATTTCTCTAATACATCTTTTTGTTTATCTTTGGCCCACTGTGCTCAATTCTTCTCTGTAGCTCTTTCAACCTTTAACCCTTTATTACCCTTCTCTAGCCCAGCCCCCTGCCTCCTTCATTCTCAACAGAATATGCTAACTTGGAATCTGTTCATGTACTTCAAGTTCTCACCTTGATACAGAGGCACGTCTGCAACTGACTTCCCATGAGCTTCTTTCTTTCCAATCTCATTGGAAATAGAAAGCTCATCCTCATATAAAATGATCTTGCCACCAGTAGTCTTAACCCCATCCCCTCAGATTTCCTCTGAAAATTGCTGCATTACCTTTTACTGTTTCTTTCTTCTTTTCTACCTGGCGAACTCTCATGTCTCACCTTTGATGATTCAGCTCATGTGGCATGTTCTCTCAGAAGCCTTCTTTGACCACATGATCTCAGAGCTGGTTGCACCATATTTGACACCACCATTCGACCTTGTCTCCCCCATATTTGAATGTGAGCTCAATGAAGAGGATTATTATTGCTCACTTTTGTACTGCTAGTGCCTAGCATGTTGTTTATACCATAGTAGGTACACAAAATGTTTTCTCTGTCAACCAATGAATGCTTTAACTATTGTGTTGGAAGCTGTTAGAATTCAAGCAGTCCTTCGATAAAAATTTCTCACTGGGAAACATCTTTTTAGGATATTTTTATTCTAAGTTATTGCATTGTTTAATTCTTAGGGGCACAAAAGGAACTAACACCAATATTGAACTGGCTTACCGCCTAATTACAATAAACTTTCATACTATAAAAAGAAGAATACTGTAGAAGAAACTTTTTTTTTTTTTTTTTTGCAAAATTTAGAATAAAACACAGCTTCTTTGGTGTTGCTGCCTCCTTTTTTAACTGTTACTGCAGACACTGTGTATTTTGCTTAAATTTTCTAATAAGCTCAGTACCACATCTGCTGTTTGGTTCCCATGCTGACTCGTATCTGATATATTTGTTAGGTGGAGAGGACAGAAAGCTTTAGTATTATTTTTAGAGAAAAGAAAAATTTAGTAGTTTCTACAGACTTTATGATTTAATTGTAGTAATAATTTTTATTTACATGGCGCTATTACCTTGTCCAAGTGTGTATTTCTCCTCTTCACAGCTGTTTCATAAGAGTGGTTTATATTCTCCATGTCTATTTTCTTACCTTTTATTCACCTTTGACCCACTGAAATCTGATGTCTCTTCTATCATTCCACCGGAAGTGCTCTGAGCAAAGTTAAATGTGACTTATTTATTTGTAAACTTAATGAACAGACTTTGTTTAACCGTCAATTTATTAATATACAATTATCGATCTTCTGTGTATATAGTGCGCACTAAAGTATTTCATGGTATATGAAGAATTTTGACCTCTAATCATATTGCTCAAAGAACTTCTGGGCAAATTAATAGACATAAAGTAATACAGAAGTAAGTTACTGAAAAAAATCAGCATGTAGATTAATATGATAAAAGAGGCAAAGATAAAATGTGAGGAGGAAGAGGTCAGCTTTATTTGGGCAAATCAGGAAGAAAAATAGAGGAAAGAGAGCATTTTAGACAACCATGGAAGGATGTGTAATGACTGGGAATGGAAGGGAGGGAATACCATTAGCATTTCCCCAGTCTTTTTGCAGAAGTTCAAAGTAGTCCTTTTAGCTTTGATTTTAGGATCCTCCTGGAATGGTGCAATGGCTAGGATGAAAGAGGAGATATTTTGAATTTGGGTCCTTTAATAGCACACCCCAAAGATTACAAACATTTCACTCGTTTTAAGGCTTCTGCTTGGATTTATTCCAGAAGACTTGTCTTCTAGACAATAATTTTGTTGAGATGGAAGAAAATTTCCAAGTGAGCACTTTGTTCTCTTATAGAATATTCGAAATGCTGAAGTTACAGACCACAGCTGCTGTGGCGCCTCTTTCTTGCTGCAAACATGGAAGTTAGTCCCCCGAGTTGGACACTACCTGCTGTTGAAGATGTCTGTTTACTGTCTGTTTACAGTGTGAAAGAAAGGGGACTATGTCCTGGAAATCAAAGATTCCACACACTTGTTATGGGAGGTATGGGGCATGCAGTGGGTTCCAGGTCTGAATGCCTGCCAAAGCTCTCTACATAATAATAAGGATTGCTTTATCGTGCTCATCGATTATCTGTCTTGAATGTGAACTCCTTGCAGGTCATACATGTTGGGACTGACCTCAGAACAGGAGGGATTCAGAAGAAGAGGAATGGTGAGCAGGGAGCTATAGTCAAACTTCCAGATAGTCAGATCCTGGAACTTTAGAATAGTGTAGTGTGGCCTGGGGGACTGTTGTCACTAATAGCTGAACTGGGTGAAGTAGTCTGTTCCTGGGTGCCCGGGGGTCTATAATACAGGGGATTTTACATATGTATTTGTGTCTTCACAATGATTTGTGACTTTGGTCATAGAGAGAATTTATGGAAGGCATTTGTCAGCAGCTGAGGAGCAGAAATTGTTATGCTTATATGAGGAGTTACCTCCAGTGTTTATTTCTATCCATTCTATGTATTCATGGAAACACTTGTATATAGAACTGGCCATTTCTATAGCACTTTTGGGGGTCCTGTTTGCTGAATTATTTCAACTAGAGAACTAGGGGTGAGGAGAGCTCCAAAAATCTCTCATGAAGGAATCGTGGCTGTCTCTTTTTGTGTTCTATAAATTTAGGGTTTGGATCATATTTTCAGCTGGCAGTTTCGCAAGGAGAGTTATTCTACAAAACATAAATGTCACCATTAAAAATGAAAGCAAAAGACTGAATGACATTAGCAGAGATAATGTTGTGATATTAGCAGAGATAATGTGTCTTTTCATTTGTGTGGAACTCTACTTTGGGTAAGAAATAGTTTCTGAGATGTTCATGCTTGTTTCTGGTTGATGAAGGGAGGTGTGTGAGTACTGTCAGGAATATTGGTCAATCTGATATTTGTATCATGTACTTGGAAGCAGGTAATCTTTAGGTTAGGAACAAATTATAGTTGTGAAAGAAAGTCAAGGTCAGCCAAATGTCGAGCCTGAGGTGTTTGTGGTGCTTGTCAAGAGAGGAAATGGGAAGTAAAGAGTGAAAAACCTTAGGAAACCAACTCCAATAAAAGGAATGCCTAGAGATTGTCATACTGAGTGAAGTAAGTCAGACACAGAAAGACAAATATCATATGATATCGCTTATGTGAAGAGTCTAATAAAAAGGGTACAAATGAACTTTTTTACAAAACAGAAGTAGAGTCATGGATGTGGAAAACAAACTTATGGTTACCAGGGGATGGGGGGAGGGATAAAATGGGAGATTGGGATTGACATATGCACACTACTGTATATAAAATCAATAACTAATAAGAACCTGCTGTATAGCACAGGGAACTCTACTCAATACTCTGTAATTGTGTATATGGGAAAAGAATGTAAAAAAAAAATAGAGTGGATATATATATATATAAAACTGATTCACTTTGCTGTACACCTGAAACTAACACAACATTATAAATCAACTATGCTCCAATAATTTTTTTTTTAAAAAACAGAGATGCAATGACAGACAATTGACAGCTGTTAATGGCTGTTGGGTTGGTTCTTATTTGATATGGGAATGGGGAGCCAGATTGAGAGCTTGACTGGCATAGACTAGACAATAATCTCACTTACTTAGCAATTCTCATCTCTACTCACATCTATCTGGCTTTAGGCAATACCTCATGAGTGAGAATAATAAAATGCTTCACTATTTAAATTGGAAGAAAATTGAAAATGTAAGGCAAGTGCTTCTCAGATGAGATTGACATACATCCATGACTTTCTAAATTACCACCTTCATAATTCCTTCAACATATCGTTTAGTTGAAATATTATGTGACATGATTCTAGAGCGGTAGGTTGTAGACCGTGAGTCATGTGGTAATTGTCTATCTAAAATAAAAGTGAGTTTAGATATTTATGTTACTTTTCTCCATAAATTTGCATTTTATTGCTACTTGAGAGTTCATAGTACTATTGCTTGGCTCTTTCAGGCAGTCATTGAAATGATTCCTATTCAAAGAATAAAAATTGTGAGTTTCACATTTTGTTGTATTAGTGAAGTTACAATGCTTAGAAGGATAAAATAATCTGTGTTTTATTGGTATACCACAGTGGATGAGTATGCATTCTGGATGTAGTCAGACCTGCCTTCCCTGCCAGTGACCAAGGTCCCTGGCCTTTGTAGTGCACCAGCACAGAGAAAATCAGTCCACTTAGCTCACATTCAACTTTGGTATTTTCCTGCAAACACAGATTATTATAGGTCGGTGTCCTATTCCTGAAGAACCCAGGAAAAAGATACTGTGAAAGCCCTGTTGATAATGAGATGCACAGAATAAGGAAGTTCTGTCTTATATCTACATACATCTCTTCCAAGTGAACTTGTCACAGGCTGTAGAGCCTTAAATATGAGCATGCTGGTATCTTAAGGCTGGCTGGGTATATGGTTCCGCAGTATGGAATAAAGAGCAGTAAACAGGGTTGTGGTTTGTCATTAGGGTTGTTCACTTCTATTCTGATTCCACTCCTCTTTGGGTACATAGTGGAAGTTACTTCCTTATTACCTAAACTTGGGTGTGACCATGCACTGGCTTTGGCCACTGTAATGCAAGAAGAGGTGATATGTGCCATTCATTACTAGGCAGAAGTCTTTAAGTGATAGCATGATTTGTCATGTTTATTTCCTTCTGCCATGTTGATTTTGAAACTCATATCAAGAAGGACTCTCCATCAGCCTGAGTTCTTTTATATGGGAAGAGCCTCCCTGCCAATCTTCTATTGATATACAGCATCATGAGAAATAAACCTTCATTATTTTAAGCCCCTGAGATTTTGAGGTATTTATTATTGCAGCATAACCTTGCCTATCTTGACTGATTCATCTAATTTCTAGGAAAGATCAATTCTTAAAGATAGTGAAGGCCAGAATGAGGCCACTGACATCAACCTGAGTGAATTCAGGGAACAATCTGAAGATGAGCAGATATAAGAAGCAGATTCCATTTATGGAGAAAGAAGAAGCAGGCAGAAATTAGGTGAGGGCATTAAGTTCCAAGTCAATGAAGCTGATGATTTGAAATTATTTTCCAGTTCTAGCAAGCAATGCAAATGACTCTGTGGACAGGTCAAGCAGAAGTCTGAGATATACACAGTGGGTGTTAAGATGGTTAAAATGGAGGTGGTTTCCTTTATGGTTACTTAGGAACTTGGATTTTCTATAGTGGAATCCAAATATCAAGGAAACAGTCTAACATACTTTCAGATATCATCCTCATTGACTAAGGCTTGGGGCTTGCCTAAGCTTTCAGTTGGTAGATCATCATTGTGACCAGCTGGTTAGGGGTAGAGCAGACAGGGCGTGAAACAAAGAGAGAGAATGTAATGGAGTCTATTTGATAATGTGATAATGTTTGTTCTAAAAAAGATACTTTCATTAAGTCAATTCTAGATTTCTGTTTCCCAGATCAAACAATAGCTGTTCAAGGAACATCATGGGTTATATTTTCTAAAATTGGTAGCCATCTTCCTTATTATTTTGTGAAGAGTGTGGAAGGGACTCACTTCTAATTTTCCACAAACTGTGGAACCTGAAAATAACATATTTTTATATGATTATTGTTAGTGTTGGTTAAATCTGAAATTGGTCCTTTGGATTAAATTTCCTAAAATTTCTAGCTCACGATGATTCACTATACAGTGTTTTCTGAGTAAATCTAAACATTAGAAAAAAAAATCCTACTACACGAAAAACTCTGATGAAAATTTACAGCTGTTTCACACTGAATATATTTAACCAAAGATGTCCCAATTAGAATAATTGTATATGAATTTATCCTCATTAAACAGTACTTATAATTTTCTAGCCTTTGGCTAACTTTTTGAAAATCTCTATCTTCTCTGGTTATAATTCCAATTGAACATATTAAGATAGCAAATTTCACAGAATTATGAAAAATCTATATATTTGAAATAGAAGTTTAAAACTTACTATGGTTTTCATTTTTTAAAAAATTCTTGGAAAGATAATGTAACTGAAAGGGAAAACAATACCCAAAATGAGAGTTAGGTCATGTATTTTGTTTTGAACAATTGATTTTTCTTTGGACTTAATGTTTGATATAATGATAGGCTGTGAGACATGGAAAGGGAGTATATGATGTATACTATCAACCTTTTTCATGTGTGTCTTCTCCTTTTATTTGTAATATTCAACATTGGGAGAGGATTTTAGGTGGATTCTGGCCACTTACCTATAGATGGTAATGCCAATATATTTTTTACATTCTAACCACCATCCAAGTGGGGATGGGAGAAAATTTTGAAAACTTGTGGGAAAAGAGTGAAGTCTCATGTGACTTAGTGGTTGCATTTTAGCTGCCCATGCCTTCTTTGTGGTAGACATATAAGTGTTTACTCTCTCATTGTGCTTGATTAAGAGTCCTTGGAGTATTAATGGTTCCTCCCATACTGTGTAGTTCTCTGATGTGGATGACGAACTCTGTCTAAACTTATACCCTGCCCCTCTGGATACCTTCTTCACCACGACCCCCATTCTCCCTGAACTACCTAGATAATTTGGTTTGGAGTTTCCTCAGATATCTAGTTACCAAGTGTTATCTAAGAAAGAGGAGCTGAGTCAACCCTACTTGTGTGGGATATTCATTTCTTCAGAGATTAGCAGACTGCTAACTTCATGTTTAAAGCTTCATGGGTTTGTTCACTGGGTCATATACTTTGTATTGTTTTTTTACTTCATTACGTCTTCCCTTCTTTATATTATTTTCTCCCCTATACTGTATTTGAGCTTATTTTACCATTCTTTTATAACTCTTTGAGATCAACATTTAGTTTATTAATTATTAATTTTGTGCCTTTTTGCATTTCTAATATACACAATTCCTTCTGAATATTGATTTAGCTGCATCCTACAAATCTGATACATTTAAAAATTATTTTCAAATTCAAAATGTTTAAAAATTTTAACATAAATTCTTCTTTAACTTAATGGATTATTTGAAGTATCCTGTCCAATAAAAATATAATGTGAGCCACAAAGGCAGCCACACTTGTGATTTAAAATTTTAAACTTTGAATCACAATATTTCTTAGTCCTTTGGTTGTGCTCACTGTGATGCCTTGATACTGGTACCCCAGATTCTTGGATGTGGCCTTGTCCTGCTTCTTATTAGCTCCATCGTTTTGCCCATGATCTTGTTAATTCCTCTAACACTCCTGCCATTAACCTTTTTGGATTCAGAGTGTCTGATCTTGATTCTGTCAAATCCTTACCTCCACTGTGCTGCAAGAACTATCACCCCCTGAAACTCAGGCATCCTCAAGCATTTGGAGACTCCTGTACAGAATATTTAGATCCCTTTTCCATTTCAGAACAAGACATATATTTTTAATCCTGTATAAATTACATTATATCACAAAACTTATTAGTTTATTCCTTCTCATGCTAGAGTTTATCTGTAATGTTCTTGGCCTACTGATAAAGCTTTCTGAAAGCTTCATGCAGTTGAATTTTATAAACTTGGCATTTCAGCAGCAGGATATATTTCTGATGAGTAAAAAGTGTCAGTTTTCAAAACTACTTGAGACATACACACTCAGCCTACGCCACATCTAATATTTTACAATACGCATTGGAAAATAATTTCCTCCATTAAGTCAAGCCTGCTCGATCTCTCATTTCCAACTAGGATAAGTGCATCTTAGTGCTAATGTGACAATTGGGACTGGCGACTCTACAGAAAATTTTTTTCACAACTATTTATGATTTATTTGCCTACAGTGTTCTTTGGAACAGAGAGGCAACTATTTGGGAAGTTGGACAGGCATGAGCTAACTACCAGTCTGTCCCCCAAAATAAAAACAAATATGGCATCAAGGAAATAGATGGTTAAACATAAAAAAGAGAGGAGAAAAGAAACCATTTTTTTTGGCTTTGGTACAACTTCCAATAACTATTGTATTTGAAAACTTCTTCATATATCATAGGCTTTCTCCCAGCTCACAGAAGATTCAGTGTCTTGGCTGACTGTTACTGCAGAATTTCTGAAATATTGATAGAGAAGGGCAGTCCTTTACTATACAGATATAGAAACCTTCAATCTTAAATTAGGCAACAGGTCCTTTCCAGCATTTACTGGTATTTTGATTGCAAGCACTACCCTAGAAGAAATAAAATTTAGTGTCAGAATGAGAATGAATTATGGTAAAAAAAATCAGGAGAGAGAGAGAGAGGGATACAGAGAAAGAGAGAGAGAAAGATTTATTTTGCACTAAGAAAAGGTGTAAACTGGTTAGAATTAGGGGAGTTGAGAATGTCCCTTTAAACTGTGGTACTGCAATCGATCTCTGTATGTTTTCTGGTATTCATCCCTTTGAAAGGAGAATGAGAGCCAAGATCATTGGCTGTACCCTGAAGCTGTCACATCTCAGTACTGAAAAGGTACAGTGCAAGTGCATTGAAACAGTCTTTAGTTTTCTATTCCGTATCGCCAAGAGCTTTGAGAATGATGAACCAAGTGAATGCTTTTTTTAGGGCTGAGATACAGATCCCTCCAATCTGACAGCGTTGCAGCCTCCGGAGTGAGAAAGCAGCAGCAGCAGCAGCAGCAAAAGCAACAGCAGCAGCAAAAGCAACAGCAGCAGCCCAGCTGAAGTCCAGTAGAGGAGACCTGATCCCTAGTTCATCCTGAACTCCACCGGGGAACGTGCACTGTCCAGGGTCCTGAAACATGAACCAAACTGCCAGCGTGTCCCATCACATCAAGTGTCAGCCCTCGAAAACAATCAAGGTAGGACCCAGGTTTTCTCTCTTCTCTCTGCTGCTGTGCATGTATGTTCATTAATTTACCTAACACATGGGCATTGGTATGGCAGGGCACTGACAGTGGCGATACCTAGTTGGTTTGAGTTTGAATTGAAGGTGGATCTGAGTAAAGTGTTCGGTCCTGTTTGTATGTGTACATAGACAGGAGAGAGTAGTTTGCACTAAACGATGGTTTTACCTTGATGACTTTGGCTTTTTTTTGACTGAGGGTCTATCAGCGGTATATTTCAGAAACAAAGTTTAGTGAGCTTCTAGAAGAGTTTCTAATCTATGTCAGTTTTTCTGATGGAATTGGGAACAATTTGCAAGCTGCTGGAAACAGATAATGTTAAATTGAATACAGGTTTTATTACAGTGTTTCATTGTCATATGGATTTGGGACATCTCATTCTTTCCAAAGAAAAGTGCATCCTTCATTTTGAGTGTTGAACTGGTGGTTATATTGAAGTGATTGTTATAAAGAGTATAAAAGACTTGGAGGGAGTATAAAAACATATGTTCTTATGTATGCCACCATACAAGTCAAAAACAGTGAGGTGATTGGAGACACTCTTTAATACAGGTGCTTGTTTTAAACTTGAGGCGTTTCTGACATGGTTAAATGAAAAGGACCAAGCTCAGAATTTTACTGTCCTGTTTTAGTATTAAGTAATGTTTCTGTCATTCTCCTTGTTCTTGTTTGGGATGTTCTTACTCCCAAGGAGACTTATAAATAACCAGGTTTCTACTGAAGGATTGACTTTAGCTTGCCATTTATCTGTATTAGATTACTATCTGCGTGAGTACTTTGCATCTGGGGAAAGTAATGGGTTCCTCTGGAACTCTTTTATAGAAAAAACTGATAACCTGATGGATCAACTTTTGTTATTACAATCTCTGATTTCCATGCAATTGCATACCTTTTATTGAGGTTCCAAAATTTGAGAAGACTGATTTTATTATTACATTATTTTGGGGTTATATTTCAGGGCTTTGAAAATACTGCATAGACTGCAATTACAAAAGGAATATAATTTACAGCAATAAGTCTGTTTCTTATGAACTTACCTACCCTCTGTCAGAGTCCTCCAGTGATAAATAGACCACAAAATGAACACTTTATTTCATTGATCTGCAATTATTTTTAAAAGCAATGAGGTCTCCAGGATATATCAAATGATGCATAATTAGACCCCCATCATAATAAACATACAGTGTTAACTGAAATGATGAAGAACCTAAATTATTGGGATAACTTACACCGTCTCTAATTGCAAAAGCATAATATCAATATTTTTCAGCATTGGATTTTCTGCACTGTGTCCAAGTTTAGAAATAAAATATTGGGTTTTAGGATTTAAATTTTTCTCTGTATGTCAGATTCCCACATATGTCAATTACATAAGAATACTGTCACTGACAAATGCCAAAACAGTACATATATGATACTCTACATTGTGATATATAAACTCTAGTGGGAAATACGTGCTGTGGTCTAAGGTGGGGTAGAGTTACTCTGGCGATCTACCTTTGAGTATGCTTAGAAAACCATAAAATGGCTTGTGGTTTTCTGTTTAAGTGTTTGAGGTCATAGGAATCAAGTGTTTTGTTTGTCCTTTTGTGTATTGAGTAAGGACAAATGAATGCTACTTTCTGGGACTTAAAAATCACTTCCCTATTGGTGTTCTAGCATTGACTGCCCTCGGACAAACAGTGGAGGCAGAAAAAAAAATGTTTCTAGTGTCAGGTTTTACATCATCTTGCTGATCTTGCAGATCCTGGCTTTTCGTTCTAACTGCAGCCATTGAATTGAAATGAAAGGCATCATAAAATTGGACAACTCACCACTTAGCAATGTATTATATTAATGGCTTAATGAAGGAATCTTGAATCAAAGCTCTGGGTGGTTTGGTTATTATATAAGTTAAGTTCTTTTGTGCTTCCCCCCCCCCCGCCCCTTGATATTGCTCTGGGGAGCAAAAGATGTGTGATGTTCATAAAGTATATATAGTTGCAAGCATTGAACTATTAAGGGAGTAATTACTTGAGTATTTTCCAATTTGCAGTGGTAAAAGGGGATGAAGGGAAAAGCTCTCTTACTTCAAATTACATGCTCAATTATGAAACATTTATGGCTTTCGTAATTTATACTAAAAATGGCTATCTATATTTAGGTAATGCATTAGTCTATGAGCAAAATGCAGTAACAACTTAAGGAGAAACCGTTAAGAGGAGAGGTTTTTGGAAAGTTATGAGATATTGGAGCTCAAAAGACTCTTTGAACTTTTAGAATCTATCTTGTTTTAAGTGTGGTTTTTTAGAGTTAATTTTTTCTCACTTTTAGAGGTACTATCTGAAAATTTTAAATAAAACTAACTCCCTTATGGAATCTGGTTGGCCTGCAGATAATGATAAATGACCCACTTTGGGGCTCTAGAAATATCCAGATACTTAAGAACTCGTAAATTGTTCCATTTTGAAATTCTAAAACCTCTGGGGAATTTTCCTCCATAGTGCAGTGTAATAGACCTCTAGGCAGTTGTTTCCCATTGTCAGTATAGTAAATGCTGGCTGCCCCTTCTCTTGATAGTTTAACCACTGCTAAAAAGAATGCAATGGGAATGAACAAAAATGAATTGTACTGGCTAAAAATAGCTTTAAAGGCCAAAATGTGTAGGCGGACAGAGAACAGGTGTGTGTGTGTGTGTGTGTGTGTGTGTGTGTGTGTGTTTCCCCACTTGACGTTTAAAACATAATGATATCTGCAGTGGGTCAAAGTTAGCAATTATTGCCAATGAAGGCTATTTGTGGTTATGGTGGTAACAGAGTTGGAGAAAGAGGGATTAGGTGGAGTCATAATGTGATGAAATGGTTAACATTATTCAGGTGGCTTGACATTTGTTTTTTGTCATTCTGGCCATTAGCCAACTGAACTAGTCCCTGACACATTTTTCCTGATGTGCTTGAGCAGGTGTTTTATTATAGTCAAAACTGATAAGTGAGAAGAGAGCAGAGGAAGTCAAATAAAGGTGCCAGGCATGTTTTCAGATCACTTTGGATGGATTGTTGAATGCAATGCATTCATAAAGCCCTCTCCCATTTTAGAACTTGTAAAGTGATGAAGCTTTTCCTGAAATGATTGCAGATCTTACCGTCAATGTAGAAGTACTCTAAAAAAGGATCTTTCATTCTGAGATCTGTAATGGAAAGTTTTAAGGACTATCTGGGAATGCTAAATACAGATCTAATCTTGGCTTATTGTAAACCTGATTTCTCAAGAATTGTCCCCACCTTGGACAACAAACTTGTTTTTTTCCCTCCCCTATCTTGCCTTCTCTTGGCTACACTGAATGCAAATCAAATCTTCCAGTCAAATCTCTGGACTTAGTTTGCCTTTTTTTCCAGTGGAATTGGAAATTTAGAACTTTGCCTAAAAAATATGAGAGAATTTTAAAATTTCTTTCATATATTAATATAAATCGAACATTCTAGATTTATATTAAAATATGTCTAAGAGTAGTAGAGGAAATCCTCCATCCTTATTTTGAAGTTAGAAGTTGGGCATAAATTATCTAGGGTTGGTGATTCCTGGATCAGGAATCATATATATTTTATTATGGTAACTTCCAAATATAGTAAACAATATTACTTTATTTTTCCCATCTAGTGATCTTTTCATATCAGTCTCTCTCCTTCCCTTTCCCCTTTTCAAGACTTGCCTGGTTTATTCTACTCCTACCTTCACACCCAGGTTCCCAGTCCTATGTAGAAAAGGATCCCAAGGTCTAAAAGTCTTAGTTTCATTCTATTCCTACTGGAATAGCTGAACGCTTTTACAAAATATATTTGAACAAGTCTTTAGGATTTTCCTTGTCTTTGGAGTAGAACGTCTATGAACAGGCAAACTCTTTTCATCATAATTTTGACTGATTTTTATACTGTAATATTAAAATGTTATTATGCTAGTAAAACCTTTTTACCCTACCACCTCTAACCCCCAGCCCCGTTCAAAATTATGGTATAAGAAACAGGGAATAAAACAAAATAAAAGAGAATGAAAATTCTATAACAAATAATTTTTGTTAAACCTGTGGGCTTGAGGGTGTGTGGTGGTTAGAAAATGATTTCTGTCTTTAGCAAATTGGTATTTTGCAGTGTGACACTGTGATGAGTTGGCATGGTAAGACTGACTTGGAATTACACCAACTGGCATCTCAGTGATTGTTAATTCCACACCCCTAGCCTAAAGGATGGGCACCACATCTGTATTTCACATGGTACTTGAGCTGGTGTTGCAGTTGAGTCTTAGAGTGTTCCATAATTATATAACCAAATTACATCCACAAAAATTTAAAAATGCAAAAGCATATAAGAAAAAACCCTCCTCTTTATGTCATCACAATATACAAAATGTAACCCCCCAAATTTTACTATTATATGAAATTCTAAGTGCAAAGATTATAATAGACTTCTGAATTGTATCTTTCTTAGAGATCCGTCTTGGTCCTAATCCTGAGGACTTTAGTCATAAGGAAAAAAAAGAAAGAAACTTTATTAAATTATGATCTCAACACGGACTCAGACACTCAGCACGGACTCAGACTAAAGAAAAAGTCATCATCTGTATTCAGTGACTTCTACAGTTCCACTTGGCAAGGAACATACTTTTTTTTTTAGCATTAGGAGACTGGGTCATTCTCTTAAGTGGTGTTGTTTGGGGAAGCCAGAGAGAAGGCTTACAAAAAATTAGAATGAAGGATCTTGTGTGTGAGAATTTTTTTCCTCTCTCTCAGAAATGGTCTATCTCTTTTTAATTTTTCTGACACAGCTTCCCATATGCTTAGGCAAAAATAACAGCCGGTGATAAACATGAATAGGACCACAAGTTAGAAATTCTGCTGATGACCAATTTATAGTCGTTTACAATCTGAATTTACTGCCAAGTATTTAAACTTTAAAAGATTATAGGGCAATTTTATTTTAAATAACTATCAATTAAACTGTTTTATAAGGAAGTAGTAAAGGTTTATGTTTTCTTTTTAGTAAAGAGTGACAATGTTATAATGATTGGCCAGTTTTTGTATTTTGTTGGCTTTTTTCTTAATAAAATAGAAAAAAACAGTTTCTCTTTTAATTTGATATTTATAGCATTTAAATAGCAACTTTTACTTCAAAGAAGTATTGTCATATAATATTTTATTGAGGTAAATTTGAAAGATTTTAGAAAATACTTAATACTTCATTTTCTAGAAACCCATGTTTTGGTCAGATAGTAAAGGCATTCTCGATGATAAATTTGTGATGACAAACCACTCTTTGTCACTGAAAAGCTGTTGTTCTACAAATGTAGCACAGAATAAATAAGCTCAGGTAATGCTTCTTAAAGCATCATCCCTGAGCCAATAGCACCAGCATCCCCCGTGGACTTGGTAGAAATGCAAATTCCTGGGCTCTACCCAGACCTAATCAATGGAAAACCCTGCGGGTAGGGCCCAGCAATCTGTGTTTTAACAAGCCCTCTGGGTGATTGGATATGTATTAAAATTTCAGAAACACTGAGCTAAAAGAATACAAAATAAGGCACACTTGTGCTATGATCCACCTGTAAGATTTGACTGTTTGGGTATCATAGGTGGAGTCTGAAGAACTTTAGAATGATACTTAAGGTCATTAAATAACATGAATTCTATGAGAGCCGAGATCTCATCAGGTTCATCTCTTCTATCATTCACAGGGCTTATTTGATACAAAGCCCTGAATACAGTAGACATCAAATATATATTTGTTGATTATTAAATGACTGCAAAAGTCTATCAGCTCTAAGATGAACTAAGTCAATTTTTAAAATCTTGTTTAATAGGTAAGCAGGTTGGAAGCCTTGCTCTCTCTTTTAAATTCATAGCAAGTTTCTCAAAAACATGTATTCACATTTTGTTTGGCTTTTGATGGTTCTGTTCTCTGATTTTGGTTTGAGGCCATCTGGTAGTCAACACTTTTTGGTAACTAGGGAGATCCACAGTCACACTAAGCCGAAAGTGTGCTGGGTAAGTGTCTTCCTTCTTGCCAGCTTCCTCTGAAACTTGGCAAAACTACGGTAGGCAGGAGTGTCACTATGGCCTTTCCCCCTCTCTTCATGAATACTCTTTAGCCCTTGGATATAGGCCACGTTGGTAGGATATAATTGGCAGCACTATACCAAAATTAATCATCATCTTCAACCCTGACCTCCCATTGACAGAACTAGTGTGGTGTTCCAGTAGCAGAACTAGATTTAAGCTGGGTGATAAGCTTTGAAATAAAGAAAGTTTACCTTCTGAACAGGCTTATTTCTTGGAAATTCTTCAGAATTTTGTTTGGTTTTTACAGTTACCATTGGGAAGAAAGATCAAATGCACACAGCCTACCCTACCACCTGTGAATGGAGTGGAAGGCAGATTGGTTGAGTTTTCCTTTGGAGGGTCATCCTTAACTTGAATTCTCACTTCCCCAATACCACCATGAATCATGTGATCTTAGCTAAGGCAATTAACCCTGTCAAGGCTTTTCTTCCCACTAACAGAAGGGCAATAAACTTAAATTACCTCCCCCCAAAAATGCTATGTAAGTGCTTTGTATTATAATTTGTTCTAGTAGCAATTTTTAACGGATATGACATTTTCATAGAGAGGTGTATAGTGAGAATCAATTTTTATGACATAAAAGCTGAGAATTTTATTTGCAATTATTATTAACTATAATGAGGATAAAACTCATTTTGAAGTCACCAGGGAGCTGAAAAGTATCTTCTAATATTGTAGTAACATGTGCAAGATTTCATCATGAACCTGTACCAGAAAAGTAGGGAGAAAAGGAGACGGAGTTTAAATGACATCTAAAGGACTGATTAATTCAACAAAAAATGCAATCACTCATCCTGGTGCTGTGCGACAAAAAACGGAAGATACCTAGGGTAGCTGCGTGGATTGTACATTGACTTGAGGAGATATTTTATCATGATATGGATACAGCCTTCCTACTACCTCTGTGCTCACTGTTTCCTTTGTCTCATCTCATTCCACACAATGGTCCTTTTAACAGACCCATATTCTTACCTGAAATTTCATACAGAATTTTCTCAGTGAAAGTTCTCAGACTCCTCTAGGCAAGCTGTCATAGTCTCTAATTATCTGTGTTCTCACATCATCTTCTCTGTACCTGATTAATAACAACTCATCTTCTGAGTTATAATTATTTGTTTCCATATAAGTCTCTCTACTAGCTCTTAAAGGAATCTTAAAGGGTCTCTATCTTTTATTTTTTGTACTTCCGGTGTCTAGCCCAACAGCTGGTGCCTAGCAGGTGCTCAGTTAAGATTCTCTGAATGAAAGAACAGTCAAAGAAGGTTATAAACTCCTTTGTCTTCCCAAGAGATGCAGCCTGACTTCTGGGTTCAGAAACATGCTAATTCTCCTTGACCCACGCAGAGCTAAAGGTTTTACTTTAAAATATGTAAACAACATTTGGAGAGATGACAAAGGGGCCGCACAGCTTTTGACAACATGTATGCTAGTCCTCTTGGGGATGAGTGGTTTCTGTAAGTCAAAAATAGGTTTCATATTATGAGTGTCTTTCTACATTAGGGTTAAGGAAAGTCTGTATCCAAACAGAGACACTCTCTGTCCCTGTTTTGGGGCTCGTGTTAGCATAGCAGACACTAGTTGCTGCTGATTTTAATGGATGGGTAATTTCCAAGACCAATCACTGCTGCTGGATTGAAAAACACTACTTCTCGCAACTTTGGGTTCCAGGATTTGGCCTAAAGAAAAATGAATTCCACTTTATTTTAATGGAAAGTAAATAGCATGAGAGTACTTATTGTACTTAATAGATGGGCCCTTTACTTTAATATTTCTTTTTTGAGACAGTGAAAGAATTAGGGCAGAGAGACTATGCAAGACAGATATTCTTAATCAAGGAAGGGCAGCTATGGTAAAATTTTTCCTTTATGTATGTTCTCTGAAGGAACTAAATCCAGTGAAAGGACAGACTCAAGAAACGTTGATTTGTGATCGGTGAGCACAGTATGATGTGATGGATAGAGACTTGGACTGACTCTTTTCATTGTTTCAGTCATTCAACATCTAGTGAAAGAGGATTTAAATGTGAATAGGGTGATAATACCTGTTATTAAGAAGTACAGCCTAGGATACAAATTAATACAATTATAATATAAAATGATAAGTGCTAGATGAGGCCAATGCAAGATTTTGGGGGAGCATTCACAGAGTTCAAACCAGAATTCTACATAGGAGTTAGATTGATGGAAGAAAATATTCCAGGCACAAAGAAAACATGTGTAAAAGATGCAGAAGCAAGGCAATGCAATTCTGATGAAAGCATTGTTTAGTTGAAACTGACTATATTATAAGGTGCAAATAATTAGGAGTGAAAAATGAGGTTGCAAATACATATGGGAGGGCTGAAAGTACTGTTTTTCAGAATGTGACTGTATTCTGAGGGCAAAGCTTAAGGGCAAAGAGTACGAAGACAAGATCACGAGATTTGAATTCAGGATCCAATTCTGTGACCTTGGGAAGCCTTCCTGAGGTCTTTAGGTAGAAAGTGAAGATGGTGACACATTCCTGGTCCATCTTTCAGGATAATCCAAGTATAAGATATTATTAGCCAGACAGGTGTTACTGAAGGTAAATCTTAGTAAGAACAAAAGATTTATTCATTAGCTTGATTTAGTACCATGCAAGTTTATGAACTCTAATGACAGCTTGTCTTTAAAGGCTTTAGTTTACTGGTAGCTTTTTAATTTAAAAAGCTTTTTTTGAGTAATGACAATCATTGGGCTATACCAAAACTTTTTGTCTTTACTATTTGAATATTATATACAGATAACCGTTTTCCTGGTATTCTGGTTGCTAACTGTCTTTTCAACAATGCCCAATGACATATGAATGGCCTCTGTTAGTGACATTAGATTTTAGTATAACGAATTCCTGGAAATTTCAGAGGTAGAGGTGTGAAAGTTCTTTTCTTGCTAGTCTCCTAATTATACATTAAGCCATGTGTTGTCTTTAATACAGATACCTTTGGTTTCTTGAAGGATTAGTTCCAAAGGTCTCTCTCAAAGGCTCACACTTTTTCAGAGAAGACAGGGAAGATTAAAGTACATTTGATGTGCTACAATTCCGCAGCCATAAAATTTGAGATGTTTCTTACAGATGCTGTACTCCGGATTCTCACTTTGCAGACAAAAAATCTGAGGTTTAAAAAGGGAAGTTAGGTGAGGTGAGAGTTGTTCCTTTCATCCTTTTAAATAGGAGACACACACACACACACACACACACACACACACACACACACACACACACACACACACACACAACCATCCTGCATGATTGTCTCATGATTAATACTTGGTATGGCTATGGTCCTTTGAGGTCTGGGGTAAGTTAAAGAATATGTAGATTTTATTTATCAAGGTGCTTTTAGCTGAAAGTATTAGAAAATAACAAAATTCTATATGACTTGGTTAGAAGAACCAGAAAAGAATAGTAATTTCACAAAATGAAAAGTCCCTTGGTAGAGCACTTCAAGAGTTAGTTAATTTGGTGCTCAAATAGCTCGTCCCGGGGCCCAGGCTCTTTGCACCATCACACTTTGTCTTTCTCAGACTAGCTGCTTCAGTTCCATAATTGGCGTGCAGACCTGACAACTGACAACTGACCAGTGGACAAAGAGAAGTTTCTTCCTTTGAGTTTCGTTTTAGGAAAAAGTCCTACACATTATTTCCCCTCAACTTTTCTTGCCTAGAATTGTCTTATGCCAGTTCCTTACCCATTGTGCTTGACGATGCATATGGTTAAGTTGAGGAAGTAGAGGTGGTGGCTAACCAAATAAACATGGGGTTCTGTTAGAAACAGGGAGGTTAGACGGTTTTGAAGGAGGAAAAAATATGCACCACAGAGATCAGCAAGAAGGATTTTAGAATTTGATGGACATGGAATGTACACCATACTGTGAAAGACAGATAATGCCATGGTCTAAGAACTGTTTCAACAAAGATGTAACAAACTGAAACACAACACTGACTCTGTCTCATGGCAGAGATACCTTCCATCACTTTGGAGCAAAAGGGTAGGAAGAGAGGGTCCCAAGATTGCCTCATTTGGGTAGCCTTATCTCCTTTGATATTAAATGACTCAGTAGCCAATCACTTTTTTTTTTTGTAGCCAATCACTTTGCATTGTGTTTTCATTTTTTTTTTCTATTACAGAAATTTAATTCTTAGTTTACTTCTCAAAACAAAAATTTTAGTACCATGTAATTTCACAGGTAAATTCTAATAATCAATACAGAAATAAGTTATTTTTTCAAAAATTTTTTGCTAAATTTTGAAGTGGAGAGGACCCTTCTCTACTCATTTCATCTGATCATTATTGTACTATTATTATAATACAGTTGTTTTTTGGACATTTTCTCAACATTTAAAAAATTCTCTTTGAATTTCTTTTTAAAATAGCAGTCTAAATCTTTTTTTCAACTTTGAAATATTCTGTTTTTTTAAATTAATTTTTATGGGAGTATAGTTGATTTACAATGTTGTGTTAGTTTCTGCTATACAGCAAAGCGAATCAGTTATACATATATATATATGTGTATATATATATATCCACTCTTTTTTAGATTGTGTTTTCATTTTTCACACATCATTGGGCTCTTTTCTTTTTGAGGAAGATGAGGGGAACTGGTGATATTTTTTATCATATAATTAGGGTTGCTCAAGGCCTATTACAGCAACCTCTTCTTTGGTACCTCTAAGGACTTGGAGCCCTTATGCCTCCAAAGTTGAGAGGTAACATAATAACTGTGATTAGATGTACAGTTGAAACTGTGGTAGCTGGAGATAGCATGTCCCATGTAAAGATACACCAGAACAAAGTCCACTCCCCTTCCCCACGAAATATCTTGGAGAGGTATTTATGATGGGACACTACGACTACGTGGAATCACACCAAAAATAATTTTTCAGGGAGCTCAGTATCTCTGGTTTGTAACTCTGGCTGTGTGATGTTGGTAAATATTGTGGATTTAATTACCAGATGCTGAACACCAACAGACATGTCTGGCACCCAGACTTCTCCCTTGATCTCTATCCTCAGATGTTGCTCTTTCATATAGATGTTTATAGATGTTTCACATAGATGTGTAACAGGCATTATAAACTTATCACAGTAAAATCAGAACTTGTGATACTTGCTGACTACCCTTCTTTCACCTAACATCATTACATGAGTCCACCATCTTCTTTTCAGAGATTCAAACCAAAAACCTGAAGATTATTTTTTCCTCTCTTCTCTTCAGTCCACCATCCAATCCATCAAAAGTCCTGCCCATTCCACCTCCTAAATGTATCTCCAGTCTAACCTCTTCTCTTCACCTCCACCAAGATCCCCCAAACTGCACGCACATGCACATTTCATCTGAGTTATGGCAACAACTTCAAAGGACTCCTGACTTCCAGCAGGCCTTACCGCTGTTAATTCTCCACTCCCCAGCCGAGTGGTGGTTTTAAAATATGACTCTAATCACTTTGCACTCCTGGTTTAGATCTTAACATTGCTTTTAGAAAACAACCCCAGGTCCTTAACCTTACCCTGATGACCCTGCATTGATCTGGCCTCTGTTCTTCCCTATGACCCTACTGTGTCCCATTCTCTCGCCCCAACTTCACCCCATGATTCTCCAGCAAAACTGGCCTCCTTTCTGAGCCTAAAACATTGTGAGCTCTTTGCCGTACCATGGTCTCTGTGCTTCTTTTCATTGTCTAAGAACTCTTTTTCCTGCGACTTTCCATAGCACCTTTCTGGTTTCAACTCAGGCCACTTCTGATGGACTCTGCCCATCTAGGTTGTGGTCACCCCTATGTTGGTGCCGCAGAAGCTCATAACCAAAAGTGGCGATTTTCTTCTGTTATTCCCATAGTGCCTCTCCCAAAGTCTCCAACCCACAGGGGAGCGAGGCACTCTTCCTTCTCTGAAAGGAAGAGTGCCTTCCTTCCTTCTCTTAATCTTTGTTATATTCCCTGTCAGAACCCTTGTAGAAAAGGGTTTTACTTCATAAAAGAACCTTTCTAGATTCTGGTTTCCCATTCTTTCCTAATCACTATGTTAGTTCAACAAATATTTAGCGACTATATAATAAATACCACGTTGCACAGATGAGGGTACCATAAAGCATAAGACACAGGACCAGTCTTTAAGAGGAGTACATTCTGGCTTCTTTTCTCCTCTTCCTTTGCCTGGGATGAAGGAGGAGGACGCGGAAAACTAAGTCCTTGATGACAGTACAGCATGAATGTCCTCTGGGAGATCGGAGAATGTGCACCGTTCTCCAGTTTGATTGAAGGAGTAAAATTTGAACTGATTCTTGATGGGCAAGCAATAGTAATCTTGGTGAAGAATATGGGAGAAAGGGACATTCCAGATAGTGGAATGTGCAAAGGCACCCTGGTAAGGGACAGCCTGACCCCGACCACCATAATTATGGCCAACATTACCATTTTGAGATACTCACAGCTCTAGGTGCTTTTATGGGATATTTCTAATTCCCACGATGACTAAGCAAGGAAAGGGTTATTATTCTTATTTCATAAATAAGAACTTTAATTTGTCCCAAGTTTCTGAGACCATAAGAAGTGGAGCTCATATTTGAACCCTGATAAGTTTGTTACAAAACTTGAGCTGACAGCTCGGGTTTCCTGGCTTCTATTTCAGTGTTCTCTCTGCTCTCTCATGCTCCCACAAGCTCTACGAAGCTGGTTGTTGGTATCCAGGGTCCTCTGCTGTTTTAAGCCTCTAAATCAAGGTTTACTGTTTTTCCCACAGGAATGCCCTCTGTCCCTCCTTTTCGCCTGTCTGGCAGATAATGCCATTGTGGACTCTTCACAGGCAATTCCTCTCCTCTCTGTAGCTTTGCCTCTTCCTCACTCTCTTGCCTTTCTATATACTTATCTTCTTATCCTCTCACTTCACCCTCTTCCTTATCCTGTCGGCCCTTGCCCTTACAACCGAGCTAGAGCCGAAATGTAGGGTCCTCGAGGCAAAGGTGGTATCTCATTTGTTATTATGACCGTAGCGTTTAGTACCATTCCTGACATGAAGTGAAAACTCAGAAAGGGCTTGCTGAATGAATGAATGAGTAAGCAAAGGCCATCTAACATGGAGAATGATATGTTACTGCTCCAGAATATTCTTTATAATATTAATGTTTCCTTTCATTTGATATATAGTCACATGGCTCTCATTCTGGGTGAAATGTAAGTATGAGAAAAGAAGCCAATTATGTTTGTGCTTTTTTCAAAGAATTTTCTTCCCCCATTGTGTGTGTGTGTGTGCATGTGTGTGTGCATGTGTGTGTGAGAGACACACACAGACAATATGAGAGCTGAGTTTTTAAAATGTAAATATGGGTGAAATTGGCTTATTGCTAAGTTCTTTCATTGGTGTTTAGATGAAAAGATTTTAAAGTCATTTCAAATGTGGAGAAATTATTTTTTTGAGAATGGGAATTTTCCATAAGAAGAAAATATTTTCTGAGCACCTACTCTGTGCTAGGACCTCTTTTACCAGCAAATTCATTTATTTTTTACCTCTTTGCTGCTAAGGAAGTAGTGGGAACCTGTATTTTAATTAGCTGATCTTAGTCAAGCCCTCTGCATTCAGCGTATCTTTTAACATTACAGGGACGACACGAGCCTTATTCTGCCAAAAAGTATTAAGGGCTTAAGGATCTGAGTGAGGAACATGTAGAGTTGGGCCTTGACTTCATAGTTCAGGGTCTTTCTGTTATACCACATGGTAATATTGCTTATAGAAAACATATAATTTAAGGGATCTTTATTCTAAAACATGTAAGCACTTGATTTCCCAGGCAGTCATTGCATGCTGACAGATTTGTCTTTGCAAAGTCTCACATTTTCACAATCACCACCATATTTATGTCCTTTTCATGTATCACTAATGGATGGGGCCAATTTGGAAACAGGAGAACTGGGAACCCAGGATTCAATGCAGGAGAAACATTACAGAGTCCAGAAAGTGTATCTGATGGGAACACCAAATAGGACATAACAACATCAACTAATTTCCGAGGATAGCTTAGGGCCTGGGAGAGACTGGACATTCAGGAACAAGATGAACAGGATGAACAGTGATTTTTAGGTCCATTTGCAGTAACAACCCAAGCAGAGGAGTCTGTAGCAATCTGGGCCTAACTAGAGCCAGAATAAGAATATTAACAACAGCAACCATGACAGTGTTCTAAATATTTGCAGAACATTTTTAGATAGCTTCTTACTGACTGTCAACTACAATGCTGTGAAACACATATACTTATTATTGGTAGGATATGACAAAATGAAGAAGGAAATATGTGGTGTTGGAATAAGGAAAATAGCAGTATGTAATGAAGTATGAATATACTACACAGTTTTGTAAATTGCAACAGATTTTGGAAAGGCAGCTGCTAAGGAGTGTAATTGTAATTGTTAGGCAAATATTTGGAGCATTTAAAGTACTTGGCTAAATTTTTCCTCATCAGCAAAATAGGCAAAGGAGGCAACTTGTGTTCTGGAGACCACTGGAGTGTGATAGGCTAAGGGCACATATGAAGCTAGGACCAAGCTAGGCAAAGATAGCAACAAATATATCGCACTGCGCATGCTCTGTTCCTGGCACTATGGTTATAGAGGCCAAGTTCTGCTGATGTTGGTACAAGGTCCATCAGCAATAAGAAAAGCCAAGAAAGCCAAGGGTGGATATAGAAAACAGCTGATAGAAGTGGGGCTGTCCATGTCCTATTCAGCTCCATCTTGGGGGGAAGATTTGAGAAAGAATTTGAAATGAGTTTGTGGAATAGACCTAGGAGGGTAGTCTTGGGTAAATAAATAAACACTGAATGTTCAGATGATATCAGAGACTGTGTATCTGTTCTGGCTTCCACTGAGACTCTGTCAGTCAGTGCAAATCAATTTAAGATTTCTTTGTCCACTTGGTTTCACTCGATCTCAGTTGCTCTAACTCCAGATTTCTCAACCTTGGCACCATTGACACGTTGGATCAGATCATTCTTCGCTATGAGGGCTGACCTGTGCACTGTAAGATGTTTAACAGCATCCCTGGCCTCTACCTGTCAGTAGCACTCTCCCCAGTTATGACTAAAAGGTCTCCAGATATTGCTCAGTGTTCTCTGGGAAGCAAAATTGCTCCTGGTTGAGAGCCACTGGCCTAACTGGTAGCCATTGCTACAGGTGAGAGAGGGCTTTGAGAGTAAATGAGGCTCCTTCTGGTCTCATGGATCTTTTGAATTGAGAGTCGCTGTGCCACTCTATCCCTGGGCCGTTCTGACACGGAGGATGGTTGAGCCACCTGAAGGGCAATCAGAATATTGAATAATTATCATCTGAGGTTTATAGATAAAGGGATTCAGTCAGAGAGCTAGAGATCTGTCCCCACATCACACGGAGGAACTGATACTTGAACCCCAATTATAACACTATGCCCCATCTCTTTTCTCTATAACAAGTGGCTTTTATCCCAGGCTTTGCAGATTCCCCAAACCTTAGGTACTGAGGGAAAGGGGAAATAGATAGGACTTTGGGTCCTCCTGCACTTCCACCCATCCCTAGTTTTACCTTGGCCACAGCAGCATTACTATCACCATCCTATGTTGATAATGGTTTTATTTTTCTACTAAAATAATAACAGATAAAATCCTCTGCATTATCCTTTACACAGAGAGAAGCTCAACAATATTTCTTACTGTTTTCAAGAGTAAGGCAAGCTGAGGCTGCAGGGGTATTAAGTTTGCTAACCTACAAGGTAGAAATTTAATAGGGACTGGGACCCAAAAAGGCCGTTTTCTTTATCCATTCTTGGTCTCTTTCCAGAAAAAGTCATCCTGCCTCCATATTTCACTTTTCTAGGCTATCCTGAATTATTGTGCCAGAGTTATCTTTTGGCAGAGACTTGAGAAATTTTACCCCATTCTTGAGAATCTAAATTCTCATCCTGCTAACATCTTGCTTGGCAATCTTCAAATTCTATATTAATCCAGGAATTTCTAACTCTCCCCTTTTTCATAAAATAGGGATCAGCTCCGGGCAAGAGAAACACAGCTTGACAACTCACATCTCTGGTATCTGCCTGTCATGATATCTGAAAATCTACATTTAGAGATCGAGTTTGTTAAATGAAGAGATTGACTTCTGCAGTTATCATTTTTCTTAAAAGCAGATGAACTCGAAAATTTTGACATATGTATATTTTGTCAGCCAAAGACAAACCATCTATTTTGGGAGGCAATATTGCATACTTGTGAATTGTGTGCTTTGGAATGTGTGCTTTGGAGTTAAACTGCCTCAGTTCACATTCCAGGTTGCCACTTTTAGCAATATTATCTCAGACTAGTCTTCTAAATTTTTATGAACCTCCTTTTCTCCTCTGTAAGGTGGGGTGATAATGCTCTCTATATTGGAGTTATTGGAATTAAATGAGATAATATATGTAGAGCATTTTAAAAAATACTCAAAAATAATTTCCAGTTCCATTGTTATTACTACGTTATTCCCAGGGGACCATCCTGCATGCATATTATAAATTAAAGAAATCATTGATAAGAACAATATTGGAGGTTATCTTGGCAATTTCACAATCTTCTCTGAGTTATCAGAAAACAAAGGTTATAATGAATAGATCAATAAAAATATAACTTCAGCAAGGAAAAATGATATTAAATGAATTATAATATATTAAATCATCCCAATAAAAATCAAATTCTTACTGTAATAAGCCAGTAGAGCCCCTGTAGTAGACATTTTAAAATGTGATATACTTTTCTCCCTATTATAAATTCGGTCTTAAGTGGATTGGTAGGCGTCTAGTGAAGTTTCCACTGTCTTGTTTGACTATTTCCAGAGGACCAAGGATACCTGAAAGGGTGCGTTTTGCCTTATACGTTAAAGAGAACTTTAAAAAAGAAGTGTGAGGGTCACTAGACGTTATATCAAGTATTTGATATTTTAGATACAAAAAAGTCTTAGAAAAACTAGATAATTAACATATTTACCTAAATAAGTGTTGTCTGACTAACCATTTTATCATATTCTTAATCCAGATCTTAGAAATAGAAGAATAGTGTAGTCAAATCGCTATTACCTTTACTAATTGAGTAAATTCTAGAAATGTTAAGAAAAGTATAGCGCAGGAGCTAAATCAATGTTTGCAGAATGAACGTTGAAAACTTTTGGTTCTTAATGGTTGCCCTTCCCTACACCATGCATGTTCTTACTGTTGCTATGACCTTTTCTGTTAGCCAGCTGGACACTGTCACACAACATGTTAAATGCACCACTGGGTGATGTAACCAGTGATTTGGGCATTATGCCAAGGCAAGTTTTGCTCTAGGGACCTAAATTATTAATACTCATGTCACTGATTTTATTACCCTGTGGTATATGTTACATGCTGCTTGACAATATTTGTCGTAAGAAGTAGACTTTACATAGATCTAGAAAGACCCAGATCTATATGAGATCTCCTTGCAGAGACTGGTGTCAAAACATTCTATGAAACCTGGGAAAATCATGTATTTCTTCCTTTTTTTCTTGCCTAGGCTTCCCCTATTTCATAATACGTGCAAAGCCGATGGAATTGGGTTGGGATCGCTTCTGTATCACAAAAGCGATCGCTTCTGTATCAAGGTCTCAAAATAAGCTCTCTTTCATTCCGAAAGGATACAAACAATTTAGATTAAAGAGCAATGAATATCATTTAGTTTATCATAAGGCACTGCCATTCCTACATAACATTTTTGCTATGAAATCTCTATGTTAATAGTGTTTTCTCATTTTATGTCACTGAGTGCAAGGCCTTATACCATTACTTTAATTATGCTGTGCCTGATTTTTTTTTCTTCTTCTTTTCTTGAGTTGTAATAAAGACAGTCACATCCTGCTGTTACCATGACTTACTACCCCTGCCATTCATACCTGGGGGAACTCCTTGGCTGCCATGGCCTGTGTAGCGACAGGTTATTCCTTGCTGGACGTAAAGCACAGTGGGATTAAAGCCATTCTCATCTCCTGAAGTCCTCTTACAAACCATCTACCCAGGTGTGTTAAACTAAGGAAAATATCTTCTATTTTCTCCCAAAGATTATAAACAGCAATATGCTGGGATGATAGTGGGGCTGGATATGAGAAAAAAGAGAGTAACCTGCTTTCTGAAAAACCATTCAATTGCAACCAAATACATTTTCAGATGGTTACTTTTTATTTTATGTTTTAAATTCTACGAGTATATGTTTGTGTTGAAATTTCTGAGTTAAAAAAAAAATTTGGAAACTTACAAACAAAAAGTTCCATGCTAGTAAACCTCAGTCTTTTCTTATATTTTGGTATACTACTGATTGTTTACAATCTGTAGACATTTTGCATATAATTTAAGATTAGTTGATATATCTAGAGTTATTGGTTCGACCAAAAAGTTCGTTCGGGTTTTTCCCTAACATCTTAATGAAAAACCGAGATGAACTTTTTCACCAACCCAATAATTAAACCATTCCCTCTCTACAAAAGAAGCTCACTTGTCTGAACTGCAGTAATTCTGAATATATAATGATTTAGATGCACCTATTATAACTGCATAGTTAAAAAGAAAATAACTGCTGGGATAATTCAAAATTTAAACAGGATAACACAGAGTGTACATTTAAACTACTTATATAAAAGACTTTTTCAAGCTCTCCATGTTATGGAAAATATGTATCCTCTTAGCATTACTCTTATCTGTTCACTAAAGACCAATTCTCTTTTAGGTCCTTCTTGCTCTAATGTCAGTTTGGTAGCTTAGTTTGTGTTACTCTCTGTGTATGAAACTAACAAAACTGCGTATTTTTCAGTAGACATCAGTCTTTCATTAATTCAGAATGCCTATTCCTTTAATTAATCCAAATTAGAAATTATGTTTCTCCCCAAACAAAATGTATCCTCACATCAATTAAATGAGAGTTTTTGATGAAATACTCGCTAACAGAGAGTAAGTAATTGAGATATAATTGTTTGTAGATGAAAAATAAGTACCACTTTCATGGAAAATGTGAGTTTAATGCTGATGATTTCCATGATTATGATGTGTTTTATGTGGCTTTTTATACCACTGTTTTGGAAGCATTCAGAATACCAGTTGAGGCAAAAGCATCTTAATGTTTGTTTTAGTGTTTGGCAACAAATACAGTCTATAAAATATGTAATAGTTAATATTAAAAGCTCATGCCAGATTGTAACTAACATAAAGAGTTTATTCAGTCTCTTTAAACGCATCGATTTAAAACTACATCCGAATGAGTTTTCATTTAGCATTTGGGTTTCTTAGGATATTCAGCAGGTGAGCTCTGGCGAAGTTACGGGGGGTGTGTTCTCCCCTGATTGGCACACCCTGCAAAGCAAGGACTCTTAATGTACACGCCTCAATCCTTCTTTTAAGGATCGGCTGGTGGCAAGCACCTTCAGTGCCCATGGGGTTTGCTGAGTGAGCAGAGCACAAAAAGCTCTCCTTTTGAGCCATTTATGTAGGAGGGAGAAGATGGTAAGAAGTGTCAGGCGTACAGATCTCTCCTTGTCCCATTGATCCACCGGGAGAGAACACTTCTCTTCATCATCGTTTACTTAGCATTTGATTCCTTGCTTCCCTTCAGTAGCTCCCCTCTCCCTTATGCTCCCTCACTCCCGTTAATAATCAGGTTCCTTTAAATCAGGTCGTACAGTTCTTTTTCATGTTGCATTACAAGCTCGAAGAAAGAAAATCTAGAATGCTTTAGGAAAGACACAGTGATGTCCTGCTGGTGCAGGGGGCCTGTGCATGGGGAGACAAACGCTGGCTTTTCATTTTGGTCAGATCTACACTTGGGCAAGTTAAAGATTCTGAGATGCAGTTTCCTCATCTCTTAAGTTAGAGGATTAGAAACTATATCAGGAGGTACCTGGTATATATTGAATATGATAGAATATGGCTTCAACCTTTAGATAGAAGAAGATTGGAAAGGGGGAAAGAAACAAGAGGAAGGAAAGACAGAGGGAGGTGAGAGCTGTGTGGAGGCTGGAGGCTGGTGAGGAGATGATGAGACCTGGACCGGGTAAGACACAGAGGTCCTCCTCATGATGGAAAGGGACAAGCAATGTGATATTCATCCAAATTCATCACTTGAGAAATAACCGGAACAGACTCTGCTGATGTCAGGAGGAGGCTGGAGCCGGATGATCAACGCAAACACTTGTGGAGCTTTATTAGAACAGAATGTTATCCTGCACTACAAGGCAATTTTCCTCTTTTTAAAATTCATTTTCATTATACAGTAGTTTTATATTTACAGACAAGTTGCAGAGATAGTACGGGGAGTTTCCATATACCGCAATCCAGTTTCCCTTCTTGTTAACATTTTACATCACTGTGATACATTTGTCACAACTAAGGAACCAATGTCAGTATGTTCCTGTTAACGAAACTCTGTACTGTATTCTATTTCATTAGTTTTTCCCTGATGTCCTTTTTTCTGTCCCAGGACCTCATTCATCGTACCGCGTAACATTTAGTCATATGTCTTCTCTTCTGGTCTGACAGGTTTTCAAGCTCTCCTTGATTTTGACGACTCTGGCAGTTTTGAGGAGTCCGTTATTTTGTAGAATGTTCCTCAAGTTGGATATGTCTGATGTTTTTCTCTTAGTTACAGTGGGGTTAATTGGTTTTGGGGGTGATTTGCTATTCAGTTCTGGCAACCTAGGGCATGTGCTATCAACATGACTTCTTATTGGTGATGTTAACTTTGATGACCTGGCTAAGGTAGTGCTTCAGATTTCTTCATTGTGAAAATGCGCTCTCCTCTTCTCCCCTCCCTTACCTTGCTCTTGGCCACAAGTTACACACAGCCTCCACTTAAGAGAGAGGTAATTACACTCCATCTCCTTGAGGGGGAGGTATCTATGTCAATTACTTGAAGTTCTTTTGTTCAGAGATTTGTCTCTCTTTCCCTGTTTACTTATTATTCAATCATTTATTTTTATCCATATGAACTCATGGATATTTATTTTATATTTGGATTATAATACAACTCTACGTTATTTTATTGCTCAAATTGCTTTAGTTTTGGCCATTGGGAGCCCAGGTTAGCTCCTGTGTCCCTTTGACATGCCCTCATCACTTTTTACTTCTTGATCATTTCCTTACTTTCTGACACTACAAGATGCTTCAGGCTGATCTTGTATATCCCATGCTCTAATCCTAGAATGAGCCAATTCTCCAGGCACCCCTGGTTCCTTTTATTTGAGAACAGTAGTAGAAACCAAGATCTGGGTGCTGAGTGTGCTCATTATGACTGAGGTGTTGTTGCTGCTAGGCCCTCTCAGCAGACAGAGCTAGAAAATATATGTGGTATGCTAACCCATGCATGTATGCATATCTATAATTATTTCTATGTCTATTTATACGTATGTATATTAAGTATTTAAATGTGAGTTCATACAGCTATTTCCATCTCTAATACTGTACCATGTGGATAATTCTAGAACCCTTTGCTTCTCTGGAACTTTTCACTCCAACAGTGAGAAATCTGACTTCCACCACTGGTCATTCATTTACCTACTTTTTCCCCCCAGGTTTACAGGTACAGTGGTTTCAGAATTGTTAACTTGCATCCCTTTGGAGAAACAACTTTACCAATGAGAATACAGTGCTTATACATGATTGTTTTTTTCTCTAATCGTATACTTTCCAGTCATTTCCAAAGTTACTTATGTTGACTCCTTTTTAATCCACACTCTTCAGTGAGGTTACGTCATACTTTTATAATACAGTTGATTCTTTTGTCAAAGTATGCACTCCATCCTGGGATCCCATAACCTACTAGTAATTTTTAAAAATTTGCATACATTAACTCTTTGTTCTGTAAAGTTCTGTCCGTTTCAACAAATCCATAGCATCATGTATCTGCTACTATAGTGCCATGCAAAATATTTTTACCGCCCTTAAAAATCTCCTGTGCTTCACCTGGTCAATGGTGTTCCTCTCCAACCCCTTGCAATCTCTGATCATTTTTTGTCTCTACACTTTTGCCTTTTCCAGAATGTCATAGGAATGGAATCATAGAGTATGTAGCCTTCTCAAATAGGCTTCTGTCACTTAGTAAGACGCACTTAAAATCATCCATATTGTAGCATGGATTACTAGCTCATTCCATTTTGTTGCTGAATAGTATTCTCTGTGGATGTATCACAGTATGTCTATCCATTCATCTTTTGGAGAACATCTTGGTTGCTTCTAGTTTTTGGTGACTTTGAATAAAGCTACCATAAGCATTCAAGTGAAGATTTTTGTGTGGATATAAATTAAATAAGTTGGGTGAATACCTAGGAGTGCAACTGGTAGGACTTATGGTAAGTCTGTATTTGGCTTTATAAGAAACTGAAAAACTGCCTTCCAAAGTGTCTATACTATTTTACATTCTGACCAGTAAGGAATGAGAATGCTTTACCAGCAGTGTTAGTATTGTTAGTTTTTTAGATTTTAGCCATTCTAGCAGGAATGTAGTGACATATTGTTGCTTTATGTGCAACTCCCTAATGACAAATGCTATTGAGGACCTTTCCATATACTTATTTGTCATCTGTATATCTTATTTGGTGAAGTGTCTGTTCAGTTTTTTGCCCATTTTTAATTGGGTTGGTTGTTTTCTTGTTGTTGAGATTTAATAACTATATTTTTGCATGTATTAGATGTAAGTCTTTTATTAGATACGTGATTTGCAAATATTTACTCACAATCTGTGGCTTGTCTTTTCAGTCTTTACCTGTGTCCTTCTCAAAGCAAAAGTAATTTTTTTTAATTTAAAAATTTTACTTTTGGGCTTCCCTGATGGCGTCGTGGTTGAGAATCTGTCTGCCAAGGCAGGGGACACGGGTTCGAGCCTTGGTCTGGGAAGATCCCACATGCCGTGGAGCAACTAAGCCCATGTGCCACAACTACTGAGCCTGAGCTCTAGAGCCCGTGAGCCACAACTACTGAAGCCCACGGGCTTAGAGCCCGTGCTCCGCAAAAAGAGAAGCCACCGCAATGAGAAGCCTGTGCACCACAACGAAGAGTATCCCCCGCTCGTCGCAACTAGAGAAAGCCCGCACGCAGCAACAAAGACCCAATGCAGCCAAAAATAAAATTAAAAAAAAAAATTTACTTTTATACTCTTTTTATCCACAGCTATATCCTCTACTATGTGGAACTGCTCACGTTATTTTCAGAGTACATTACATTAGTTTCTGCTGCTCTGCATAATTGCATATTATATCTGAAAGAACTGCTGTATATTGAGTGGTTTAACTTGTAATCTTAGTTTTTCCAGTTCTGCATACGATTACAGCTGTGTCTGACAAAGCTGCTATACAGGGCACCTCGAATCATTGAGAAACCAGGGGAGAAGGCCTGGGACTGGAGGAAACCTATTACCTTCTCTATAGGGTACAACAACCATGGGAATTCACTCAGGGACCTTGGTTCAAATTCTGCTCTTCACATTTTCTGGTTGTGTGAAATTGTCAAAGTTAACTTTTCCGAACTTTGGCTTTCTCATCTATGAAACTTAGACAATATCACTCACCTGTCTTAAGGTGCTCTTGGAAGAAAATATGTAAAGAACAGGGCCTGGCGCAGGGTAAGCACTAAGTGTTAGTTCACACTTTTGTTTTTCTTCTCCTGTGTGCCACATTTTCTTTGAGTCTCTCCTGGTTCACCCTAGTGGAACTCCTCCCTATTACTAATTTTCATCCACCATTCTTATTACAAATCAGGACATGCAACTTTGAGGACCTTTTCTATTCCTTTCTACACTGCAAATGGCTCATCTTATTGAGAAGAAGATTTTCTTACTTCCAGCAAATGGCTGCTGTTGGTCTTCCTAATATCTAGGTCACAGTTCTTGAACAGGTCAGGGGAGTATCTTAAAAAACAAAACATCTTCAAGCTCTCCTTTCTCCATCGCTCATTTCCAATCTATCACCAAGCCCTGTCAATTCGACTACGTAAAGATCTTCTCAATCAGCCTGGTCTATGGTTGGATAGGAAGAATTAATATTAAGATGATAATTCACCCAAAATTAATCTATAAATTTAATGTAATCTTAATAAAAATCCCAATATGAATTCTTATGGACCTGACAAACCTATCCTAAGATTTATTTGGAGGAGATTGTATTTGAGATTAGCCAAGAAATATATCAAAGCATTCTATAAAACCAAAATAATTAAAGGAATGTAATATTGACTGTATGTATTTTGTCAACAGAAAATAATAGTATACTCATACATATATGGTTCATTCATTCATATTTATATGTGTATATATTATGTATATATGAGTATGTTTGTTCATAGATATGTTTATACACACATTTATAAATATATATAAATATGTATGTATATTATATATACACACACATATAAATATACACATAGTTTTCCAAATTGTCAGGGAGAGGATGGACCATACTGAAAGGTCTGTATTGCATGATAGTTATGAACACTGGTCTTAGAGACAGACTGCCGGGTTTGAGTCTTGACTCTGTCATTTCCCAGCTGTGTGACCTTGGGCTTTAACTTCCTGAGCTATTACCCAAGTTTCCTTCTGTGAAAAAAAAAATCTAGTACCTATATCAAAAGGTAGTTTTGAAGGATAAATAAATTAATGTAGATAACAAGCTTAGAATAGGCCTTTTCCCTAAGCACTAGTAGATGTGAACCATTATTATTTTTATTATACAAAACATAGATTTTTTAAACAGTTGTCTACCCATTTTGAAAAATAACACTATAGTCCCTAGTTTGGAGTCCTATGCTGATAGGTGTCCATCAGATTGTTGATTTCTTGAGATATCAAATAGTTTATCAAAAAGTTTAAAATAAGTAGACAATTTAAAAAGTTATCATGAAAATAGTAGTGAAAGACTCTTTAGGGGGATATCTTTTTTAACACATTATCCAAAACAAGAATTGCAAACTCATTGGCATAGGGGGCCAGCAGGTGAATCATTGAAGTCACCTGGATGGAGAATATGGTGAAATGGAGACCTCACAGACCATATAAAAAGACAACTGCTATTCAACTCCATCTGATTACCGCCATGCCGAAATATGAGTGCACGTTTTTCAAGAGAATCTGAAAACCTGGATTCCCGTGCAAAATTTTCTGTTTCTAAATGTTGACAACTAATTCACTTTTTAAAATATGATGAGGGACAAAGTATATCTGCCATTCACAGCTGGTTCGTATTGTTCGTTTGCCATCGAGACTTAGAATCTTTCGGCTACACTAACCTGTCTTTCCGCCAACTTGAATATCCCCATTATACCTTTTACAGTGCTACCTAGATACTACAGCTTAATACTTGTTTTTTGTTTAGTCAATTTGATTTTCCTCCTGAGTCTTTCTGATTCTAGTCAATGCTCTGAATCATTAATAAAGCTCCATTTGTAGCCATTTATTTTAAATGTAGGGTGCTATTAGGGATTCTATATACTCTCTAATTATAACAATCAGATTGTTACTACATTCCATCAGGTGCTTTTTCGTATGACATAGATGAGAAAACTAGAAGGCTCAGTTACTTTTCTAAGGTCAAAGCCTTGTGGCCAGGATAGACTTGATACCGTATTCTCTAGGTCTGCCCTTTTGAGTGAGTTAGAGTTCAAAATAAGTAATGAAACGTTCAGCTCTTCCTCAGTGAAATTGTTCAGGAACCAGCTAACAGGTTGCCAACCACATCTTGTCCATCTGAAAAAACTTTTTCTAGGATCATTCTGTTGGATGACTTTGTCAAGATTATGGCTTAGAATGCAGAAAATATAGGTTAAAAGAAGTCTGCCACTTACAAATGTATAGCTTTCCAAATGTTCATTTGTAAATCAGTTGTTTGGAACTCAGAATTCATTTCCGTGCAGAAAGAGTTACAACTGGCAGTTATGTTTCCCCTGAGGCTTGTCCACAAAAGACTGTTTAGCCTTAATGTATCTGAAATAGTGTACATTTGCCATGAAAATGTGTAGAAAACAGAACTCTTGTAATTCTAGTAATTAAATAAAAAAGAAAACAGTAATATTCAATGAAAACTTTAAAATGTATTCTGAATACTGATGCAATGGAAAGGGGGAGTTATCCAGAGGAAAATATAGAACTTGGAAAATAATTTTGTTAGGATTTCAGGAGGAGTCATTTCTGGACACTATGGAAGCACTTGAAAAATTAATGGAATTAAGTACTTGAAATATACGATTTCACTTCATGACTTCTAGATTTTTGAACGCTAATCTTCCCATGATTAAGTGCTGTTTCTAGTGTCCAATTCAGTTGACACCAAAGACATGAAAGAGAATAGAAAAGGAGAAGATAAATGGAGGTGTACTTTTCAATAATGCAGAAGTTGAGAGAGACAGCAAGAGAAAGAAACTTAAAAACCATATCTGTGTTCCCATGATAGAGGTGGCGATAGCTTACAGTCAGTGGAAAGAGAGACTCCTTTGACTCCTCATTAGAGATGAAAAAAGTTTACTGATGGTAGGGACCTTTTCTCTGAGAAATTCCTGAAGCTGTTATTGTTTGACTTTATCATCTCAAGGTATCTTGGTCATAAGCCATGATAAATGTAGGATTGGTACAGAGTTGAAATCAAGAGTGCAAAACACTGTTCAAGTGCACTAAATATTCAGAATCCTGAATACTTATTAAACAAGGGAGGACTTCAACCTCAAATAGAAATCAACACAGTATTTTTGTGCTTAGATTTTATCTTCTGACTTGTTTAATTTTTAGCTAGGAGTGTGAAAGATAGAGGCTTTCTGTATTTTTCAGATGGCCAAATGGTTGAATAGGAAGTTGAACAGTCTGCTGACATTTCCAGAGTGTGCTTGGAAACAGTCACATAAACAACAATGCAAATAACTATGCAAGTTACATTCACAAAGCAGAGGTCCTTTCTGCCAAACACAGCTTTACCTAGAAGGATATAAAAGAAAGAGGAGTCATCATGGTCATAAGACAAAAACAAACCAGGGTGAAGAATCTGAAAACTAACAAGGCCAAACAGGCACCAGGAAGTGATGTGGGCAAGCATGTATCGTTTCCCTTTGTCGTTCTTACAAGCGCATAAGAGGGGGTTCCTCCCCTGACCCTCCCTTCAGTACATGCGCCGGGGTTAATTGGCCAGTCAGAATAAACTGCCCCAACCACTCTGAACTAACAACAGCACGGAAACATCAAAAGCGTTGTCCTGTTGCAGCAGTGCAGGAAGAAGGTCATTAACGAAGCTCTGTTCCAGGGAATTTTTTTTTTTTTTTTTCTCAGTACGTGGGCCTCTCACTGTTGTGGCCTCTCCTGTTGTAGAGCACAGGCTCCGGATGCGCAGGCTCAGTGGCCATGGCTCATGGGCCCAGCCGCTCTGCGGCATGTGGGATCCTCCCGGACCGGGGTACGAACCCGTGTCCCCTGCATCGGCAGGCGGACTCCCAACCACTGCGCCACCAGGGAAGCCCCTTAGGCTCACTTTTTAAAATTTAGCGATAAGACTACGTTAATAAATCCAGTCATTCCATGTTTTATGGAAAAATAACTTGAAAGGATAGTGGAATGATGACTATGTGCTATTTTTTAAATGTTTTCAACATATTTTTAAGACAATAATAAAACAAAAGAGAAAAAAGAAAGCAACATAGTTTGGAAGAGACATGCTTTTGCTTAAGTGATTATTTTAAAAATGCTTCAGATAAAGTTGGAAATAAAGTGTTTTTTTAAGTTCTGTTTATTCTTCAAACTAAAAAATTTATATATATATATATATATTTACTTTGTATTTGGTAATTAAATTCAACCAAATTAAAAACTGGCAAGGTTAGAGTTCTATCAATAATAGAATATGGAAAATATGGAAATTTGTCTTAGATAGTCACAGTTTGGTTGAGATGTCTAATGATCTTGGTCTAAAGAATTATAAATTGATAAAGTGGTAGAATTTCTAGAATTGAAGGACTTGTCTCTTTGATCCATCTTAACTGATTTACACTGATCATTATTACAGGTTTACAAACTAATCATCTTTCTGTAAGGTGGCTTATGCTGTTAAAAGAGAAGTCAGTCTCATATCTCTTCTATTTTAGGTGCACATGGATAAGTGTAGTATGTATAAGACAAATCTAAGGAAGAGCAACTGACTTGAGGCATGTTATCAATCACCCATCAGCCTGCACTGTCTTTGGTTGATTTTCCTCTGGCATTTCATGTACTGTAAATAGCCAGTATAGACTTATGAGGCAAGTAAAAAAAGTCTTAAAAATACAAGCTCATCTATCTCTATCATATGGAATTCTTACATAAAACTACTGGGAACTGAGAAATGCTAATTCTTCACTAGTTTCATGGCTGTAGAGATATTCCTTTTGGGGGTGAGAGATGAGAAGAACTATGCTGAAAATATCTAAAATCCCTTCATCACTATGATTCTTTGTTGGTTTGCTATCCATTTGGTTCACCCATTCACTGTGTTCTAGAAACTTGGCAAAAGCTGCGTATATTGATATGTGTATTTTCCTTTTTCCTGAGCTCTTTAATAAGGGAAATGTGTTCTATTTCTTACTGTTTTCTTCTCCTACATTGACAGAAGCTAGGATCTCTTACTTAAAAGAGGAATATAAAATGTTTCATACAATTTTCACTTATATACATTGCCTTATTTGCTAATTTCTGCACACTTGCAAGTTTTATCTCCCGATAGATTTTTTTTTTCTAAAACATCTTTACTGGAGTATAATTGCTTTACAGTGGTGTGTTAGTTTCTGCTGTATAACAAAGTGAATCAGTTATACATATACGTATGTTCCCATATCTCTTCCTTCTTGCGTCTCCCTCCCTCCCACCCTCCCTATCCCCCCCGCAGGTGGTCACAAAGCACCAAGCTTATCTCCCTGTGCTATGCAGCTGCTTCCCACTAGCTATCTATTTTATGTTTGGTAGTGTATATATGTCCATGTCACTCTCTCACTTGGCCCCACCTTACCCTTCCCCCTCCCCATATCCTCAGTTCCATCCTCTAGTAGATCTGTGTCTTTATTCCCAGCTTTCCCCTACGTTCTTCATGACCTTTTTTTTTTTTTTTTTAGATTCCATATATATGTGTTAGCATACGGTATTTGCTTTTCTCTTTCTGACTTACTTCACTCTGTATGACAGACTCTAGGTCCATCCACCTCACTACAAATAACTCAATTTCCTTTCATTTTATGGCTGAGTAATATTCCATTGTATATATGTGCCACATCTTCTTTAACCATTCATCCAATGATGGACACTTAGGTTGCATCCATCTCCTAGCTATTGTAAATAGAGCTGCAATGAACATTTTGGTACATGACTCTTTTTGAATTATGGTTTCTCAGGGTATATGCCCAGTAGTGGGACTGCTGGGTCATATGGTAGTTCTATTTGTAGTTTTTTAAGGAACCTCCATACTGTTCTCCACAGTGGCTGTATCAATTTACATTCCCACCAACAGTGCAAGAGTGTTCCCTTTTCTCCACACCCTCTCCAGCATTTATTGTTTGTAGATTATTATTATTGGTTTTTTTTGCGTTACATGGGCCTCTCACTGTTGTGGACTCTCCCGTTGTGGAGCACAGGCTCCGGACGCTCAGGCTCAGCGGCCATGACTCACGGACCCAGCTGCTCCGCGGCATGTGGGATCTTCCCGGGCATGTGGGATCTTCCCGGAACAGGGCACGAACCCGCGTGCCCCACACTGACAGGCAGACTCTCAACCACTGCACCACCAGGGAAGCCCTGTCTGTATGTTTTTTGATGATGGCCATTCTGACCCGTGTGAGGTGACATCTCATTGTAGTTTTGACTTGCATTTCTCTAATGATTAATGATGTTGAGCATTCTTTCATGTGTTTGTTAGCAATCTGTATATTTTCTTTGGAGAAATGTCTAGGTCTTCTGCCCATTTTTGGATTGGGTTGTTTGTTTTTTTGATACTGAGCTGCATGAGCTGCTTGTAAATTTTGGAGATTAATCCTTTGTCAGTTGCTCCATTTGCAAATATTTTCTCCCATTCTCAACATTGTCTTTTCGACTTCTTTATGGTTTCCTTTGCTGTGCAGAAGCTATAAAGTGTCATTAGGTCCCATTTGTTAATTTTTGGTTTTATTTCCATTTCTCTAGGAGGTGGGTCAAAAAGGATCTTGCTGTGATTTATGTCATAGAGTGTTCTGCCTATGTTTTCCTCTAAGAGTTTGATAGTGTCTGGCCTTACATTTAGGTCTTTAACCCATTTTGAGTTTAATTTTGTGTATGGTGTTAGGGAGTGTTTTAATTTCATTCTTTTACATGTAGCTGTTCAGTTTTCCCAGCACCACTTATTGAAGAGGCTGTCTGTTCTCCATTATATATTCTTCCCTCCTTTATCAAAGATAAGGTGACCATATGTGTGTGGGTTTCTCTCTGGGCTTTCTATCCTGTTCCAGTGATCTATATTTCTGTTTTTATGCCAGTACCATACTGTCTTGATTACTGTAGCTTTGTAGTATAGTCTGAAGTCAGGGAGCCTGATTCCTCCAGCTCTGTTTTTCTTTCTCAAGATTGCTTTGGCTATTCGGGGTCTTTTTTGTTTCCATACAAATTGTGAAGTTTTTTTGTTCCAGTTCTGTGAAAAATGCCAGTGGTAGTTTGATCGGTATTGCATTGAATCTGTAGATTGCTTTGGGTAGTAAAGTCATTTTCACAATGTTTATTCTTCCAATCCAAGAATATGGTATATCTCTCCATCTATTTGTATCATCTTTAATTTCTTTCATCAGTGTCTTATAATTTTATGCATACAGGTCTTTTCTCTCCTTAGGTATGTTCACTCCTAGATATTTTATTCTTTTTGTTGCAGTGGTAAATGGGAGTGTTTCCTTAATTTCTCTTTCAGATTTTTCATCATTAGTGTATAGGAATGCAAGAGATTTCTGTGCATTAATTTTGTATCCTGCTACTTTACCAAATTCAATGATTAGGTCTAGTAGTTTTCTGGTAGTATCTTTAGGATTCTCTATGTATAGTATCATGTCATCTGCAAACAGTGACAGCTTTACTTCTTTTCTGATTTGGATTCCTTTTATTTCTTTTTTCTTCTCTGATTGCTGAGGCTAAGACTTCCAAAACTATGTTGAATAATAGTGGTGAGAGTGGGCAACATTGTCTTGTTCCTTATCTTAGTGGAAATGCTTTCAACTTTTCACCATTGAGGCCGATGTTGGTTATGGGTTTGTCATATATGGCCTTTATTATGTTGAGGTGAGTTCCCTCTATGCCTACTTTCTGGAGGGTTTTTATCATAAATGGGTGTTGAATTTTGTCAGAAGCTTTCTCTGCATCTATTGAGATGATCATATGGTTTTTCTCCTTCAATTTGTTAATATGGTTTATCACATTGATTGATTTATGTATACTGAAGAATATTTGCATTCCTGGGATAAACCCCACTTGATCATGGTGTACAGTCCTTTTCATGTGCTGTTGGATTCTGTTTGCTAGTATTCTGTTGGCGATTTTTGCATCTATGTGCATCAGTGATATTGGCCCGTAGTTTTCTTTCTTTGTGACATCTTTGTCTGGTTTTGGTATCAGGGTGACAGTGGCCTCATAGAATGAGTTTGGGAGTGTTCCTCCCTCTGCTATATTTTGGAAGAGTTTGAGAAGAATAGGTGTTAGCTCTTCTCTAAATGTTTTTAGAATTTGCCTGTGAAGCCTTCTGGTCCTAGGCTTTTGTTTGTTGGAAGATTTTAATCACAGTCTCAATTTCAGTGCTTGTAATTGGTCTGTTTATATATTCTATTTTTTCCTGGTTCAGTCTCAGAAGGTTGTGTTTTTCCAAGAATTTGTCTGTTTCTTCCAGGTTGTCCATTATATTGGCATATAGTTGCTTGTAGTACTCTCTCATTATCCTTTATATTTCTGCACTGTCAGTTGTTACTTCTCGTTCTTCATTTCAAATTCTATTGATTTGAGTCTTCTCCCTTTTTTTTTGCGGTACGCGGGCCTCTCACTGTTGTGGCCTCTCCCGTTGCAGAGCACAGGCTCCGGACGTGCAGGCTCAGCGGCCATGGCTCACAGGCCCAGCCACTCTGCGGCATGTGGGATCTTCCTGGACCAGGGCACGAACCCGTGTCCCCTGCATTGGCAGGCGGACTCTCAACCACTGCGCCACCAGGGAAGCCCAGTAGTCTTTTTTTAAAGTCAATTTTGTCTGATATGAGAATTGCTACTCCAGCTTTCTTTTGATTTCCATTTGCATGGAATATCTTTTTCTATCCCCTCACTTTCAGTCTGTGTGTGTCCCTAGGTCTGAGGTTGATCTCTTGTAGACAGCGTATATATGGGTGTTGTTTTTGTGTCCATTCAGCCAGTCTGTGTCTTTTGGTTGGAGCTTTTAATCCATTTATATTTAATGTAATTATCGATATTTATGTTCCTATTATCATTTCTTAATTGTTTTGGATTTGTTATTGTAGGTCTTTTCCTTCTCTTGTGTTTCCTGCCTAGCGAAGTTCCTTTAGCATTTGTTGTAAAGCTGGTTTGGTGGTGCTGAATTCTCTTAGCTGTTGCTTGTCTGTAAAGGTTTTAATTTCTCCATCAAATCTGAATGAGATTCTTGCTGGGTAGAGTAATCTCGGTTGTAGGTTTTTCTCCTTAATCACTTTAAATATGTGCTGCCACTCCCTTCTAGCTTGCAGAGTTTCTGCTGAAAGATCAGCTGTTAACCTTATGGGGATTCCCCTGTGTGTTATTTGTTGTTTTTCCCTTGCTGCTTTTAATATTTTTTCTTTGTCTTTAATTTTTGATAGTTTGATTAACATGTGTCTTGGCGTGTTTCTCCTTGGATTTATCCTTTGTGGGACTCTCTGTGTTTCCTGGACTTGATTAACTATTTACTTTCCCATATTAGGGAAGTTTTCAACTATAATCTCTCAAGTATTTTCTCAGTCCCTTGCTTTTTCTCTTCTTCTTCTGGGACCCCTATAATTCAAATGTTGGTGCGTTTAATGCTGTCTCAGAGGTCTCTGAGACTGTCCTCAATTCTTTTCATTCTTTTTTCTTCATTCTGCTCCATGGTAGTTATTTCCACTATTTTATCTTCCAGGTCACTTATCCGTTTTCTGCCTCAGTTATCCTGCTATTGATTCTTTCTAGAGAATTTTTAATTTCATTTATTGTGTTGTTCATCACTTTTTTTGCTCTTTAGTTTTTCTAGGTCCTTGTTAAACATTTCTTGTATTTTCTCCATTCTATTTCCAAGATTTTGGATCATCTTTTCTATCATTATTCTGAATTCTTTTTCAGGTAGACTGCCAATTTCCTCTTCATTTGTTAGGTCTGGTGGGTTCTTGCCTTGCTCCTTCATCTGCTGTGTGTTTCTCTGTTTTCTCATTTTGCTGAACTTACTGTGTTTGGGGTCTCCTTTTGATAGGCTGCAGGTTCGTAGTTCCCAGTGTTCTGGTGTCTGTCCCCAGCGGCTAAGGTTGGTTCAGTGGGTTGTGTAGGCTTCCTGGTGGAGGGGACTAGTGCCTGTGTCCTGGTGGATGAGGCTGGATCTTGTCTTTGTGGTGGGCAGGTCCACGTCTGGTGGTGTGTTTTGGTGTGTCTGTGTTGTTATGATTTTAGGCACCTCTCTGCTAATGGGTGGGGTTGTGTTCCTGTCTTGCTAGTTGTTTGGCATAGGGTGTCCTGCACTGTAGCTTGCTGGTCGCTGAGTGGAGCTGGGTCTTGGCATTGAGATGGAGATCCCTGGGAGATTTTCTCCATTTGATATTACGTGGAGTTGGGAGGTCTCTTGTGGACCAGTGTCCCGAACTTGGCTCTCACACCTCAGATGCACAGCCCTGAAGCCTGGCTGGAGCACCAAGAGCCTGTAATGCACACGGCTCAGAATAAAGGGAGAAAAGAAAGAAAGAAAGAAAGAAGAAGATAAAATAAAATAAAGTAAAATAAAATAAAGTTATTAAAATAAAAAACAATTATTAAAAAAATTTTAAAGTAATAAAGCAAGCAAGAAAGAGAGCAACCAAACTAAAAAATAAATCTACCAATGATAACAAGTGCTAAAATCTATACTAAGAAACCCAAAAATACGAAAAGAAAAAAAGAAAAAAAATGGACAGATAGAATCCTAGGACAAATGATAAAAGCAAAGCTATATAGACAAAAGCACACACAGAAGCTTACACATACACACTCACAAGAAGAGAAAAAGGGGGAAAAATATATATATCGTTGTTCCCAAAGTCCACCTCCTCAATTTGGGATGATTCGTTGTCTATTCATGTATTCCACAGATGCAGGTACATCAGGTTGATCGTGGAGATTTAATCCGCTGCTCCTGAGGCTGCTGGGAGAGATTTCCCTTTCTCTTCTTTGTTCGCACAGCTGCCGGGGTTCAGCTTTGGATTTGGCCCCGCCTCTGCGTGTAGGTCGCCGGAGGGCGTCTGCTCTTCATTCAAACAGGACGGGGTTAAGGGAGCCGCTGATTCGTGGGCTCTGGCTCACTCAGGCCGGGGGGCGGGGGGGCGGGGGAGGGAGGGGTATGGATGCGGGGCGGGCCTGCGGCTGCAGAGGCCAGCATGACGTTGCACCAGCCTGAGGCTCGCCGTGCGTTCTCCCGGGGAAGTTGTCCCTGGATCCCGGGACCCTGGCAGTGGCGGGCTGCACAGGCTCCCTGGAGGGGCGGTGTGGAGAGTGACCTGTGCTCACACACAGGCTTCTTGGTGGCGGCAGCAGCAGCCTTAGCGTCTCCTGCCTGTCTCTCTCGCGCCCGTCTCTGGAGCTCCTTTAAGCGGCGCTCTGAATCCCCTCTCCTCGCGCACCAGACAACAAAGAGGGAAGAAAAAGTCTCTTGCCTCTTCGGCAGCTCCAGACTTTTTCCCAGACTCCCTCCCGGCTAGCCATGGTGCACTAGCCCCCTCCAGGCTGTGATCACGCCGCCAACCCCAGTCCTCTCCCTGTGATCCAACCTCCGAAGCCCGATCCTCAGCTCCCAGCCCCGCCCTCCCCGGCGGGTGAGCAGACAAGCCTCTCGGGCTGGTGAGTGCGGATCGGCACCGATCCTCTGTACGGGAATCTCGCCCCTGTGGCTGTTCTCTCCTCCGCGGCTCTGAAGCTTCCCCCCTCTGCCACCTAAAGTCTCTGCCCGCAAAGGGGCTCCTAGTGTGTGGAAACCTTTCCTCCTTCACAGCTCCCTCCCGCAGGTGCAGGTCCCGTCCCTATTCTTTTCTCTGTTTATTCTTTTTTCTTTTCCCCTACCCAGGTACGTGGGGAGTTTCTTGCCTTTTGAGAGGTCTGAGGTCTTCTGCCAGCGTTCAGTAGGTGTTCTGTAGGAGTTGTTCCACATGTAGATGTATTTCTGATGTATCTGTGGGGAGGAAGGTGATCTCCGCGTCTTACTCTTGCGCCATCTTCAGTCTCCCTCACCATAGATTTTTAAGCCCTTCGTTGGTTGGCGTTTTGTTTTACAGTAATAGTGTAACAGTTTGCGTCTCTCATTACTGTAGGGACATTGTGTTCCTGCACATTGTAGGAACTGAGTAGCTTCTCAATAAATAGGTAGCAACTAGTCAAATGTGGAGGGGGATAAGAGTGAAGAAGGAGAAGGGCAATAGCTTCTGGATTAACTTGCAGCCTCTGAGATCTATACCATTATTTCACAGCCTAATTATATGTTCTTTTCAGCACATAGCACATCATTAAGACTTGATAAATAATGCTTCCTTAATACTATTATTTAACAAAGAGAAAGAAAAATATGATGCTGGCAGTAAAAGCTATTCTTTTGTTATCTCCTTCCCTCCTGGTTAGTGAGCAAATGCTGTAAAGTCAAAATGGGAAGTAGTTTAAATTTGAGAGATTTGGATCATTTTCCTGGCCAAGTCAAGAGACTATTTCTTTCCTCTAGGCAGTCTAAAAGGTGTTAAAGGATTAGACCAGAGGAAATTCCAGCACTGCTGTGCTGTAAGAAGGATAATCAAGTAGAACTAGGCACAAAATTGAACCACCCACCTCCTCAGAGTTTCTACCTAACTTCACACCTACAACCTTTCATTATTTTAATTTCAAGTACCAATAGAAGTAAACAGGGATGGAGAGAGATTTTCCTGAGGATAAACAGTATGGTCGTTATCAATTTGGTGGTTGATGCATGTGATATGGATGGATATAAACAAAAGAATAGTGTCTCAAGACTAAAATAGAATGCCAAAAAGGATAAGAATAAAATGATACAGTTAAAACCTGTATCATTTTATTCTTATCCTTTTGCAGATAAGAGTTAAAGTTCTTATCCATTTCAGTACCTTATGTATCTCTTTGTCTGTTTAAATTATTCCACACACAGCCTATTTATTGCCAGGCCCATGAGAAGAGAGGGCACATTTTAAGGCCAGGAAGGATGAGTAATTGGAAGTTCAGGCAAGTAAGTAGAGCACTGGAGATCAAACGATCAGGAAGGCAGGGATCCTGTTAGGCAGAAATCGCAAAGCGTATCTGCTGCTGTAGGCCAGGATGGGTAGGGGCTGAAACTTGTCAGAGCATAATTGTGGAAAGAAACAAAGCCAGGTACTTGTTAAAAGCGATGAAGTTAGATTTCATTCAGTCATAACTACCGTTATAGAGGAGAGGTCTCAGTGTCACCTGAGTTCAACTACACTGAAACTAAAGGTAGGACTTTGAAATGCTGGGTGTGTTAGACAAAAGGCACTGGAGGGTGTCAAGGAGGAGTTTGATCTTTATGACTAGGCCATCTGGGTTTGCTAATTGGCACTTATCTGGAGGAGAAACAAATTTCCCATATCTTTATGACAGGAGATAGTGGTGCAAGTTGGAGTGTTGAGGTATGGATAAGATAATTGGTATGAGAAACGCTGAAATGTAGTTAAAATACATAGGGCTGTTTACAGCAGTGAAAAATCGTGAACTGCCCCAGATATTGAACATTAGAGGACTTGTTAGGTACCGTATGGTAAATCTATTCAATAGATACAATACAGTCTTAAATTGATGGTAGCTCTATTATTTTTTGAAATGGAAAGGTGTTATGATACATTGTTTTAAAAAAAAAAGTAGTTTTAAAATTAACACTGAAGTTTAGTTGTTAAAATATATATTATGCACACCCAGACACATGAATATATATATATACACACATTCAAATGAATACTCATACATATATTCATTTGCCTAGGCAAACATTTGAGGATGATGTGTGATTTTGTGTGAATTTCACTATTTTATAATTATTTTCTACTAAAAACCTATGCTAATGGCGTAGCAACCAAAATAAAAAGAATGAGGAACATAAAATGACAATTCCCTTTTCTCACCCACTATGGCAACAAAACCTTGGGCAACCACACTGGCCTCTCTCCTGCTTCAGGGCCAGATCAACACTTTATCCAATCATGATAACTGGAGAAATTAACAGTGCCTGAAACTGGAAGCATGGGAACAAGATTTTGTTGGCACTTGCCCACCACAGAGCCTTGCTCTGGGAACCAAGTAGACAAAGGGCTTTAGCCAACACTGGAAGAACTCTTAACCGGGTTCAATCCTCAAAAGAGAGGGATAATCAATTTTACTTCAAGTTAAAAAAAGAGAAGGAGAGAGAGGGATAATCAGTACTGACCTCTGACTTGGAGTGAGAATGAGTCCTCCAAAAGGAGGAAGGTCTCCCTAAGATAAGGGAAAGACTAAAGGCAAATACTATGTTTTGATTTGGGATAAACTTCGGTGTTGGTAGAAGAAAAACAGAAAATGAAAAACTGCTCAAGTATTGAATAGCTTTCCCCTCCACTTATAAGGCATTGCCTAGGCATCCAACAGCAGGAGAAGTGACTCAGAAACTGTCTGAGAGTCTTGGTAGGAGTTGTACTCCAGAAGGGCTGCAGACCCTGAGGGAAGGGTCATCTACACTCTGACTCTTTCTTGAAGGTAAGCAGAAAGAGTGGTCACTTGGAGCACCTGAAGGACTTGCCATGCACAGTGTGAGGGACTTCTGGTTGTGTGTGTGTGTGTGTGTGTGTGTGTGTGTGTTTTAACTGCTTTGGCCCGAAGATGCCTGGTTAGCTTGAAAAGTCTCAGTTCCATGGAGGGAGAAAGGAGTCTGCAGAGCATTCAAGATGAGCATCCCCAGGGACACAGATGGAGCCAGAGTCCAGGATAATGGGGGTGGTGTTTGCATTCAAGCCTCTCTGTGACCTGGATTCTTGGTCTTTGCAGTCATTGGTTTGCTCTAAAGAAACAAGGCTTAAATAAATAAGGTCAGCCACACAACATGCCTACTTATTTTTCTTTTCTTTCTATTACACTGGCAGCTTTTGGAGGAATATTTCACCATTGCATCCTATTAAAACCACAATAAAGTATCCCATACACCTATCAGAATGCCTAAAACAAAAATAGAGACAACACCAAATGGCTGGTAAGGATGTGGAGAAACTGGATCATTCATACATTGCTGGTGGGAACGTTAAAAGGTTCAGCCACTCTGGAAGACATTTTGTCAGTTCCTTAAAAAAATAAACAACTACCTTATGACCCACAATTGACACTTGGACCTTTGTCCCAGAGAAATCACAACTTATGTTCACACAAAGTTTATACACAAAAATTCTAGCAGCTGTATCCCTTATAACCCTGAACTGGAAACAACCCAATGTTTTTCTTTCTTTTTTTAATTCTTTTTTTAAAATTAATTTTTTTGGAGTATAGTTGACTTAATATTGTGTTAGTTTCTTCTGTACAGCAAACTGAATCAGTTATACATATACAGATACCCACTCTTTTTTAAGATTTTATTCCTGTATATGTCATAACAGAGTATTGAGTAGAGTTCCCTGTGCTATACTGTAGGTTCTTATTAGCTTTCTATTTTATATATAGTAGTGCATATATGTCAATCCCAATCTCCCAATTCATCCCTCTCCCCCTTCCCCCTTCAACCCAATGTTTTTCAATGAATGAATGGTTTAACAATGGTGGTAGCTCTGTATCATGGAAAACTACTAAACAGTCAAAAGAAACGGACATACAACACCTTAGATGAATCTCCTGGGAATTATACTTCATAATATAAGCCAATCTCTGAAGGATATACACTGGATAATTCTATTTGCATAACATGTTTTAAATGACAAAATTTTGGAAATGGAGAACAGTTGAGCACTTTTAGGGATTAGCAGTGGGGAAAGAGGATAAACGGTGGTGATAAGTGGGCAGCACGAAGGATCCTTGTGGTGATGAGACTATTCTGTATTTTGAATGTGTGAATGCATGAAGCAAATGTGTTGAAACTGCATAGACGTAAATACACACACATGCATACACACACACACACACACACACACATGCATTCAAGTACAAGTAAAATGGGAAATCCAGCTAAGATTAGTGGATTAAAACAATGTCAACATACTGGTTATGATATTGTTCTATAGTTTTGCCAGATGTTATCATCACAAGAATCTGGGTAAAGGGGACATCGGATCTTTCTGTGTTATTTTTTACAACGACATGTGAATCTATAATTGCTTCAAAATTAAAAGTTAATTAAAAAGTAGTATCACTCTAAATGTTGTGGTATATATCTTTTAGTGAACCTATGTATGTATTTCTGTTGGTTGCATACCTAGGAGCGTAAGTACTGAGCTATAGGGTATGCCTATGTCCCACTTTAGAGGATATCGCAAAGCAAGTTTGCAAAGTGGCTATGCCAATTTACGTTCAAAAGCTAGTGAGTGTTTGATGTAGGAGAGAGGAATAATCTTAGGGGAGAGACCGCTTTGAAGCTTTTTCTGCATACTTCTTACCTCTTCTCTTTGTTTCTATTCTCCATTGACCAGTTTTAATTTTATCAACAGGCTGGGTAGTTTCATGCTGTCCCTTACCTGGACCCTCACAGACCATTTACAACCTTCTTTCAACCCTCTGTAATCCTTTGTGACTTAATAAATAACAAACTGAAGTAATAGTGAGTCCCTTAAACAGGGGCCCCCAAACTATAGCCTGCAGGCCAAATATGGTCTAGTCTTCTATTTTTTAAAATACAGTTGTATAGGAACACAGCCACACCCATTTATTTACAGATTGTCAATGGCTGCTTTCACAATGCAATGATAGAGTTGAGAGCCGTGGCAGAAACCTTAGGACAAGCAAAGTCTAAAATATTTTCTTTTGGCCCTTTACAGAAAAAGTTTGCCTACCCCTTTCTTAGGACATCACAACAATCTATCATGTAGGGGCTTCCCTGGTGGTGCAGTGGTTAAGAATCCGCCTGCCAATGCAAGAGACCCGGGTTTGAGCCCTGGTCCGGGAATATCCCACATGCGGCAGAGCAACTAAGCCCGTGCGCCACAACTACTGAGCCTGTGCTCTAGAGCCTGCGAGCCACAACTACTGAGCCCGCGTGCCACAGCTACTGAAACCCGAGCGCCTACAGCCTGTGCTCCGCAACAAGAGAAGCCACTGCAATGAGAAGCCTGCACACCGCAACAAAGAGTAGCCCCCACTCACCACGACCCACGTGCAGCAACGAAGACCCAACACAGCCAAAAAAAAAAAAACAAAGAAAAAGATCTATCATGTCATATACAAATAGAATTTTATAGTAAATGCATATTTTTTTCTAATACTCTTAGGATTTAAATATAACACATTTTGATAAAGCAAAAGGAAATGGTAGAAGTGTTGTAACACTCCTTAGCAAATAAACTTGTTAGCAAATTCCTTACATACCCAACTTTCTTGGAACCACATTCAAGGCCTATTCGAGGCAGTGTTTCTCTGCTGAATCTAAGGCACTGGAAGCATGGAGCATGTATATATAATGTATAATGGATGCTTTAGGAGGGTGCTGATGAAAAATACACGAAACCAAACAGTAAACCTTGAGCAGTTGTTGAAATCCATTGCAGCTATTGTGCATAATTGATAAATAAGTGCTGATAACTAGAACAATATTGGTTTAATGAGTATGCAGCAGGTTCAGAGGGGATCATAGTTTATAGAAAATTCCAAATATATCTCTTTTTCTTGCTAAGACCTAAACACAAATCTGCTACTTAATTCAGTTTGTATAACTTTTTTTTCCCATTTCTTAAAGGAAGCTACTTAAAAAAATAGGCTTTCAAAATAGGCCTTTCACTATAAGCTATGGATTTAACTGAATCTATTTTTATCTGCTTAGAAAAATACAGTAAAGATAGATTCTTATGATTTATAAGGTCTGCAAATTCCATCTTAGATAGAAATGAAAATTATGAAAGCCAAACATATCAGTAATCTATTGCTGAGTAACTGCCTCAAAACTTTGTGGCTTAAAACAATCATTTATTATTTCACAGCTGTAAGGGTTGGTGGGGCAGTTTTGCTGATTAGGGCCGGGGGTTGGCAGATTGGGCTGGGTTTGCTTGCATCTGCCATCATATCTAAACAGGTTGGTGGGTGCACTGGATGCCACGAAAGGAGTGCAAAACAGCCTAGGGTGATATTAGTGAACTATTTTTTTTTGTAGGAGTCTGATTTATTACTATTTCTTTCTCATTTAAGACTTTGAAACAGAGACTGTTCAGCTTTATTTTGTCCAATGCACATCTTTTACTTTCTGTGATTACTAGAAAGCATGCTGTTGACTTTGGTTTGAAGATCTGGAAAAATAAACCTCATGTTTAGTACCCTGGATCCTGGATCTCATAACTTCAGTCACCATGTTTACTCCTTGTGAGGGCAAACCCCACAGCTATACATCTGTGGCCCCGTAAGGTTGATTCTTTCCATTCAGTCTGACAACTTAGCCAGTGAAAACAAGTTTGTTAAACAAATTATTGTGCTTATGGGTCAATTTAACAAGCAATATATTATACTATTTTTTTCATTTTTTCATACAGCTATTTAGTGAATATGACCCAAGAGTTGGATAAATGATTTAAGTTGAATGGTAACTAAGTTGGTTGAATATTTTGTTGTTACCAGACCTTGTCTAAATCTAAAAATCTTTTTCTTTAAGTAAATACATGTATTTATTTATGGCTGCGTTGGGTCGTTTTTGCTGCATGCAGGCTTTCTCTAGCTGCCGCGAGTGGGAGCTACTCTTCATTGTGGTGCGCAGGCTTCTCATTGCAGTGGCTTCTCTTGTAGCGGAGCATGGGCTCTAGGTGCACCAGCTTCAGTAGTTGTGGTGCATGGGCCTAGTTGCTCCGCGGTATGTGGGATCTTCCCAGACCAGGGTTCGAACCTGTGTCCCCTGCATTGGCAGGCGGGTTCTTAACCACTGCGCCACCAGGCAAGTCCCTACAAACCTTTAATTGGAAGATAATGAGACCCTTTGATTGGGCCACTACTGGTTTACTTGGTTTTTTCTCAACCGTTCTTCAGAGTGTTGAATTTGATGGGAGAGTAGAAGATGAGGTAGAAGATAAGTTTGTTTCTGTGAAAAAGGAGAGACCTCCATGGACACCTGTTTAAGTATGTTTTCTTCTGCTATCATTTGGACATGTTTGAAATATACAATAACCCCAACATTCAGCTACCACTTTAAAACAAGTGCCATGAAGGCTTCATAAATGGCAAAATCATTGAACTTTTTCTTCCCTAAAAGAACAAGATGCTAACCAGTAACCATATAAAGCCCTGAGATGCTTCTCAGACAATAGGCAGCCTCTGAGAGAACAGAACAGTCTATACTTGAAGTACTTACAGCCTGTCATTAACGACAAGGACCGTGGTGAGCAAGAACTTTCAAAAGAAAAAGAAAAAAAAAAACATGGGCTAAGATTATTGCAGGCTACTGTGTAATAATTTCTTTTTGATTATAAAAAAGGGGATACTCACACTTGGGGGAACTTAGGTTTCTTTGGAAGCCGTAATGGCTGCACATGAAATCCAGTCCTTCTTCCGGAGGTTATAAATTAGAGGTCCTCACGCAGGTTCTGTTACCCAGCACACACCGTATTTTAAAAAAGATTCTCATAAAAATCGGGATTTCTACTTTGTCTGAAAAATCTGAGTATCTACCTCTGGGTAGTCAGCACGTCTGTATTTCTGTATTGCAAAATTGTCTGGAGCCAAGTAGCAGCGCCTTCATATTGTCACACGCCTGGGATATTAGACCCTGTTGGCCTGGGGACAGTGTCATTCATTTACTTTAGCTGCCTAGCCCCTGGGGACTTTTGTGTCTGAGTCCTTTGTGTCACGCTGTCAGACTGGATATTCTTTCTCATTCCTTTCATCCAGGGCAAATACCATGAGGGTCATGGCATTGCAGAACTCAAGGGAGTGACTTCAACATTGGAGACCACGGACTCCATTAATGCCATGCAGGGGTTATGAGCCTGCCCGAGGCCCAATCCCAGCTCACAGCCTGGATTTAACATGAGGTGTTCCCAACTACTCTGCCTCTCCTGGGGTCCCTCAACTCACTCTGCACTTGCAATTAGATTTACATCACTGCCTTTAGAGTCATGGAACCTAAATGAACCTGAACACAGGGTGGGGGGGTGGAACTGAGGTCTCGAGAGCTTGAGGACATCCCTGACACGGCCACGTTCTGAGTGGAGGAGACATTTAGTTAGGCAATAAGCTTTCTTCAATAATCCATTCCTAGAGATCATTTTTATTTTTAAGATATTTGATGGCAGGAAGTAAACGTTTATACTTTCTTTTATCTGCTACAGGGTTTAGCCCACAGCTAGTGACACAGGACTTGCTGTGACACCTATGGTCCAAGGTCCAATAGCTAGCAGCAACGCAGTCTGGGAGCTTGTTAGAAATACAGGCCATCTGGGTCCACTCCAGGCCTCTTGAATCAGTCTGTATTTCAACAAGTTCCCTAGGTGATTCATACAGTTAGAGTTTGAGAGACACTGATGGGTATACAGAGAATACTCGAATAAAAATGGAACATAATATAGGTTGATTGTTAAACAACACAGCTAAAAATTCTAATGCTTTCATTACAGGAGTTTCCTGGAGCTCCTTACTGGCTTCAGCACAGAGTAGTATTTGATTTTTCTGTTTTATTCATTGAGCTCCTCTTAAGATTTTGTTTGAAGGGAAGGTTGCAGAGGTTAAAGAAAATCCATAACAAAACAAATCACTGTTTTTATAGCATAAACTGAGTAGAGAAAATAGAGGAATGAGGTGGGATTCATTAGGCAAAGCTCTGTAGAGTGAGGTGGTAAATTTGAAGGGTCTTTGATGGGTATCGAGAGGCACAGCTGGTCATGATGTGGATCGGAATTCTAACTTGAATCCAAAGAAGCTTGCCTTGTTGTGGCTGTTATTACCTATTTTCTAGAATGTTGGGCTTTTCTCTTCCTTCTTCCCTTCTCTAGTTGTCCTCCCAGTTTCCTCCTTTGCTTCTCCATTGCTGTATTATTGTTGTTCTTGCCCATTTCTAAACTTGACTCTCAAAATCCCACATACGTGACTGATTTGCTGATTCTGATAACCCAAGATTATCTGGTCTTCCAGCAAAGCAAAGCATGACTACCTTAGGGTTAGAAATGGGAAATATCCCTGAGATGAGAGTTAAATGCCGTTTTGTACAAAAGAAGGGTCGGGGCTAGGGTACACCCTCCTTTCCCATCCCACCCTACTCACACAAGGCACTCCAAATTGAAAAGGTTGCTTATACTATCTGATACAGTTTGAGAGGGCATTGAACTGCCTGGAAAATTCATTAGGGGCACATTTACCCACCAGGTTAGGCATGGAAGAAACAGAATCTTGGTATGAGTAGGTTGGTTTCTATCCACGTTAAAAAAATTCTGGAAACTGAGGTGATGATGCTACCAACGTGGGTAGATCAGAATGGCTAGGCCAAGGTTTCCAAAAGTACATTTCTTTTTTGTGGTGATGTGGATAGAACACAGCATTGTATACGACATTCTAATGTTTTTCATAACATTTAGGGATATCCAGATGGGTCTTATTTAAAACAAAATTACATAATTTTTCAGATTGTAAGAAAAATAAAATACAAAGCTTTAGGTAGAATATTAAATATTGAGTTTGTATAAACATTCACATAAAATGTATTAAATATTTTTAATAGGTTTCCTTCCAAGAACATAATGCTTTATATGAGGTATTTATGTTTGAGATAGCTGCGAGTGATTTTTGAGGAAGATAATTTAATTATGATCTCTTTCAATTCTTTATCATCACAAGTAGATCTCAGATATCAGGAGTGTTCATATTACTTTTTTCTCCATTTAACTACAATTGTTTTCTTGCCATCGACCAAAATTTAGTTTCTTTAAATTATACATCAAGGGAGTTGTAATTCTCTAGTCCTTATGATTTTAATTTGTCCTTTTTTCTCAAGTGAAAATGTAATGTTGAAAATACTTGTGATAATGCATGCATATGGATTTTTATTGATTTGTTTCATATCAAATATTTTTAAATAATGATGACGATTTTCTTTAAGCACACAGATATTGTTCTACTAGTATTAATAATTATCCTTCAGGAGCCCAATAAAGTGCTGATTAAACATTATTAATGAGTCATCTCCACCTCACTTTTTCAAAGTTGAGTTGTCTTGAATCCATACATTTTGTCAGTAAATAATATAATTTTACATGATTTTTGCAATAATTGGCTAAATTCATTCCAGTGCTCAAAAATGTGAGAGATGTAAAGCCACGTTTTCCCCTAGCTTTATTGCAATATGACGGAAAATAAAAATTGTATTTTAAAAATGTATTTAGGTTGTACAATATGGTATTTTAAAAGTATACAACATTATGATTTGATATATATTATCAAATGATTACCACAACCAAACCACAATCAAGTTAATTAATACATCCACCACCTCACATAGTTACCTTTTTATAATTTTTTATGGTGAGAACACAAGATCTACTTTCTTAGAACATTTCAAGTACACAATACTGTATTATTACCTGTAATTACCAGGCTATACTTTAGATCCCAGAACTTATGTATCTTATTGCTGAAAGTTTGTACCCTTTGACCAACATCTTGCTGTTTTCCCACCCCCTCCAACCCCCAGCCCCTGGCAACCCATCTGGTTGTATGAGTTTGGCATTTTTAGATTCCAGGTATAAGTGAGATCGTAAAGTATTTGTCTTCCTCTGTCTGGCTTATTTCACTTAGCATGTTGTCCTCCAGTTTCACCCATGTTGTCACAAATGGCAGGATTTCCTTCTTTTTTTATGATCAAATAATACTCTATTGTATTTATAAACTACATCTTTTTATACATTTATCTGTTGAAAAATGCTCAGACTGTTTCCATATTTTGGCTATTGTAAATAATGCCGCAGTGAACGTGGGAGTGAAGAAATCTCTTTGAAGACTAATTTCATTTTCTTTGGATATATACCCAGAATTGGGATCGCTGGATAATATGGTAGTTCTATTTTTAATTTTTTGAAGCAAGTCCATTTTTGAAACCAAAGTTTAAAAGTACTTTGGATTTAGTGATAACGGTGTGCTCTTATAACTAGTTTCTTGAGCTCCACCTAATACTATTGTAAAAAAAAAAAAAAAAAGAAAAGAAAAAGAGAAAACGTTTTATAGAAAACTATACAGAAAAACTTTGTTTCATATTTTGTTCTTGCACACACTTAAATTTCAAATATTTTCCTGTCTTGTGACTAGGTACCAGTGCAGTTTGTGGCAATTTGTTTAATAACTTTCCATGCAAATGAGTCTTAAATGCTGAAGAGAAAGGCACACTAATAGAAAGTTGAGAAAATCCTTATGTTGCCTAATTATTCATGTCAGCTTCTTTTGCGGTGAATTATTTGTTTGTCTTGTAAATCTGATAACTTTAGCTTTAATTAAAAAGCATTCCATTTTGTTGAGAAAATAAATGTCAAGTAAAAATTAAATCTACTTAAGTGTAAAGTTCTCTAGAGAAATGGGGATCTTTATAGTTTCATAAAATTGATTTTCTGGTTATTGGAATATTATGTTTAATTTAATTTAATAATGAAAAAAATAAAACTATAAAATGTCTTTTTTTCTTTTCAATATTCATTTGGTTTTTAAATTTAAAAAAATTTTTTTTACCATTTTAACCATTTTTTAGTTTATAATTCAGTGGCATTAAGTATATTCACAGTGTTGTACAACCATCACCATTATTCAATTCCAGAACTTTTTTTTTTCAGAACTTTTTTTAAATAAAATGTGACTTTTAAATGTTCAAGGTCTACAGTTTATTTAGTAAATCAATTTTAGTTAGGTCCAGTTATTTTTATTAGAAATAAAAATTTGTTAAACAAACAATAATTATTATGAAATTTCCTGAGACTTTGATTTTAAACATCAAAATATAATAAAATATAAATAAATTGAGTTAGAAATCTAGAAAATTAACATCAGTTATCTTTTAAATATCAATATCTAATAAGAAAAAGTGGTAACAACGGCAAGCATATGTAACTTCTAGATTAGTAGAGAAATCATGAAAGTAAACCATTAAAGAGAAAGAACAGAAAATGATTTGTCTACACTAGCAAACAGAAGAACCTTATTCTTGATAAATAAATTACAGACCAGTTGGGGTGATTCAAAAGGAAGATGCTTCATGTTATCCCCATAAAGTCGTTTCCTGATGTAATGATTGCTGAATTCAGAAAGTTACATACAAATGGTATTCAGACTTCATTTCAACTATTCAAGTTTTGGAATGGTTGAAAATATGGCTTTAAATTTTTATTTACACTTTACAAATTTAGCCATCAGTATGTCTCAGCTGAACTGTATCTCATTTGTTGACATTGGCTGAGTAACTTCGGTTTGGTGGTGAAGTGACTGGCCAGAGTTTGGACCACCTGGATTTTAAGCCAGGCTCCACCACATAGTTGTTATGTGGTCTTAGGTCAATCACTCTGTGCTTCTGTTTCCTTGTCTGTAAAATGGTGATAGTGGCAATGCCTATTACATTTTGGCTGACATGAGGAATAAATGAGTTAATATATATATTTCACTTCCAAATGATGCCTACCATATAATAAGTGCTCAGTTAATGTTATTCATTTTTATTACTACTACCACTAGTAATAGTAATATTAGTGTATGAAAAAGAGACTGATGATCAAATGATAAATATCGAATTAGGGGAATTCCCTGGTTGTCCAGTGGTTAGGACTCAGTGCTTTCACTGCCGGAGCCCAGGTTCAATTCCTGGTCAGGGAGCTAAGACCCTGCAAGCCGTGCAGTGCGGCCAAAAACAAACAAACAAAAAAAAGAATTAGGGCAAAATCAAGCAATCAAGCACCTTTCTTAATTATAGAATTTTCATAGCTCTTAATAAACTTTTAATATGCATTGTGAATCTCTAAGGAGGGGGACATAGTGTATAGTGTTTTCTAAGTTTATACAACCGTAGAACACTAATTTGGCCCAAGGATCTCTTGTGGACGCTGCTCTGCAGAACACAGTTTGGAAAACAGCAGCCTAGTGGTGTCCCCAGGACTAAATCATCCTCTGCAACATTCTTTCAATAAGCAAGTCCTTTCTGAAGTTCAGTCCCAGCTCTATATACCTCCATGTTTGGAACCATAGTCTCATACTCTTTGTCAAGGCAGGTTTAGCAGATGGTAAAGCATGATAGAAAGATAATAAACACTTACTGATCATGCTAACTAATTTTGTATCATCTAACACATTAACCCAGTCCCAGATTTTTCTTGGTTCTTTGAAGACCTCTGCCAGTGAGAACATTTGGAACATTTGTTCCTTCAGACACTTTTTGGGTTACATGTGAATATTTCCATCCTATTTGAATCTGTTTTCAAAATAAAGCATGATCAGAAGCTGCTTTAAATGTTTGAGCAAAGTCCAAATCCACTCAGACGACTTTGTGAAATGTCATCCATGCCCAGATCCCTGATGTATTTATAATGTTCCTGCTGTATATTTCTTTCCCACACCTTTATGTTTTAGACATCCATCCCATTCTTCTCTCCTGGAAGGAGTACAACCAATATTAAACATTGAGACAGTCTCCCTGAGGAGTTGCCAATAGCTGCATAGCACCTGGGCCAAGTTCTGCTGTGTCTAACAGCCACGGCCCAGGAGGCAAATGACAGAAGCTTCCCAATCACATCCAGATGAGCAGAGAGGGCTGCATATGCTGTAGCTGGTATACTGGCATCCAACCCTTGTGAATCTTGATAAAAAAAAATACCACGTATACTTCAAGGGAAAACTAAATACTTTCTTCACAAATACCATCAATAGTAGCATCAATTCCCAGGAGTGGTGGATAACAGCTAACCCCTATTTATGAACTTGTATCTCATCACCACACTTCTCAAGAACATTACATTTTAGCTTCTCACTCAACCAATGGCTTAGCAAGAGAACTGTTTTCTCCCCCTACCTTGGTTTGAGAACAAGGTATCTGAATTTGGGTGCACATGAACTTGGTTGGACAAGCTCCTGGATGTGAAAGCACCTCAGACCATACACAGAAATGATTATTTTTCAATCAGCAGTCTCTGCAGTAAAATATGAAGGCTTATGGGCACTTAAGAGGGCACATAGCACTGGTTCTGGATAAGCTCTAGCACTTATTAGCTGTGTCCGTGAGCAAGTTTTGTTAACTCCTCAAAGCCTATTTCTCTCAATTATAAAAATCACCTGATGTCAGGATTGAAAGAAATAATGCGTGTAAAACCCTTAACAAATGTCTGAACATAGTGAAAGCTCAATAAATGTTATTATTATACTCTATTTACTGGTCCAGGACTTTTTTAAATGTAAGGTCAGCATGGCTTTTCCACCAGAGATTATCAGTGAATGCTTTCTGAACTGCAGCAATAGCATTTCAGGACATGTGTCTTTCTAAAGGGTTAATTTCTCAACCTCTTGCTCAGAGAATCTCCTACCCTCATGGTCCCATTCTGCATTTGTTAAGCTCTCCATGCTTGCTCTCTTGTCTTCGCAAGTTTCTTGCAAAATGAGCTTCCTACTGTTTGTGGGCTTTGCCCTATACTTTCTTGCCTTCATAACTGCACAGGGCTCTTTGCACTATACTGCCAGCTTTGCAGAGAATAAAAGCTTGAGGGAGGGGAGAGGGAGAAAAAAACCTCTTGAGGGAGGCTTCCTTGAGAAGACGCCCCCAAGAGCTTCAGATCCATAGTCAGTTAGAGGAAACTTGACAGATGTTCAGAAAACCACGACTGTGAATTGGGCATAGCCAAGAAAAGCTCTGTGGAGAAGCCAAGATTTGAAGAATGGATAGAATTTGGCTAAATGGAGAAGTAAAAGGGAAGAAGAGAAGTGAAATGAGGAGAAAAAGCTCTACAGAATATTGGAAAAAGTCTTGGATTTGAAACCTGAAAATCTAGGTTTGATTCATTGTTTTGCCTTTCAAACTGCAATCTCAGGCAAAATATTTCAAAAGGCTGAGGCTTAGTTAATCCATGTTGCAAATATGGGCTGGTAATGTGGAACTCAGAAAAATTCTGGGAGAGGGTATTTAATAAACATTAGTCAAACTGAATTTTATCGATGAGAGTTTAGAAGACATATTTAGTTGTAAGTTTTTAATTTTGATATTATCAATTATGCCAAGCTGTGAGTGCTTGAAAATATAGTATTGATAGAATCCTGATATAAAACAAGCATTGTCAGACCCATAAATACTAAGCTATTTTCAGGTACCTACTATGCCCTGGCGAGCTCAGACCTCAGCGTTTTGTCCTGTTTCTTACATGTGATTTATATGAAGTATACTTTAAGGCATTTTAAGAAATTTGCCTTTCCAAGAAAACCTGTTATACCCGATAGACTCCTGCATATGTAACTATTTCCATTTAAAATTATTTTAAAATTTTTTCTAAGGACCAGAAGGCATACATTTTTTAAAGTCCAACTTGTTTAAAATTTGGTAAATAGAGAATATAACGAAAGAATGAAAAATCACAAATAAATTTTTCTTACTTAAAATTTTCCTTCATGACATATTCTTTGAAAATATCATTATTAATGGCTTCATATTATTCCAAGGTGTAGATATTGTGTAATTTATTTCGCTGTTCTTTGAATAGTGAACGTTTACTTGGTACCGTTTTCATTGTTGTAATTAAACCTGCAATGGATATCCTTGTGTAAAAACCAACGTCCATGGTGATTCCATTGTTTTAAATCTTTAAAGAATATATTGCCTTTATTTCTAGGTTTAAAATTCTAACTTGACCCTCAGTTTGTTACACAAATCTCTTCTGCAGCATAAGAAGTACCATTCTCCTTACATGCTAGCAGAAGTGGTTCATTTCCATTGGCAACCTACCTAGGACCTACTACACCAAATATGGCATTTCCTTAGGAAAGTTTTACCTATTTTGCTGAAAAGATTTTACCCACTGAAGAAAAAAATACATCATCAGACAAAAGATTGTTAGGTAAACTCTGGAAGAATTAACTTTCAGATATTTAAATCTAGAATTTAAATAGATCACCTTGAAGATAGATTTAATTAATGTTCTCAGATTGGGTATTAGCGAGACAAAAAGGATTTTTCTAAGAACGGATGAGCATGCTGACGTCTTTAATTCAATTGTCGTTTTCTGAATGTAACTAGTATTCTTGGAAAACAGTTGAAAAGCCTCAGGAAAATAGAGTAATGAATGAATATAAGCCTTTGGTCAAGAATTAGGAAGAATTAATGTTCCTTTATAAATAGTTATCACATGCTTTGTATAGGGTTATATATTTTTAATCTCTGTCCTGGTTACAGAAGTTGAGAACATTTGTTACAAATGGATTGGCTTGTGCATTCTTATCCAAAATATTATTTTTACATATCTAATTAATAAATTATTTGTTCGGTGGCCCTTTTATTTCATAGGAGCTATCATATCAGAAATTCTTTACTCTGACAAAGTGATGTATTGTGTAATTTTATTCCCGAAGCTAATTTGTCATTTTAAACCACATTTATGAAATGTTAAAAGCCCCTAGCAGGGGCTGTAAAATGAACCATTAAGGTTAGTTTATCAATGACCAACTAACCAAAATACCTTTATTTTCTTTTAATTGCATAATAGTAACTACAGTGGTAGGCACACACACACCCACATGGGTAACTGCAGAATAATAACCATGTGACCAGAATCATTTACTATTGAAAATGCCTTTCGGGGCTTCCCTGGTGGCGCAGTGGTTGAGAGTCCGCCTGCCGATGCAGGGGACACGGGTTCGTGCCCTGGTCTGGGAAGATCCCACATGCCGCGGAGCGGCTAGGCCCATGAGCCATGGCTGCTGAGCCTGCGTGTCTGGAGCCTGTGCTCCGCAACAGGAGAGGCCACAACAGTGAGAGGCCCGCGTACTGCCAAAAAAAAAAGAAAAGAAAAGAAAATGTCTTTTGATTTTAAGATATAAGGTAAATGATGTTTATATACACATGCTCATTATTTCCCAAAACTCCTGGAAACAAATACTTTGTGTTTCAGTATGTTCCTTTCGTCATATAAAGCTCAATAAAAGCTATCTTAAATATAAGCTACAAATAGGTTGCTTTCCAAAGACAATTAATTATATTAATAATATCTAATTGTATACTCTTACTAGCATACACAGTCACAGCTGTAGCATTGAACACACTTGGGTGTGGCTTTGTGTTAGCGTACAGCCACTATAGCTACAACCTGAGGTGGAGAAATAGCTTCTCTTCTTTGGAAATATGCTACCATTATTCAACAGATCCTTATTGAGCATCTACTGTGTGCCCAGATGCCATGCTAAGCCCTGGGGATACAGACATGAGTAATACATACATGATCCTGGTTTTCCAGAGCTTAGGTTCTGGTGGATACTAAGATAAGCACACTGGCAATATGAGAAATAGTGGACAGCTCCTGCTTTCCAGGTCATTTAATCTCTACCAGGTCATTTGGTCTCTAGGCCTGTGTTTCAGCGGTAAAATGGGGGTGGTGGTAAGACAAATCACATAGAGATGCAAGGATTGAATGATTTATATGTCTGAGGCAGAGTGATTGGTCTATTTGGGTGCTCAATAAGTGTTGGCATGTGATGATGGTGATGCTGTTATTTTGAACGTGGATTTCTGTGTAAGTGCTCTGGGGTGAGTGCCATGTGAGATGCTCAGTGCATGGAGAGGGGCAGAATATTTTCTGGCTTGTGAATAATGAGAGAGGCATGTGAATAATGAGAGGGTTGGAAATGGGAGGAGGGCTTTGCTATTATACACTTATTATTGTAGGCAGAGCATCACACCTGGGAAAAGCTTCATAACCATCCATGAGATAACAGCCGCAGCAGCTAAGAGGAAACAATAAAGACCTGGTGAAAGCAGAATAGCACATATTGACTAGAATGGTCTTGCGTGGAGGGTAGGGAACCATGCAGTGTCATGTCAACCTGCTTGAAATTGCTGAGGTAACTAGAGAAAGTCAGCTTTTGCTGTGGAACCCAGGAAAGGGACAGAGGGCAGAAAGTGAAAGGGCAGAGGATAGTGGGAAGTGAGGGATGCTGGAGTAAAAGGACAATGAAGGAGGTAGAGTAGTTCAAAGAAGAAAGACTCAGAATTCAGAATGGTGGTTTGCCCAGAAGTGGGTATAGCATGGGCAGGGATGGAAGAGAGGGACTTACTTTAATGTCCGTGGGAACCAGTAAGAGGAAATTGAGGCCCATAAAGATAAGCGGACTTGCCCAAATCTCTCACTGACAAGTTTTAAAAAATCTCATATCAGACAAAATAGGATTTATCAAAATGGGGAACAGAATGCAGTAAACTAGCAGAAGGCATTCTTAGTAATTCTGACCTTAAAAGATTAGAGGATTCAGTCATTACTGCAGAAAAATTTAGCATGGGAAATGAATTATAAAGAAAAAGATGATAAAGAAAAAGGTGATGGATCTTCTTCAATTTTAGTTTGAATTAAGGATAGAATATCACTGATATATAATCATGGAGCGATATAGAGGACAAATTGAAGACTTTCTACAAGTGAGAAGAACTTCCTTTTACTTCACCATGGAAGATGGTTAAAATCACGTGGTAGGTAGTGCCCTGAATTAGGAGACTGGGCTTCTGGTGAAATTTTGGTGAATTTTTAGGGAGTAGCATACTTTTTCTGGTCCTCCGTTTCCTCATCTATAGGTGTTATACAAAAAAATATTTTCATTTATATTTCTACCTGATATTTCATTTTCTAAAATACTTAATTGTCTATTTTAGTGAAGGTATGCTGCAAGAATTTACTGCAGTGGTGGATAAGTGTAGACAGGAATAAGACAAGTATCTGTCGATGAAAAATAGTGATTAAGAGCTAAACTTTGCAGCCAGACTGCCTGGGTTCAAATCCTGGGTCTGTGCAGTCTGATCCTGGGCAAGTTTCTCAACTTCCTGTGCCCCAGTTTCCTCATCTGTAAAATGGAAACAATAATATTATATTCTTCATAGTGTTTTTGTGAAAATTAAATAAGTTAATGTGTGTAAGCCTGCTGATAGCAAGGCCCTGCACATAAGGAGTCAAGAATTGCTCCTAAGCTTCACGAAAAAGATGGAACTAATGGAACTAATGTGAACTAGGTGTTAAAGATAAAAGATTTGGAAAGTGATTCCAGGCAAAGGAAATGGCATATGGAAAAAGAGGAACAAGTATGCATTTGGCACCTATGGATGGGAGATAGTCACACATTTTCTAGAGTAGAAAGAAACCAGGAATGGATAAGCAAGGCCATTTGTTTCTAGTATAGAAATTCTTACTAGAAGGATTAGGGAATTCTGTCATGGCTACCGAGCACCAGTGTGCCTGGCTCTGTGATGACAGCTGATAGGAAAATGCTGAAGGTTCTCAAAAGGGAATGGCATAATAAACATGACTTTTGGGAAATCTGAATCTGATAACCATATTCTGCTTGAATCAACATTTATTGGTGCCATTTGGCCAGCATTCTCTGCAAGAGTAAAGTAAAAGTTCAGGAATAATTTTAGCGAAGAGTAGTTCTGGTGTCCACTAAAATGTTCAGTACCAGTGACAGAGTGGACTAAGGTTTGGGCCATGACAAGGTAAACATTCCCTTTGGGCTTTCCCATGTAAATCACAGGTAGGTGGTGCTGGGGTCACTAGAGAGAGTTAGTTTTATAATTAAAAGATCTGGGGTTTTTTTTTGTTTTTTTTTTTTTTGCGGTACGCGGGCCTCTTACTGTTGTGGCCTCTCCTGCCGCAGAGCACAGGCTCTGGACGCGCAGGCTCAGCGGCCATGGCTCACGGGACCAGCTGCTCCGCGGCATGTGGGATCTTCCCGGACCGGGGCGCAAACCCGTGTCCCCTGCATTGGCAGGCGGACTCTCATCCACTGCGCCACTAGGGAAGCCCAAAAGATCTGTTTTGTATAGAGAAGTTTTCTATCAGAACTTTTGTGAAATTTTGTAGGTTTTTTAAAAAACATGTGTCTCTTGTTCAGATGGTAACCAGGTAATTTGGGAGAGGAATAAGTAATTCATCTTATTAAAAAAAACTTTCAGTTTTATCTGTAGAAATTATAGAAATATTAAAAAATATATGTGTGAAATTATTCAGGGGCTGTTATGCATGTATCTTTGTTATACATTTTTATTGCTATAAAAGGTGTCCCTCTCCACAGCACACCACCAGCATAATACCTTTGTGGTGTTGGTATTTGAGCAGGCACTGAGTCAGTATTTTGCTCCAGGTCCATTAATTCAGAACTCGTTAAAGAGTGCCTGTAAGAATTCAACGACATTCAACTCATCTTATCTACCTTTGTATTTGCCAACCCAGTTGATTAAAGTTTTCTCTTATATCAGAAGGGAGCAAATATTGAACTCTGCAAATATTGCTCTAGCTCTGGAAAACCATTTGTAAGCATTTTAATACATGTAATCTTTCTCTGTTATCTCATTCTTTTCCTTACGCACTGCCCATCATCTCAGGAAATATCATCCATGAAAAACTAATTTCTCAGAAATCTCCAGCATAAAGTAATGAATTTGGACATATCACAATTTGATAACTAAGACAGAGACTGTTCTTTTATAAAAAGCTGTGAAGGGAGGTTTTATTCTCTGTAAAATACACCAAAAGAATCTACTTAGCTTCAGGTATTGGCGTTGGATGTCAACAGTGATAGGTCATTAAAAGATGGAGCCATAAACTGATAGCTCAAAAAAATTGATATATAGGCAGCTGGAGGATAAGCAGTGGGTAAGAATCTTGGGTGTCCAGATATACTAAAGGTTGTTGGATGAAGTAGATAGAGCCACCATTTTGGTGGTTTCCGTATTAGCTGAGAAGCAAATGCCAACTGCATGTGTGTGCATGTGATATGCACACACCTTTCATCTTTTCTCTTTTCACAAATTCATGTTGTCCTTTAGTAACTGCTTCCCCTGTTTGGGCAGGGCTGATCTTGATATCCCTTGTATCAGTAAGTGAAAATAGAAACCATACAGATATTTCAACAAAGATAATTTATTATAAGGAAATTCGTTAAAGAAGTGTTGAAAGTTTAGCTCTGAAACCTGCAGGAAGCGACTACTATCTCTGTGGTCAAGAGGGTGGGGAGGGGAAGGTTTGGGGTTATTAGAACCAAGACGCTTGGAGGAAAGGACCTGTAAAGTTGGGATCCAGTCGCTGGAGGGAGGAGGTTTTGTCCAGCTGGTGGTACTAAATCAGAAACTCAAAGAAGGAACTTTGCAGAATTGGGACCTAGACCTCTGAGTGGATGCTTTGCCACCATTTCCACTGTCTCTGAGGGGATCCAATGAGGCTGGCTTGGCAAGACCTAAAGAAGGGGAAGAACTGGAACCAACTGCCGCTGTCACAGAGAATGGCCATTGTTGGAGTGACACCTGCAGAAACAATAAGCAAAACTGGAAGAAGCAAGACCCTTATTTCTCCTCCAGCCTTCTGGCCTCTTAGTACCCTTAACAGAGTCTGACAAGGAAACGACTGGCAAAGGAGAGATATATTTGCTGACTCCCAGCCTCAGCATCACCAAGCAGTGTATGGAAGGGTGGGTGTTGATCTTAGAGATAGGTTAATGACAGCACAAATCTTTTTACCAAGTTTTACTGTTACAAAGTATTCCTTATGGAAGGAAGTATGTGGAGCCTTTCTCACCACGAATGGACATATGTATAAAAGTGTCTAAGAACGGGTGAGTGGTGAACTATAAACTAGGATGATGGAAATGATTCAGGGAGAAAACGGCTCTCTCCCTTGCCCCATTATGGCTCAAAAGTTTTGTTTAGTCCTTCAGAGATATCATCTCACTTAATAACACCACCAGCCTTTGTTAGGGAAATGGGATTACCTCTTTATTGCAAATGAAAAAAAAATCATGCTCAGAGGCTTTAAGTAATGTCAGCCAGTCTATAGAGGGTAGGATTCTGGCCAAGTACTGTCTGACAACAAATGAAATACTGAGCTTTCTTCATCTACCGTAATGTAGAATAAGGCAAAACCAGAGAGTCATGAGTACAGGTAACCAACAAGTGGGCAGCTCAGAATAAAAGGATGGAAGATATGAACACACAGGGTGGCCTTGGTTCTAAGGAAATGCCCACCCAGTCATGGAGGGCGTATTGAATTCAACTTCAGTGCTTCAGGAATTCGCTCTAACCTTGCTTTCTGGTTAGAGTAGTTCTATGAAGTACTTGGGCTCTTCTCTCAGTCTTCAAGTCAAGTTTCTACTGCCACAAATGTGTATGACCAACAGTAGCCCACCTCATCCTCATGCCTTTTACCTCTCGCCTCCCACCTTGGGGCTCTTCTGTTACTGCTGAGACATGAGACACCAGGGCACAGGCTCAGCCCCCGTGCATGTGTCACCCAGAAGTGCAGGAGTTAACACCCTTTGAGCAAGGGATATAAGGAGCTATTAGAACATGTAGATAAAATTTTCTCCCCTCCTCTCCCTGGGTGGACTCCAGAGTTACAACAACTTTATGTGGCCTCTCTGAAGGTATCCTGTAAGGCTGAACAAACAGCCTGACACAAATTCTGGCCAGTTCAGTAACACACTGTGTTATATTTGTTTCCCTTACACTCCTTTTCCCTCACTCTTGCTGCCTTGAGATTCCACTCCCCAGTAAAACGGTAGCACAGTAAGCTTTCGGAGAGACTTTTTTTTGGAGGGAGGAGGAGGTTGCTGGGTTATGAGACTGACTTCCAGGCTAAGCCAATGGGATGCACTTTTGTGTGTGTGGGTGTGTTCCTGAAAGAAATGCCCAATATTTAGCATTTTAGGCAATTAGGCTGAAGCTCTAAGTAGATAAAACAAGGTAGAGAGAGGAGTTCTGGGGGAGAAGTGAGGATAGATCTGACATCTCCTGCCTTTATGGAATAAAAGTTTGTCATCCTGCAGATCAGTGCCTGTCCTGATAATTCAAAATAAATTTCCTCAAATGAGGCCTAATTGTGTAATAATGCTCTCTGTGGAACTTTTCTATTGTCAATCAAACTTCTGTTGGTGTTCATACAATCCTGTTTTCTCTGAACCACCAACTCCCACTCAGAATTTATGACTCATCTCTTGTCACCCCCTCTGGAAAGAGTTTTCTAGCTCTTTTCCTTTTTGCCAAACTTTTGAGACTGTTAGGGCACACTCATCTAGTTTTTGAGGACTTTAAAAATTTCTCTTATGGCATAAATCATTCTGTTTCTGCACCAACTGGAGAGATGAGAGCAGAGACTATGCCTTGGTCATTGCTGAATTTCTAGAAGCTAACCGAAACCTGATACACAGTAGGCACTTAATCAATATTTGTTGACTCCATTGACTGAATTAAAGGATTCATGAGGAACACTGATGAAGTTTGTAAGCTTTTTAATTACCCTATTTTACAAATCCTAGGAGAAATTGCTGAATCAGGCTCACGTTTTGGGTGAGTGTAATATACACTTGCCCATATGATGAACTATGATGGCAACAGAAATTCCATGATATTAAAATATTTGGGCTTCCCTGGTGGCGCAGTGGTTGAGAGTCCGCCTGCCGATGCAGGGGACACGGGTTCGTGCCCTGGTCTGGGAAGATCCCACATGCTGTGGAGTGGCTGGGCCCGTGAGCCATGGCTGCTGAGCCTGCGTGTCCGGAGCCTGTGCTCCGCAATGGGAGAGGCCACAACAGTGAGAGGCTCGCGTACCGGAAAAAAAAAAAATTATCTCTGCCAATATTCACAACTCCCCACCACTTAGTTATTTGGGTTAAGTCCCTGAAAGCCCTGATAAAATGCTAATTTGAAAACATCATACCAATATATCAGATTAGATGAGCCCCAATTCTCTGCTAAATTGATACAGAAACCAGATTTGGACCTCCTCAGCCTAGCGTCAAACACTAAGACCTGCCCACCCTGCCTCACAACTTTATTCAGATAACAAGTGCCTCAAAAGCAAAGTAGGATATTGATGGGTGTCCAGGATCCAGGAAAAGCAGAAAGAATAAAGGGTGAGGGAAAGACAGAAAGGGAAATAGATTGAATGAACTAGAAACAAAAACAGTGAATCTAAAACAGTTTGGTCTCTGGATTATCCAAGAGAAAGGAGCCCAGGATAAGTAATTTGGTTGGGAGGAATATCAAGGCAGGAATCCATCTGGTGCATGGGGTTTTCCATGGGAGACCATTAGTGGCTAAGGGCAGCCGATGGCAAGAGTGAATGCCTAGGAACTGAGGGCCACAGAAAGGGCATTGTTTTCCTGCATATCATAGCTATGACCAGGAGGTTGGCCTAGAGAAAGAGCTGTAGTTAAGAGATGACCGGTCATTTAACTTTCTAATGAATGACTTCAGGTCTTCTAGCATTTCTTTTCACAGGGTTATATAGTAGTTAGGAGTGGGGGGTCTGCATCTATATTAGGAAAATCTGTGTTTTTACCTTGGCTCTACCCTTTACTAACTTTGTGACCATCTGAGTCTAGTTCTTTAACCTCCATCTGCCTCAGTTTTTCCATCCTTAAAAGGAGTACAATGATAGCATTTCCTTCAGAGGGTTATGGTGAACACTAGGGAAATAATGCATGGGCAGCACTTACCCCAGGACTAGTGGTGTGTTCAGTAAAGCCTTGTGGTGTATCATGTTGTGATTATTAGTTTCTAGTTCTTGCAGGCATATCCTCCAACTTCGTGTTTTGAATAATAAGGTATACATATTTTTAATTTTCAAAGATTCCTAATCCTCAGTAATATGGACGTCTGCTTCCTGGAACCTAGAAAATAATCACTAATTTTGCCAAAGCTGCAAAAAATCCACCATATTCTAAATGACCTTGATCAAGTGCTGTCCTAGTCTAGGGAAGCAGGGGAGCAACCTGAAGGTGAAATATCCCGTTAGCAATCTCCCAGGTGAATGGAAAATTTAAAATAATTTTCTAATGATTCATTGTACATTCCTACGCCCCATTAGGTGCCTACATTACATCTTAGGGCACAATCAATATCTGTCATCTTGCTTATGGCTTTGGTGCTAGAGCAGTTCAATTTCATTTTGTAACTCTCATGCCCATGAAACTGTAGCTCAGGTGTCATATGATAAAATATTACTGAGAAGTACATATTCACTCCTAAAGCAAAGTGGGAAATAATTGATGAAGAAGGTGTCTTTCCATCTGGTCAGACACCGTTAAAGTGAGGATATGATTGATATGAGAAAAAAGTAAGACCAACGGTCTATGAAACTTTTTGGTGAATCCTTATGAGTGTGTGTGTGTGTGTGTGTGTGTGTGTGTGTGTGTGTGTATTCTGTTCTCAAGAGCGTTCCTTTAAAAGCATTTTTCAGGCATTTAAAATAGATTGCTATTTATGAAATGTTGATATAGATAAAACCAATTTAGGAGTATATCTATTATATAAAGAGAAGTGTTGGTATGTAGACATGTGTTTTCTTTTGTTAAGAAATTTAAAAAAATGTATTCAGTTTTAGGCTACGGCAAAGCTAAAGGGAGACTCGAAAGCAGCCATGGGTAAGTAATAAACCAGTTGTCATCGTACTAAATTAAACAAGTGACTTAGCTGAATAACCTATATTTTGAGTTGTTTTCTTTCAGAAAACAACTGACTGCCCCCTTTTTTTCTCATGTGGGTGCTGTCATGGAGAAACCCAGGAACACGCACCAATCAAAATACCTCTGCCACACATTCTACCAAGTGGAAAGTGATTCGGGTTAATAGAAGCCTTTACTAGAATTCAGACATACTTGAAAGGGTTAAGCCCATCATATGGTGACTCATACTTCAGTGTGAATTTTTGAAACTGTTAAATGCATGATTTCTTTCCAAATTGAAATTGTACAGAAATGTGAATTCTGCTTAAGAGAGAGGAAAACAGAATAACATTAGGATTTCGGAACACTATGGGACAGGCCAAGCCAGGGTCCTTGTCACAGTGTGGAGCTTTGGATAGATAAAAGTCACCAGGAAAGGGTGTTTATGTTTGTGTGTGAGTGTGTGCATGTGTGTGTGTGAAGTATAAAGGCAGCAAAGAGGGCTCTAGAAATAGATGTGTAAGAGCTTCAGAAGTGAATTTAACTGGCACTGCTCTTCTGTTTAAGATGCTGTTGGCCGCAGACACTCTTTGCAATGACTCTGGAAAATCACCAGTAACATGCTTCCTCACACACAGATGCTCTCAGGGCTTTTTGACTTGCCCAACTTTATAAAAGGAGGGACGTATACAATTCAGTACATCTGGTGACATTTGTTTGGGGCTTAAAAAAAAAAAAGTACTCCCGTGACAGTGGCTTTCTTTGACATAGGGAGGGATTTGTCCTAACCATGACTGTGAAAAAGTAGCTTAATTTGATCATTAATGTCTAATTATGCACTTTAAAACCAGGGTTAACTGGTTGGGGGTTTTGATAGATTGTAGATGATAATAATTCATTTGGTTTCTTTTAAAATCTTGAGAAATTCCAGTACCTTGATACTGATATCATATTGTACCTCAAAGGGGCACTTTTTGAGTTTTAGAATACTGAACTGAGACTCACAAGGAGATACACTGAGATTAGAGCAAATGCCCTGAGTCTGAGTAAAAGAGGTATCCTGAAAGGGGTAGAAGGATCTGGAGGCTCAAATAATGTATTGTTTTATTAGCATGGCTGTGGGAAAAGAAGGGAAGTGGGTGTAGGATAAAGGCAACTGAAACCGTCACACAGAAACATGAACTCTCATTGGAACCGTCTCAAAATGCTGCAGGCAATTGTAAGCCTTGCTGAGATAAATTGGGCTAGCCTGTTATTTTCCTTTATGCTGGATATTGTCAGAGTTTCGTACCATGAAATATAAGACGCTAGAAAGGTTTTTTTTTTAAACAATTATTCATCAGTTTCTATTTTTATATAGCTTTGGGGGACCGTAGAATACCGCTAATATATTTTAGAATGCCTATGAGGGGGAGAAGAATGACAGGAAGAATTTATCTTGATGGTTGAAATAGATATGTTTTAACTAAGTGTAGTAAGGTGAATCCAGACTCAGGTACTGTTCCCTCCCCATTGTCAAAATAAGTAGTTAGAGTCTTCCTATAATTTAGGACTGCTTTGATTACTGTGTATTGTCTGGATTTCAGACTTCCTTGGGTCAGGCCTAAAATTTAGAATTTTGCTGAAATATGCAGGATTATTCAGTAGCCTTCTATTTATTCTCCTTTCCTTTGTCACTTCCTATTTACAACTCATATGTTGCTATGAGATGAATTTTCTTTAAACACGACTGGTTTTTGAGCCATTTCTTGTTGAAGAACCTAACCAATTTACTATTGCTTTGGGTAATCTGAATTTTCCTTTCCAGATTTCAAGGTCATCCTCAGTTTTATTCTGCTTGATCTCACCTTAATTTCTTGCCCCTCCTCTACTTAAAATGTATGTTTCCTCCCCCATTTAAGGCCTTTTCCCCATTGTCCCTCATAATCTTCATGCCATTCCTGATACTACTGCTTTTCCCAAGAGCACCCACCCCATCGTTTTCCTCTCCCTTCATAAATTTGACTGAGTTTTTAAATTTCATCTTAATTCCTACCTATGTAATAACAGAATAGCTAACATGCATTGAGACTTGGCAATGTGCCAGCCACTGTTCTAAGCACATGTCATGTATTGTGCTGTTAGTTTTCATATTGACCTTGTAAGGTAGTTCTACATCCCCATTTTACAAATGAGAAAACTGAGGCACAGAGGAGTGACTGGCCTAATAACACAGCTGTTAAGTCACTCGACTGGGATGCAGAAGTGGGCTGCTGGCCTCGTCATCCTGCCGTTTCTACTGCTGCACACTTCTGCCACCCTCTGCCTTTTCTCTCATGGTCTCTTCTCTGTCTTCCAGCCCACCCTGACTCCCTCCATTATGAGCTAGTATGGTAGCTGTGTTCAAAGCCATGCAAGTGTATCATTTCATTGTGTCTATTTCATGCCCTTTTTTTCCCCTGGGAAATTACATAGCAAGATGTCTTAGAAAGAGTTCCATGCCTCATTCTACTTTCTTTCCAAAATAATACATGGCCCCAGCTCATGGAGGAACTCATTCAATACTCATTTGTTGTTGATAGATAGTGTGAGATAACTCCTCCCTTTTCATTACACAATAATTGTCTTGATTTTGTAATTCACTTTGACCATATAGACTCAGTACCCTCAAGTCTAGGACACACTATAAAGTGTTTTAAATTCCATGTATATGATCTACGAAGTTTGTCTCAGCTGAGGTGACAGTTGACCAGCATTCTGCAGTGCTTTCTCAGTTGGGCTCTGGTGGATCTGAATTACTCAGTTTTCATTTGAAATGTTTCTGAAAGAATTTTTTTTAACATTCTTACCCATATAAACATCACAACACACGAACCAGAAAATCACACCATTTGTGAGATATATATATATATATATATATATATATATATATATATGATATAAATAACTGTATATATGTACAGTTATATTCTACATAAAAGGAGGCACTATTAAATTACCTTGGATTCCCTTTAATGGGTACCAGAAAGCACATGCTTCTGAAAACACGGCTATTGCCTTAAAAACTCAATTTCACTGTGTTTTAGCTGATTTTTTTTCCTTTAACCAATATGACGATCATGGTTTGAGGAAATATCTGGTTTTTATATTGGATTCAATCTCAAAGGATGGCTGCTGAAGTAGAGCCTTGGGAATCAGACAGACCTGAATTTGAATCCCAGCCCTGCCACAGACTAGCTGGGCAAGAAACTTAGTTTATTTGAACAAACACTTCTTAATATCTAAAATGGGGATAATAACACCTACTCTGCAGGGTTGTTGTGAGAATTCAATTCAGTAATGCATATAAAGGAACTACTTAGCATACCTTTTGCCATATGGTAATTGCTTAATAAAGGTTTTATTAGTAGTAATAATAGAGAATTTAAATGCAGTAATTGATATATGCTGACTCAGCTCAAAAATGGCATGTAGAATTTGGAGATGACTCTATCTCTTTCAATCTGTTTCTTTCCCTTCCTTCCTTCCTCTTCCTTCCTTTCTTTTCTTTCTTTATTCCTTCCTTCCTTCCTTCCTTCCTTCCTTCCTTTCTTTCTTTCTTTCTTTCCTTCCTTCCTTCCTTCCTTCCTTCTCTTTCTTTCTTTCTTTCTTTCTTTCCTTCTTTCTTTCTTTCCTTCTCTTAGCTTTTTAAAAAAGCTTTATTGGCGTATAATGTATGTACAATAACATATAATCATTTTTAATGCACAGTTTGAAGGATTTTGGTAATTGTATGCAGTCACATGAGCTCTACCACAATGAAGATATGAAATAGTTCCAACACCCCAAAAAGTTGTTTCATGTTTGTTTGTTGTCTAACATCACTCCTACCCCCCTTAACCAGCTGCAGGCAATGACTGATCTGTTTTTCTGTCACTATGGTTTTGCCATTTCTAGAATTCTATATGAGTGGAACCATGCAATGTGTAGTTTTTTGCATTTGGTGTCTTTCACTTAGCATAATGTTTTTGAGATTCACTCATGTTGTTGAGTGTACTAATATTTTATTCATTTTATTGCCGAGTGGTGTTCCATAGTATGAATATATCACAGTTTGTCTGTCCATTCACAAGTCAACAGGCATTAGGGTTGTTTCAGTTTGGGGCTTTGTGAATAATGTTGCTATAAGCATTGGAACACAAGGCTTTGTGTGGACTGACTCTCTCACAGGGCTTAGTGTATCCAGAAGGAGGATACTGGGTCATAATGGAAAGCATAGCACACTGTATCAGAATTGGAATAGGGAAGCAGGCATGCCCTTCCCTATGTCTGGCCTGCCTGTATCCCCTTTTCAGAGAAGCTGCTCCCTGGCCCTTGCTGAGCCAGTTACCCTTCCCCCATCCCAGCCAAGTTTCACTGAACTGGGGTGGGCACCTGACTCAAGCTGAACCAAATGGATTTTCTCCCCTGAGAATGTGAAATCCAGAAATAGGGGCTTTCAGAAACAGGAGCTTTGTTTAATTGATTACGTACGCTTGAATTAGAGGTAAGGGGAACTTGGCTGCTATAACCCATTTGGGTTCAGCACTGAGAGAGCACAGTGGGGGGTGAGGAGAAATGCAGCAGATAATCAATAAGGCACAGAAACAAGAGATTAGATGACAAGATGGGGAAGTGACCTAGAGCTATTTCTTCCTATGCTGGTGTTCCAAGATGTTAGGCAGTCCTTCCTGGATTTTTTGTTAGATGCCCAGATAGTACTCCAATGAACAGTCATTTTGGTCTTAACTAGCTTCAGTGGGCTTTTGTTTATGCCATTCATATCAGCCAAATAATGCCTGACTGAGGCAAATCATAACTACTATGAAGGTTGAGTTTTAACTCTAAACCAAACACTCTAATAATAAAGCCTTTATTAATAAAGCCTCTGAAATTTTACCACCACATGTAAAACCCTTTGAGGAAGGGTTTTTCTTTCTTTTTTTTCATATTTTACAAATGAAGAAACTGAAATTCAAAGAAATTAAATGTTTTTACAAGGTCACATGGTTGGAGAGTATCAGATCTAGAGCCTAGATTCTGATCTGCTTTTCTCTAAAGTCTCTGCTGGAAATAAGCTCCAATACTAGACCCTCAGTGGTGAAATGATGAAGGTGGCCCGGGGCCCTCTGAAGCCCCTCCCAGCTTAGTGATCCCGCATTGATATGTCTAAGGAAGGGAAATGGAGTAGTTGACAATGAGGGAGCTCCTGTCTGTGGACTCCACTTTCTCTGTGAATCTAGATTATTTGCTGATAATGAGGGCGGAGATAGTATAGGCTATTCGAAGAAAGCCAGTTGTGCATGCTGTCGGATGCTCATTTAGGAATGCAGAAAATGTGTGTGGGGGGGGCATTTGAAGACTATACTTAATGTATGTAAAATTTGGAGAAATGTAAGTATTCCCAGGTTGCATGCTTGCTTGTTTGCTTGTTCTTTTTTTTTTTTTTAATTTATTTTATTTATTTATTTTTGGCTGTGTTAGGTCTTCGCTGCTGTGCGCGGGCTTTCTCTAGTTGTGGCAAGCAGGGGCTACTCTCCATTGCAGTGCGTGGGCTTCTCATTGCAGTGGCTTCTCTTGTTGCGGAGCATGGGCTCTAGGCACACGGGCTTCAGTAGTTGTGGCACATGGGCTCAGTAGTTGTGGCTCACGGGTTCTAGAGCACAGGCTCAGTAGTTGTGGCACATGGGCTTAGTTGCTCCACGGCATGTGGGATCTTCCTGGACCAGGGCTCGAACCCGTGTCCCCTGCACTGGCAGGCGGACTCTTAACCACTGCGCCACCGGGGAAGCCCGGTTTGCTTGTTCTTTTGTTTATTTTATGGAGAAAACATGTATGATTTTTCAACACCTAAACATTTTGTTTCTGTTCCTCATTAGGGGTGGTAAGGACTTGTCAGAGAGAGTGAAGTGAAGGAAGCGCAGTAAGACACAGAAAAGAAAGGACGGGGGGGAAGATGAGAAAGAAGGAAGGTCTTCAAGAGTTATGGGGGAATGTCCAGAAGTCGCCTACAATTATACCCCGGCCTGGTGAACTTCAAAAGCAGGTGGTGGAATGGATACAGTGCATATTTCAGTCATGCTACTTGGATATGAATATAGACTTTGCAACTAATTGTCTGTCCTTTGACTAATCACTGGTCTTTTCTCAATTTTTGTCTCCTCGTCTGAAAATGAAGAAAGTTAGACCTCACAGACTTGCTGTGAAGATCAAATGGGTTTAAATACAGTACTATGTCTGCTGCCACATAGTAGGTGCTCAGTAAATATTAGGTTCCTTGTCACTACTTCTTACTCTTCTTTGAGATGTTCATTAGTTTTCAGCTGTTTATCTTTACGATTTTCTTTGATGTGGATAATCAAAGAAGTGTACAGTGGAGAATATTATTTCATGGACAGTAATGGAGTGACAATTCTACTCTCATTAGAGTATTCAGACACTACTCAAATTAGAGTATTTAGATACAGATAGTCCAAGGACTTCTTTGTAGTTATTCATCTTAAATGTATCAAAACTTCCTCTTAGTTATGGGGGCCAAAGGGCTTGAGTACATGTTTAAAACTTTAGACACAAAGAGTATTAAATCTTTCTATGGTTCAGGAATGATGGGCGTGCCTGAATTATGAGGCTTGGTGAATGGTCCCTTCCATGGAAGATGGAGAGGAGGTAAGAGTAGGGACTAGTGATTCAAATTTATCTTACATCAAAGGTTAAAAAAAAGGATATATATCTCCTTTTCTCCGTGATGTGGATATATTTATATATATACATGGATATGTTTATAGTGCATGGTACTTGGCAAAAATTATTAGTTGATTACTTTCTATATTTAGCCTTAAACATTCTTCTGTGCAAAGAGATTTCATCAAATCAATGTGACTCCAAGAAGGCGTTAGCGTGAACTTGGGCCTTGATGAAGACACGCTTTGGAACACAGCAAGAAGCTCCATAATAAGGCCCTGAAAGGTTGTTGTGCTAAAGACAAACAGAACTGTCAGAGCAAGCTCTTGACATTTGTCCATGTATTTTTGGACTAACACGAACAATTTAAAAACAATTGGAAAGAAACAACTGGCTGTGTTTGAACATAGTCCTCTGAAAGTGCAGCAGAAATAAAAAAGTGTGTGTGTAACTGTCTGAAGCTGATGTCAGGGAAGCCCAGATAAACCTTCGAGTTTATTTCTCAGGACTTGAGTTCAGCTTCTGGAGCACTCCCAGGCTAATTGAACTCAATTATTGGTATAAATGCTGTATAATGATCGGTAGTAAGTAGAGACAAGGAGGATTAGCCTCTGTCAGCTCTTGATGCACATTGGCTCCCAAACCTCAAAGTAATTCAAAGTTCTGCTGTGAGTTCGATCCAAAAAGTGATCCTGAGCTAACAAACAAGGGAGCCCAAGCATGATGGCATCACCCCCGGCACAGGAAGTTTCCTTCATGCACACACTGTCTGTGAGTTTCAAGTTGCTTCTTGCTTTGTATTATTTCCAGATGAGAAGTTTTCCATACATTTTCTCCCTTGCTAGAAAACGGTACATTCCATCATCTGTTTTTAAAAGTAGCAACTAAAAGGATTGTCCATAAAGATCTCCAGGCACCTGTGGAGATGATTACTCTGAAGGGATTGCTGTCTTTGAACATATCTTTGTCTTTGAACATATAACTCTTATGCTGTAGAGTTATTTTTATTTGGGAAACAGTATAGAAATAAGCAGATAGCATAGAGAGGCTGGTCCTGCCTTTTGCAAAGCTTCAGTCTTTTGTAAAACAAAATCCAGATGATCTTATTCTGAGTAAGTGAACCCTGATGTTGGTTTGGTAACCTGGGGAAGGGAAGGGTCTTTCTCTGCAAAGCCCACCTGATTTCCTTCTCCGTTCACATTTTGAGTTCTTACTAAAGTATCAACCCTCCCCCCATCCTTTCCACACACCTTAGGATTTAATGATTTCATGCCTGTCAATCTGTCTCACCTACTTGGTGACACAGAAACTGCCCCTTATGCTTTTATTCATCCTTTGCAGAGCCTAGCGTGCTTCAGACAAACCTGACAATATGCACAAACTCTGTGGCCTCAGTTTTCTCATCTGTAAAATTAGGAGAATGGCTCTAAGGATTAATTGCATTACTGTATATGAAAGTGCTGAATATGGTCCCAGGAGGGCCAGAGGCACAGATAAAAGTAAATTTCGTCCTCCCCCTTCCAGCACAATGCTAAGCACATAAACAAGTGTGTTATTTCCCCTTTACATATCATAAGTTAGCCAGGGTTTTCTCCTTAACACATGACTCTGAGAGTACTAATTCCCCTCTAGCAAAGCATGGCGTTTTTAGAACTGGGTTGTGAGTTCCTTTGGAGACATGCTAACTTTCCAGGTACCAGGAGCAGATCTGTGCCAGTGTCGTCCTCAGCGTGGGGACAGGAGCTGCTTGGTCATACTTCCTCACTGAGGATTGCCTGCTCCTTGACCAACCTCGAACATCATTATGGGGAAAGGTTAGAGATAAATATTATGTAAACAGCAGATCATTGAACACTGACCTGTTCAAGGGGCTGCATTTCACTGCCTGTGATGCCTTTTAAAGTGAAAAAGGAGAAGGAAACCAATATTATTTTGACCGGATTAGATGTGACTCTCCCACTTTGGTCATTTTAGTCAAACACCAAGACAGAAAAACCTGCTAGACAGTTTTATTAATTCTCAGTTAAATACAATGCCCAAACGGTAGTTAGACATTACCTGCATTATTTTCAGGTCTTTGCCTGAAGATAGAAAACTTCAGTTGTCTGCGTGGTCCTAAGGCTCTCCTTGGTATTGTCCACTTTATTGGGAATGTAGAAAGAAGGGGGTGCCCACAGCTGTCAGCCAAGCACCTTTAAGGAATGTCTAAGCTGTCAGCTCTAGCCAATGGTAGAGGTGTTCTCTTCCCATCCCTAGGTTGAGGGGACAGAGAATGGATATGATTATGATGTATATCGGAGCTTCTCTAGGTCTTAATCCTATTGTCAGTTGCTCAAAGGAGAAGAACAAAGTCTTAAATAAAAAGATAAACCCTTCCTTTAAGAGGTTAGGGGTACTTTCATTCTACAGGACAGGGCTGCAAGGTCCCTGGCAAAGACTTGGGGTTTGTATATGTTACTCATCATCCCCCAGGTCAAATATGTAGATATCTTACATGAAAAAAAGCAATAATTTTTTTTAGACGAAATAACTGCAATGCCTTTGTATCTTCTATTGCCATAGAAGGTATAAATTGTTCCAAAATGGAGGCAGGAGAAAACTTGTTTGGGTTCTCATCAGAGTATTTGCCCCAATTCCCTACAACAATAATAGGAGTTACCAAGTATCATGGCCTTACTTCCAAACAACACTCAGTGCATTCACTCATTGCTAGTAATAAGGAAAAGCAAGTTGTGCATAGGTAATACTATATAGCAGATATTTGATTAAACTGGACTCTAAGTATAAGCCTCTTAAAATAATTAGATGTTTTTCTGTATGCTCTGCAAAGAGAAAGAGGCAAGAGATAAACATGCTTGGAGTGAGGATTCAGTCCTAGTACAATTTCCAATTTTATCCTAGGCTCAGCTTTACTTTCCAACATGCCATACGCTACCATACTTCTACTTTTTGACATTCACGATCAGAGTGAATGTTGAGAATGATAACCCCTGTGTCTTCTCAGAGCCCAATTTGTCATATGATGAGAGAATGTTAGTGTTAGAAGGAGGCTTTGAGGTCCCAAGAGTCCCTTTTCGGCACCTATGCAATGGGCATCTGACCTACTGTGGTGTTGCAACAAGAGCTGGCAAGAGGACTAGGGTAGAAAGGTAGGCAGCTTATTGAAGATATAATTTACTAAAAGAGCTTTTGGTGCAATGCATTCTGATACAATTTTCTCCTAAAAATAAAATGCTGGTTTAGATGCAAATAAAGGAGACTGTTTCCAGATAGATAGAAAATAGTACAGCATGCACCTTGAAAAGTCTAAATTCAAATATTGTGTATCCATATATTTGTTTAGTTAGCTACCATTTGGAGTCAGGGGTAGTCTCTAACCCAATTTCATTGTAAGAGAAAGTTCAATATGATATAAGAAATAGTTTGCTGCTACTTCTTTTTTAAAAATTATTTAATCTTAATCCACGACCCCATATAACACCATGCTTCACGTCATCCTTCTTCTAGCATTAAATGTTAAGTATTCCCAGGATATTTAGTTTCCTTAGCGATCTCTTTTAGGGCAGGTACTGTAGATGAGACATGAATCCTAGCCACTCTTCTCTGCATGCTGAGGGTCACTTATCTGCAAGTCAAAGTCCACATCTCCCCACAAGTCACACAGGTGTGTAACTGGTGATTCCATAAACATGCATTAGAACCACACAGAGGGCTTGTTAAAACATACTTCTGGGTCCCTCCTGAGTCTCAGGTTCTGTAGATTTGAAGTTGAGTGCAAAAATTTGCATTTTTAACATATTTCCTAGATGCTGCTGATATTGCTAGTCCAGTAACAACACTTCGAAAACAACTGTTCCAGGAAAAAAAAAAAAGTCATTTGAATGACTGGAAAACATTGTCCTGTAACAGGCAGCATGCTGGATACGCCAGGCAGAGGTGTGCTGTGCACACAACTTAGGAAATAATGAAGATGGAGTTGAGGAGTTCAGATTTAATCTCCAGATCTCAAGTCAGGCAATCAGATTCCTTAAGGCATTTTTTTCTTTCCTTCGAAGTCCATTCTTCCAGCCAGTCCTTCCTCCAGTCCTGCTATGAAGAGGCTGTGCTGTTTTCTATTTTAGCTACTTATGCAACTCTCTTAACCTGGTAAAAAGGAGCAAAGAGGATCATTTGTTTCTCAGCACTACTCTTTAGCCTTTGGACAGCAATCAAAAGTATATTACAAGAAGGGGGAAAATATGTATAACAGGAGAAATGCCTTGTATCAAATTGGCTCTATACTTAGGTTCCCATGGAAACAAGATTATAAGTTAGTGATTTGCTTTTACTTAATGCAGTATTGGGGAGAAAATGCCTCTTTTTCATTACTCAAATGCTTTGCCTGTACTTCACCAAATTACAAGAACATAATACCATGTAGGTTTCTAAAGAGTTTAAACTGGCGTACTACATTAAATTCAGAAGAGAGCATCTCATTTAAAAATGTAAATGGAATGGAATAAATTGTTTTGTGAGAATAAATTATTGGACTTTTTTTTTAAACTTCTGTTTTTGTGTTCATGAAGTACTGACGTTTAGCACCCAAAGGAGCTAAATCTTCAGGTAGTTTCTTGTAGAAAGTTTTGAAAGTCACACCAAGGATTTGCATACAGATACTGCCAAAAAGGTACAAAAAGACTTCTTATGTTATATTTGCAGCAACTATGGTGGATAAAGGTCAGTACAATCAGTTCTCCATCAGCTTCTCAAAATGTGGCTCTTTTCCCAGCTAACTTTAAGGCATTCTGTATCCTTGTTATTGATTTAGTGAGAACTTCATTACATGGAAATTCACTTTGGTTTCCATTGTGGATTTTATACCACAAGTAATAACCAAATTCTTAGGGTTTGAGGAGTATAACCTGTCTTTTAAGGGCCTATCCATTTCATAGCATCTACTTCGCTGAGGAATCAGCTGTCTTTTATGGTATAATAAAGACTACAAGAAGGCCTATGAAACATTTAACTTGTATTTTTATCACTAATTTTCATTAATGTTTCTAAGGTCAATACGTGAATCCAAATACTGTCTTAAAGTGAAAACACATCAGGTTATTTTTAACCTGCAAATTATTTGATCAGTTGCCTCGGATGTACGGAGTATGACTTCAGGGGTAAGGAACAGATGGGATTTGATAGGAAAGCTTGGTGCTACCCTACATGGTGAGGTGAGTGCTAGGCTGCAAAGAGGAGGCCCAGGGGTGGTGAGTGCCCAGAAGGATGAAACCACAAAGGGAATGTGGAGGACCTCTCAGGGTTAGCTTCATCTACTGTGCAGTGTTTCTCTAGGCAGCTGTCAGCCTTACATCTTCTGTACTCATTTCATCTGAGGATCCTCCCTCAAAATGTATTTTTTTTAAGTTAGGATTTTCAAACTTGGCTTTATAATTTCAAAAATAATCAGGTCTAATGTGAGCCATTCCTTGTTTTCATATTATTGATAATTCTTTAAGGTCAGTCAGTGGACCACTTGGGACCAACAAATTCTCGCTTTCTCTTTACTCTGCTTATTTCCCCTTCTATTTTTTTTTTTTTTTTTTTTTTTTTTTTTTTTGGGCCTCTCTCTTTTTTGGCCTCTCCCGTTGTGGAGCACAGGCTCCGGACGCGCATGCTCAGCGGCCATGGCTCCCAGGCCCAGCCGCTCCGCGGCATGTGGGATCCTCCCGGACCGGGGCACGAACCCGTGTCCCCTGCATCGGCAGGCAGACTCTCAACCACTGCGCCACCAGGGAAGCCCTCCCCTTTCTATTTTTAACTGGAGATTAGTCAAGATTGTGAAAATGGAAGTTCTGAGTGAATTATTTTTTAAAAAGGTGGTTTATAACTTAGATTAAATTTCTGTCTAAGATACTTGTTCATTGCTGGCAGCGTGGTTTAGTGTAAAGCCTTGCTTCTCCAAGTGTGCTTCCTGGACCAGAAGCACTGATCTTACCTGGGAGCATGTTAGCAATGCAGAGTCTCAAGACCCCCTCGGAACCGTGGAATTATCTGCATTTTAATAAGAGTTCTAAGTGATTAGTGTGCTCATTGAAGTCTGAAAAATATTGGTAAAGAGTACTGGCATTGAAGCAGGTTATCCAACTTCTTTTTTAAAATTAATTAATTATTTTTGTTTGTTTGTTTATCCAACTTCTAATCCTAGCTCTGCCACTGTCTAGCTACAGTACCCTGTACCAGTCAGTTCAGTTTTTCAAACTGTGTTCCTTGGATATTTTTCTGCTCAGCTATGGTTACTCAGAGCCTGAGAGGTGAGGTCAGGGACTCCCACCTGAGCCCTGAGCAACTCCAGTTTTATTTGCTTTTAGCCACTAGTCCAACATAAGACACTGTTCGAAGAAAAGGTTTGTCTGTGAAAGAGATTTGAAGCCTACCTGAGGAGGCTAGGCGTGACTGAGGAGTTCTGAAGTCACTTCCAGATATAAATTTTGTATAATTATAATATCACTCATTGATATGAATTTTTTAAAAGGAAATATCTCTTCATTTATACACACTTGTCAGGTAGTGAGACCAAGAGTTTAGTTGCTTCTAGGAGGCTCCATGAGTAGGATAGAGAAACTCAGCCTGCCTGTCACTAAATTTCCCACTGTTTCTCTCAGTCTTAGTCATATACTGTCCTGACTTTACCCCCTTTGACACTGCAGGAGAACGGTTTATGACACCTCGTGATACTACATTTTATTCAGTCTTTTTAAAAAATCGGTATTGGTTATTTGGCCACACTCTGACCTTGGACATCCATTGGGTAGTGCCATTCACTTTGCATACATTGATCTAAAAAGGAGTCGAAAGTCTGAGATACCCAGTGATATCCTACACCTGGCAAAGCAATTTCCATTCCTGTACACCCTGGTGAACAAAAGAGGACCAAACTCCCCAGTTCATTTTCCGTTGACACTTGTATCTATAACTGATTCTCATAGTCAGAACCATAATTATAACCAGAGTCCCTGATCAGATTCCTCTGCATTCTGCTGAGAAACAGGGCAACTTCATAGCCAGTTCTAAATATGGTTCCTTCTTTCCTTAAAACAGCAACAGATGTTCTTTCTGGATCCATAGTGTGGAGCCATCATCCACCTTTTATATTTTCCAGCTGATAGTTGTATTGGTCTAGTACTTATTTACATGTTTATTGGCTTTACATGACGTATTTCCTCCAAAGAACTCAGGCAACGGAAGGATTTGTTTTAGAATTCTACAAAATATATCCTTACTAGTTCAACTACGGGATTTACATGCAGTCATTTTACATTCCCCTTCATGTATTGTGGTCAGATTATTATAAAAATAGTCACATATTCAGATCTTCTCAGGGGTACATATATTCCCCTTTCAAAATACAACCACAAGGAAAAAAGAAAAATCGACTGAAATAGCTGACCAATGTTCTTTTCTTAGAAAAATCAATCTCATTGGTAGCTCATGAAATTCAATTTCTCTGGTCAGGAGCAAAGCAGATAATCATCACTTAATAATATTTATGGATGTGAGAAATGCAGAGTAACTGAAATTGCCCTCTAAAGCTATTATCAAATTCCTTAAAACTTTTTTGTTTATCTGAAGGGGATTTATGAAGTGCTGGTAAGTGTTTTAGTTATTTTTTTCCCGTCAGTTTCTATTTGGGCTAACACACATCAGAGGCACTCAATATTTGATAAATAAATAAGGGGTGAGTAAATGAATAAAGTAAAATACAGATGACCCCTAATTTGTACATGATGCATTCCTAGAGACTGCTTCATAAAGGAAATTGCTTAAAGGCAAAATACCGCAAAAATGCTGCTGCTTTTGTGTATAAGAAATTTTGGAAATTAACAGCAGATAAATTTAGAAAGGCCAACAGTCAATATAGATGTTCATTAGGTAATAAAAAATGAAAGTAATGATAAAAGAGCAGCAGGTAGAAGCATGGTCACTGTTTAGAAAGTGGAATTCTAGTAAAAGGTAACTGGATAAATGCAATATTTGCTTCCCTTTTTGAAAGTATCCACTGATCAGAAAAAACGATGAGAAGAAACTCCATTTTCTCCACAGAATTAAGCCAGAGGCCAATCCTTTTTTCTCCTAACCTTGAAAAGTATTATGGATTCTCTGAACCTGCTTTCAGTGTCTTTTGGAGAGATAAAAACTAATGGTAAATCACGAAAGAGAGAATATGTAAGATTTCAGATTTGACCAAGAACCAAGCTGAGCCAAAGGGGAGTGCTGAAACCTTGGGAGAACCAAGCACCAAAGAACATGTGCATGATTTAAAGTGTTCTGAGACAACATACCCAAGTAGAAACACTGGCTTCTCCAGGTCACACTTTGCCTACAAAGTTCCCCATATATCAGCACATCACTGGTTTGGACAGAACTTTCCTCACTCCAAGAAGCATGAGAATCAGAAAGAAACTAACACAAGATCTTTAGAGAGGAATACAGAAAACAAAAGGCAAATCTAATAACATAGCAGAAAAAAAAAAACTGAAGAAGAAAATAAATATATTTTTCATATTTTAAGATAAAATGAATATAAACTATTTGAAAAAAGATATCAAGAGAATAATTAAAAGATACACAAACATCACATGGAGAGAAAAAACAGGTAGGCAGATCTTAAGAAAGAAATGGAATGGAAGGAAAAAAAAACTATCAAAAATCGTGACCACATTAAAAAAAAAATTTTAAAAGTTAATGCTAGGGCTTCCATGGTGGCGCAGTGGTTGAGAATCCGCCTGCCGATGCAGGGGACACGGGTTCGTGCCCCGGTCTGGGAAGATCCCACATGCCGCGGAGCGGCTGGGCCCGTGAGCCATGGCTGCTGAACCTGCGTGTCTGGAGCCTGTGCTCCGCAACGGGAGAGGCCACAACAGTGAGAGGCCCGCGTACCACAAAAAAAAAAAAAAAGAAAAAAAAAAGTTAATGCTAAAAACAGCATCCATGGCATAGAAGAAAGATTTGAGATAATCACAGGAAAAAAATAGAATCCAGAAAAATAGAGACTGAAGTGTTTATAGATAATGTTGACAGATATGCAAGTTTGAACAAAGGAGATATAAATTATGATAAATGATACACCTGAAAAGAAAATAATATGATACAGAAAAAAATTAAAATACCCAATAAAAGAGCATTTCCTGAAATCAATTAAAACCTGAATTTTAATGTTAAGAAGAAAAGGCTTTTATGTGTTTCAGGAAAACTTGATGTGAAACATATCCTAATGAATAAAAACAAAGTTTCTATAAGAGTCCAGTCAGAAAAAAGAAAGCTGGTCTAAAATTCTTCATGGCAGAATTCAGTCACAGAACACAGGGGAGAAACTGTATAGAATAATGACAGAAATTATTATCCAAGATTTTTATACCTAGCCAAACTGTTGTTAAATATAAAGGTTAGGGCTTCCCTGGTGGCGCAGTGGTTGAGAGTCTGCCTGCCGATGCAGGGGACATGGGTTCGTGCCCCAGTCTGGGAAGATCCCACATGCCGCAGAGCGGCTGGGCCCGTGAGCCATGGCCGCTGAGCCTGTGCGTCCGGAGCCTGTTCTCCGCAATGGTAGAGGCCACAACAGTGAGAGGCCCGCGTACCGAAAAAAAAAAAAAAAAAATTGGTTATATCCCAAGAAGCACTCAAAGATTATAACACCTATAACCCTTCTTAAAACAAAACTAAACTAAACTAAATCTTGATGTAAGACCTTAACCATGCAAGATAAATCAAATAAAATACCGAGTTAGATAACTCAGTACACTGGTATTGAATCTGTTTACACATAATGACTAAAAATTTATACATTTATAAGTGGGCCTAAAAAATCTCTGGGAATTATAATTATAGAAACAAATATAAATGTTATAAATGTATTGGTACATTTGATGTTATGTTATAATTTTACATAGTTATGTATTCATCAGCAATTGGGAGAAGCAGTGAGTGGGAAGATGCTCTATCAGGATGGTTCTATTTTGAGGAGCTAGGCATAGCTCTTCTTTGTGGAAATACAATAAACGCTCCACGGCTGTAAAGGCAGATATATGACAGAAGAAGGAAGAAAGGGAAAGCCATGAAGAATGATTTTTAGGATTCAGAATATTTGGAGAGAATTGAGCCCTGTGATTGGTCTTTTGGTGCTGTCTTAGGTTGGATATTTTGGAAGCAGAGCCTGCTACAGGAATTTGGGCTGATTTATTGAGTGAGTGCTCTTAAGGGGAAGGGTGTGAGAGAAGCAAGATGGGGAAGTTAAGCAAAGATGTAGTCCCAGCTTGAGTGTGGATTCAGTCTGATCGTACATGGAATTCTGGAGCATACATTGAACCACAGAATTGGCCCCCACCTTGAGGCCAGGGCTTGGTCTCTTGTACCTCTTCAGTCAGTCACTGGCTACATAGAGGGAGGGATAAATAGAGGTGTGACTCTGGAGTTAGGTGCTTTAGTTCCATGGAGGGTGATTCTCTGGAAAAAGAGGACACTTATGGGCTGTTAGCCAACACTCACAGCAGCTCAGGTCTGGGTGCATCTGCCTGATAAATGGCGTTTGGGCAGGGTCCCAACAGTGTCACCTGTAGGGTATCGATAGCTGTACTTGATGTTAGCTTTCCCTGTCACTGATCAATCCTTTATTATCCTTTCTTATGGCTTACAGATGACAGTGCCTAGGAAATGTATTTCACTAAGAAGGGGAGAGGAAAGGACCTCTGTGGAGAGAACAGGAGGATGGAGATGGCTAGATTTGGGGGGAAGAAAGTATGCTGTTGAGCTTTGTGGAAGTGATCTTAGCCTCAAGTTATTATTCATGGTGCCAGGTGTGAGGTCACAACAACCTCAGATGGTCACTCTACTAAGCTATTAAGTGTTGCTTGATGTCCTCCAGAGACTCTGCACAACTCATCCTATCCTCTTTTCTCTCCATCCTCCCCAATGATCCAACTCAACTGAGATGCCATATCTCAAATCACAGTTTGAAAACTTTTAAGCCCCAAGAACAGTAGGTGAGAAACATGGGCACTCGGGGGGTGATGTTGAAATTGAAAGAAAACATCATCTTGGATTCAGATGAGACTAGAAAAAACCAATTTGCAATTGTGCCCTATTTGGGATATACCAATGTCTCTGTAACATGTATGTAAAGGAGTACCATAGTCTCAAGTCTTGAAGAGAAGACTAGAATGTGGCATTTTCCAAATTTATTTTCCAATGGGACCCATTTTTTATTGACCATCCCATGGGATTGGCGTTTTACAAAAACATGTTTTGACAGATGCTGGTGTTGGCAATGAGACCCAGCGACTTTTCAAGAAATATAGGTGAAGATGGCATGTGTGTGGTAGCATAATACTTTTTAAAGAAATGTGGAAGATGGATCGGAGAGGAAAGAAAATGTCACTGAGGCCAGGTAGGGGCTCTTTATTCCAGTTAAAAATTTAAAAGCCTGAACCAATCTTAGCAGTCATTAATGCAACCTCCCAGCCTAGTGCAGGAGCCTACATTCCTTATGGAAGAGCCACTGATGCTTCTTTCTTCATGAACTGCTAATACAGACTGTTGCGTGATTCTAAGCATTAAGGATGTTTTCCCGCTATGCAATTGAAATATCTCTCTGAGAACTACTCCCGTGGTCTTAGTTCTGCTCTTTGAAGTTATACAGGATAGTTTATTTGTTCACTCAACAAAAAGATTTATATGCCAAGTGCTGTCTTAATAATGAGAATCCAAAGGTAAAGCAGACATGGTTCCAGCTTAAAACCTAATGAGAAAAAAAAGACATAAACTATCAGGTTTTGCTGTAATAAATGTTAGCAAAGAAAAAACATAGGGAATTTAGAAGAAGAGGTGAATGACTGCCCTGGCATCCTGAGAGGATGCACGGTGCCTTGATGGAATCCTTTGTACATTGGAGAGAGGCAATCATGTCCATTCTACCCTTCCCTCTTTTCTTCCCAAATATACCCCGATACTTTAACTTGTTCTCATATTATATAACTTCTCAATTCTTTAATCCCATTCCTTCCTCCTCTGGAGACTTTGTTGGAAGTCTTCTTGGAAGTATTGTCCGGAGTATTGTCCAATACAGTTGGAAGTATTCTTCTTCCAGTGTGGCCTTCCAGAATTGCCTATTGCCTCAGTTGTGCTCTGACGAGGTCCAAGCATAAGAACATAGAATTCACAGTCCACTGCGAAGGGCCAGTGTACCTACCTAGCATGTGTGTGGAAGGTTTGCTTATATATTAGCAATATCTCATCCTCCCCTTTTGAGTTGTATGTTATAAGTTAACTTTCTAAAAATTTTAGTCCCTCTTATTTCATACTCTACTAGAATAAAAGAATCAGTTCAACTTAGACACATAGACATTGGTGCATTAATTCAAACATGTTCCCATTGTAAAAATGTATTTTGGGGAGAGATTAATGCTGAAAAGCATGAGAAATATGAGCATAATACAGAGAAATCGATAAGGTTAGGAATCTTCACGCGTTTAACCAGAGAAATATCCCTTAAGGGAAGGATTTTAGGCATCTTAGTGGCAAATACCTATTTGATAAATGGGTACTTCTTAGTATGTTTGAGTGATTATACATCTGATTGCTGACTTTCCAGGAGACCATCTCCTAAGAACAATATTGAAGAAAAGCATGTATTAATATTATAATACCATAACAACAGGAAATACTGATTGGGTACTACATGAAAAGCATTGTGCTAAGAAATTTTACCTGTATTATGATTATTCAATTCCAAAACAACCCTATGAGATATATGTTATTCCCTCCATTTAACAGATGAGGAAACTGAGACTTAGAGGTGTTGAAGATTGCCCAGAATCTCATGAAAGTGACCTTGTTTCAGAACCAAGAAGCTTAGATTTGAGTTTTGATTTTATCAATTACTATGTGATTCGGGGGTGGTTCACATGATTACATTGAATGCCCTGCATCTCATCTGTAAAATGAAGGAAGTTTTAACCTATTTCTCGGGTCTGTTCCTGCTGTATGATTTTATGTTCATCTCCATGGAACTGTCTTTACTTAGTAAATAGTCAGATCTGACAAAAAGGCAAAATCAGTAGTCTTTCTACTACTCTTTAGCATCTTGTGTCTGTACCTTTCCCATGAAGCACTGTTCCACATCTCCCTGCCTGTCCTCTCTTGGACTCTTAAACAGCAGCTGTGCTTTCAAGTGTCTCCCTCTATTTTAAGCATGAATAAGGTGCTGAAAAGCATGAGAAACATGAGCGTAATACAAAGAAATCGATAAGGTTAGGAATTTTCACATGTTTAACTTAATCATGCCTGACACTGAAAACAAAGTCATATTTTATTGCCCGAGAGGAGTGCTCTTTGGCAAACCGTGATAGTAATCCGATTGTGAACAGTGCTTATTCATCATTTGTGGGGCACTGGTTGGTGTGCCAGCCAAGGGGAGAGCTGACCTAACAATATACCTTAAGTTGCATCCCTCAACCTCAGTTATATTGTTACGTAGAATCACGGAAGCAAGGGTAGTTAACGTTGGTCAACAAGAAAATATGGGTTCCTCCCTTGTCTTCCCTTTTCTTCACTGGCAATTGGAGGAGGGGTTGCACAGTGATAGCCAAGGGAGTAAATTCTCCTGTTTCTTTTATATGATCTTGTTTCCTTTTCACAATCACTGCTTGGATTCCTAAAGTTGGGGAGAGAATAGAGAGAATAAAAAATCACAAGACAATTTGAAATCTGCTACCACAAGCAGTATTTCTATGAATGAGGTATAATTATGATAATCTAAGATATCCCATGGAAAAGACTTTTATGTGCCTTTTTGTCTCAGGGATAAGTGGACATTATTTTCAATTATACTGATGCAGTTATCTTTCCCAAGCTGTGGATGGCTGTTCACTTTTCCTATGACTGTCCCCCTTTGATGTTATATCATCTTCCCACCCTTTAGAATATTTACTTCGGGAAATGATCCACAGCTACACTCCCCTTTCTCTAGTTTGAGTTGGGGGTCCCTTTTTAGGGCTTCCTTTGGATTCTGTGATTACCTCTATCATAGCTCTTACCACGTGGAATGAGATATGGTTATGGTTGTGAGATCAATCTTTAGACAAGAGTTTATTGATTGTCTACTCTATGACTAGCTCTGTGTAAAATGTGGGCTCACTAGATCCTGGAAGCATTGTTTCAGCCAGGTAATTTTTCAATAATGCCCTGTTTCCCTCAATAAAAAAAAAGTTTCCTAAAGCGCAGATGGTTTACAGAACATGATGGCTTACAGCCTATCATGTTCCACCAATCCACCTTTTATCAAAATCTCAATCCAAATGGGAATATTCCCTAATGTCCTGAACTGGTACCATGGGAAGGATTGTTGTCTGGTGCGGTTCTTGTTTTCTCAGTCATGGTAATTATGTGTTAATTTATTCTCTAAATTATGAGCAAGAAGTCACTGTATCAGGCTTTATGGTGCTGACATCATGCTGCACAAAGAAACAAGGGCATTTGATTCTGGGGCAGGAGGAATTAGAAAGATATTAGCAGAAATTCTGGATATACAGGGCTCCTAGTTAGAAGGCCAACAATTAGAAACTAATCTCAAACAGTAAAGAGGTAAAGGCTTCAGAAATGGAAAGTGTAGTGTCAATGCGAAGGGGGATTATATCAGAAACTGCCTTGAAAGTGAGCCTGGGAAAGGGGAGCACATCCAGCACCAGCTGGGTCATTCTCATCCCAGGGCATGGGCAATGGAATGGCCACCTTCCATCCTCACAAGCACAGGCACTACAGAGAAGTAGCTACAGAGTAGATACCAGCTAAGGGACCCATCTGAGTGCCTCTGGCATCTGGTGGAAATACAAGCCAGTGAGTTCACAGGTAATGGGAGAGAATTACTTTTTATGTCCGGTAGTCAGTCAGAAGTGCTTGGGATTCTATCCTCAGGCAAAATACCTTAGAAAATCAACTTTCAATTACTTTGTGGGAGTGTTGTTGCTGCAGGGTGTAGCTACTCTTTCCCTGGTTCTCTGTGAGGGATAAGGCTGCCTAGACAGAGCCGGATGATCAACTCAAACTCTAGGATGAAGGTCAGCACAGGGAATGTTCTAATACATCCACGTTCTCTCCTTCTCCCCTTGTAACTGATGCCCTGTATTCATGGTGTGGTTGGCCATGATCAAGGGCTGCACCTGTGGGACTCACTGTAGCCTGATGGTCCATATGGATTTGAGAGTACCAAAAGGTTATTTAATATCCACACTAGACGGTCTCAAATATACTTAAAATTTAGCAGGTTGAGAGCTGAACCCACTCTTAATACCACCACACCCACCCTTCCTCTGCTAGGATTTCTTATCTTTGTCAAGAGTATCAGCAGCTATCTCACGGCAGCATCACTGCACCAGGCAGAACCTGAGGAGAAATCTTTGCCCTCTTTCCTCCTCACCCCCACCAGGAATTCAGCATCAGGCCTATTGATTTTGCCTCCCAGATATGTCTCCAAACCATTCACTTCCGTTTATCTTCAAATGTGCATAACTGTAGGAAAATGCTAACTATTTGGGCTTGTTATTCTCTGTTCACAACCCTCTCCCTAGATCAATTCTTGGCCCTTATCTGCCATGTTCTGCCTTGACCTTCACCTATGCTCTTCAGGTAGGTCTGGCTGGGGAAGCATTGGCAATAGAGCAGCATCAGGAAGGGGAAAGATCAGAATATTTATCTCCATCACCTGCCTTGTCAGCTGGTCCCAATTCTACTTCCTCCAGCCCTTCTCAGGCTCTGCTAAACTTCTGCTCCCCTTGCCCTCTGAGGCTTGAGGATGCCTCACATTCTGCCTGGTGCAATGATGCCAGCATTTAATGCTGTTCCCTCATGAAGCCCACTAAATTTATAGTAAAGGATGAAACCCACACAAATGCTGGGACAACAGGAAAGGAGGAGATATTAGCAAAACAATTTTGGAAGCTGAAAAGCAGATGAGCAAAAAGTAACTTAGCAGAACTGAGAAAGTCCAATCCTAAGTCAGTATTGAGGAAAACTGAGAACCAACACAAGTTATATCATGGGATCCCTTAAGATAGAGAGAAATGACTCTAATGTGGTCCCACTGCCTATATGATGGGCCCCTGCCTCTGTCTTCATTGTTGCTTTATCTCACTCATCGGGCTCCACTTATGTTGTTCTTTTTCAGGTCCTTGAACTGCCAGGTGACTTCCTGCTTTGAACACCTTCCCGAATTCTCTCCTCTCCTCAGAACTTCCTCTCTCTTTTCTTGCCTTATCCCATCCCTCCCCTGCAATTTTACCTTAGATGTTTGATTCACAGGGAAAGCTATTCTTGAAACTTCATTCCACTTTTGCCAGAGGAATTTGATTCTCCAGTTAATATAAGACACGTTTAGAACATTGGTCTACCTGTTTGCTTCAAAGCAGTTACTGTGGAGTATAATATATTTGCGTCATTTTTTTAATGTAAAATAAGTTTGAGTGTTTTGGGGGGGAGTGTTTAATGTGTTATTTCTCATAATTTGATTCGTAGCATTTTGCACAGTTCATGGCACATGATTGCCATTTTATAAATATCTATTGGATGTATAATAAAGAAGAAATATCACTAGCTAAAGCCAGCCAGAATAACACACAAAAAAATGAAACAAAGGCCGTATGAGTGAGGCAGTAAAGGCAGTGAAAGTAGCCTTCTATGATTATTATGTAAACAATCTGTTGTGGGTAAACTGAAAACTCACTTGAGGAGTTTGGGAATAAACATAGTCCACAGGCAGAGAAAGGGGGCTCATTCAAAAACATTTAGCTGCTCTGAGGTCAATGGCAGGTCTTCAATTCCATTTTTCATGAGCATCTGCAATAAAACCTCAGAGCACAAGCCAATAACTCAACTACTCAAATCCCCTCCAGGGTTTCTTCCAAGTCACTCTGCTGACCTCAGCTCATCACTTTCATATAATGATTGCAGCAGAAGCATCTGTGGAAGTTTTGTCTTCAATAAGATAGTCAAAAAAAAAAACCCCACAAAACCATTAAGGGCATAATTATAGTATCAATTCTTAAGTTTTGTAGAATCAACAAAACAAGAAAAATATTCTTTTGAATCATCCAATTTAGCTGTATGGTGAGAAAACCACTGATGGCCAGTGAGAACTACTGGGGGACCTGTATTATTCATTTTTTACATGATGTGAATATCTGTTCCAGAATAAATTACTCATGTCAATTAATAAAAAGCAGATATGATTTAAATGAAACCTCATTTTAGAAACTTTTCATTCAGTAATGCTGGGAAGCTGGGACAAAGACAGTGTAGAGGGGGAAGCAAGAAGACAGCTACAGTATCAGAGCAGACTGCGTTCCTGCTGCAGACTGGTATGCTTTTTCCTCAAATACATCCAGCTACTCAGTATGTATTGAGCTCCTTCTATATTCTAAGCACTGTACTTGGCATTGGGGTGGAGGAGAAGAATAAATAAACTGTGATACTTGCATGGAGAGGACAACCACACCCTACCTTCCCTCATGGGCTCCACTCACTCTTGGAAGCCTTCTCTAAATACTGCTGTCTTCAGGAATCTCTATGAAGACTTCTACAGTGTGCTGTATATGTCACACATAACCTCTTTTTTGACAATGGTGAGCAAATAAGTATTTATTATGTAAAATACAAGCAAATAAATGTTCATCAGTTGTATCCAAAAGCAAAGAGCTTTGAAAAATATATGGTGTTTATTTTTACTTTTACAGATTATGATATATGTTACATAGATAGTGTATAAAACATATGCACAGTTTATAAATAATAGAGCAACCACTTATCCATCCACTACTGACCTTAAGAATTAGAATATGGCCAACATTTTAGAAGCTTCCTGTGTGCCGCTCCTTGGTTGCCTCATTGCATCTTCTTGTTCCACCCTCCAGAAGTACTCGCTACCCTGACTTTTGGCAGTTATCTCCTTGCTTTATTTATGATGTTATCACCAGTGTAAATATCTGCAAGTAAAATGTAGATTATTTTTGAAGTTTGAGTAGCTATGTGAGGAAAGGAGAATATTGCCACTATTACATGAAGCCTCTCAAGGGAAGATAAACTGAATGGAATCTGAATAATCACGTGGCTTCACCTTTACTGTAGTAAAATTGACATGTCTCTTCTGCAGGACATGTGGCAGAGTTAAGGTATGGACCAGATACTAGGCATCCCACAGGAATATGACAAGGGGACTGGGTGGCTCTGTGTTATTTTCTACTTCTGAATGCATCATGCCCTACCTACAGCTCTCAGGAGTGGGTCAAAGATGAACATTTGTGTAAAGCGAAATGAGCGTCTTCAACTGATCTAGGATGTATGGCAGTGTGAAGAACAGAAAATGCATCAGCACATTGTCAAGATAAACCAAGACCAGCTACAAATGAGGGTCAGGCTTACCTGGGCATTTTATTCTCTTATAAAAAGTAGGAGGATGGCATTGGCATCTTAGAGATGACAGCCCTCAGGGTGTCTGTCTTTTGGGATGCACTGTCTAAACCCTACTAGTTGCGCACCAAATCTATTGCACAGCAGTCCTATGGAGGTAATATGTTTTGATTCCCTAATGGATTCTCTCATCCTTTCTCCTGTTTTAAATAACCTATTTTCCATGTCATCTTCTTTTTTGGTTTATTTTCTCTCTCTCTGTCTCTTTTTTTTTTTTTTTTTGGTACGAGGTGGAACTCATACTGTAGTAACCTAATGAAAAAGAATGAGAGGGAAGTATTTTTTAACCTTGCATGTTTGAAAATGTCTTTATAATAGCATCATAGAAATTTTTACTAGATTAGAAATAACTTTCCTTCAGAATGTTAAAGGCATTTTCCCAATGTTTTTTGCTTTCAGGGTGATTGTTGAGAAAACTGCAGTCATTTCCAGCCTCTTTTCTTTGCTAAGTTTATTCTTTTGCCCTCTTTTGAAGCTTATACAAATTTGTGATTCCACTGTGCTGGGCATTCATGAGGCCTTTAAATCTAAAAACTGTGGTCATCCATTTCCAGGAACTTTTTTTGAATTATTTTCTTGATGATTTTCTCCCTCCTGTTTTTGTGATTTTGTTTTTTTTCCCTAGAACTCTATTATTTGGATGTAATCAACCAATTTTCTACTTTTCTAGTTTTCATCTCTTTTCCTCTACTTTATGGTATATTCCCTTTGTCTTATAATTCTTGTATTGAGATTTCCATTTTATTTTCTGTTTATGTTTTGTATTACTAAGGACTCTTTTTAACTTACATGAATGTTTTTCTTATATTTTATCTCTGTGCTTCTTTCATGTCTGTATTATCTTTCTGAGACTATAAATGTTTCCTTTTCTTTTTCTTTTGGCGTTGTCTCTATTTTCTCCAAGTTGATTTTATATTGTTTGTCACTTTGATCTCTGTATTCCATGTGAGAGGGTCTTCTCTAACTTAGAAGTTTTCCTTTAACGCTGATGCCTGGTAAACCTGGTTTTTGTTGATGATTGAGAATGGGATACTAAGAAGGTTATGTGAATCTGATTGCCTGGTAGGTGGTCAACACCGAGCTCCTGCCTAGGAGAATGCTCAGTGTCTTTGAAACTTTCTTCTTGTGCTGGTCAGATTTCCAGAAAACACTCTCCCACTCTCAGGCAGCAGTGGAAATCTGACTGCCCAGACTCTTCAGGCAACAGACTTGGGGTTGCAACAGTAAGCATTCTTGTGACTTATTTCCTTTGTTTTTAGGTTAGTATCCACACTCTTAACTGTATTGCTGTCCCCAGAGACCCTGTGTTTTACTTTTTTCTAAGGGAATAAGCTTCCAGAATTTTATGCTGTGACAGAAATCTCCCAGGATCATGGGGCTGGGGTGAATGAGAAATAGTGATTTACCTGATTCTCAAACTGCTTCACCCATACCTCCTCTTTACTTAGCTTCTTCCTGCTCCCTTGCTGCCTCTCTCCCAAACTTGCAGTTCAAAAATTGCCTGGGACTGGCATTTTTTTTACCCCCTTGAGAATCCCATGATATAACTTGTGTTGGTTCTCAGTTTTCCTCAATACTGACTTAGGATTGGACTTTCTCAGTTCTGCTAAGTTACTTTTTGCTCAACTGCTTTTCAGCTTCCAAAATCTTTTTGCTAATATCTCCTTCCCTGTTGTCCCAGCATTTGTGTGGGTTTCATCCTTTACTATAAATTTAGTGGGCTTCATGAGGGAACAGCATTAAATGCTGTGTTTAATCTACCATCTTAACCCATGGCTCAGCTGGTGTAATTTTAACGTTAAGCCTTCACCCATTCAACAAATATCTCCTGGTTTCTAGTAAGTGAAGAGTAACATCATCTTGCTTCCATAATTCTAAGACAATTCTTTTGACTATTAAGATACCCTTTCCTTATTATATTTAGGATAGTCAAGCTTTCTAGCACTAAAACTACTGGGTAAAAATGGGGAATACTAGCTAAATTGGGGAAAGCAGGTTACCTCTCTACCTCTTAATTTCCTTCATATCTTAGTAGTTTCCCCCTCACTGTAGCACTAGAATATGATATAAACAAATTAAAATATTCTCTAAGCTAATCATTATTTTTTCCCCCAATGTTACAAGAATTGCTAAACTAGGGACTTGTCCTTAATCACTCCCTATCTCACCACCCCCCAATCCAAGCATTCACCAAATTTAGATGATTTAACCTTCTGAATATCTCCTGCATTTGTTCTGTCCAATGACAAAACTAAAATGATTTAGTAATGAGTTTGATGTTCTTTATTCAGGGGGAAGCAGTCCGTGGGTTGAGGAGTACAGAGCCTCATAAGTAGTGGAGTACTCCTCCTGATAGATTTTGGGCAGGAGTGTTTTATAGACTGTTAGAAGAAGCAATATGGACACAATGATTGGCTAGGAGGTCAGGAATCTCACTAGAAGATTAGCGGGTCCTATTCTCTGTTAGCTAAAGCCGAGTTGGAGACTTGTGATTGGTATACATGAGGTTTCCTTGACAGTGAGGTGTTTCCCATAAGTGCAGGCTGACTGGGGTTTGGATCTGTGACAGGGACGGGCCACTGGGGTGACCTCCACTCTGTGAGCCCCGACGTATGAATTAATGTCATCAGTGCCTACGGTATTTTCCCTGCAGCACACGCCTCAAATTCACCCCCTTCCTTTCTGCCAGACTGAATTTTCTGAAATACAAATATGACCATGTCACATTCTTCTGTAAAACTCCCAAATGAATCCTTATTGCTTTAATCTAGTCCAAACTTAGAGCAGCATGGAGAGAGCTGAAAGATACCCTTCCAACAAAGTCTCTTTAACCTCATTTTTCACTATGGCCTTCCTGGCACCAGGCACTTCAGTGAGATCGCACACATTTGTATATTTGTGTACTTATGTTCACCCTTTTCTGGAGACATCCTTCAAGACCTGCTTGGGTACCTCCAGGAATCTCTCACCAGCTCTCCCATAGCTGGGCTTGGAGTTCCTTTTCCACACTTCCTGAGGACTCTGCCCCATGCTACCTGTATTGACCTGTATTGCCTGCACTTCCATGCCTTATTAGAGCTGCCCTGTTTTTCTATCCTGCATATCCTGTATACTATCTGACACATAGTAGAATGCTTCCTGCTATGATAACGTTGAAACTGAGAGCCGCCACCAGATGAGATTTTTTTCTCTTAAGGGGATATTTTCCCCACTTCTATAATTATTGGAGCCATTTTGATTTGAAATTCCCGTATTGGCCTGGGATTGAAGTAATTTTGGTTTCTTGCTAATTAACTCTTTAACCTCTTTGGGCTGCAATTATGTCATTTTTGTAATTATTTGATTAGATCGCTATAATTTAACTCTAAAGTTTCTATTTTCTTTTTTTTTTTTTTTTTTTTTTACTTTTTTTTTTGGTTTTTATTTTTTTTTATTTCTTTTTTTTTTTTTTTTTTTTTAACATTTTTATTGGGGTATAATTGCTTTACAATGGTGTGTTAGTTTCTGCTTTATAACAAAGTGAATCAGTCATACATAAACATATGTTCCCATATGTCTTCCCTGTTGCGTCTCCCTCCCTCCCACCCTCCCCATCCCACCCCTCCAGGCTGTCACAAAGCACCGAGCCAATATCCCTGTGCCATGCGGCTGCTTCCCACTAGCTATCTACCTTACTGCGTTTGTTAGTGTGTATATGCCCATGACTCTTTCTGCCCCTCCCCACACATGCACCCCCTTTCTTTTGGTTAAAGCTCCAGGTTAAAGCTTACTCTCAGGAAGCTCTCAGTAAGTCCATCCAAGGTTTTAGCTAATAATTTCAGATACACTCTCATATGTATTTGCGTCACTAGACAGAACTCTGGACGTCTGAAAAGACTTATAACCCCAAAGACAGAAGCTTCCTAAGGAAGGAGGATTTTATAGCGCCTCTTAGATTGTTGGACAAAGGCACTCCACCAAGTACCCCTCCGCACCTTCCCACCTCATTGACCTCATAGCATGCCTTAGGTGTGTGCTTGCGTTGTAGACCATTGTCTCCAATTCCTTTGGCTTGTTTTAAAATTTTATGTCAACCAGTGTCCCTGGGGTTGAGAATTGGGTAAAATGGTCGACTAGACTCCCATGAGATCTGAGGAATAGATACTTACTTTAGTGAGTTTATTCAGTGAATAGCAAGCACCTGGGAAGGTAAACTGATTACAGAGATAAAGCAGTTAGGATCTCTCAGGAGAATAGAAATTCATATGCATTGAGAAAGAAAAAAAAAACAGTTGTTTCTTTCTGTATAAGGAAAATCATCTCAGTGGAAAGAGGCTGTTTACATTTTCAAGTCAGCAAACTTCCTTCACAGCCACATCACGCATCAAACAGAGAAGGGAGGCGTTGGGGGTGCTTTTCTTTTTTTTTTCTTTTTCTTTGTTGGTCCTTGATCCCTTGAGATGAATGATCTTGGAGCAGGGAAGATCATGATAGCAATAATAACAACATTGCATCGATGATTTTCAAGTGCATCCATGAGGCAGAGTATGCTTTTCAAAGGACATTCACTTCAATTCCATCTCATTTGATCATTAGGGCAACCCCAGGAGATACATAAGGCAGGTATTACTATCACCATTTTACACATGAGGATCCTGAGTCATGGAGGAAGTAGAGCTATTTGTCCGGAATCACAGAGCTAGTTAGTGGCAGCTTTGGAGCCAGAGCCCTGATTTTCTGAGAAATGTTGTCACATAAATGGATTACATGCACTGTCTGCTCACAGAAATGTCCAGGACATGGAGAAAGCCCAAACTTCCCTCTCATTTGGAAGTCCAAGTCAGTGGTTCTGGAGGTTTTATGATTCATCTGGCAGTTCTCAGAAGAGGACAGAAGTTAAAACTAGAAAATCTCTTAGCGGTAATTTATCAACACCTGTGACCCATCTTAGCTAGAAGAATCAGTGCCTTTCTTTTCCCATGTTAGCTACTGGGCTTGTAAGTCTCCAGAGAAATTAAGGATTTGTTTGATGGACTTAGAAGAATTCTGAATTATTTCACTTCTTTCCTTATGCAAAGGAGAGCATTAGTGTCCTGGCTCCTGGGGCCACTTATCTATTGACCTGGTATCCAAAGAATATGCTTATTCTGCTGGATGACAGAAGAGAAAGGGAAAGTATTGTCCAGATTTTCAAATTACCATGAACTCCCCTGCATTTTTATCCCATCAGCTTAGAATCCTGGGTTGTCAGTTTTGGAGATACAGTACAAATCCCTCATTCACAAGGGCAGGGAATCGAGATTCAGAAAGCTGAAGGGGTCACCCAAAGTCCAGAGAGTTAGTTAATAACAGAACTGAGACTAGAATCGACAGAGTCAATAATAATAGTCTCTATTTTCTTAGTATCTGCTTTTTCTTTTCTTAGTATCTGCTATGTCCTTGCTGCTGTGATTTGCTCTTACATCTGTCACTATATTGACTCTCTCACACCTGCAAAACTGAGGGCTCTTATCCCCATGTTTTTGTCAGAATAGGTTAGGCCAGCTTGAGGTAGCAAAGTGGTGCTGAAATCTCAGAGTGCTTAACATAACAGATTTATTTCTCGTTCGTGCTACAGTCTGGTGTGGATTAGTAGGTGACAGGTGGGGTGGATGGGAGCCATCTCTTCTCCTTGCGGTTACTAAAGACCCAGAATGAGAGCGTTTCCAACTTCCAGGAGATGACCCGCATGGAGCACACACCTCCGTGCTTGCTGGGGTAGGAGGGGAAACACACAGAGGACTCACACTCAGCTCTGTACTTGGGCTCATAAGTGCTTCGTATCACTTTGGTTCATGGCCCCTCCACCGGATCAGTCACATGGACCAATCAAAGTACTACAGAGCCAAGAAGTGACTGTCTTCTTTGTCCTTCAAAGAAGAAGAAAACAAATGCTGATAAGCACAAGAGATGATTTACCATCCCGATCTGCTTCTACCCTTACCCTTCTTTAATCTCCACAGAGCAGCCATAGTGATGTTTCTAAAATATATATCTTGTCATTTCACACCTCCGATGGAAACACAGTACTTCCTTCCCATCACCTGAAAGTAAAATCCAAGCTATTCCATAAGACCTTTAGACCTTTAGACCTTGTTTAATTCCATAAGACCTTTAGACCCTTTCTGTCCTCATGCCACTGTCCCCAAATTCACTTTACTTTATCACACGTGTTTTGTTTCAGTTCTTGACTATTTCAAGCACTTTCTTTGCTCAGGATCTTTCCACATGCTGTTCCCTCTCCTTGCTTGCCCCTCTGCTTTCCCTTTGCTTGGCTAATTCTCTTGTATCCTTCATGTTTCAGCTTCAGTGTCATCTTTGACCAGCTGTTAAGTTCCCTGTGCATACACATCGTGGCTGTTTTGTTCTCATTGTATATTCAGTACATCATACAAAGCCTGGCACAAAGGAGATACTCAATAAATATTTGTAAAACGATTGCACGCAAGAGTGAATGAACGGAGGCCTCCGACATACAATACTACACTTAGTCTTCAAAAGCACAGTGATGCAGGCCTAGCAGATAAATCACTTAGAACAGGAACTGTGCATATTATGTTTTTTGTAATGTTATTGTGATAATGATGCCAATTTTGCAGGTAGTGATAATTCCATGTATCTCTAACTCATTACCTCCCTACTGTACATTGTCAATGAATAATATAGTTTTAATTTTTTTTGAATATTAAAATACACAATAGGGGTGGAAACCTAAGGTTTGAGTGACAGAGGGAATGTGGAACATATTTTTAAAGGCAGATACCATCAATTCAGCTTTTTTCATAAAACCAGTGGGGTGATAATATTTTTCAAATAAGAAATCGAATATAGTCTGACAAAGGATTTTTGTGTCATTTTCAAGAGTGGAGAATCATCTTATAAGAGGAGTCTTGACACCATTACATTGACATATCTAGGCCAATATATGGTTTGGAAGGACTGACATGGAATATATGTAATTAGAACTGTCATGGAAATTCCAAGACAGATGGTTAGATGGTTGTCATCTAGTTAGAACTAAACAGAATAAAAACTCGTTGGAAGTTTGGTAAACCTATTTTAAAAGGTGACCAGTGAACCATGCATCAGTAGTAGTAAGAATTCTATGCACATATTTTTTTTTTATACCTGGAATATTTTGTGTAAACTTGATAAAGTCAGCAGGTCCTCCCTAAAAGCAGTTTGGAAATTCTTTAAGTACTTCTGGTCGTGATTTTAAAATCATTTAGAGAAGTCACTTCATGGGAATAATTAAAGTGAAACTCATTATTGAATTTCCTTAACAATATAACATTCAGATGAAGTCATACTAAATATTTCCCTGTCTATTGCAGCCATCTCCTTAATAGCATTTGTCAGCATATATTACACACTAAAATTATTTATGATATTTTGTAATTGCTGACCTGATTTAATTACATTGGGACTTAAAAGAAAAGGCATATAAACTGAGAGGCTTCACAAACACTTTGTTATAGAATAGTTCTGTGAAAGGACATCTTTCCCCTTAACTCTGCATCTGCCTCTAGCTGCCTCCCCACTTTTAAAACCAGACATGAAATAGTATTGTCCAATCTCTTCTTAATCCCATCTTCAGAAAAGGTTGTGGGCTGCCTTCAGAAATTGGCTTCTGAAATTACACACCCTCCAACTCCATTCTCTTTGTTTTTCTAAATACTGCATGTCCTCTACATCTTTAAGAGGTGAATATATCTATCGAGAATGTTTCAACATGGAAGTAACCTCAATGTCCATTGACAGAGAATGGATAAAGAAGATGTGGTGCATATATACAATGGAATATTACTCAGTCATTAAAAAGAGTGAAATAATGCCATTTGCAGCAACAGGGATGAACCTACAGATTATCATACTAAGTGAAGTAAGTCACACAGAGAAAGAGAAATATTGTATGATATCACTTATATGCAGAATCTAAAAAGAAATGATACAAATGAACTCAGAACCTTCTTAAAGGAGCTCTGTGACCATTTGGAAAATACCTTTTCTAGTGGATGATATGACTTCTGATGGAGACTGAATCACAGTTTTTCCCAACCACTGTATTTTTTTTTAATGTACAGGAATCTAATTGGTCCTGCAATTTAGAATTAGCCTTATACTCCCTGGACATGCTCAAGATGTCTGGCTCTCTGGGGGATTGAGTCACTTGTATTCTGCTCAGTGGTTTGTGTGAGGGTGCAGTCAGGTGGTCAGCACTGTGAGGGGGGCTATGCTGGCCCAACCTCTCTGTTCTGTGCCACCTGCTCTCTCAGGGAGCCCCTCTCTCCAACTGCCAGGCAGTCCACACCCTCCCATTTCACACCGACCCCATTTAAAAACCACTTCCAAGAAAACACATGGCAAATTCCTTCTCTCAATGTGCAGGTAGGTCATCAGATTTTATATTCCAGCCCCCTCTGTATTGCTGAGGAATGCAGTTTTTGGCCCCCTTATTTCTTCATATAGAGGAAAAAAGAGCTTTGGCATCAAATTGGCTTCAGTTGCAGTGGACTCCACTTATTGCTAGCCGTGTGACCCCAGTCTATCTACCTCCATCAGTAGGCAACAGCTTTCTCGTCTGCTAAGTGGTAATGAGGCCTTGTTCTTGTAGGATAAAAATGAGAAGACCCATGTAAAAAAACCTTAGCATATAAGTTCTCAGAAATGGAGAGTTACTTTATTTCTCTTGATCCATAATTACACCATGCTTCCAAAATCAAGGATTTGATAGTGAGGGTTTTATCAAGAGTGGAGTCGGCCTCTCATTTCTCAGGGTGAATTTTTTCTTAGGAGTCTCTTTGGTTCTACTAAGTATGCCTGAAAGCTTGAATAAACAAAGTCTCACCTTTTTTTTTTTTTTTTTTGCGGTATGCGGGCCTCTCACTGTTGTGGCCTCTCCCGTTGCGGAGCACAGGCTCCGGATGCGCAGGCCCAGCGGCCATGGCTCACGGGCCCAGTCGCTCCGCGGCATGTGGGATCTTCCCGGATCGGGGCACGGACCCACGTCCCCTGCATCGGCAGGCGGACTCTCAACCACTGCGCCACCAGGGAAGCCCCAAAGTCTCCCCTTTATTCAAATAAGCCTTGGTTTTGCTCAGGAGAATAGTGGGGTTTCTTTTCCAAGTTAATAGAATAAAAAACTTCAAATGTGTTTTCTCCTCAAAGACTAGGTTAATTCTGCTAAAGGCTTTTTCCATTTCCTGTTGGGACCTAAGGAGACCATGACATGTTAATAACAGTACTAATTGTTAAAATTCATTTGTTAGGAAAACAAAGTTCTTATTTTCTTACCATTATCTTTGTTTTTTTAATAAAAAGAATTAAATCACTGAGCTCCTCTTTTTGTTTCCTGCTTTTTGTCATCTCTAAGTTTGGTGCCATATTGTTTCAAGGTTCAGCTAAGGGCAAATCTAAGCTCTCATCTAAAGTCCTTTGCCAAGTTGCTTGTTTCTATTATTCTCAACCCCAGTCAAACCCCATATTGACAACATCCTCAATCTCTTTCAGCCTCTGAGGCAAAGTTGATGAATAAGTAGAAGACAGCCGGAGGTAAAAAGCAACCTACTCCATTCTTTCAAAGTAGATTTATTCCTTCGTGGAAATTAGTTGAGAGTTAACTCTTATTTTTTTCCTTTCATACTAATGTTTCATTCTGCCTCCTGGTGGTTGAACGAGACTAGATTTTTTTCCCCTGTCCTTTTTCCCCTTCCCACGCTCACTTTGCTGCCAAGTCATTAAGCAAGGCAAACTCCTCTCCCATATGGGCTGTTAGCTTTTATTTGTGCACTGCTGTTCTTAAACATGGCTGGCCTGAACTCTAGTTTCTTTCTGGATTGAGAAGAGAGTCCCCGGCATCTGCTCTGATTATAGCAGGGTCTGCTAGTCTGCAGGCCTATCTCAGATGAGCCTTGAGGTATAGCTTCGTCCTTTTGGCCTCACTCATTCATTCATAAATTGATTTTTCTGATTCAACAAATTTATTTTGACCACCTAGTATCAACCATTCTAGGTGCTAGGGATATTTTAGTGAATATTAAAAAAAAGTCTTCACCTTTCTGGAGCATATTATCTAGTGAGGGGAAGGGGTGGAGAATAAGTATACTGTACACATTACTATATATAGTCTATTAGAAAGTGATAAATGCTTTGGGGAAAAAAATAGAACAGGTTGATGGAGATCAGAAAGTTCAAGGGGAGAGGTTTACAGTGTTAGATAAAGTGGTCAGTGTGGATTCCATTGAGAAGTGACAGATGAGTCAAGAGTTGAAGGAGGTGACAAAGTGAGCCAAAAACCTATTTGGGGAAAGAATGTTCCAGGCCAGGGCAAAAGTCTTGTGGTGGGAAAAGTCAAGACACACTTACTAAAAATTTTTATATTTTTGGCAGTATTAATCATTGGGGATACAGAGATAAATCAAGAATGTTTCTTGCTTCCAAGAAGCTTATAGTCTAGTATAGGAAACCAATCCAAAATAGGCAATTTCAGTATATCATAATTACTGATAAGACATAGAGCTAAGGATGCTATAGGATGCTAAGGATGGCATAGGATCCTTGTAGGATGCTATAAGAATACTAAAGGAACGTAAAAGAGATGTGGGGAGGGTGACACTGCTAATCATTTCTCTTTGCTAACATTTTCTAAACAAGATTGGACAGAGTATAGACCACTAATTACAGAAAAAGGTAATATTTTTATGGTGGGAAGAAAGGATTCAAATTTGTTTAGGAAGGTCTGTATAAAACATCCCATTTTTGTAGATTCTCTGAAAAAAATAGTTTACTAAAGGATCTGAGTGAAGGCAATGAAGTAGTATGATTGGATTATGTTGTAAAAGACCACACTAACAGTGTTTGGAGAACGATTGTAGGGGCAAGAGTCCAAGCAGGAATAAAAGGCCATGTGATGGTTATAAGAGCACTATGAACGTGATCTCTGACCTCAATAAGCTCACCAATTAGGTGGAGAGACATGGCAGAGAATGAGAATGATTAAATACTAGCATATAAAAGGCTCTCATTTGTAGATAAGTTCATTTGTACCCTTGTTTTAGATTCCACCTATAATCGATATCATATGATATTTGTCTTTAGTTACAGATGTAGGAAACAAACTTATGGTTACCACGGGATAAGGGGGGAGGGACAAACTGGGAGATTGGGACTGACATATACACACTACTATATATAAAATAGATGACTAATAAGGACTTACTGTATAGCACAGGGAACTCTACTCAATACTTGGTAATGGCCTATATGGGAAAAGAATCTAAAAAAGAGTGGATATATGTATATGCATAACCGATTCACTTTGCTGTACACCTGAAGCTAAAACAACATTGTAAATCAACTCTACTCCAATAAAAATAAAAAAAAAAAAAAGGCTCTGAAAAATCGTGCTGAAAAGAAATTTTTTCAGCTGTGTTTATCATCATGCTGGTGTGTGTGGTGCATCTCCAAGTAGCGACTACAGTGTGTATGTGTGTATGTGTATATGTGTGTATGTGTGTATGTGTGTATGTGTGTGCAATTTGCCGATTGGTAAAATCCTCTTTTCTTTCCTTTGTGCACAGTAGCTCCTGAGATTAGTTTTTATTACAGCATTCACTGGGAAATGTTGTATAGGGTTAAATCTGGGGATAAGAAATAAAATGTGGAGAGTCTTGAATACCACACCGAGTTTAAAGTTGTGATAATGTGTGTTTCTTCTCTACTGCCCTACTTTTTGGTCCCTCTCAATCTTGCTGGTAGTTCATAGTGACACTTGGTCATTCATTTGTTCACTCATTCACTCATTCATTACATCATGAACTATATGCATGGCACTGGCCAGGTCACTGATCAGGGAAAAAAAGAAATTTGACATACTCCCTCTTCTTCACAAGCTTCCAGACATAAAGAGCTACCTTGGAATCCATCCATGACTAAGCAGAGGAGAGGCTACCTAAAGCCTTGTCGATTGATGGAAGAGACTTTAATGCTTAAGAAAGAGTTTAGACCTACATCATCTACTATGGCAGCCACCAACCAAATGTGCCTATTGAGCCCTTGAAGTATGACCAGTCTGAACTGAGATGTGCTGTAAATATAAAATATATGTTGGATTTTAAAGACTTAATAAAATTAATGAAAAATATTAATAATTCAACAATTTTTATTATATGTTAAAATGATAGTATTTTGGATATAAATTAAATAAAATATAAAATTAACTCCAACTCTTTAACTTTTTAAAATGTGGCTACTAAAAAATCTTAAATGGCACATGTGGCTTACATTGTATTTTCTTTTTAACATCTTTATTGGAGTAAGATTGCTTTACAATGGTGTGTTAGTTTCTGCTTTATAACAAAGTGAATCAGCTATACCTACACATATATCCCCATATCCCCTCCCTCTTGCATCTCCCTCCCACCCTCCCTATCCCACCCCTCTAGGTGGTCACAAAGCACCGAGCTGATCTCCCTGTGCAATGCGGCTGCTTCCCACTAGCTATCTGTTTTACATTTGGTAGTGTATATATGTCCATGCCACTCTCTCGCATCGTCCCAGCTTACCCTTCCCCTCCACGTGTCCTCAAGTCCATTCTCTACGTCTGCGTCTTTATTCCTGTCCTGCCCCTAGGTTCTTCAGAACCACTTTTTTTTTTTTAGATTCCATATATATGTGTTAGCATATGGTATTTGTTTTTCTCTTTCTGACTTACTTCACTCTGTATGACAGACTCTAGGTCCATCCACCTCACTACAAATAACTCAATTTTGTTTCTTTTTATGGCTGCGTAATATTCCATTGTATATATGTGCCACATCTTCTTTATCCATTCATCTGTTGATGCACACTTAGGTTGTGTCCATGTCCTGGCTATTGTAAATAGAGCTGCCATGAACATTGTGGTACATGACAGTTTTTGAATTATGGTTTTCTCTGGGTATACACCCAGTAGTGGGATTGCTGGGTCATATGGTAGTTCTATTTTCAGTTTTTTAAGGAACCTTCATACTGTTCTCTATAGTGGCTGTATCAATTTACATTCCCACCAACAATGCAAGAGGGTTCCCTTTTCTCCATACCCTCTCCAGCATTTATTGTTTGTAGATTTTTTGATGATGGCCATTCTGACTGGTGTGAGGTGATACCTCACTGTAGTTTTGATTTGCATTTCTCTAATGATTAGTGATGTTGAGCATTCTTTCATGTGTTTGTTGGCAATCTGCGTATCTTCTTTGGAGAAATGTCTATTTAGGTCTTCTGCCCATTCCTGGATTGGGTTGTTTGTTTTTTTGATATTGAGCTGCATGAGCTGCTTGTAAATTTTGGAGATTAATCCTTTCTCACTTGCTTCATTGGCAGGCAGATTCTTAACCACTGCTCCACCAGGGAAGCCCACCTTATTCTTTATAACTGACTGAGTGCAGGGAATTCAGACTTTCTATGATCTCTTAGCCAGGACACGCATTTATGTGACTCTTCATTCTTGTTGCAGAAAAAAAAAGTTCAAGTTTTTCCTACTCCATAAAGTCCATTTACTCTTCTTCAGCCCCTCATAGCATTCAGTTATCACTCAACACATGTTAAGCACAGGTGCTGTTTATTTTTATTAAATAGTTCTGGTCTCACGTGCAAGAAAACTCAGTCCCATCTTGGATTTCTTTGTACTTCGATCGGTGGAGCAAATCTTACACATACAAGAGTCTTGATGAGTGTTTTGTTTCTGTGCTGCTACTTCATTACCTGGACACCTGTCCCTTGTGTTATGTATGAAAAACTCACAGAGAAATTCTACTTTGAGACGTATACCTGGCTTGCAAACTCACATTGGTGGTCTTTATTTCTTTCTTGGGGAGCTGTTCTCTGTTTGTTTCCTCTGACCCCACCCACATTGAACACCAGCATCATTCCATTCTTGAGAGTCAGAATTCAATGTTACCCAGGCAACCAAAGACCCTCTCAGTCAATCTCCCTGCACTGTGCCTAAAGCACTGAAATGTTTTTCCTGTCTGTTGATTTTGAATTTTCCCTTGACCAGTATTTCCACCTCCAGCAAGAAAGGTCAAGTGCACTATTCAGTTTTAAAGCAGGTGGTGACATCCTTATCTCCTAAAATTTGCCACTTCTGCTCGGCTTGTACACTTATTGGAGACTCAGTGTGCGTCTGATGCTGAGATTAGAAGTAGAAATGCTGGGCTTCCCTGGTGGGGCAGTGGTTAAGAATCCACCTGCCAATGCAGGGGACATGGGTTCGAGCCTTGGTCCGGGAAGATCCCACATGCCGCGGAGCAACTAAGCCCCGTGTGCCACCACTACTGAGCCTGAGCTCTAGAGCCTGCGTGCCGCAACTACTGAAGCCCGTGCGCCTAGAGCCCGTGCTCCACAATAAGAGAAGCCACTGCAATGAGAAGCCCGTGCACCGCCATGAAGAGTAGCCCCCGCTCGCCCCAACTAGAGAAAGCCCGTGTGCAGCAACGAAGACCTGATGCAGGCAAAAATAAATAAATAAATAAATATTTTTTAAAAAAGAAGTAGAAATGTCATTAGAAATGTTTCCTTGCTCAACTGTGTTTTCTTAGTTGTAAAAGAAAACCAAATACTCTCTTTTCTTGGCTAACAAAATGGAGATGTAGGTGGGTTCTAGGATTGGGAAATTAAGAATGTGATCTGTGGGGTACATGCTCATTCTGACCCCCATACTCTCCCTACATGTGAGACATCCTTTGTTGGCTTCGGAAGGCAATATGATTCCATGGGAAAAGCACGGGTTTGCATTTAAGAGTCAGATATGGCTTCAAGTTCTGGCTCCATCGGAGACTATCTGTGTGTAGGGCCAGCATCTGGAGTGTACAGTAGTGCAGGGCTCCATCAAAAGGGCGCCCTTCTCTTGGGGTTTATTGCCCTGTAGTTGCCATCTTGGAATTCTTAATCATTTTATCTTTGGATTTGTGTTTTGTAAGTGAACTGCACCTGCATTCAGGGAGTGCGACATTAAATAGTAAAAATAAACACCATGATAGCTCAAGAAGGAGACCACAGAAGAAAGGAAAGAGGTTTTTCCCTACTTTTTGAACAGGGGATCTGCATTTTCATTTTGCACTGGGCCGGGCAAATTTTGTAGCCGACTCTGGCTGTGTGACTACAGGAGCCTTCCTTAGCCAATTAATCCTCTGTGTATCAGTCAGGATCATGGTTCAATCAGAAAAGCACTAGTAACGTGTATGTGTGTGTATTTATGAGTATATGTGTGTGTATGTATATAGATAGCAAAGATACTAGCCTTTTGAGGTTGTTCGACTGCTTCCCACTGTCGTGGTACACCTTTGCTAGCAGATCTGTAGTCAGTGGAGTGCTGAATTTGCTGACGCTCTCGCTGTAGAAGAGTCTAGAAGTGGACCTCTGGACAGAAAATGTCACCTCTTTGGGGCAGCACAGACAGTCATGCCTTGACCCCGCAGGGCAAGGGAGCTGGTGACCACCTTCACTGACCTGTCTCTCCTCCCCTCATCTCCTGTTTCTGTACTGCAGAAACGGACCAGAAGCCACACTGCAGGGACCACCATGATGTGGTCTAGAGATCTGCCTCCCAGGACCAAAGCTGGGTGGCAAGGGAGGTGAAGGGACACAAATGAGACTGCCTAGCTGGTCTTCAGTACAACTGCTCTGAGGGTTCCATGAGATAAAGCATGTAAAATACCTTACAAGTGTAAGGTAGCACTGAATCGAGGCAGAGGTGTATATTACCGGTCTTCATATGATTTATCTCTCTGGAGAAGCCAGAGCAAGTTGGAATTCAGGTAGTGGGGGTGGTAGCATGTGGAAAGTCTTGCTGTATGCTTGATTCTGTCACACCACCATGCTCAGAAGTGGTGATGTTGTGTAAGGTACGAAACAAGATTCCACTGACATAGCCTCTAATCAGTAATACAGAGATCAAGGTGGTAGGGCTACTTGATTTCTTGTCCTGGCCCTGACATATTTCTGTAGGACAATTGAGCGAGTCACTTACCTCCTCTAATCCTCCCCTTACTCATCTTTGAGATGGGATGACTAATAACAGGCTAAGTTATTCGATCAAGATCAAGAAAGTGCTTGCATACACATGCTTCTCTGCCTGGGACAAGCCTGGAGGTCTCGCTTGGTGAGTCTCTGAAGTAGTGTGTTGTTTGTCATCATCTACTTCACTTCTGGAGCTGCTGAAAACACATAAAATTGGTGGCCGTGGGGTCTTTAAGTTCTGGGACTTATGGGTGCAGCCATCCCCAAGAAGTAGAATGAAATGACATTGCTTCTCTCCATGCCCGAATGTTCTGTGGTACCACGTGTTTGTAATAGAGTGAGGAAAAAACTGAACTCATTTCTCCTCTGGTACAAACGTGAGAGTTGATTCTAAGACAGGGGAGTTGCAATGTGAAACATCTTGTTTAGTTTTAGGTAAAGAGAGGTGTGTTAAAAATACTTTGATGCATGGCCTTAAAAAGGGGGCAGGGGAATAGCTGTTAAGCAGAAGAACATTAAAATATAGAAACATAAATCAAAGCAAGTAACATGTAATTTTCTCACTGACTACATTCGTCTCGTGTTAGCAGCAGAGGGAGAAGGATTGGGGATGCATTAAGTTTTCATTTGGGTCACTTTTTTGGCCTCCAGGGAACGTTCAGTTAGTCGTGGACACATGCAGGAAACAAACGAGTGGGTGGATTCAGGGGGTAGAAACAAATCATTCTTGTTGGCCCAGATTCGCTCACTGACTCTTCATGGGTGTCTCACAGCAGGGAGGGAATTCACGGCGTGGGATGAAACTCCACTCAGAGAGCCATGTGTAACTCTTGTGCCCCATCTCTGTGTACTTCACGTGTTAGCTTGAGAAGAAGAAACAGCTAATTTAAAGCCTCATTTCTAAGCAGACCATTGAAAATGTGTCTGTATAAACAGGAGGTAAGAGGGCAAGGATGGCTACCATGATACTGGTCCGAGAGACAACTGGTCTCATTCCTGTACTTTGGAAACACTCATGATACACAAGGGCTCTTAGAGCTAGAAGGGCCAATTAGAGATAATATCCTGGAAAGCACTCATCTTACAAATAGGGAAGCAGTCCGGGGATGATGAGGGGTGAAAGGGAAGGCCAAGGATCACAGGAAAGCATTTTACCTCCTTTAGAAATGATCACATCACCAAACCTAAAACTTAGAGAGCATCTCTGCCCTTATCCATTTAGTCACCTCTTCTGTATATTCCACTCTCAATATCTTTCGAACCCTTTGTATTCTGTCCTTTTCCACTGCCATTGCCTTAGCCTCTGGCCTTCCCCATTTCTCACTTAAATTACTGCAAGTCTCCACCACCAGCTTTCTAAAATGCTGGTCCAGAGATTTCACTGTGCAGAGGTTAAACCCCCTCAACATCCCTGCCCCATTCGCAAAACAAATTCCAAGCTCCTTAGCATAACACAAAGGGACAGCCACGATCAGACTTGTTTTCAAGACTTCAGCCGAACCACATAATGTATTTGCCAGGTACCATCCTATGTTTCTTACAAATGTTGGCTCATTTAATCCTCATAACTACCCTAGGAAACGTGATATTATTGTCCTTATTTTGCAGATGAGAGCCCTTGAGGCACAGAGAGGTTAAGTGACTTGTCCAAGGTCTCACAGTTAGCAAGACTTAGACTAGACATCTGCTTTCAGAGTCTTTGCCCTTAGACTGTAGGACGTGCTGCACAGTTCTCTGTATGAACCAGGTCCTTCTTACCTCTGGGGTTATATGCAGGCGATTTTCTCATCCTGAAGCAACCCTTGCTCCTTCCTTTTCCTGCATATTTTCCATTTATTTTTTATTTTTAATAGACTTTATTTTTAGAGTAGTTTTAGACCCACAGCAAAACTGAGCAGCGGTGCTGAGATTTCCATGTGCCCCCTGCCCTCACACAAGCATAGTCTCCTCCATTATCAGCACCCCGCCACCTACGTTGATATTATTATCCAAAGTCCATAGTCTACTTTAGGGTTCACTCTCGGTGTTATACATTCTGTGGGTTTGGACAAATGTATAATGACATGTATCCATCATTGTAGTATCCTACAAGTAGTTTCACTCCCCTTAAAGTCCTCTGTGCTCTGCCTATTTATCCTTCCTTCCCCACTAACCCCTGGCAAACACTCATTTCTTTTTTAATGTCTCCAGTTTTGCCTTTTCCAGAGTGTCATATAGTTGGAATCATACAACATGCAGTCATTTCACATTGGCTTCTTTCACTTAGTAATATGCATTTAAGTGTCCTCCACATCTTTTCGTGGCTTGATAGCTCATTTCTTTTTAGTGCTGAATAATATTCCATTGTCTGGATGTACCACAGTTTATTTATCCATTAACCTACTGAAGGACATCTTGGTTGCTTCCAGTTTTTGGCAATTATGAATAAAGCTGCCTTAAGCATTTACACGTATGTTTTTGTGTGGACAAAAGTTTTCAGCTCCTTCGGGTAAGTACCAAGGAGCATCACTGCTAGATCGTATGATGAGTATGTTAAGTTTTATAAGAAATTGCTAAACTGCCTCCAGAGTGGCTGCACCATGTTGTATGTGTCCCAGAAATGTATGAAAGTTCCTGTTGCTCCACATCCTAGCCAGCGTTTGGTGTTGCCAGTGTTCTGGATTTTGATCATTTAGTAGGTGTAGTAGTATCTTAATATTGTTTTAATTTGTATCCCGGATGACCTATGGTGTAGAGTGTAGAACATCTTTTCATGTGCTTATTTGCTATATGTATGTCTTCTTGATGAGGTGTCCATTAAGGTTTGGGGCCCATTTTTATAGATTATTTATTTTCTTAATTTTTAGAAGTATTTTTGTATATTTTGGATGATAGCCCCTCTTCAGATGTGTCTTTTGCAATATTTTCTCTCAGTCTATGGCTTGTCTTCTGTTTATTTTTCAAGACTCATTTCAAGTACCACGCAGGGTCTTTTTCAAACCAAGACCCTGACTGAATCGGTTGCCATGACACATTATACCAGATCAAAACCCCTGATTAATTTGTCTGTGTCTCCCACAGACAAGCTGTGTGCTCCTTGAGTCCAGGGAAAATATCTTCCTTTGTCTCATTTGCATCTGACCCCTGCAGACACTTGAATAGAGAATGATGTGAATGATCTTTCAATTTCTGGCTCTGACTCTTGCCTATTAGAGGAATCACTTATCTCTGAGATTCTCTTTATACTAGGGATAAACAAAGCACTTCCTTGAACACAGTTATCGTCAGAGTCAGATTAAACGGCGAGTGTAAACCTCTAGCCCCAGGCTGTTAGGTAATACATGCACCACTCTAAGTCAGTCTGGTATTCCTGCAATGCAGCTTCCCCGACCTCCATCTTTCCTAGGTTCATTTTGCCATTGAGATGCTTGTTTGCCACCAAAGATCTTCCCCTTTCTCGTCACAATTGTCTCGAAGTCCACCTATTCCACAAAGTTTTCCTGAACTAGGTAGCTTGCTCTGGTCTTTCTTTATTTCCTAAAACATGCTCTTCGTGTCACCATCTCTGGAACACTCCCCACTTCCCTTTAAAAATCGACCGGGTTTATTTCTCTTATATCCTCAATGAGATAGTACACCCTTAAGTGGTCAAGGCTATGATTTCTAGTTCTTTACTGCATTCTCAACTTCAGCAGAAGGACCCATATTCACCAAATAATAAATACATCCATGGATCAATGGAACAGGATAGAAAGCCCAGAGATAAACCCACGTACATATGGTCACCTTATTTTTGATAAAGGAGGCAAGAGTATACAGTGGAGAAAGGACAGCCTCTTTAATAAGTGGTGCTGGGAAAACTGGACAGGTACATGTAGGAGAATGAAATTCGAACACTTCCTAACACCATACACAAAAATAAACTCAAAGTGAATTAAAGACCTAAATGTAAGGCCAGACACTATAAAACTCTTAGAGGAAAGCATAGGCAGAGCACTCTATGACATAAATCACAGCAAGATCCTTTTTGACCCACCTCCTAGAGAAATGGAAATAAAAACAAACATAAACAAATGGGACCTAATGAAACTTCAAAGCTTTTGCACAGCAAAGGAAACCTTAAACAAGACCAAAAGACAACCCTCAGAATGGGAGAAAATATTTGCAAATGAAGCTACTGACAAAGGATTAATCTCCAAAATTTACAAGCAGCTCATGCAGCTCAATTAAAAAAAAACCAAAGAACCCAATCCAAAAATGGGCAGAAGACCTAAATAGACATTTCTCCAAAGAAGATATACAGATTGCCAACAAACACATGAAAGAATGCTCAACATCATTAATCACTAGAGAAATGAAAATCAAAACTACAATGAGATATCATCTCACACCAGTTAGAATGGCCATCATCAAAAAATCTAGAAACAATAAATGCTGGAGAGGGTATGGAGAAAAGGGAACACTCTTGCACTGCTGGTGGGAATGTGAATTGGTACAGCCACTATGGAGAACAGTATGAAGGTTCCTTAAAAAACTACAAATAGAACTACCATATGACCCAGCAATCCCACTACTGGGCATATACCCTGAGAAAACCATAATTCAAAAAGTGTCATGTACCACAATGTTCATCGCAGCTCTATTTACAATAGCCAGGACATGGATGCAACCTAAGTGTCCATCAACAGATGAATGGATAAAGAAGATGTGGCACATATATACTTTGGAATATTACTCAGCCATAAAAAGAAACGAAATTGAGTTATTTGTAGTGAGGTGGATGGACCTAGATTCTGTCATACAGAGTGAAGTACGTCAGAAAGAGAAAAACAAATACCGTATGCTAACACATATATATGGAATCTAAAAAAAAAGAGGTTCTGAAACCTAGGGGCAGGACAGGAATAAAGACGCAGAAGTAGAGAAAGGACTTGAGGACACGTGGAGGGGAAGGGTAGGCAGGGACCAAGTGAGAGAGTGGCATGGACATATATACACTACCAAACATAAAATAGATAGCTAGTGGGAAGCAGCCGCATAGCACAGGGAGATCAGCTTGGTGCTTTGTGTCCATCTAGAGGGGTGGAATAGGGAGGGTGGAAGGGAGATGCAAGAAGGAGGAGATATGGGGATATATGTATATGTATATATATAGCTGATTCACTTTGTTATACAGCAGAAACTAACACAACATTGTAAAGCAATTATACTCCAATGAAGATGTTAAAATAAAGAAATAAATAAATACGTCCAGAACTGAAGTTAATTGAAGAGAGTTCCCTTACCATGTACTTTGCTGCCTCCTAGCGTTTTGGCCGGGCTCTGGGTTGTGAGAAGTTTCTTCCGAGCTCTAGCTCAGTCAGCAGCCCCCTGACTGGACAACACTGTTGCAGATAGTAGACCTGGGACAGCGGACTGCTACTGGTGACATATGCCCATGGAGATGCTACTCTACTGCAACAAACAGAGGCCTTGCCCTCCTGCCTCCTAGACTAGGTTCCATGTGGCAGACCCTGTGCTATTTGTGGGATGTCTGTGGAGAGTTTTTAGAGACTTCCTTCCTTCCCTCAGACACCTCCCTCTTTCCCTCTCTGTTCATTCTCTGACTTGATCGTTCTCTGGAGTTTTTTGTTCATTCTTCAATCTTAACTCTACAGCGCAGCACATGTTAACATTCAAATACTTTTGCGAAAAATGAAGCATATGTTTTTTTCCCTCAGTTATCCAACTTGTAAACAAATTTCTAATCCTGCCAGGAAAGATTCTACAGCTACTTGTTCTTGGAGAAGGTAACATGGGGTCACTTCAGTGGGACATAAATCACAAGAAAGGGGGAGCCTGTGTACTTTATAGATTTGCCAGGCATTGTTTTGACTAAATACCTGTAGACATAACATGATGTGGTGGACAGTACACAGGTTTTGGAACAGATGCTGCGTTCAGACCCCAGTGTCTTTGATCTTTGTCTCTGTGATGTGTGTAAACATCTCAGGCGTTGGTTTTGTTCCCAGAGCAATGGAGGACAGCAATGCCTAGCTCACAGAGTGTTGTGAAGTCTGAGTGACAGAATATATGCAAGATCAACTCATTAAGGGGTTCTTGTTCTTGAAATGCAAAGAACAGTTCTCCTGGGAATATTGATTCCCATTCCAAAGTTTGTTCCTGTATTTTTCAGCTGCCTTGTCTTTCCCCCAAACTTAGTCTCTTGCAGGGAAGAGATGATGTCTTCAATCTTCTTCTATAGATTAGCACAGTGCCTGGCCCTTAGGTTTTTAACAATGTTTATTCAATGAATGGAATGCCTATAGCTAAAGATGCTGATGCTTTTTGACTTTTCATTACACATTCTTACAATTCTCGGACTTTATATATTTTAGAGTTGGAGACTAATTCCCCCCTATATCTGCACCCCAATTAAATACATAGACTTTCCCCCATGTACCACCTTTCCTTTCCTTTGATTTTTTTCATTCAAAGCATGATCAAGTCTTCATCTCCTTCTGCTGCTTAGACCTCTCACTACCACTCAATCAAAGCTCCCAGATGGATGTGATGTCCTTTAATTTCACTTGTCTTATCTATGATCACATCAAGCCACTTATTTGTTAATAGACTGTTTGGTGGCTTCACAGTTGGAATTACTGTGTATCACGTTTCACTTCCACAAGGACATCCTTTATTCCCATTTGCCATGTGTCTCATTTGTCTTTTCTTCTTGCCAGGCTGAGCCAGCTTCTCTCACTGTATCTCCCAAATCAGCTGTTCATTCCCCCCCTGGGATTGTCACTGATAATTTCCAGGTTAAATCATATGAGTGGAAATAGGATCCACAGCTGGAGTTGAAATGCTGCTCCTTGAGTTATTACCACAGTCTGATCCTGGGTAGATAGAGAAGTTGAAGATGATAGATTTCCTATGCCTAGGAATCATAATGCTATCCATCCAACAGTAACTAAGATGGGGATTGATTCCCCCTGGGGAGAGCAGTATTCATGTTTTTTTCACTCTGGGTCTATATCAGGGGAATTCAAGAAAGGTAAGTGCTTTCCAGTAGTTTTCTGTCATTTTATGAGAGCTGAGTTAGATAAGGTGATAATGTGGGCTGGACATCGAATGAGTTGTAAATGACTGACCAGCCATTTAGGCTGTCAGTGATCTCAAATCTAAGGAATCTTTTTACCAGGGTAGAGACCTTTGATTGCTTAGATTCAAACAGTAGATGTAAGAGAATATCCAATAATAGATTTGTTCATTCAAAAATATCTATTTGAGGATTTCATGGCACCAAAGCTTAGGCCATACCTTTGACTTAATCAGCATTCATTAATACAAATATTTATTATTGCCTGTCACCATTCCAGGATGGGGAATACAAGGTCAAAGAACATACAATACCCCATCCTCATGGAGCTGGCCTTTTAATGAACAAGATTGATAATAACTAGAAAACAGAGAAATTAGATGATTTTCAGTGTACTAGGAAGAAAATAAAAGGGGAAAATGTGAGACCATCTTGGTTGATTCGAGGTTTAGAAAATTCTCTTTGGCAGCTGTTGGAGCATCGACTTAGGGGCAAGAAGGGAGGCAGCAAAATTGATTGGGGAGCTGCCACCGAGGTCTGGGAGAGGGATGGTGGTGGCTCAGACTCCGGTTGTAGCAGGAGAAACGGTGAGAAATATACAGATGGTGAAGAGCTGTGCGTATATGTATATATAAGATATGTATATATATGGTGTATATGTATATATATGTTAAGTGAGTATGATAATATATCATGTAGACAGCATTGCAGGATGGGAAGACAAGAGAGAAATTAAGGTCATTCCCTAGGTTTGGCCTAAAGCGTCCCACTATTTACCGAGGGGGAGAAGGCTTTGTGGGCGAAGAGCAAAGTTAATGGGGAGAGAGAAGCAGTCCAGTCTACCCGCCTTTTCACATTTGACTTTCACAATGCACAAGTGAGAGTGTGAAATTACTAGATAGGAGACTAGAATTTCGAGGAGAGGGGCCTTCGGAAGGCATCAATGTCAAGGTGGTAAGACTGAGATCAAGGAAAGGAAGTGTATTAAGTAGGGAAGAGACGGAGTTTGAGGACTGAGCTCTGAGATTTGGGGATCTGGAGGTTTTCTAGATGAGTCCTAGCAAGGTCTAGTGAGAAGAGTGGTTTCTGGGATAGAAGGAGAGCAATGAGTGTCGTACAGTAACACTCGAGATCCCTGTGAGATGATGCTGAGAAGTCAAGTGTGATGACGGGGAATTTGACATTTTTCTTGAGCAGGGATCTAATTATTGGTGGCATTAAAGAGTGGGGGGGGACAAAAACCAATTGGAGCGAGTTGAGGAGGAAAAATGAAAATAAGAGTGTCAACACAGAGTATAAACAGCATTCTCTTCCTCCCTCCCTCCCTTCCTCCCTCCCTTCCTCCCTCCCTTCCTCCCTGCCTTCCTCCCTCCCTTCCTCTCTCCCTCCCTCCCTTGGCAAGGATTATTGCCAAGTAGTTGATCTATTTGAGGCTCATTCAGACCACAGTCATGACAGTCTCCTAAGTGGAACCCTAACCCTGAGCCAGACCTTCTCGAGGAACTCTTCACAAGGTCTGCACCTTTGATCTTGATTACAGGCTTGAATTATCTTTCCAAATGTCCAATCTTCTCCCTCTACCCATCCCTCAGCCCCTGATCTTATTACTAGAGGCACAGCATCTCTCTTAGCAGTCTCCTCCACACTCCAGTTGGTGAATCATGGACCTCAAAAAAGAAAAAAAATCATGAACATGGCTAGAAACAAAAAGTTGGGCAACTACTTGCTGTTCAGGAGAAGCTCAAAACCAGTAAACACCTCCATGTGGTGCTTATTGGCCTCCAAACTGGACAGCCCATATGAGGACAGAAGACACAGGGCGTGAAGCACACATCCTCAGCATGATTGTGACTGTGATTGGCTGAGAGGTCTTTGGATGTTCTCTGACTGAGAAGTTGATTCACTTTATGTCAACCAAAAGTAATTTTTAAAATTTAAGACTGTCTCCTACCCCAGCTTTCTTCCAGATAAATGGCCCCTCTTTCTGGCCTCAGACACATCAAGCTTTTATTCGACCTCAGGACATTTGCACTTTCTGCTCCCTCTACTCAAATGCTCTGCCCCCAAGCCCTATGCATGGTTAGTGTTTTCTCATCCTCTGGCATCAATTCACACATCATCCTCTGATTGCATCTGGACAATCAATTTAAAGCAATCCCACTCCGTGCCACTTTGATTTCTTTTATAACATCTGTCTCAACTTGTTTACTTCTTTGTTCATTTTTGTGTCGCCTCCATCAGACTATAAGCTCTTTCAAAGCAGGAATTTCCATCCTTCCTGCTGTATGCTGAAGGCCCACCACACTGCTGGACACACAGTTGGTGCTCAATACATGTTTGTTAAAATGTGAGTGCTTTAGAGAATATTAGATGTTTAAGAATACCTTTCAAGGATTTCTGCTGACTTTCTCAACACTACAAGAGAAGGAATGTGGGAGTCCCAAGAAGTTGGAAAATGGGTTCTCTTTTAGAGCTTCCAGGAGGAGCCAACACTTTGATTTTAGCCCAGCGAAATACATTTTGAACTTCTGACCCCCAGAACTGTGAGATATTATATTCATGTCATTTTAAGCCACTGATTTTGTGGTAGTTTGTCACAGGAGCAACAGGAAATAAATCTACCTAGTCCCTCACATCAAACTCACCCACTCCAGCTCCCTCATCTCTGTCCCCTATTAGGTAGCTTCCATAATTGACACAGGTGCATCCTAAGAAAGGGACATCTGGATTGTGGGATTGTTTTACTGATCTGCATGGATCTGCCTGGATTGTGAGGAAGTAGCACAGAGGTTTATGGAAGACCATCAGTGATTAGGGCTGGTACTAAGAGGAGGTAGAGGCTAGAGAATGAGAAGTTACTCCTCTCCTAGTTTGGTGAAGAAAAAACTTTTTTCCTGGAACATCACAGATATTGTCATGGATTACAAAGAGAAAAAGAAAAGTTTAAAAATAGAGGAAGAAAAGAAGGAAAGAAGAAGTTAGCTTATATTATGTCTTCCTCTGATACATAACCCTGGCCTCTCCAAGCCCATACTTTATGTGCCACGTGCAAGTACTGTAGAATGATTTCCTCTATTGTCTCTTTTAATGTTAATTTTATTTGATTCTATCATCACAGGTTTTCCTTTTAGGATAAACTTTGGTCGCAATGATTTAGAATCACAGCAAGATCCTTTTTGACCCACCTCCTAGAGAAATGGAAATGAAAACAAAAATAAACAAATGGGATCTAATGAAACTTAAAAGCTTTTGCACAGCAAAGGAAACCATAAACAAGACGAAAAGGCAACCCTTAGAATGGGAGAAAATATTTGCAAGTGAAGCAACTGACAAAGGATTAATCTCCAAAATTTACAAGCAGCTCATGCAGCTCAATATCAAAAAAACAAACAACCCAATCCAAAAATGGGCAGAAGACTTAAACAGACATTTCTCCAAAGAAGATACACAGATTGCCAACAAACACATGAAAGGATGCTCAATATCAGTAATCATTAGAGAAATGCAAATCAAAACTACAGTGAGGTATCACCTCACACCAGTCAGAATGGCCATCATCAAAAAACCGACTAACAATAAATGCTGGAGAGGGTGTGGAGAAAAGGGAACACTCCTACACACTGTTGGTGGGAATGTAAATTGATACAGCCACTATGGAGAACAGTATGGAGGTTCCTTAAAAAACTAAAAATAGAACTACCATACGACCCAGCAATCCCACAACTGGGCATAAACCCTGAGAAAACCATAATTCAAAAAGAGTCATGTACCACAATGTTCATCGCAGCTCTATTTACAATAGCCAGGACATGGATGCAACCTAAGTGTCCGTTGACAAATGAATGGATAAAGAAGATGTGGCACATATATACAATGGAATATTACTCAGCCATAAAAAGAAATGAAATTGAGTTATTTGTAGTGAGGTGGATAGACCTAGAGACTGTCATACAGAGTGAAGTCAGAAAGAGAAAAATACTGTATGCTAACATATATATATGGAATCTAAAAAAAAGGTTCTGAAGAACCTAGGGGCAGGACAGGAATAAAGACGCAGACATGAGAAAAAATCATAAATCTGCCAGTTACTAAATCTGGCACCACTGGTTGGTTCATCAAACCTTCTGAGCTTTAGTTCCTCACCAATAAATTAAGATTAATAATTCTATCAGAAGTTAAGTTCAGTGAGGGCAAGGCCTTAATGTTTTCACTGTGGTATTCCAGTACCTAGCAGGATGCTTGGTGCTTTGCAGGCATTCAATAGATTCTTCTCAAATAAATTGCTCTTTACCTCAGAGGGCTGCTGTGCTGCAAGGGGTATAAATAATATATGTAAATCATTTAACATAATTCCTGGTATATAGGAGCTCAAAGCAACTGGCACTAAATATTTAGACATACATTTTGAGAATATTCAGGTAGCAACGTGTAGTAGCATTTGAATATATATGGGAACTCGAGAAAAAATTGGACTTAGAAATACAGAAATAGATATATTTAGAGGCAACAGACAAAATCACAAGAGGAGACGGGTTCTTGAGGCTAAGCGACTTATATGGAGCATGACTAGGCTGGGGTGCGTGCTGTTCAAGATTCCCAGGGTATCACACGCCCAGGATCTCCTTAGCAGGACCTAGGATATCAGATCAATTGAAACTAAAGCTTTAGGGGGAAGAAGAAGATTTAGCCTAGTGTCAGATAGGAAGACCTTTGCTGGCAGAAAGACAGGGCATACACATCTTGTATCTGCGTAGGCTTCACACTGGTCCAGGAGGAGAAGGGGGTAGGGACAGCTGATGCATGAGGGCAAGGCTTCCTACAGTGAGGCTGGTTTATGTGCACTCCCATTTGTTCTGTTTCCCTCCACCACCTCTCCCAAGACAGCCTCAGGCCTCAGATCACCAAGCATGATTGATCGCATTGTATTTTCATTAGGTTACAGAAACAGGGTAATTATGGGATACAGAAATCCTCCAAAGATTCTAGAAGGAAAAAAATATACGTGTGATCAACTGTTAACGCGGGCTCCCTCTGATGCCTCCCATAAATGTGTCCAGTGTTGGAAAGCATTTGTTCGATTCATCACGTTTAACTACGTACTTATCCTCACACTTTAGGTAATGAGCTGCCCTCACCTGACCCCTTTTCTTTACATCTGTGGTCCCGCAGCCTCCTCCTCCCAGCAGGGAATCCTAAGGATGCCCTGAGGAAATCCTCAGCACCTTCTTTCTCCTGCCTTGGGGTTTCCTGCCTGCCTAAACCAGCTCTGTGTGCTCTTCTGTGTCTGGAATATTTCTCACCAGACCCATAGGATCTGCCTCCCTGCTGCCAACTAAGCCCCTGACCCTAATCACATTACTGACCTCTCTAATTAGATTCCTGGTTCTGGTGGCTGCAGGACATATGTGCCTTGCTGCCCATATGCTGTTGGAAAAACACACACACACACACACACACACACACACACACACACACACACACACACACACACACACACACACACACACACACACACACCTTTTTTGCTGTAGATATGTTATTCCTTTAGCAACTATCTCTTACTTCTGAGACTATGCCCCCCACTCTCAATTAGAGAGAAGAGCTTTCCAGTTTGCTTTTAGAGAAGAAATAAACATTCTCCTTAACATCTATTCATCACTTGTGAGGCAATTTTTCATCCAATTAGAAGCAAGGAACTTCTAAGTCTACTTTACAGAAGAAATAAATATTCTCCTCCCCAAAATACATTTTCAGCCAAAATATGCCAGCTGGAGTAGGTTAGAAATTGTACCAGGTTTATCTTTCTTAACTATCTCAGCTGTACCTGTTATAAATGGCTGCTGACACAAACCATTCTAGAAATTTCTGAAACTTTGAACTAAGACATTTTGACTACAGATTTAAGCTTATTTCATCACATTGTGCATTATAAACAGAGAGCTAAAAGATGTTTAATTAAGAGCACAAAACTCATTTAACCTAGCAAGTGAATAATCTCGACTAGCAGAAGATAAAGTGTTAGCCTTGAAGAGAGCAGTATACTTCACTGTTCGGTCCTCATTTTATTGGACTCTGAGGCTCGGCACTGGGTTGGCTTGGGAATTAAGTTATTAATGAATTTGACCAGAATTATAGGTCCATTTTTAAGAATGAGTCAGCTGAATGATAGAGGACAGTCTATTTGGGATTCAGAGAAAACAAACCAATCTCCTCACCTCCACTCTAAGGTGCCTTTCTATTCTGAGAGAAGACGCCTCTAAATCTCTGTACTTTTACAAAGAACATTTACTGTCATTTGAATGTGTCCTTTCAATGCCAATCTATTCTGAAAGCATCTTCCTTCCACTACTCTGCTTTAGCAAATATTTATACCCCAGTCATTTCAAGTCCATTGGACTCCATCACATGTGTGTTTTAATTATTTAAAATCAGGATAGCATCTCCTGGGCAGCTAATGAAGTCTCAATAGATATACATTATTGAAACATACTGTTATTTATTCACCTAATAAATCAAGCCTGTTGGGGAGAGTAGATGCAATTCAAGCACTAGGAATGAGAAATAATGATGGTGTAGATCATTTCTGAATCACTCTAGCCCATTTTACAGCCTGCAAAATACACTGAACTCAATAAAAGTGACAAATGACACAACATTGTAATAAATAGCTATACTGTGTTCATTGTGTATTGGAGCTTAGATTCATATTGAAGCTCTCTGTCAGAATGGTGGATGATGAATTAAGTATTGAAATCATACTCTGTAAAAAGGAATTATATATTTTCCATTTATCTTGATTTATTATATGGCATCATGTGTTTAACTATATGTAACCTTTCCAAATTGAGTTGATTTAATATTAAGGAAAAATTCTTATGAAGGGGAATTTGGCATGTTTGGAATTCTTTCTGTATTTCCCTGCTGTTTTTTTATAAGGCTTTTGAATGCTCCATGCATGCTTAATCATATTAAATTTTTTGAGTGGAATTCTCAGAAATATACAATAACATTTACAGAGCTTACTAAAAGTGAATATGCTATATCACAATTAATATTACTGTTTCTTATTCAAATGAAATTGCGTATTAAGAATACAGAACACTTTCAATTAAATATTAAATATAAATTAACTGAGCCACTCCACTCTGAAGGATGAATTTATACTTCCAAAAAGATGGACCAAGGAATGAGTATGGCTTGAATTTATCCACATTTCCAGAAATTTAAGTGAAAGATCTACCACTATCTTTATTATTGGAGAATAATTGTTAGAGGAATAAGCAAATACAAACAATATTATGTTGGTCTCTGCTATTTCTTCCCCACCTTAGCAATATGGCCATTAAATGACTAAGAGGAACAACCCCAAGTCTTGCTTCATTACTTCCTGAGGAGATGATTTGGTTTTTCCTGGTCATGGAGCCCTGGCTTCATTCATTCATTCATTCATTCATTTAGTTAGCTTTGAAGTGGCACACTTTAGAAGACTGGAAACTAAACAAGTTAGTCTGGACAGTAGCCAGCATGAAAGTCAGAGGGACAGAGTGAAGAAAGGCAGTGTTTTGGGTATTCTTTACTTTTCTCATTGCCCATTTCACACTATACCTTCCCTCTGCCCTCTACTCTACTTGTAAGTCTCTTTGCCGTGTGCTTGAAGCCTCTGTCAGTTTGCTACCTGGTAAGATAGGGCTCACAGGGGATCCGCCGTGGGATGGAAGGAGAACTGGGTTTGAAATACCAAGGCCCGAGTTTTACCACTAAGTTTCTCCTACAACTTTAGGCGATTTACCTCTCTGTGTTCCAGCTTTTCCAAATGTATAAAATGGGTTCAAGGTTGCTGTCCTGTGAGGACTGAATGAGGTGATCACACAGTTTTGAAGTGATCCTCTGATGTTACTTTATGAACACTTTTACATATTATTTTCCCAGTTAAAAATGTAAATTTTCTGCTTGAATTTCATCAACAGGCACTATACACTGAGCCCCTTCTCTAGACTATGCTAGGTCACCTCATATACCACATTTAATTAATTTCCACAATAGCAGAGAGGTAAATATTCTCTTTATTTAACTGATGAAGGAAGTTGCCCATAGAGGTCGAGGTGGGTTTCCAAGATCACTACAACAGTGGTAGAGGCGTAGTGAGGTTCAAGCCCAGGGTGGCCTGATAACAAATCCCTACTCTTCCCATGACACCATATTGATCCTCACGAATGACTATTACTTACTTAGAAAGTGTATATGATACTATAAAAAGTACCTAGCATATTGCAGACCTTCATACAAGTTTTATATTATTTATTTATTTTTAAATTTTATTAAAAAAATTTTTTTAAACATCTTTATTGGAGTATGATTGCTTTACAATGTTGTGTTAGTTGCTGCTGTATAACAAAGTGAATTGGCTATACGTATACATACATCCCCATATCCCCTCCCTCTTGCGTCTCCCTCCCACCCTCCCTATCCCACCCCTCTAGGTGGTCACACAGCACCGAGCTGATCTCCCTGTGCTATCAATAATGGAGGACATCGATTTTGCTCCCAATGCCCTGGGTTCTCCATTGGCACCAACGTAGTACCTTGCCAATGGTAGGCAGGAGGGAGGAGAAAAGGAAAAAGCAGGTGTGTGGGGGGGTGAAACACGGGAGAAATGAGGTGGATAAATGAAGGAAGATAATGGTAGAAAGAATGAAAAAAGGCAAAGGCAGGAGGGAGAAGGATTCCTCAGGAATAATTTCTGTTCCACCCTAGGAAAGACTTGCGCAAATATTTTCTGTTTTTAGGCTTTGGTGCACTGTTTTTGTTTTTGTTTTTATCACAGTGAAGAGAGCGATTTAAAGATCTCCGCTCACCAGATGATCTTTCTGTCCTTTCACCTATTAATAATTTTATTCACTTCCAATCACTTAGAGCGGTGTGGACCAAAGAGGCTCTTATTGCCTTCAAGGAATGTTCCTTGTGCCAGTCTGAAATGAGTTATGTAAGCGGAATATTCAGGTGTATCTTGAGTGTTAAAACTCCTGTGAGCTCAGTCGGGTCTCATCATGGAGTTTTTAGCAAGAAGGCATGTAAGTTCCTGACTGTGGAAGGGCTCATATTTTTGGGTGTTCCTGGCCGGACTCCTGTCCTGCCGAGACTGGGACTCTGCCCCTGCCATCTTAACCATAGTGGACGGAGTAAGGACAGGAGGTCTTGTGTTTTCTTTTGTGTGGCAGGTACTGGTCTTCTCTTACAATCCTCAAAATGCCTAGTACAGTGCAGGGCGTGTCCTCAGTAAATACTTGTTGGATTGGATGGAGTTGAAGAAGCAGGAAATAACCCATTGCCCGCTTGATCTGTTCACTCGTTTTGACCCCAGTTCTTACAGCATCTTATTGAGTCATGGTGACAAGCCACTCTCTTCGGCTGGGGCTTCTTGAAATGGACTTTAGTTAAGTTTAGTGCCAATGGCCATTAGGAATCCCACAATATAAACACGTATCTCCTCTGTACTTGGCAGATTATTTAGTGAGATCGACTGTGACTTCTGTGGAGGAGTGAAAGCAGCCATGGAAATCAGGGTGATGAGAGTGGGGCAGCACATACTGACCCTGGGGATGGAGCTTGGCATGAGGAATTTTGGTGTGCAGAATACCTGGCCCAGACATCAGGAAGCCTGCACTGTAATCTCAGACCTGCACCTGTAAACTATGTGACTTCTTGGTATGTGATCTGATCTCCTTGGGCCACAGATTCCTTGTATGTAAAGTGGATGTTGGTTAAGTGTCTGCTGTGGGTCAGGCACTATGCTAGGTACACATGGATCACTCAACCTGCAGGGTAGTTACAATTGTTCATTCATTCATTCATTCAACAAATATTTATGAAGTGCTTTCTGTATACCAAGCACTATTCCGGTTGCTAGGGATACAACAATGAACAAAATGGACAAAAATAAAAGATCCTAGCCTTTGTGGTAGTGGAGGTAGACAACATGTAAGATAAATTGGAGTGATGCACGTTGTGTTTAATAGTAGTGGGTGCTAAGCAGAAAGATAAAGCAGGGAAGAGAGAGAGGAAATTTCAGGGGCTTTCTTTCAGTTCTCACTGAAAGAGAGTCCTTCCTTCCTTCCTTCCTTCCTTCCTCCCTTCCTCCCTCCCTCCCTCCCTCCCTTCCTTCCTTCCTCTCTCTCTTCTTCTCTCTTTCTTTCTCTGTTTCTTTCTCTCTCTCATCCATCACAACTGGGAAAATTCACTGAGAATGTGATGTGGGCAGAAAGTCCTGAGGAGAGTGATGGGACAAGCCATGCCACTGCCTGTAGGAAAAGCATTATTGGCAGAGGGACAAGTAAGGACAATGGGACTGAGAGAAGAATAACAATGTCAGGACCTTATACTACACAACGAAAGGCATTATTTAAGGAAATATGCATTATCACAGTAAAAGAAAAAAATCATATTTAAAAAAATGTTACATGTAAGAATAACTTTAGATGTACAGAAAAGTTGCAAAGAGGGTACAGAGAGTTATCTTCCTCACTCAGTTTTCTTCATTGTATTTTTTTTTTTTTTTTTTTGCGGTACGCGGGCCTCTCACTGTTGTGGCCTCTCCCGTTGCGGAGAACAGACTCCGGACGCGCAGGCTCAGCGGCCATGGCTCACAGGCCCAGCCGCTCCACGGCATGTGGGATCTTCCCGGACCGGGGCATGAACCTGCGTCCCCTGCATTGGCAGGCGGACTCTCAACCACTGTGCCACCAGGGAAGCCCCTCCTCATTGTTGATGTCTTGCATTACCATTGTATGTTTGTCAAAACTAAGAAACCAACTTTATTCTGATTCTACCAGTTTTTTTCCACTAATATCATATTTCTGTTCCAGGATCTAATCCAGAATATGACATTACATTTAGGAGAGACAGTATTTTAAACTCAGGTAGTCTACAAATTAAATTCTATTTCCTTGTACCACGTGGCATTTGGAAGCCAGTTGGAAAACAGTAGTTGGACCATTGAGTCTTCCTTAAGTGGAATCAAACGTGGTAGAAAGAACACCTGACAGGTGTCTTGGAGCCCTGGGTTTTCATTTCAGCTCTGCCACTGTGTGTCTTTGGACAACTCTCTCTCTCTCTGCATCTGAGACAGGTATCTCCTGTATAACGTTTAGACATTTAGGTTAGAGTTCTAAGATCCCTCCAACCTTTTAAATTCTCCTCTGGAATTACTCATGGTATCAGTGTTTTCACATACAGAAACATCAAAAGTTATGTGTCTTATTTTCCTAATTCCAAGCAGGTTTCATAACCATGAAACCAGACAGGGCTGTAGAGAGCTTCAGAGCTGCCCCTGCCTCTGACCAAACTCTACCCCATCCTCCATCCAGTTCATTTCCCATCCTCCATTCCCTGTTCCACTAAGTAGGTGTTAATGGCTGTGACCATTAATAAAAAAGGAGCTCTTCTCAGTGTTTTATTTGTGTTTCTCATAGTGCTTTTATGAGGTGAGTACTGTTTTTTCCCTGGTTTACCCATTAAGGTAGACAGAATAATGGCCCCCTAAAGATATTTTTACTGTAATTTTCAGAACCTGTGAATAGGTTACCTCACATGGCAGAAGAGATTTTGCAGATGTGATAAAAGTGAGGATCAAGAGATGGGAAGATTATCCTGGATTATCCAAAATATTCTTGTAAGAGGGTGGCAAAAGGTCAGAGAGGAGAAGAGATGCTATGCTGCTGGTTTTGAAGAGGGAGAGGGGCCCTGAGCCAATGAATGTGGGAGACCTTGGAAGCTGGAAAAGATAGGGAAACACATTCTCTACTGGTGCCTTCAGCGGGAATGCGGCCTCCAGACGGTACGATAACAAACTTGTGTTTTTTTTAAAGCCAAGTTTGTGATAATTTGTTACTTTGGCAATAAGAAACTAACATATCCATGGAGGTTAGAAATTGTGTCCAGAATTGTATAGCTGGTAGGTGGTACAATTCAGATTTGAACCTGGGCAGTTTATACCCAGAGCTTGCATTTATAGTCACTAGGCCATACTGCTTTGTTGAGGTTCAAGGCGTTGTCCCTGTAGGTTTCTTGGGACATCTGAGGAGCTGCAAGGAAAATACAATGCTCATTACGTAGGAAGACTGTCCAATATCATTACCCCCGTGAATGCAACAATCCACAGTGCTGATTCACTCACTATTTCTCCATCCTGCCATACTCCCCACCCATCCTGACTGCCTCACACCTGAGTCCAGCAACTTCATGCTCAGATCTGACCTGTTTGACTCTTAAGCAAGGACAATAATACTGACACTGACAAAAATAACCTCATGTCATTGTATAGCGACTTATACCATTCAAGATTGCTTACGGAGACACGCTCATGTTTAATTTTGAAGCCAGTACCTTGAGAGTGAGGTAAAGAGGATGTCGTTGACCCCAGCTGTGGGGTATCTGTCCCTCTGGGTCTTCACCTTGTCTTTCGTCTGCCTCTGTATTCTGCCCGTTCTTATGTGCCTGTCTCTATGTCACTGAGTCTATGTCTCTCTTTCCATATCAGTCTTCTTCTTGCTTTTGCAGAAGCCAAAGCAAAGCTGTAATATTTATAGTCATTTGGTGTACAAATAGAATTTATTGTGTTTTTGATGTAAACATCAGAGCAGTAGAAGGTGTTACATTTTTCTTAAAACTCTAAACAAACAAGCACAACTAAGTTGCTTTTTTTAATGTGACATTCAACAGTTTTTCCTCATATAATGTGTTAATAATCCTGGTATAAAAAGTACCCTGAAGGAGAAAAAGATGGGTGGGAACAGAATAATTTAGGGGCAGAGGCTTGGTTTCAGTGTACTAACTTGTAATACTGACTGAGAAAGTCTCTTGGAGTTACTGATAAAAGTGCAGATTTTGGCTTCTAATTCATCTTTTTTTCTACTTGTTATCCATGTGAGGAGGTGGTACAAGACAAATCCTGTGAGAGTGGGGAAAAGCACAGACTTTTCTATGTGCTCTACATTTGAGCTCAAATTGCTGCAAAGAGTTCCCGGAGGGAATTCTAGAGTGACTGCAAGTTACAAATAAATACTCCCAACTTTGCTTTCCACAAGCTCAGCGTTTTCAGCATAAGAGATGCTCTGAACAAGCAAATGTGCTTTGAACTTAGCTCTAAAATATGTCCTGATACTTGGGAGCTATTTTTAAGACAACGGCAAGGACCTGACAGACTGATATTTGCTGGAACACAAATTGCCTCCCATCTCTTCTGACCTTGCCCCACAATGAGGCCCATCAAGTTATTATTGTCCCCCGGGAAATATACTTTGCATTGTTCTGGGCATTACTGTTCCCCCTAAAGATGTGGCCATTTTTAAGCTGGGTAATGGGGAAGAGAAAGTGTGTGGCAAAACAAAAGAGTGGGAAAATAGAAAGGGCGCTGAGTAGCAATGAAAAAAAGCTGCAAAATGAAAGAAGAGCAAAAGAACAAGAGAACTAGAACTAGAGTGATAATCACACACACACACACACACACACACACTTATATCTATCAACCTATCATCTATCAATTATCTATCTATTGATTATCTATCTATGGATCTCTCCATAGATCTATCTATTATGTTGGTGGCGATAAGAAGAATGCCATATTTGAACTAAAGCAGATCAAGATAGGAACACAAATTTTTGTGTTTCTTTTGTCAAAGAGGGTGAATGTGCCAAGAAAGTCTAACTGGGATGGGGGATGGAGGTTTGTCTCCTCTTCTTCTTTACTCTCAGCAACCCCTCTCGCCACTTCATGTCCTCATATCAGACACTGAAAAGCGAAACTATGGACCAGAAGTCGGGGAACCCAAGGTATAGCCAGGTATTGTACCTCCCTCAAAGGTAAATAGGAAAGAAAGATTCTTCAACTTCAGTATCACTGTGAGACCCAAGAATCCAACCAGCACACCAAGAAGCCATCCAACTAGATGTTCAGATATAAGTCAACAGAATCCACATATGACTCCTTAGCGAGGGACCTTGACAACAGGTCGCAAGGAGGGAGAAGGATGAGGAAACTTGAAATTAGGACATAAAGGACAGATGAAGGAATCAGTGATACTTAGGCTGGAATCGGAAAGACTCCTGGGGGATGGGCTATATAAATATGTGAAAATGTGAAAGGTTGTCATTTCAAATTCAAAAAATTAGATTTCTTCCGTTCTATCCTAGACTGATGGTTCTGACACTTTCCAACAGGACTCATCTAGTGGACAATGTATACATCATAAGTATGGGTGACTCCTAGCTGGATACTGCTTAGATAAGAAAGGTTTTAGGTGTTGTATAATCTTAGCCCTACTTGTAACCCCACCCCATTTCTCTCCCAAGTGGAATGCCACTTCAGAAAGGTGGAGGACACAGGGCTTCCCTGGTGGCGCAGTGGTTAAGAATCCACCTGCCAATGCAGGGGACACGGGTTTGAGCCCTGATCCGGGAAGATCCCGCATGCCACAGAGCAACTAACCCCGTGCGCCACAACTACTGAGCCCACGTGCCGCAACTACTGAAGCCTGAGCACCTAGAGCCCATGCTCCGCAACAAGAGAAGCCACCAAAATGAGAAGCCCGCACACCGCAAGGAAGAGTAGCCCCCGCTCGCCGCAACTAGAGAAAGCCTGCAGCAACACAGCCAAAAATAAACAAACAAACAAATTAATTAATTAAAATAAAAAAGAAAGGTGGAGGACACAAGTGGGACTGATGGAGGGACCCAGAGGGCAGTAGATTACATTTCTACAGAAAAATAAACTTCCTGTTGATGAAAGTCCTTATAATGAGTTGAACTGCTTCATAGGGAGTGAGTTCCCTGTGAGTCAAGCTGCCTTCCTGTGAGAGAGCTCCTCTGTCAAGCAGAAATCTGATGATTTCATGGCAGGAATAGGGGCTCTGCTTATATCTCCAAGTTTCCAGCATTTTATAATTCTTCTGGACAAAAGACACCAAATATTTTCAAATAAATTCCTTGACCCAGTAAGTGTTCAAGAAAAATAGCAGATTGGGCGATAACTACCTTTAATATATTATAGTGATGTGTGGTGACAGAGCAGCGCCGTTTCAGGCTAGACGCAGATAAGAGTGGGCACAGAGACCGTCAGGTTCATGCTGCACATGTGGCTCAAGAAATCAGCTGAATAGGAGGTACACTCAGAAATACTGTCCTGATAATGGAGAAGGAGGATAGCATAATTTTCAATTTAAAAAAACTCACAGGTAAACTTTGTAATGAAAGAAAATTATGCATTTTGCCCAAGAGGAAATTAGTTTTATATAAAGCCAGGCAGTGTGCTGAGCACTTTACACATGCACCAGTTTTTTAAATTCTTACAAACTACTTTGTGAGATGGGTTACTCACTAAGGAAGGATCAAAGCCAGGATTCAAACCTCAGTTGGTAGGATGCTGAAGAATATATTCCCTTTGTCCATTCCCTGTGGTGTGCCTACTACCCTTCACACTTTTGTTGATCATAGCTTGTGGCACATTGTACTGCAATTTTATAGTAATGTCATTGATTTTTAAAATTTATTTTAAAATAAATATAGTTGATTTACAATGTTGAGTTAATTTCTGCTGTACAGAAAAGTGATTCAGTTATATATATATATGTATATATATATATATATATTCTTTTTCATATTCTTTTCCCTTATGGTTTATCATAGGATATTGAATATAGTTCCCTGTGCTCTACAGTAGGACCTTGTTTATCCATTCGGTATATAATAGTTTGCATCTGCTAACCCCAAACTCCCAATCCTTCCCTGTCCCCCACCCTCCCCTTTGGCAACCACAAGTCTGTTCTCTATATCTGTGGGTCTGTTTCTGTTACATAGATAAGTTCATTTGTGTGGTATTTTAGATTCCACATATGAATGATATCATATGATGTTTGTCTTTCTCTTTCTGACTTACTTCACTTAGTATGATAATCTCGTGTTGCTGTAAATGGTATTATTTCGTTCTCTTTTATGGCTAATATTCCATTGTGTGTGTGTGTGTGTGTGTGTGTGTGTGTGTATACACACACACACACACACACACACCACCTCTTCTTTATCCATTCATCTTTTTATTGTGTGTGGTTTTTTTTGGTTTTGTTTTTGTTTTTGCGGTACGCGGGCCTCTCACTGTTGTGGCCTCTCGCGTTGCGGAGCACAGGCTCGGGACGCGCAGCTCAGCGGCCATGGCTCACGGGCTCAGCCTCTCCGCAGCATGTGGGATCTTCCCGGAGTGGGGCACGAACCCGTGTCCCCTGCATCGGCAGGCGGACTCTCAACCACTACACCAACAGGGAAGCCCCTATCCATTCATCTTTTGATGGACATTTAGGTTGCTTCGATGTCTTGGCTATTGTGAATAGTGCTGCAGTGAACGTAGGGGTGCAGGTATCTTTTCAAATTAGAGTTTTCTCTGGATATATGCCCAGGAGTGGGATTGCAGGATTATATGGCAACTGTACTTTTAGTTTTTTGAGGACCCTCCATTTCATTGATTTCTTTACCCATCTCCTCCTTACTTGAGGACAAACATTCTCAAATCACCAATACCTCTCACTGGTCCCAGCATACAGGTGAGGTTCCATAAATGTTTTTTGACTGAATGGGGAAAAAAGAGGCGGTTGCACTAGAACCAAATTTAGAAGGCAGAAATGAAAGAGATTTCTGGGAAACCAGAAAAAAATATTTTAATGCCAATGACATTTTTTATCATCAAATGATATAAAGATAGCTCTTAGGCTCACTGTGCTCTCCAGTAGATTGGCCACTAGCCACATGTGGTTATTTAAATTTACATTAATTCTAATTAAATAAAATGGAAAATTTACTTCCTTAGTCACACTATTCACATTTCAAGTGATAAGCAGCCACAGGTGGCCATTGGCAATTTTATTGAATAATGTAGATACAGAACATTTTCATAGCACAGGAAGTTCTATAGGACAGCACTGAAAGAGAACAAAGAAGTAGTGAAATATTTCAGAAGAGATAAGGAGACATTTTAAAAGAAAAAACACATTTTGCACGTGCTAAAATACAGCATGAGAAAAAGAATAGGGATGAGCAAGGCATACACAGGAAATAGTCCTTGCAGAGAAAAAAACCAGAACAAAACAGAATGAATCTGTTTACTTCAGAAGAACCAGACTAGTGTGAGATGCCCCAATTCGAACAGTTTATTAAACCCTACTTAGCCTAAAAGCCATCTATCCTACACCTTGTGTGTGCTCCTGGCCTCCAGAGCCCTCCTATATAATCACTCCATCACTGATACTTCAACTCCTGAGCCCTTTTTACATCATCATACTTCCTAGCTAAGCCTCCTCTGTGCACGCATCCACCCTTCACATCTTCATACCTGAGGTCGTGCAGCCACATGTGGGCGGAGAAAAGCCCACCATCACTGGTTGCACATTAAATTCATGACAACTAAACTTCTGTCCTTAAGTTAACCTACAACAGTAACAAACAATCATACAAACATTTCTGTTGGTCATTCATTCTCCTTCTCCTAGGTGACATTGTAAACCTACCTACTCTCCAACACCTCTTCCCTCACCCTCTAACACAGCTGGTGGCCTGACTTCCTGTTCTGCTGGGACAATGCAGACAGTCGGAAGAGAACTCCTGCAGCCTCCCACCATTGCATCTGCTTAACTGCACCTGTGTCCACGTCCTGTTACGGGGTGTGTGTGTGTGTGTGTGTGTGAGCTGCTCTCTGAGGCCAGCTCTCTACCCGAGCACTGGATCTGTTTACTTTTTGCTACTCAAGTTGATCACTCCAGTAATTGTCCTGTTTCTCCTCTGCACGATCAATTTCTCCCTTCTCTTGGATTATTATCATCAACATATAAGCATTCTGCAATTTCTTCCATCTTAGAAAACCCTCTCTTCATCCTTTATCAGCTTCCCTTCATAGACAGTGTCCTTGAAAATTTTGCTTCTCTCTCTCCTTCCACTCCTCTCACTGTCTCATAATACCAAATTCATCAGGGCTTCCCTTCTGCTACTCCCCTCAAAAATACCTTGTCAATGATACCAATAACCTCTGTAGCTTAATTTAATGACAATTCTTAACCTTTGTCACATTTAATCTGTCAGCAACATTTGGTTCAGTGGATCAATTCCTTCCTTCTTGAAACACCTCATTTCCCCCATTTTACTTCCAGGACACCCCTTTCTCCTGTTTTTTTACAGCACTGATCACTCTTTTTCAGTCTCAGTTGTTGATTTCTCCTTTTCTCTCAGACCTCATTCTCATGTCTTTTATTACCATCTAGAGGCTGATGACTCCCAATACCGACCTCCATCCTGTAACTCTCCCCAGTCCTCCAGGCTTCTGCTGCCTTCTCTCCTCCACTCTGACTTCTAATAATCATGCACCTCAAATGTACTCTCGCTGCATCTTCACTCTTTTCAGTTAATGGCAACTCCTCAAAAAGCTGGTGTTATCTGTCTTGCAGACAACCTGTCTGCAAATCCTATTGGCTTTACCCTCAACGTATTCTCATAGTCTGAAAACTTTTCACCACATCCACTCTTCCTACTCAGGTTGCAGCCAGTATCATCTCTCACACACATCATTACAAGCTCTGTCTAACAGCTCTCCCTGCTTCCTTCCACACTTTGTCTCTGTGAACAATTCACCTGGCAGCTGGAATAGTACTGTTAAAACAAGGTCAGATCATGGCTCATGAAAGTTCTCTACTCATTACACTCCAATAGGTTTCATCTCACACTGTATAAGCCAAAACGCTTACAGTGACCTACAAGACCCTACAGCATCTTCACCCTTCTCTAAATCCCAGTACCCCCATTATCTTATCATCCTCTGCTTTATACTTTGTACACTTCAGAAAAACTGACACCTTTGTTCCTTAAACTTGCCAGGCATACTCTCAACCTAGGGCACTTGTACTTTTTCTTGCCTCTGCCTGGAACACTTATCCCCCAGATATTCACATGCCTCAGTCTTTCATTTCAGATATTTATTAAAATGTTGCTTAGTAGGGAATTCTGAGAGAGAAGAGATCGAGTACAATTTGTTCCCAAGTACATTAGGGACGTGTATAGCTGTCGAACATCTGGATCTATAGAAGGAGAAAGCCATCCAGAGACAGGATTTCCATTTAATACTCATCATGTAGATTTTTAAAAATAAAGTATATCTTAATTGGATGATAAATCATAATGAGCCTTAGATCATTTACATTATATTATAGTATAATATATATACTATATAATATTATATATCATATCATACCATATAAATGGATGACCATTACCACTCAGCTGTCCCCTATGCATAGCACACATACACACACACACAAACAAGGAAGGTGATCAACTCTATTAAAGAGTAGAGAAACTCATTACAAAAAGAAGCACTATCCTTTGTAAATAATTTTATAAAACTACTAGAATCAGAAGTAACCAAATTTTTACTCTTTGGTTAAATACTCTGAATTGATCAGCTCATACAGATTTTAAGGTGCTTATTTAGATAAATATGCTAACAGTCTGAAACAAAATCAACAAAACATGGTGTGGACCAGTAGACATTAGGTACTTTGTCTCTAGGGAAGAAAATAGATGGTAAAATGGGAGACAAAATAGTATCTGTCATTCTGTAATAATGACCAAAAATAATTGCTCAAAATCTCAATGAGTTTGTTGTGGCATGAAGAAAAAGATAAATAACTTCCTATTAGAACACGAAAGATTTAGAAATACATGAAAAATAATCGGAAGAGGGAGATCTCTCCACCCCGTTCAATCTGTCCAACTGGTGACACGTGCTAAATTAGATCTATAGCATGAATTTTCAGGGAAAACACTAAAACCACAGTGAATGATAAATATCTCCTGATATTTGAGTTTAATGAAGAAGAAGTACAAAAACTAACATTTGTTGAGAGGACACAATGTACCAGGCATTATGACAGGCTTTTAAAGTGTGATCATCCTTAAAACTGTGGTGGATACTGTTATCTCCTCTTACTGATGAAGAAACTGAAGTTTTGTGGTCAAGCTGAGATTAATATCATGAACTGCCAGATACAAAGCCTGTGATTCTTCTCTCTGCCATCCCAGAGAATATAAAAATGAACTGAAAACAGTAAAATTCAAAGAACAAATAAATGAATTTGTAGGTTGGGAATTAAGGAGATCTGAGAAAATAAATAGATAAATGAACAATCAGGCCAAGCCCAAATAAAATCATGATTTGTAGGCATTTTAGAGTGTGGAGGAAGAAAAGAAGGCACTAACAGGCTTACATAATAAAAGGAGGATCTGGAAAGATGATCCTGAAAGAATAATTGTGGCTAACAGAGGAGTTCGTTATAGGTCAGTTTGGGGAACAAGAAAAGTGCAGGAAAAGGAGCAAGGACATGGTCAAAAGTTATCAAAGAGAGAAGCAGAAAATAATCCAAAAGCAGGCTTCTCTGCTTAGGAAACCAAGAGCATGAACAATCCCTTGAAAAGGAAAGTTGTTCTTGGGTTTGCTGACCTAGTTACTGAGTTCTAAGAGAGTTCTGAGAACTGCTGGGAAAGTTGTGTTTATCCTAGACCACTCTCCAGGGGAGAAAGTCGACTCACACGTGGAAGGAATGCAAGGAATAATTCTTTTTTTTTTTTGTCTTTTTTGCGGTACGTGGGCCTCTCGCTGTTGTGGCGTCTCCCGTTGCGGAGCACAGGCTCCGGACGCGCAGGCTCAGCGGCCATGGCTCACGGGCCCAGCCGCTCCGCGGCATATGAGATCTTCCCGGACCGGGGCACAAACCCGTGTACCCTGCATCAGCAGGCGGACTCTCAACCACTGTGCCACCAGGGAAGCCCGCAAGGAATAATTCTTGACCGACTGAGTGATAGGGTCAACAATGATGAGAAAGATGGTGAGCAGTAACTGATAGTAACTAAAAAAGTATTTGCAGTATTTGTTTCAGGAGTAGCCTGCAAAACCAGCATTATTGAAAGAAAGTGGTTGGAAATAGATGGTCCTTTGCTGGGAAATCTCCACTTCTCCAAGGGATGGAAGCATCAGAGAATGATTATTACATTTGATTATGTAGTAGAGAAAAGGAAATCATGACTAATGCCAAGAGATGGTGGAGGATAAACTGATGGAAGAAGTGTAACATTTTATTCCAAGTAGACCCCAAACCCCATGCTTAATGCATTGATAGGGAAGGAAATGAAAGTCTCAGAGCCTTTTTGGGATGAGAACAGCACTGTCTGTAAGAAGCCTCAGACAGTATGGAACTATATATAGGAAGGTGAAAACAACTGTCAATCCACTACTATGCGTTATTTCATTCACTTGCATTATTTTATTTCTTCTTTATCATTAATTTGTGGGTGTTATGCACATAAGATTGATGGAAGATTCATGTTTTGCTCAAAATTACAGTACTCATAGGCTCATAATACTCATAATAGCTGAACGTCTGATTCCAAGCCTGACCAGTTGGCTGACTGTGGTCCCAGCTCCTTCCACTGGCCCAGATTTCCTTCACAGATGACAGGTTTAAAGATGAAGACAGGAAAAAGGGAAAGAAAAGTTGAAGAATATAAGAGATGCATGATAACCTAATAACAGATAGCTGGTGGTTGTGATTGAAAGCATCACTAAAATTCTTCAGGATAGTGACCACCGAGAGGGGTGGGATAGGGAGGGTGGGAGGGAGGGAGACACAAGAGGAAAGAGATATGGGAACATATGTATATGTGTAACTGATTCACTTTGTTATAAAGCAGAAACTGACACACCATTGTAAAGCAATTATACTCCAATAAAGATGTAAAAAAAAAAATTCTTCAGGATATAGATGAACTGGGATAAAATAGAAATTCCTTATCAACGATGTACCAGTTATACTTGTATGATGTTCTTAGGGAGAGAGACAGCAGTTCCAGGATGGCAGTGCCAGGATGACCAAAGTCCTGACAGTAAAGAAATGGCACCTCGGACTTCCCTGGTGGCGCAGTGGTTGAGAGTCCGCCTGCCAATGCAGGGGACACGGGTTCTTGCCCCGGTCCGGGAAGATCCCACATGCCGCGGAGCGGCTGGGCCTATGAGCCATGGCCGCTGAGCCTGCGCGTCCGGAGCCTATGCTCCACAACGGGAGAGGCCACAACAGTGAGAGGCCCGCGTACCGTAAAAAAAAAAAAAAAGAAAAAAAAGAAAAAAGGAAATGGCACCTCAGTGAGTGTAATTGAAGAGAGTTTTAATGAATGGACTATTTACAGAGATGTGAGAGTGGTTAAAGTATAATGAAACTCCCAGGGAGCAATAGTGCAAGTCCCCCAGTTTTTAAGGGATGGATGTATTGAAGAATGACTATTACACTTGTTTATGTTACTACCCCTGATCCTGGAGAGGGAGGGGAAGGAATGGTATTACTGGAATTTGTTCTCACTGGAATTCAGTAAGGGCTATAGCATTAGGAGAAGAGTTGCTGGAAAGAAGCTATAGTCTTAGGAGAAATGTAGCTGCTGTCAAAACCATAGCCTTGCATGAAGGAACCTGGAAATGGGGTGTGTCAATACGCCTGTTTCTCTCTATTCCAACCCTGTGATCTCCTGGCAGGAGGACAAGAGAGCTTGGGTAAACAGTCCATAGAGATTTCCCTCTCGGGGCACAGAGTAGGATGGAGAGGGTGGAGATAAGATCTAGGCTGGAAAATCAGAACATCTAGCATATGGGGCTTTACATTATGCATAAGCTAATTAGCACATCTCCTCTTCCCAAGCCACCCCAAAATAAAACAACCCTAAACAAAAACGCAGCACCTACTCCGCAAATGCAGACTCAAGATCTGTCTTTTGGCACACATTTCCAACAAAATTATTGCCTCTAAGCCATCCTATATAGAAATTCTGAAGCCACCAGTGGACAGGGGAAAAGTACTTTTCCCAGATAAGGATGAGTAAAGGGGAGACAGTGCACGTGGTTTTTTGTCTCAGGACAAAGTTACGGGTATGACATGGTAAAGAGGGTATAGAAATTAAGAGAAAGAGCAAGCAGATGGATATTATAGAAGCAAATTGTGTGGTGTTTTATTAAGTGGAAAGAGACAAAGAAAGAACCAAGAATCACAATCTGGGGATATAGTCTCTGAGGCTGGAAAAATGTGGTATTTATATTCTTTCTCCCTGGTTTCTTCAGGAGTTTTCAACACTGAAGAGAAAATGTCAAGAGAAGATGTCCGGGAAGAGTGATGGACATTAACTCATTTACACCTCACAACAACCTAGTGAGAGAAGTTTCCTCCTCCTCACTTTATAAATGGGGGAGTTAAGTAGTCTGTCCAAGAACACATACCTGGTAATAGGTAAAGCTAGAAAGCAACCTCCTTTCTGACAGTTCTCTTGGCCAACAGCCCTTCCTGCAGAGAACAGGAGGTCTCGGCTCAGTATATGGATTGGAAGCAGACTGGGGGTGGTCAGTATCACACACCTGAGGAGCTAGTTGGACACCTCAGCTTTCCACAAGTTATTCTTCTTGACTGCAGGTTGAAAGAGCTTAGGACACCTGAGCTGTTGCTGTTGGATGATGAAGGGTTTTCTTTGGCAAGCTGTCCTAAAGACCCATGACCCTATACCCTTAGACATGTCTCCATTCTTAGAGGAACAAGCATGATGGCACTGTATGAATTTTCTCGGGCTGCTGTAACAAAGTACCACAAATAGTCTGGCTTAAACAACAGAAATTTATCATCTCATAGTTCTGGAGGCTAAAAGTGCTGGATCAAGGTATCGGCAGTGTTGGTTCTTTCTCAAGGCTGTGAGGGAAAATCTCTTCCGTGCCTTCCCCTAGCTTTTCATGGTTTGCTGACAATCTTTGGCGTTCCTTGACTTGCGGAAGCATCACCTGATCTCTGCCTTTTATCTTCACGTGGCATTCTCCCTGTGTGCCTGTCTCTGTGTCCACATTTCTGCTTTTTATAAGGACAGGGTCGTATGGGATTAAGGTTCACCTTAATCACCTCATCATAACTATCTATGTCAGCAATGACCCTAATTCCAAATAGGGTTACATTCTGAATGCGTGTGTTTAGGATTTCAACATATGCATTTTTGAGGAATACAATTCAACTTGTAACAGCAACCTATAAATTTATCAATGGGTCCTAAGAAGAATTGGTCATAGGGCTTGAACATCTAAGAAAGAAGATATAAATAAAAGGGAAACAATGGACATTTAGAGTATTGCTCATAAGAACTATGATAGCCTGATTCTGTTCAAATATAGTTGGCTTTGGTGCCTAAAAGTCCATTATATGAATATGTATAATGTGCAAATACATTTTATAATAACCTTTGAGGATCAAATGAGGTACCATATGTGACGGCACTTTGCAAGCTGTGTGCATTTCAAATTGAGGCATGAATTTTATTGTCATCACTATGTCTTTATTTATATACATAGCTTCTTTTTATTGTTACATTGGACATTTCTAACTTATATGGTCCATTTCTTTTCACTTCATTACATCCTGGATTAGTAGCATATATGTCTATTTTCTCTTAGGTAACCGAGCCCCTCCACTTTTTTTCCTTGATTATTCTAAAATATCTTTCCCAACTCTCATTTAAATGCAAAATCAAGTCTTGACACTGGGTTGTTCAAGTAGCCAACTCCAACTAAACAGCTCACTAACAGAAGGAACTTAAACTGTCAGCACAGTCAGCACATTGACTACAAACCAGTTCGCATACTGATACATTAGAAATTGAGACAATGTGTGGATGCTCCGGTCAGATTTGGCTGGTAGCCCCGGTGACCTTTGGCTCCTTTCTTTGGCTGCTAGTATGAATTGTCCTCTCCAATTGTAACTGGCTCTCAGGCAACACATATTCAATATCCTTCTGTTTCATTCATTTTTTTTTTTTTGGCAGAAAATAAAAATACATGTGTTCTGAGTTTCTGTGTCTAACTCAGAACTCAAATATTAAAGCGCTCCTTTGATTTGTGTGAAGATGAATACTATATCTGAAATAGGCATCATCACCTCTGCTTTTTTTGACCCTTACCTTCCCCTCTTCATTATTCTCAAATGTGGTCACTCCGCCCTGGAGGCTAATGATCGATAAGTTATTTCATCCAACCGAAATGTATTGAGCCCCCATCATCTATCTTGTACCGCCGTGCTGGGAGCTATAGAGAAGATGAGGCTACTTGGTACGTTTAAAAAGTGTTGAATTTAAAGTTATTGTTTTGATCAATGACCACACACACAGGTTTCCAACATGCAGTGCTTTGCAAGTTTGAGGAGGCCCGGGCGTGGTGTGTGCGGTGCTGGGCTGAGTGGGAGCCTCTTTCCTGTGAGGGAGTGGACTCGGCCGCTCAGCACCCACAGCTCAGTGGCTTGATCGTTTTCATCTTGCCACAGCCTTGACTCTCATCAATTTTCAATTTCCTGAATCTTATAGGGGGAAATAATGTACTGTGACGGCAATCACTGAAAGTCTTAAAGCATTTCTCTCAGAAATGCCAAATCCCATCTCTCCATGTAAAATATAATAATGGTTTATAATCTAGATTAGGAGTTTAGAAATAAGTGCCTTGACATTTTCAGCCCCTAAGAGAATCCTTTTTTTTTTTTCTCTCTCCTAAACTTTTTAGAGAATCCATGGTTTATAACTAACCAAACATCCAATTATTTATCAAGCAGTTATGCAGGAGCTCCCATACTTGGAAAGTGACTTAACAAAATATAAGACCTGGCTGTTATTTTCAAGGAGTTTATAGTCTAGCTGGGGAAATGAAACAGGTTTCTTTTCATGGCACCAACATAAGTCAAGAAGGCAGAGGATGATAAACAACGAATGAATAGTTCTCCGTGTGCCTTATTCATTACCAGGCGTCTTTAGAGCCAGCCTCTACATCGAATCACCACCACACACGCACCTTCTCTCCTAGAGCTTTAGAACCAGGCACCTCTAAGTGGCTCACCTGACAGAGTGCACTTATCAGTTGAGAACCAGGGTGACAAGGACAGAGGCAGCAGTTGCAATTTGAAATGTGAATTTGTTTTCTAAAAGCCTTTCATTAACAAAATTTTGTGCAGTGAAAGGGCAATGACAGAACTCACCTACCTCCTCCTTCCCTTGTGGTTCAGATAACATTTAAGAGCTTTGAATTTCTTACAAACTTGAAGTTGCTCAAACTGGGCAAGGGAGGAGATTAAAATCACTTTCTATGTTGATAGAAAGTAACGTTACCATGGAGGCCTCAATCCTCCTGCCAGCAGAAGGAAATGTATTTTCTCCATTTAAAAGGATTTCTGGCCCCCACCCCTTCCCAGGCATTGGGTTGTGATGGAGTTTGGTTTGACTGATTACTTTTAGTTCTTCTGCTTCGCGCAAGAGACAGTGATGAATCGTATATTAAAGATGTGATTAATGGTTACTTTCTATTCAGTGTAATTATCAGGTGATACTTTCAATGAAAAATGCTAGAAAATGAAATTTTTCACTCCAGATAACTATCCACCTTGTCTGGAAAGAAAAATGGTCTCTATTTTCAACGTATTTCTATAGAGCATGGCCACGGGGGAGAGAGAAAGAGAGAGAGAGAGACAGCACACTGGTTTTGTGAGCTTGTAGAATAAAATGGGTTTGGATGAGTGTCTGTCTCCAAAGAAATTCTTAGGAAATCTCTGGATAAGAAAACTTTAAATTTTACCTTAATCCTGGATGATTTTACCAGCTCCTATTAGCCTTTTCAATCGTTTCTGACATTGAATCCATTTTAGAGATTACTTTAGATTAGTATCCCTAAAGCAGGGCATTAAGCGTACACATCTCCTTCCGGAAACCTCCAACGACTTAGCATTACCATAAGAGGAATAACAAAATCATCAGCATGACACTTAACACCCTTTGACAAAGGACAAGCATGCTGTTGAACCTGATGTTTCAATTCCAAACCTCTGCTCTTTCAAGACTTATCACCTCCTGGTCATCTCAACTGGCCATGGTCCTAAGGGGCCAAGCTTCGCCTTGCCCTTTTTCCCATCTGTTTTTAACTGTAAGGAAAAACTGTACACAACTCTAATATGAACCAAAAGATTATTAGACTTCTTCAGTAGAGAAACTATGTATTGTTTAGAGCACGCCCTCTGAATTATCTGAGTCTCTAGGGTTTGTGTATTTCATCGTCTTGAAGCTATTATACAACTTTGTAGAGTCAGAAGTTAACTTGTAAAAAACGGACAGTAATTCGAATAATTCTTTTCTATATAAATGAAGATAAACTCTGCCAGCTAGAGGTTCAATTGATTTTCCTTGTGCATTGTTGGAAGAAACCTGTTTTACCTCTATTAAGCAAATTCATTTCAGCATTCCTGACGGTCATGCGTGTTTGGTCTTTGGATTCTCCTTTGAACTTATTATAATGTTTGTTTCTAGCACCCTTACCAACTGATGAGTTAACTAAAATTTTGGACCCGTTTGTTTTATATATGATTTACTTTTTATGAAATCTATCCTTTAATGTTATCTACCAATTTTTTTTTTTTTTTTCCGGTACGCGGGCCTCTCACTGCTGTGGCCTCTCCCGTCGCGGAGCACAGGCTCCAGACGGGACGCGCAGGCTCAGCGGCCATGGCTCACGGGCCCAGCCGCTCCGCGGCATGTGGGATCCTCCTGGACCGGGGCACGAACCCGTGTCCCCTGCATCGGCAGGCGGACTGTCAACCACAGCGCCGCCAGGGAAGCCCTCTACCAATTTTTTAATAGACTATTTTTAGGTCAGTTTTAGATTTACACTAAAATTGAATAGGAATTACAGAGAGTTCCCATATGCACCGCACACCCCTACAGAAGTACTCTCTCCTCCACTATCAACATCTAGTGCCTCAGTGGTACATTATTTTTTTTTCAATGGATGGACCTACACTGATATATAATAATCACCCCAAGTCTACAGTTTACATTAGGATTCACTCTTGGTTTTATACATTCTGTAGATTTTGATAAATGTGTAATGATATGAATTTACTGTTATAGTACCATATCCTGTTATATGTGTATGTGTGTGTTTTAACCACAACTAAAAAAATTAAAATAAAAAGAATAGAGTCGCTGCCTTGAAAGTCCTCTGTGCTCCATTTATTCATCCCTTCCTTCCCCCAACCACTGTCAACTCCCAATCTTTTACTCTCTCCATAGTTTTTCCTTTTCCAGAATGTCATATAATTAGAATCATACAGTGTACGGCCTTTTCGTTTCTTTTTTCTTTTTAAAATGAATTAATTTATTTATTCACCTATTTATTTATTTGGTTGCATTGGGTCTTTGTTGCTGCACACGGGCTTTCTCTAGTTGTGGCGAGTGGGGGCTACTCCTTGTTGCAGTGCATGGGCTTCTCCTTGCGGTGGCTTCTCTTGTTGTGGAGCACAGGCTCTAGGCACGTGGGCTTCAGTAGTTGTGGCTCGCGGGCTCAGTAGTTGTGGCACGCATGCTCAGTAGTTGTGGCTTGCAAGCTCTAGAGCGCAAGCTCAGTAGTTGTGGCACACGGGCTTAGTTGCTCCGCGGCATGTGGGATCTTCCCGGACCAGGGCTCGAACCTATGTCCCTTGCATTGGCAGGCGGATTCTTAACCACTGCGCCACCAGGGAAGTCCATGTACGGCCTTTTCATATTAGCTTGTCTCACTTTGTAATATACATTTAAGCTTCTTCCACATATTTTCATAGCTTGATAACTCATTTCCTTTTAGAATAATAATGCATTATATGGATATACCACAGTTTATTTATTCATTCACCTACTGAAAGTCATCTTGCTTGCTTCCAAGTTTTGGCATTCTGAATAAAGCTGCTCTAAATATCCAAGTGCAGGTTTTGTGTGGACATTTTTTTCGATTCATCTGCTAGATACCAAGAGCACAATTGTAGGATCATGTGGTAAGTGTTTGTTTACCTTAGTAAAAAACTGCCAAACTGTCTTCCAAAGTGGCTGCACCATTCTGTATTCTCACCCGCAATGAATGAGGGTTCCTGTCAGAACTGGTATTGTCAGTATTCTAGATTGTACCATTCTAATAGATGTGTAGTGGTATCTCACTGTTTTAATTTGCAGTTCCTTGATGAGATATGATGTGGAGCATCTTCTCATATGTTTATTTGCCATCTGTATATCTTCTTTGATGAGATGTCTGTTTAGATCTTTTGCCCATTTTTAAATCAGGTTTTCATTATTGTTGAGTTTTGATATACCCGATTTTTAATGTTTAACTCAGAGTTTTCAATCTCGGCTGTATATTAGAATCATCTCTAGAACTTTCAAACAATAAAGGTCTGACTTATCTGCCTCCTTGCTCTAGATCAATGAGTCTCAAAATCTGTAAGCAATGGAATCACTGGAGGACCTGTTATAACCCAGATTGCTGGGTTCCATCTCTAGAATTTCTGATTTACTAAGTTGGGGTGGGCCTGAAAATCTGCATTTTTGACAAGTTCTCAGGTGATGGTACCACACTTGGAGAACCACTGCTCTAGGTCAAGTAAATTAGTTCTTCTGAGGGTGCTGGCCGGGTATAGGCATTTTTGAAACTCTCTGTAGGTGATTCTTTTGTGTAGGCAGTGTTGAGATCCACTACAATATTGATCTCACAGGATCTTCTCTGTTTAGTATAGGTTAAGTACATTTCTTCAGCCTCTTCTTTCTCTATATGACTGTACCTTAACATCTCATTCTGTGTCTTATAACTTGTTTACAATTACTTGTTTAAGGGCATGTATTTACACTCATAATTTGAAATGGTGTTTTCTAGGTTAGTTTTCAAAAAGATGTTTATTTCTTGCTGTATTCTATGCTTTATATTTTTGTTCTTAGACCACTACCAGATGGACGGTGATGCCTGGGTTACAACCTCATGATCTTTAATATTATTCTTCCAAAAGCTTAAGTAAGAAGGTGAAACTCAACAATTTCTACTCAATTTTACTGTTATCCTTTTCAACAGAACTTTTTGTTAAAACATTTGGATACAAACAAAATTCAACAAAGGATCATAGGTTTACCTGCAGGGTTAAAGTCTATTTATTAAACACAGAATAAAATATGTGTATACTCAGATTTTAAAATGAATTTAGGTATGCCTAACTTAAAATGTAGATGAGTCTGCCTTTTTCTAAAATTTAAGATCAACCTCTTACAGAAAACTCTGGGGATGTTTAAATGAACCTTTGACTTCTTAAATTGGACTTCCCTGAGGTAGCAGTTGACAGCGTTAAAGCTGGGTTTATTACACCATAACTCTTCGAGTCCTTGCTCTGGAGGAGGAAATTATCTGCTCTTTTAAATAAATCCAAAACAACAGACCTGCAAAGCTGAATAAAGTCTATTTTCTCTTGTATAAGATATAACATATTTCAAAAGATGATGAGATGTGGAGTAACCGCTAGATAGCATTTGGTTCCCTTCTCATTGATGTTCAACCCTTATGAATCACTGTTTAATATAATTCACCTTGTCCTTCCAGGCTTTTCTTTTATCTCACTATCAAAATGTTTTAAAAGTAAATATTATTCGGAAATGCACAGATATATAAAAGTGCTGGCGGGTTAAGACTTTAAGATTATTTGTCTGGTAAAGGGAGAATAAGGACAAATACCAAACAAAAAGAAAGAAGGCAATCATGAAGGATTCAAATGAATATTCCTGATTTATTTATTTTGAAAAGCATCAAGTTACCACCTCAGCACTCCCAGTTAGTATTCTGAGTGTACATTTGCCTCTTTTGCATGTTACTTTGATTTTGCTTTGACACAAAATCTGAAAAGGAAACATAGTCTGTGTGAATATGTGTGTGTGTATTTTTTTTTTTTTTTCTTTTCTGGTTAGCAGAAAGAATTCACAGGTAATGGTAAACCTTGGGGTAAAATTCTTCTTTGCCTACAGTTGACAATCTCAAGTCACGTGATACTTTTTTTTTTTAATTGGAAGGTCACTTTTGAATATCTACAATAGGTAGCCAGTAACTTGAGTAGAGAGACTGCATTGGAACTTGTTGTCGCTTGACAAATAAGGCTCTGTCCCTAGATGTGAAGAGCAGTTTGCTTTTGTGAATGAAAAATGGGGACTCAATAAGAATGCTGAAAGAACCCTGGCCCCAGCGCAAAACTTGAAGGTTTATGGGCTACGGGAGTTTCTGGACCTCAATGTGACTCATGCTAAAAGCCCCTCAGGACTGAGCATTTGGACTGTGGAGAAAAATCCTTAGCCTTAGAGTGAGAACAACAGAACTTGTATTGGTTTTCTATTGTTGTGTAACAGATACTACACAGTTATCTGCTTGAATCAATGTGTATTTGAGAACTCACAGTCTGGTACTGCTAGCTGGGTTCTCTGTTCAGGTTATAACAAAGCTAAAGTCAGGAGCTGGCTTCTCTGGAGGCTCTGGAGAGGAGGCCGCACCCAAGCCCATTCAGTGTTTGACAGAATCCAGTTTCTTGGGGCTGTAGGACTGAGTTCCCCAGTTCCCTACTGGCTGTCAGTGGGGGCTACTCTCAGCTTCTTGGAGGGTCCCTGAATTCTATACCCTGTGTCTTTCTACCTTCATCTCCCTCCTCTTGAATCTCTCATTCTTCTAATCTTTTTGACTTACTTATCTCTGACCACTAGACTCAAACTTATAGGGCTCATGAGATTAGACCAGCTCTACCTGGCTCTCTTTCAATCTTAAAGTCAATTGTCTGGGGACCTCAATTACATCTGCAAAGTCCCTTCACAGCAATACCTAGATTAGTGTTAGTTGAATAACTGGGGGGTAGGCATAGGTACATCAGGGGCCAGGCATTTGGGGAACCATTTAGAATTCTGCCTACCACTGAGATATAAGCTCAAACTCAAGTGAGAAGCAACCCTCTCAAGCTGGCAGGTATTCAGATCAACAAAGCATCACTGCAGAGTGGACATTCATGACAGATAGAAAACTATACCATTTCAACAGCAACATGGTGTACCAGTGAGAGACAAAGGCAGTGACTACCGACAGAACTGGGTTTTCTCTTGGCTTTGTGTTCCTTTAAGTTCTGAACACTTTGGGACAGAGTATGCCTTTAACATTTGGGGGAAGTTCAAAGTTGGTAGGACCTCAAATGGTAATAGTGGGTTTCCTACCAAAAGGACACATAGAAACTTGAAAATGATGTAACTCTGTCATGAAAAGACATGCAGGACGTCATAGCATTTAAACACTGTTTTATTGACTTGCTATAAAATCTTACGCCGTATCCACTCTTGATATTTGTTATATAATCTATAGGAGACAACCTAGTATACTGATTAAGAACATAGTGGGGCTTGAAATCTTTTCACTTCTTACTCACTGCATAATTTGGGCAAATCAATCATAAGCCTTATTTTTCTTTTGTATAAATTGGGAAACATAATTGAACTGACCATTTAAAGTAGTTATGAATAGTAAATGAAGTACACCATGTACAGGGCTTATAACAGACTTCAGTTAAGTTCTTGTTAAATGTTCTCTAAATTCAGTATAATTTGTCTAGTTACTAAGCCACATAGGTCTTTGACCATTTTTTGAACTGATTTTCTGTCATAGAGAATACAGCCAGAGTAGATTCATTTATTTACTACCCATTTGTTCATTCAGTTATCCAATCCATATTTATCAAGTTGCAAACTAAGTAATAGACATACCAATTCAAATTTGAAATAAATCCCCAGTCCTTGAGGAGTTTACAGTCTAGAGATTCTAAAGGGAATCTTTTGTGCTCTCACCCAACTCCATTCCCACTCAGATTTAAAGAAAAACTTAGAACAAAATGCAGGTTTAAAATAGAGCAATAAAGCAATTTGCTCGCTCCTCCAAAACACTGTAAGTTCTTGGAATTTAGGGACATTATTTTACACATTTGTGATGGCACCAGAATTTTGCATGGTGGGGAAGCACATACTTAGTGACTTGATTTAAACTAAAAATATTAGAAACAGGTGTTGTCTTTAGGAAAATAAACAATAGTATTTGCCAGTACTAGTTTCTAATGATTAAGTATCATTTTAAATAAGAAACATATTGATTTATTACATCAAGATTATGGGCCTAAAACACAAGTCAGAATGAATCAACGTTTACTGCAATCTGTGCTTTAAGGTAATGTCGCTAAACAAGGTCCCAGGTGTTTTAGAAGCTGTGCTATTTTAGCACAAATAATATACTGCTGACTTTCCCCCCTATTCCTTCTAAAACAATGTAGTTCTACTTTTGTCCCATTTACAGAACAAATAAGCCCTAGATTTGGTGAGCCGGTAAATAAGACCCATTTTTTTAAGAGAAGGCTGATAATCTATCCTAACAAAATAATTGGAGTGGACGGCAGATATTACCCACAAAGATGTTGCTCACAAAATCATTAGCGTTTGTGGAAAATTGTAACTTACCTATATGACTAGCAAAAGACAAATGGTTAAGTATAATATAGGATAGTCACAAAATGGCATATTAGGTATCCTTTGCAAATAAATGTTTAAGAAAATTTTTTATTGATATAGTGAAAGTCTTATGACATAATTTTAAGTGAAAATAAAAGCAGAATACAGAATGCATGCAACATTTTCAATGATCATGATCATATTTTAAGACTTTTTTCTAGGTAAAGAGTCTATTAGTTATTTTATTTCAGCCAGACATCACTTTGGAAGAATAAGTGGCATAGTGGTTGGTTGTGTTGTTGTACAGTTTGAAGGATATAGTCTCCATAATCATCTGGCTGAGAGCAGAAACTGACCAGTTAGGGATTTTTGTTGTTTATTGTTGGCTCACACACAGCATCCAACCCATCTCTTTCTATTGTGTTTTCCTATTCCGTGGAAGTGGGAAATCTAAAATTCACATTTCCCATTCTCCTTTGAAGCTGTGACTCTGGATGTGAACTCGATTCTGCCAGTTAGGTACATCTATGCCGTTTGGAAGTAACGCAGAGGTCATTTCCCTGCTTCTTTTGGCTGTTTACAGAAACTGGAGATGTAAAATTTTATAGTAGCCCTTACTAGTGAACATTCTGTAAATTTTGTGGGTTTTCAGGGCGGTGGCAGTTTCTTGATCCAGGCATCGCTATAAGTCTAATCCAAGTGGTGGCTTGTAGCAGAGGAAAACCCCTCAGGTAGGTCAGTCCTATGAAGTTCTGGATCATTCCTGAAGGCCCAGCTTATAGGATGATGCTTCCCTATGCCTCAAGCATAATATAAGTGCCTGAAGCTCTTTGTTGACTCCCTTTCTACTAAGAGCGATTTCTGTTTTCTGCCCTAAGCCAAATGGGGACAAACACAGTTACAATGTGAATTGTGCAATTAAAGGGAACGTTTTTACGATTTTAAGTAACATTACAGGTTATGTTTTGGCATGCATATGTTTTCAGCTCTTTTCCCCTAAGAAAGTATTAACGTTACGTGTATGTAATATATAAACCTATGGGTGTGGGGGAATGGGTGGAGAATGTGCTTCCGATGACGTAACTGCACTTACTACAGACTCTAAAACCAATTTCAGTCGATCAGACCGATACATTGTATTCAGTGGGTCTTCTGATGACACAGTTTTCAAACATAAAATTAATGAAAGAATTATAAGTATGTATTCTGGAATATTGATGCTTTGGCCAGACACCCTTTTTCTTCCTCTGTTGCTGTCTATTTAGACAGAATAATTAGTCTATTGCTCCCCAGTCACCTTGGCCCAGGTGAGAAACATGCCAGTCTCTCTGAATTTGGAGAGGCCCTACAAACCTGAATAGTCAGGAACACCATCCTCCTTTTAACACAAGTCAACAAGCATTTATAAAGTAACTACTGGGTATCCAATAGGTGCTGAAGACTTGATGATGATTCAGACATTTTCCTAACTCTTAAAAAGCAAATAAACAAACTAAAACTTCCAGTCTCCTGGGGGAGATAAGCACATGAAGTGGTGTACTAGGAAATATTTAACAACCAGCCTTCTGGGAGGGTACAAGCATGAATGCAAACACGTACATAAGCCTATTATAAATATTACAGATTTAAAGAAGGCGGAGCATGTAATTTACAAATAATAATAACAAAATATACAATGTTCTTTATTTTAAACTTTACGTAACTAATAGCCCCTCAAAGAATGCCTACATTGGATTTAGGCTGACCTCATGTATCTACAGCCAACTGATGGTTGCAAGTGACAAACAAGTATAGTTCCAACATGAATAACAGCTGATGTTTTGATTTTTGTTAACAAGTAAAATGAAAGGGAAACAACAAAGATGCATGTCAGCACTTCTCTTAGTCATCAATGACAGAGCAACTTTTCTCATTTGTATAACAATTTTCAAATCCTGAAAGACTGTTTTCAATTTTTTTGTGTTATTCATAATGCAACATTTAGGGACATGGTGAATTTTAAATTTAATCTGTATTATTAACATTTTGTCAACCATTTTCTTAAGTCTAGACAATCAATATGAAAACAAGAAAGCCCTGATGTGTAGTATTTGTCAATTCCCATGGTTTGTCAATATTTCCATCATGGCTGATTTCAAGCTCCTAACAGGATGTCACTGATCAGAGGGACGGAAAGGGATTCACAGTGGCATGTCATTTATAGTATTTCCTACATACATATAAAATAGAAATAAAGAACTCCAAAGCATATATGATAGTAAAATGTAGTAAAATATCTAGGAAGTGATGAGCTTTGAGCATTTCTCAATTTAGTTTTTAATATAATTTATTTAAGTATAATTTTATAGAATTTACTTTTTAATAATAGTGTGTTTAACAATTGGCTCTAAAACTTCCTTACATAGAGTGGAACACACACACAAAAAATAGTCATCTCTATTTGGGGATGTCAGGAAATAAGTTCTGAAGAATAAATGCATGTCAATCAGGCAACATCCAGGTATGCAATGAGGAAGTGTCCCATGCCGAGGAAGCAGAATGGTCAGTGGCATGAGGCATCATGACATATGTCAGGACCTGCCCTAGTCTCTTAGGATTAGAACGGGGTGAGGTCTGCAGAGGCCAGATTGGGAAGGACCTTTTAGGTCCCAGTGAGGAGTCACAATATTCTCTTCCTTGTAATTGACAGCCTTTAAAGAGTGTTGATGTTTCAGACTTGCCTTTTGGAACAAAGGTTACAGAGGCAATGAGAAGGATATAGGGGAAGAGAGGCAAAGTCATAAGGCAGGTAGGCCGAGCTGCCCCCATCACAGCTGAACCCTCAGTGCTGACGTTGATTCTTGCTCAGATCATCCTCGATTTACGGTGGGGTATGTCCCACTAAACCCATTGTAAGTCAAAAATCTTAAGTCGAAAATGCGCTTAGTACTCCTAACCTACCGAACATCATCACTTAGCCTAGCCTGCCTTAAACGTGCTCAGAAAACTTATATTAGCCTACAGTTGAGCAAAATCATCTAACATAAAGGCTATTTTATAATAAAGTGTTGAATATCTCATGTAATTTATTGAATACTGTACTGAAAATGAAAAATAGAATGGTTGTACGTGTACAGAATGGCTGTAAGCGTACGGGTTGTTTACCCTTGAGGTTACATAGCTGAATGGGATCTGCAGAGAGTGTCATAGTGCATATTTCTAGCCCAGGAAAGAATCAAAATTCAAAGTACAGTTTCTCCTGAATATGTATGGCCTTTGCACCATTGTAAACTTGGAAAACCCTAATGAAACCACTGTAAGTTGGGACCTTTTGTACTTGTCTTTGGTCAGCAGCCCCTCCTTTCCTTTTAGTGTCTGTTTCAAATTTGATTTTCTCCTCAGCAAGTCCCAGATCCAATCCCAAACAAATGAGAGATTTTCTTTTTGTCTGCCCACCCAGACCAAGGAGGCTCAAAATGGTCCCGACCTCTTTTTAATTAATGCTGACTTCAGAGAACTGTGACCAAGGAGGTTGTTAACTAAAGCATCACTTTGCCAATGAATTAGGAAGAGAACTCAAATCAGGCAACATTGGTTGATGTTATTAGGGAAAGTGATACTAGAGACTTTAAACATAGTCCCCTCAATGACAGTAGTAATGCAGGCAGACAGTGTTGAGAAACCGAATCAGAGGATGATAGAAAATTTAATTTAATTATTTGAGAAGTACGTAGGGAAAACATATACTCACTTTTTGTAATAGGATGGGTTTTCTCTTCAGAGTGCCAGCCCCTTGCTTGCTTTTTAGAATGTTGAAACTAGAGGTGAAGGACTTGTGACTTCAGTCCTGCCTCAAGGGCACTTTCCAGATTATGAGCTGAGGCTGCTGTGTCCCTGCCTGTGCTCAGACATCTGCCCCCTCTTGTTTTCCCTTTACTTTATATGAGGGAATATGCTTCATTGGCATTTGGGGAAACGGCTTGGTCATCTGAATTTATTTGGGGGAGGTCAGCATTTCTAGATAATTTTGGTGCCTAGAGGATGTAATGAAAGCAAGGAAATTAGGATGGGGCTCTCGAATTGAAATAACTGAATCCAGTCCTTAGTCTTAATAAAGCTATGCTTCCCAGTTGCAGGATTTCATGAGGAATATGGTTCTGGAGTTGAGGAATGCTGTAGGAATCATGTTCACAGTTGAAACAAACGATCCAACCAACCTGATCAAAAACCTGTCACCAAAAGGAAGGAAAATAGCAAATTATAGAAAAAGAGAGGCTTGGAGAGCCTGTGATGAGGGCACTCAAACAACTGGTACCTCACGAAGGGCATTTTTACCATAACTATATTCTGTTCTGATTAATCTTGGTTATTTTAATGATAGAAGGCTTTGATTTTTAGTAATATTTTTGTCATCACAAAAGCTGAAAAGCCAACGCAGGCAGTCTGAGGTAAAGGGCGGGGGAGGAGTAAGCCATTCAGCTAGTGGCCTTTCAAATAGTCACAGATGAGGTAGTTGCTAGATGCTGGGGCATGCATTCCAAATGAATCTCAGTGAAAGCACTTCCGTGTAGAGCAGAGACATTGTAGCCTAAATAAATAGCTTTTCTATGACCCAAGAAGAATCAAGTGTACTACCTCAGACACCTGGAGAGATGGATGACCTACATGTCCCCCGCATGATCCTGGATCGTTATCTGTACTTTCAACTAGAGTTTGATAAGAGGAGGAGGTTTCATCAGTGAATAGGCCCAGAACAGTTTGCCAAGTGTTGCTATTAGTAGGAAATCAATTCAGAAATGTCATTTGAGGATGAAATTCCTTGGTATTTTTATACCTATTCACAAAGCTAAGAGGCATTCCACTACCGGCCCTTCAGAAACAACTCCTGAGTCACCCAATTTCTGAGGCATACATACAAAAGTCGCTTGTGAGTGAATCAAACCCAACTTGAAAGTACGCAACTTTTTAAGCTACTGCTTTTCCTCTCAGCTATTTCTTGAAAATTATGGAGAAATTGCTGCTTTTTATTGGGCCATTTACATGAATCATGTATGTTTTTATATCTATTTCATATTTCTCTGTCCTCTCTCCTACATGCTGTCCCATAGCTAGACCCTCTCATACTGGTGTGTATTCGTGGTGACATGGCAGTCTTCAACTTTTGGTTGTCTGAAGGAGATGGAAATTTGTAGGGTCTTTGAAAAGAAAAACTAGGCATCCTTTAGTCTAAATTTTTAGAGGCTTGGATAGCTACTAAATTTACTGTAACAACCTCAAGTAACCATAAATATATGAGCATTGAGAGCTCAGTCATAATAAAAATGCATGGAGCTCTTTTTCCATAGGTGTATCATGAATCTTCTTAGTATTTCCTCTCTATTTTGGGGTGTTAATTTTGTAGTAGTACAAATAATCACAGCTATAGTTTGAGTGTTCACTATATGACAGAAAATATGCTATGCATTTTATACAAATCATCTCATGTCTTTACGATTATTCCACAGAGTATTATTACCTCCATTTGCCTTTTTTCCCCAAATGATAAAATTGAGGCTGACAGAAGTTAACTTTCCAGAGTCACAAAATCAGTAAGTCATGATTTGATACAAATATGCCAAGCTATCAATTTGGGCCTTTTAGCCATTTTTCTATGCGATTGCCAGGCTCTCTTGAACCTGTGGATTATATTATTTCAGTGAAATTCTTATTGAACATTTGTTATGTGTAGCCATTGTCCTAGTTGCTGGGGTTACAGGGTAATCAGGGCTGCATTATACGAGCTCATATTCTAGTAGGCAAGTCAGAAAAGTGAACAAATGAATGTAATATAGGACAGTACGTGTAATAAACAACTAACTATCAGTTAATTCAGGTGGCTCAGTTCAGGAAAAGATCTGTTGTCCTGGTAGAAAAGAATGAGGGTACTGACATTCCAGAAAAGGGGAAAAGCCCACGCAGTGGCACCTAGTGGGGAAATTGCATGGAATAAAAAATAAGAGTAATGGTACTGTTGGACCATAAAGAATATGTAGGTGAATGATGGAGATGAGGCTAAGGTGACTAGGTGACAAAAATGGAAAAACCTCATCATTCAATCTTCCAAGTTTGGATTCACTCTTGTAGGCAAAAAGACCCATGTGAGGAATTTTAAACAGGGGAATGATTAGAACAAGTCATACCCAGAGTAATTATAGGGCAGCTAATTGTTTCCCAAGAAAACATTTTAGTGGTTTTGGTTTTGTTTTACTGGCAAGAACATATTCCGTAGAGATGTTTTTATTTTATTTTTTTTAATCTCAGTTGCCATCTCTTTAGATATTAGGAATGAAAATTTCTGTCTGGATTAAAAAAGTATGAAGATATTCACCTTGTCTATGGAGTAGATACAATTTTTATTCAATATTCCAATTACATAAATTATGAAAAATTGGCTCCCCCCCAAGAATACCACTTCCTCTGAAGCCCTCTTGACTAGTCTCCATTCTTCTGTACTACTAGTATTTTCAAGCCATAGGAAAAGATTTTATATTCTCAAGGAAACCATATATTTATCTCCTCTTGAAGTTCATGGCACTAAAGTTAATCCATTTTCCCTCAATGTCTTTGTCACCCATCCTGATGCCAGTTACTACCCAACAGTAAGAGAAGACTTGAAACTTGGGCCGTGACCCCCTTTTCCACCTCAATTCCCCGTATGATTTTTTGGCCACTTCAGTATCTTTGTGTGCAAACCATGCAATATAATAATCTGGGATTTTACAGAAGGAAAATGATACTTCTGACTTTAGGAGTATAGGAAAGTTTCAAGGAAGATATGTCACTGTGTTCTTACAAAGGTAAGTAAAACAGTGATGATCAAAAATTGGGGTCTAGGGAGATTTCCTAGATAGAAGAAATAGCACAAGTCATGGCACACTGTAAAAAGGATGACAGAAAGGTACAGAAACCTGTGTGATTGAGTCATAGATGATAGAAGAAGGAGCAGTGTGATACGGGGCTAAGAGAGCTGAGTTGCTTCTACATTTTGGAAGATCTTGTTTTCATATCAAGAAGGGGAATCATTTGGCTGGCGGTGGGAGAGGGAGGGTTGAAGATGTTTGGGAAGAGAAGTAAAATGATCAGACTCTGCTCTAAGAAAGTGAAGAAATCATCTTTCTTTAGGATGGGAAAGAGGATGGAGAGAGGGATAAACCCTTTTGTTTGGATAAGGTTATCTAAGGATAGGAGGCATAAAGGGAACATAGCATCTATAACCGCATTTCGAGGAATGCTGTTACCGAGTAGGCTTGGTTGAGTACTCAAATGAACTGGGGAAGGAATGGCTGGAGAAGGAGGGAGACCAGGAGGATACTTTGCATGGGGAAAAGGAGTAAAGGAAGTATGCTTTAGGTGGGAAAAACGTCAACAGTGATAAATGCAGACAAGAGGTCAAGTAAGACGTGGGCTAGAGGACAGCTATCAGCTTTACTAACATGGGGGTCTTTGATGGTCTTAGCCAGTTATTTGATTATTTGTTTGCTACTTTGAGGACAAAATCCACGTTATATTTGGTTGAGGGTACTGCTTTAAAGTGGGAGAGACATGAGGGGGATTTTGTAATAAGTACTGGTGGCAAAAATTAAGAGGCAGACAAGAATTCAAATGCTGATTCCTGACTATTTGTAACTTGATTTCTCTGAATCTTAGTTTCCTCACAGTGGATAAGGAAATAAAAACCAATGGGTTTGTACACAAAATGAATGAGATTATAAGTGAACTATTGGACAAAAATGGTAACCACTATAGTATTATTTGAATTTGGAAAATGGTGAAATATTGGAGGAAAGGGTAACAGGTGTAAAAATAACAATAGTTTTGTTTTGATTGAGAATAAAGCTGCCATTAAGATAAATGGGGAAGTCAGGAGAGGATAATGTGGCTTAAAGAAGAAGATGAGTTTGATTTGTAATTTTTTTCCTTTGTAAAAAATGAGATAAAATATACACAGTAAAATGCACAGATATTTTGCAGTTATATACAAGTTTTGACAGATGCTTGCATCTATGTAATTCAGAACCCTTAATGATATAGACTACTTCTGCTGCTTAAGAAAGTTCCCTCATCTTCCTTTGCAGTTAGTCTTTCTATCACCCAGAGACAACTACTGTTTGATTTCTATAACGACAGATTATTTTTTCCTATTTTTTTCTAAAATTTCTGGAGTAAGATAGTACATACTTTTTTTGTCTCTGGCTTCTTTCAGCATAAAGTTTTGGGGATTTATATGCACTTGTACTTTTTCTTTTTTATTGTTAGACTTAAATATATTGAATGTACCACAGGTTTGTTTGTTTGTTGTTTTTAAATCTATCTGCCTAAAAAAAAAAACCTGACTGTTTATGGACACTTTTTTTTTTTTTTTTTTGGTTTCCAGTTTTAGGCTATTATGAATAAAGCTTCCATGAACATTCTTGTACAAGGCTTGCTTTGTAAGAAATATTTACATACCCAAGGCATGTAGAAATTTTCCTATTTTTTTAAGAAGCTTTATAATTTAACTTTTATGCTTGGGTCTGTTATTGATGATAAATTTAATTATTGTGTATAGTTACATTTAGGCGTAGAGGTTCATTTTCTTCTTCTATATGGATACCCTGTGCTTATCAGTATTTGAAAAGACTTCTTTCTCCATTGAATTACTCTAACATTTTTCTCTTTTTTCTTTGTTTTTCAAGAATCTGACTATGATGTATCTAGATGTCATTTTCTTTATGTTTAGCCTGCTGAGGTTTCATTCAGCTTCCTCTAGGGATTGATTTTTTAAAAATCAAATTTGGAAAAGAAATTTAAGCCACGATTTCTTCAAATATTTGTTTCTCTGCCAATCGTTTTCTCTTCCTTCTGAGACTCCAATTACATATCTGTTAGACTATATAATGCCCCACAAATCACTTCAGCTCTGTTCGTTTTTAAGCTTTTTTCCCCCTCTCTGTCCTTTAATTTTATAATTTATATTTTCCTTTCTTGAGGTTCACTGATTGTTTCTTCTCCAGTTACCAGTCGTCTGTTAAGCTCATAAGATAATTTTACATTTCAGATATCATATTTTTCAGTTCTAGAATTTCCATTGGGTTAATTTATATGAACTCCATTAATTTTCTGAGAACCCCCTATCTGCTCACTCATAATATTTATGTTTTTCAAAATCCTTGAACATATTTATCATAGCCGCTTTAAAAAGTGCTCCTCTGCTAATTCCAATATCTGTGATTTGTCTGGGCCTATTTCAATTAGTTATTTTTTCTTTTGGTTTTAAAAGAAACCAAAGAATTTTATTGTCATGGGAATCATGATGTAAACATAAGTCTTGGTTTGACTTGACACAGTCATAAGCAGTTTGATATGCCTCAGCATCATTAACTTATCCCAAGTTACTCTTTAATATACTAGTGATAATACTTCTAGCATAAATTAGTGAGAATAGAAACCTCAGCTATTATGCAGGGAGATAGAAAAATGTGATTACACCTGATAATGATAATGAAAATAAAAGAGGCCTGATTATCTCCATTTAAACTCGGCTTTATCTTAATAAACTGAGAGTGCTGAGATTAAAAGAGTAGTGCTACACTGAATAAATGCTACTTTGACAGAACTTGTTGAACCTGTTACGTTTAGAAGTAGAGGAAGAGAGGAAGAAGCAGGGCCACTTTAAAAGCATTTCTACCCTAGATAGACACCCAAGCGAAGAAGATGAAATACTCTTCTCTGTTCTCTCCCTCTTCCAACTTACCTTTCTACATTAGAAGATTTTGTGCTGTAGCACATACTCACATTTTCTTTATGGGTGGGAACTTTTTTGGAACAGTTAATCACTATGAAAGGACTTGGCTGTTTCTGTATAGCATCTATTCATTAATTAATTCAGTATTCACTACATAACTGATATTTGCTTGGCACCTCAACAGACAGTGTTATAGCTGGAGACATGGTTCCTTCCTTCATAGAGTTTAGAGATTAGTTAACATATTCTTTCATGCTGTTAATGTGACACTTTTGTAGATGCCACCACGTGCTCTAATGAACTGCCTTAGGTTCCTGACTCTTAGACCAAAGCTCCTGACAGATGTATCTGGTTCTTACACTTGATATTCCATAATCTCACAATCTTATGTTTTTTTCTGTAAAGAATGAGGACAGAGATAGGAGTCTTTAAACATCACAGTACTCTGGGTGTAGCTTTACAACTGTTTTATCCTTCTGTTTCAAAGAGATTGGGGAGAGAGGTGGGTCTTATCAGAGTATGGTATTTCACGCATATAAACCGAAGATTCCATTTCAAGTTTTAATGACAGTATAAGCAGTATATTGAAAGACAACCAATAACATCCATCTCTTTAAATAAGTATCCTGCAGGGCTGAAATAACTTTGGCTTTATTGCTCTTCAACTTCATGAAGCCTGGGTTAAGCTCTTGGCTATGTTACATCTGAGAGATACAGACCTCATTTCACCTGTTCCACTCTACAGCTGCAGTTTTATTTGGAAAATTGATGAAGGCTTTAAGTTCTGAACTTGTGTTGATTCTAATGTAAATAAATGGTATCATTACTTCATCGTTGGGAGTGCCACTAATCCAGACCTTAAAATTAAGTGTTATCTTGTTGACTGGGGGAAAATTAAGGCAATCAACTTTCAAGGTTTTAATAAATGAGGTTTAGCACTAAAAAAATCATTTTCAACCTGGCTTTAAAAGTAGATGACTAGAACATCAATAGCAATAATACATCCCCATGGAAATAGAATGGGCTATATTTATTTAAGGATGTTTTCTCCTGTTGCTTGGGCTGAGTTTATTAATGTGGAGTTTAAAAGTAGTCGTATAAAATACTGAGCATATTTTAATAGGAGAATACACACTGTATGTCTGGTGGTAGTTAATGTAAGTAGAGCCATGAGAGTTGAATTTCCCTAAAAAACCCCGATGATATAGGCTCAGTACAACTAATGTAACTTCATGAAATCAAAGGTTTTTCTAGGAAGGTAGAGGCACAGAGGACTCAGTCCTATGCCTGTGTATAATAGTTCTGTGTGTGTGTATAAGTGGGGTGTGTGTATGGGTGATGTTTGTATGTATGTGTGTGTGTAGGGGTTATTAAACTATAAAATATTAATGGATTGACCTCAGAAACTATCTAAGCTCTCGTCCAAAGCTGGAATATACATTATTCCTTCTTTAATCACCACCACCATCATCATCCCAGCTCATATTCATTGAGTCTTATTGTGTGCCAGAGAGCTGTTGTATTAAGTGCATGAAGCAGGCTCTCAATAAATGTTTGTGAACCAAACTTTGTGTTACTCCACGCTGTATATCCAGTAGTGATTTGAACAAAATCACTGCCTGGGATGTGTTTTTGAACTGTTAACAACAGAAGTCAAATGTGCACTCTCATATACATCTGGGGACATATATGTCTCAATTTCTTAGATATAGAGTGGTGTATAGGAGAATAATTTGTAAAGTTATTTCATACATCAGTATGTGCTCAGGAACACAAACCTGGCCACTCCAAGACAATGCTTTTGGTAGTTTTTATTGTTGTTGTTTGCTCTTAAGTTTGGGCAGATTTGTAAGGTACTTCAGAAACAATATGAAGAACTGAGATTTGCATACCTATTAGTTTGGAGTTGGTTCAAATAAAATTTCAACACTAATCTGATGCATATTTAATGAGATACATTATTAGTGTGCTATACTGTAAGCATGAAAAACATATCGGGGGCTTCCCTGGTGGCGCAGTGGTTGAGAGTCCGCCTGCCGATGCAGGGACACGGGTTTGTGCCCCGGTCCGGGAAGATCCCACATGCCGCAGAGCGGCTGGGCCCGTGAGCCATGGCCGCTGAGCCTGCGCGTCCGGAGCCTGTGCTCTGCAACGGGAGAGGCCACAACACTGAGAGGCCCGCATACCACAAAAAAAACAAAAACATGTCGGAATCGTAGGTCCTAGATAGGCCTTATTGTCCATCTTGCCATCCTCAGCTCTTGGAGCCCTGTGCAGAGCAGCCACAGGAGTCCTGAGCCAGACACATTTTTGCTGAAAGTGTAATCATAGTCATAGTAACAATAAACGTGATTCTCATCTGTTTTCATGGTTATTACATACCAGATCCTATACTACATACTTAGCATACATATCTCACTTTATTTTAATAAAAACCCAGTTAGATAGTTAGCTGCAGTTTTCAGATTAAAAAAAAATGAGGCTGAAGACTTGAAAATGAGGGCAACGTAATATAATGGAAAGAACATGTGATTCGCAATCAGATAGACTCAGACAGAAATCAGTTTCAAGTCATGATTTAACACATACTGTGTGATCTTGGGAAAATTACTTAACCTCTCTGCATCCCAGAGTTTTAAAGCATACCAGAGGATTACTACTGCCTCCCTGTTACGATAACTTACTATGTATATAAAACCCCAAACATAGTACCTAGGACATAGGAGGGCATTTATAAATATTGGTCCCCTCCATCCTCCATTCCTGACACCCACCTCCATAACTGCAATTAATATTGACCTGGGCAGTGTTCACCCTGGCTTCAGTGAAGAAAAGGGGAACAGTGACCAATGATTCTCTGTATTAGCTTAGAGTGGTTAAGCTCAGTGTAGTTAAGTAACCATATTAGGGACACTTGTTAGAAAGACTTCGGCCAGAACACAGATTTTCTATCTTGAATGGGCATCCTGTAGAATCAACTTAATATCGTAAAAGTAAGTTCATGGAAAGAGTCATAGTGGATAGGCAGTCTCAGTCCAATGACAGACAGTCCTTGCTTTTATGAGCCCCTGTAGCACTAGTAAGCCCTGTGGAGATCTAACCAAGGGGGTCACTGCCACAGTGGGAATTCAGAGGTCTGAGTGAGATGAGTCAGGATGGCCAACTACTCTAAGCCAGCAACGTCTAATGATAAGTACAAACCTGTACAAATTATTAAGACCCAAGAAACTGTATCTAGTCGTCAAATCAAAATTCATGAGTGAGGAGAAAGGTAGAAGAACTCAAGGTATAAATGAGATAGACATATTCAGGAATGAAGCAGCCAGTGAGGGGCAGAGTCAAAAACAAAGACAGAGATCCAATTATTTTGCCAAGAACTGGGCTTGAATCTCCATTCTTTGTATCTAAGCATAGCCTATCATAACAGAGATTTTCCTCTTGTTTGGATGTACGTTGTCTAGTAAGTGGGTGGCTTGTCTGTTTCGAAGCCATGTTTATCATGAATAAGGCTTAACTCGTTCAGGTTTCATTCACTTTCTCACAAATGTTGAAATAACCATTTGGGCACGAACATTAGTTTTATAGAGACATCCCACTATAAACGATATTTAGTATTCAATAAAGCTTGCAGTCCTTTACTTTAACGTTGTATCCTAATATATTGAATCAGGTCTCACTGGAAATCTGAGACACTGGTTCCATGATCTATGCACTTAATAAACCTTTAAATAATGAAATAGGCTATACTTGAAGAGCCAGTTGTCTTTGTTTCTATTTTCTGCTTGCACTTTTATGAGCTTGATGATTAGGGCTCAGACTGGCCCTTGGCAACATTGTGGAGGTAGCAAAGGTCTTTCCAGCCCTCTCCTGACTTCTCTTTTTTACCACCCTTGCTACATGTAAATTCTTTCTTCAGCTGCCTGATGTTCTCATGCTTCTAGGATTTTAGTATCTACATCCTCTCTAAAGGGTTTACCTGCCCTGGAGCCATCCCATACAGCAGACCAGGATTTAACAATATTTGGGGAGTCGTTTGTTAAGTTTTTGATTTTTCATTTCTCGTAAAGAAAGATCTCATCCATCAACTCATGCATTTGAACCAATCTAGGGTATAGTGAATGAAAATGGTGATCTGGAAGAGAAGAACACAGATGCAATGCCAGCTGTCTCCCAGAAAAACTTCTGTGCATATAATTGGAACCAAAATCTCCCACATCAGCAGCACAGTGGGAAGCCTAGCCTCTCACGTACTTTTCCTCTTCACATACCTTTCAGGAGGCATGTCACACATTATAAGTTCTGTCCCTTTTCAGGGGAGTTTTTGATGTTCATTTAAACTTGGACTCTCTTATCTAAGTGTCATGGCTGGGAAGGACACAAAGTATTATCAGGTAATTAAGACCAAGCCTGGCTAAGGAACTAGGTCAGGGTAATTTGTTGGAAAGATGAGGCCATAATCTACAAAACCTGAGAATGGTCATGGGCTCTGTGTTTCCCAGCCCAGAACATCCAAGGAAGTGGTCCTAAAATGCAAAGAACCATAATAGCTCTGGAGTAGCCCTGACAGAATGATAGGAACATCAGAATAATGAAGGTTTTGTGGGTGGTTTTGGTCATGAGGACTTTAATTTAAAACTTTTCTTAGAAGTTGAATTCTTACAAACTCTGTCTTTCCCTCAAAATACAAGTACCCTAAAATGGGTCAAATAAAGAACAGAGTTCTCAGTGGCTCTTAGAGAGGAGGGAAAGTATCCCTAGGAATGATAGGTCCAGGGGCTTCCCAGCTGTCCATGCTGGAAGCAGAAGATATCAAAAGGGAAAGACAAAGTGTGGTCCAAAGAATAAATACTGTTCCTGTTTTGCTGGATGAATACAGGTGAGGGAAGAAACAATTTGTAACTGGAAAGCGAAGCCACATTGTACGTGTGCGTGTGTGCTTGCGTGACAAGAGGGACCTTGGGTTATCATGGGTTGGACTTAGGTATGAATCCTGCCTGCTTCTATAAAACTGTCCATCCATGAGCCTTAAAGCTTGCACTCAATGATGATAAGAAATTCCAGCCTATTCATGCAACCCCCCTTGTATATTTCTTAGCGTTGTCATCATTAATTCTCTTGCTGAGTTTACTGCCTCTCTGAGCCTCTCTTCATCATATCATCCTGTTAGTCAACAAATTCCTACAGAGCACATGATAAGCCAAGAACTCTGCCGGGCACTGGGGGTTTACATGAGCAAGACACTTTCTATTAAGCAAGGTAGGCCACTCCTATACACATCAACCTTGAGTGGGGAAATATCTTTCCTTCTTTGCCTTGTGTTTTCTTCTCACTGAGAACAGGCTGTAACATGCTTTCGTTTGATTTTGTTTCTTTTATAGAGACTTCCAAATTCCTCCTAAGTGAGTTGCACACAAAGTCAGTCTGAGTGCCAACTCAACCCACAAACTATAGTTCTTGGACCTGTCACGATCTTTTCCTTCAGGGAAGAATTCTGTCTATCCAGTGCACTGATTGGGGGATTAAGGAAGAACCTTACTCTCTGAGAGTTTATGGACCCACAAGCTTGTGAGCTGGTCATGTCCCCCAAAGTCTCCATCCACTGTCCAACTCATGAGGTTTCAGCCATCTATGCAAAGAGCACCATCTCCCCTTAAACCCTGGTCATTACTTTGAAACTCTCCAAATATAAGTATTTACTGGCTCTAAGGGAGCTGGCTTGTGGGAGGTCTAAGTGAGGTGATAGCCCTTATCCATAGTGGGTTACAATCTTTCGAGCAAACACTCAAGAGACAGTAAGAGGCTAATAGAGAATTACCAGGTCGTTTAGGTAATTAGTGCCGTTTAAATCTTTGCTCAGAGGAGTCATACTTATCAGTAACATACTAAGCATAGATTTGTTCTCCAATTTCAGAAAAAGAGAACAAAACCCCCCCCGCCAGCAACCATAAATAAGATATGATTTATTTTATGGTTATTTTCAGCCCCAGCCAGAAAAGATAGGTGTAGGAGAGGGGTTAGAAGAGCTAGCGGGAATGATACACAACTATATCTTGCAGCAAAGAACCATAATAGAGAAACACAAATTAGGATATATGATGATGATAATTTAACACTTATTGAATTCTATTTATAACACATTTCTGTGAACTACCTAATTTGATCTCCACATCAATTCTAAGAAATAAATATATGTGTCTTAGCAGAAAGGTTACCCAGAATGTAGAACTGAAGAGATTTTTGGACCATTACTTTAATTGGGAGGACGACTCTGGGGACAAGAGAGAGGATGCAGGAGGAAGAGCCAAGATGAGGATGCTTATCAAAGTGGTCATATCCAAGTATCACAGATGGCTTGATCAACAGTACATTCTCCCCGAGAAGCTATCTAACTTGTGTCTCAGAACTTTCTCAGGGGGGATGGGGGGGAAGGGAGGATGGATTCATCCATGGCTTGTGTCTCTCTGACCGGAGATTATCTTCATGGCCTTAAGTTCCCCCTCCAACAGTCATTCTAGTCTCTAGTGCATCGGAGCCATGGCTGCCCCTAGGGAAGCCTCAGTATGGCAGGTGAGAGGCCCACCGCACCACATAGGGATTGTTGGGCCCAGACAGGTGAGGCCAAGAGGGCTTCAAATGATGTAAGTGGTATCTGGTTCCTTAATTTTCTCCATTTTATAGGTGGAGAAAACTGAGGTTCAGTTTTAGGGAGGAAAATTTAACACAGAAAGATTCTCAACTGCTCTATCCAAACTCCCAATTACTAATTACTGATGGAAAGACTCCCCCCGCCCCTTGAAAATTTTCAGAAATTAACCAATGAGGTGGCATAGACTAAAATTTCAGGGTGTCAAAAGGAATTTTTTGAAACTCCTGAATGAGAAACCCTTACCAAGTTACTATAGGACAATGGGAAGTAAGAGGCATGTCTTTAACCTGGAAAGCATTCAACCAGGACAACTGTACTCTTTAATCCCAAATGTCTTTGATGCACTAGAGATCGGAGCTGCTTGTTGGCATTCTTAAATGCACTTGACCAAATTCCAGAAGAAAGGGAAGGTGGTCTCCATATTTGTTGAGTAACCTACTTTGTGCCCAGACTGTGCTAAGTATTTCACATGAACAACACTGTGGCAGATAATAGTATCTCCATTTTACAGATGACAAAACCAAGGCTCACATAGGAAAAAGTACTCTTTTGTATCCCACATTGTCCCTATGGTATACATAACAGTTGCATATTTGGATTTTTGCCTGTATTCACCTTCTATATTAACTTTCTAGAGAAGGGATGGTACACCCTGGTTGGTCACCACAATAATTTAAGAAACTTGCTAAAATTATAGATCCCCAAACCTGCTGCATTGGTCCTTCCATAGCTAGGGGACCAGATATCTGTAACATGACTATATTTTACGGGGGATATGATGAGAAGCCAAGGCTGACACTCAAAAGGGCAGATTCAGAAGAGTGAATGTTTTCTTTTGTCTTATTATTAATATTTTTTAGATTCAACATGTAAGCGATATCATATGATATTTGCCTTTCTCTGTCCGGCTTACTTCACTTAGTATGACAATCTCTAAGTCCATCCATGTTGCTGCAAATGGCATTATTTCATTCTTTTTTATGGCTGAGTAATATTCCATTGTATGTATATACCACATCTTCTTTATCCATTCATCTGTCAGTGGATGTCTGGGTTGCTTCCATGTCTTGGCTATTGTAAACAGTGCTGCAATGAACATTGGGGTGCCTACATCTTATGCACATTACTATATATAAAATGGCCAGCAAGGGCCTACTGTATAGTACAGGGAACTATAGTCAATATTTTGTAACAACCTATAAGGCAAAAGAATCTGAAACATAATAGATACATATATGTATCACTGCATCACTTTGCTGTGCACCTGAAACTAACACAACATTGTAAATCAACTATACTTCAATTAAAAAATAATAATAATGATAAGGAAAAGAGTGAATGTGTTCTTAAACTGCTTGAAATAAATATACAATATTCAGAACAAATGTTGGGAGAGCAGATAGTCCTGATCGTCTTGGTACATATCATATGAGCGTATTTTATATTTGGAGTAGCTTACTTTTAAGGGCCAGGTTAGGAGAGAACGACTGTGCTGGGGATTAGGGACTGTGTCCAGGTGACTCAAGACAAAACCAAAAGCGGTCCAAGAGGCTGACCATCAGGGAAGCCTGGTGAGGGCAGTTCTCTCATGCACTTTAAACCAACCAACCAACATGCAAACAAGTAAACAGCTTCTCCCAGCTGGACCTCTGGGTTCTTGGCAGCAGAGGGCCTGGCACGGTTTCTAGAAGAGGCTCTGCTCTTTCTGCCCTCCAGTCTCCCTGCCCAGCATCTCCAGCAGTTCCGTCTGCATCTGGGTTGTGCCTCTCCCTTCACTGCTTAATCCACAGTTCTCCTCAACTACCACCTCCCTTCCACACACAAGCAAGATGCTTTTTTAGCAGCGAGCTATTTTCTGACATTGGGCACTGAGTGATCACGGTCAGATACAATTTCCTGACCACACAATTGCACTCCTCCTGCAGCCTCAGGTATAATTATGAAGGCTGTCCCAGCACCTGCAGCCTACACTGTACTTCCCAGCAGGGATGGCCTCTCATTCTCTATTGAATGTTTTGAAAGAAAACCCGTAGGCATGACAAGGTTCAGGCACCAAGTAAAAATGGGAGCTGGAGTGTCCTTGCTTTGATAGGCCTGTGCAAGTTTTAATTATCTACTCATCCAGGATTTACATTTTTTTCATTTTGTTATAAAAAGTGGAGAATGGTGATAGCCTGATTTCTTGTGCACACAGGGAATGAGATTGGTTGAGCATATTGTCTGCAATTCAGTCTCTGTCACTTTTCCCCTTATTTTCCTTCATAAAGTTTATTTTCTCATTCCATGAATAAGAAATTCAGAAAATATGGAAAATATAGGAATTCATAAAGATGAACAATTGATGGCTCCACAGTTCAGACAAAATGCCTATTAATACTTTCATACAGTTCCATCCAATCTCTTATTCATTCACATGCACACAGACAAAATATTTGAGGTTCTATTATAGCAGTTTTATATTCTGATTTTTTGTTTATATTACATTATGAGAAAAACATTTATTCATGCCATTGAATACATTTTAAAAACAACTAATAGCTTTATAATATTCCATGTTATGGTCATGTCCTCATTTATTTCACTTTATTTTCCTACTGTTGGATATTTAAATTATTCCCTACCCTTTGCTAATTCCTTAAAAATCAACAAATCACCCAAGATAACTGTTCAAGCTGTTTCCTATGTGTAAACAGCTGTTAATCACAGCACAGCGTAAGGAGATGGTGCACAGGCTTTGGAACAGAAAAAACCTAGATTGATTCCCAGTTCTGGCACTAGCTTGGAGGGTTTTCTCATCTGTAAAATGGGCCATGCTAACTTCCTGGCTTATTTTTCCATTTTTTCACCCTCTTTTCTGTAGTACAAACCATCCATGTTAGCTGCTCTTTTCCACTCACACCCTTGCTCACGCTGCTTCTCCAGCCCTGCAACTGCACACACACTCACACACTTCCTTTTTAAACTTGACTTAATTGTCAAGGCCAAATCCGAATCCTATACAACTCCCTGTACTTGTTCTGCTGCTTCTTTGGCCCTTCCTTTGCCGGGCTTGACCTGGGTTTTGCATCAGGGTAACTTCATCAACTGTGCTTCTTTAGCCACCTCTTCCCCTGCTTCTGCCTTTGTGCCCTTCCCTTTCCCGGAATCCGGTCCTCACATTTCCACCTCCCTTTTTGTCCAGGTCTTTATCAGGCTTGAGAAATCATCTGCAGCCTCAACGCCTCTGGAGGGTTTCCCAACCCTGAACTGTAGATGGGGCTGAGCACCTCTCCCTTGAAGATTCCGTAGCCTGAAACCATGTTATTTTAAGTGCCAGAGATGCTCTGCCTCAAACTTTCTGAATTTGAATGCTTGGTGATTTTTTTTCCCTCATTATTTTTGGCAAAATTTCAATCACACGTCAGCCTTCTCTTTACTTTTTCCTCACTGTGCCTTTAGCTATTTCTTCCAGCTACACAGGGTCAGATGACAGGAGTTCCCTTAAAGGTCAGTCTATCCTAAATCTGATTAGTCTACAATACTTGCTGAGGGAACACAAATGAGTCTGTGAGACTCGATCCATAATATCAGAAAATGAAGAAACAAACCCAAAAGCCTTATAGTGCATGCCTGCAAGAGGCAGAGTAGTTGGTAGTTGGTAAAATAAAGCCTGAGTTCAATTCTCAGCTTAGTCTCTTATGAGCTGTGTGACCTTCAGTGAGCCTCTAAGCCACATAATCTTCATTTGTTTACATGGAAACAATATTTGCTAATTCGTAGAGTTGTGCTGATCAAATAAATGACGTTCAGTAATCAGTAAATAACCTTGATTATTAAAAATATTCTCAGCTCTCTGTTATTTTTACATAAGAATCACATAAAAGGATTCTACTGAAATCTTATGAGTGTATGTCAGATATATGTAGTTATTGATACTTGATATTCACACCAAAGTAGCTAATCACTAAACTTACTAATAATAGTGAAAGGGAGTCTATGGAACATGGCATTTATCTCCAAATCTCTGGCACCTAGCACAGTTTCTGGCACATGTTCAGCTCCCAGAAAACAATACTGAATTGAATTTACGGTGAAATAAATTTTTAGAGGCTTTGACATTTCAGTTTTTAGGTATCCAATCTCTCCTACACACACACATTAGCATTTTTGTATGACACTGAAAAATATTGGAGAAAAAAATTAGTAGGTTATGGACATTCAATTAATGGAGGAGGCATGAAAGATAAAATAACCTAGATTAGATTTCATCTTTTAGAGGGAGAAACTGAGGACCAAAGATGTTCCATGAAATGCCAGCACGCAAAGTTTGAAAGGGACAAGGTTGGGATTAGAACCCAAACCCCAACCTTTGCCTCCCCACCTCATACAGAGTTTCTTCATACTCTCATCATTGGAGCGTTCTGTGTCTTTTAAAGTTCTATTTATGGGGCTTCCCTGGTGGCGCAGTGGTTGAGAGTCCGCCTGCCGATGCAGGGGACATGGGTTCGTGCCCCGGTCCGGGAAGGTCCCACATGCTGCGGAGCGGATGGGCCCGTGAGCCATGGCCGCTGAGCCTGCGCATCCGGAGCCTGTGCTCCGCAACGGGAGAGGCCACAACAGTGAGAGGCCCACGTACCGCAAAAAAAAAAAAAAAAAAAAATCTATTTATGTAGCTAGGATAAAAATAAATTTATTTATGAATTTTCCAAAGTAATTTCACTGTTATTAATTTTTTTCTATTCCCTTCTACCCTCCCATCAACCTCCACCCTACCCCAATTCCTAAAGCTTGGTCTTTTTTTCAAATAACTTTTTTATATAAACAAATCCTAGTGAATTTTTGTGTTATATGTCAAGCTCCCTTATGAATCTGTCTAAAGCCCCTGAGGAATAAATGCCAGGGCAGGATATCCTGTATTCATGCATCTAATTAACCTTTGAGCATCTTTGTGACTGCCTTGCAGTTCAATACTTGCTTGATTTTTATTATCCATCTAATTAGTGTGGTTTAAGTGGCTTTTTGTGTCAGATTTTATTATATCAATTTGCTACACAATTTCAGGACACTCTAGGGAGTTACAATATCATTGCAATGCTTAAGTGCTATCTATTTACTTGTTGTTTGTTTGATTTTTCTCTCCAGAAAAAAAGTGCTTTGCCCAATTTTTCCCACTAGAGTGTATAAGTAGTCTATGAAATGCCATAATGATGGCAAAAGCCTTTCTATTAATTGTGCATAAATGATCAACACAGCTAGTCAAGTCTAATCAATCATTTTTCTATCCAATAAGCCCGTAGAGTGGCAGACTTGATATTCTGAAGGGGGATAGTGAAAGAAACCCCTCAAAATACTTCAATTTAGAGCAAGCTAATGAATATGCACATATTTATAGAACTGGTGCTATAGCCATGGGAATATAATTTGTTACTGAAATCTGTGGATTGTAATTAAGTGTGTCTGTAATGGAATGGTTAGGACTTAATCAATTAGATGTGCAAATCTTATTTCCTACCACTGATCTTTTTTTAAATTTTTGCATGTCAGTTTTATTTCCAAATGAACAGTAAACTAGCTTTCAGTCATATAATTTACATGTTCATGTGATAGTGTTCTTTTCTTATTCAATGAACTTTTTAATTACTGAGAATTAATATGAATGCAATTTAATTCTGTCCATGTAGAACAATACAGTTGTGTCTAATATTAACTGTGATTGTAGTTTCCCTTAGCTTCCCTGAGATCTTGCTTTATTTTGTCTCTTTTCCGTTGGCTTTAAAATTGAGTAAGCAGTTTGACTTATTTCTAGTTCTCTCTCTCTCTCTCTCTCTCTCTGTGTGTGTGTGTGTGTGTGTGTGTATATATATATATATAAAATATATATATACATAGATAGATATAGATATAGACATAGATAAATCAGAGATATAAAAGATCTAGCAATTACCACAGAGCTCAATTTGTCATTAATAGTCAAAATGTCCAGTGGCAATTACCTTATGTATGGAAACAACCGTGTGATACAGAATGAAAGCAGTGGGGGCATGCTGTCTGATGCACAGCAAGGGAATCAGAAGTATTGGGTGCCAGTCCCTACTCTAGCTTTGACTGACTGTTGAGCATTGGGCTCGTCATGCTTCTTACCCTCTCAATGTCTTATTCTTTCCGTCAAGAAACAAAGCTAATTGTACTTGTAGGCAGGGAAAAAGGAAACCATGACATACATTACTTTGGATGGGAATTATTTACAAAATTCAAAGGATTATTCTGAAATATAATTCATCCTACATTTATTGAGCATCTTCCATGTTCTAAGGATTGTGCTGGGTACCAGGGATACAAAGGTAAGTTGGACATTACATTGGTGCTCATATCTGACAGGAGGTGGAAGAGACATCTGGACTCAAGTGTGTTTGAAACGGTACATTGTATCTGGAATCTCATCTTAAATCCAAATAAATCACATTATAAGGATAGTACGTCTATTAATACATTGAAGAAAGACAGTGAATAAATAATAAGAAGTTTATTTTGGTAGACTGGATTATTGTTTGCAACCTGTTACTTCCTGTTGTGGAAGAATTATAACATTAATTGCCTTTGCCATGTGACTTTGTAGTGCCGCCCATTAAAGTCAGCAGAGTGCACATCCCTCCTCCATTGGCTGGTTTCGGCGAGGTGACTTGCTTTACCCAATAGAATATAGACAGAAGAGACATTATGCCAGATCTAGGCTGAGACTTGAAGGGTTATGAGAAATTACTGCCAGGCTGTTTGGATCTCCTCCTCTTTGCCAGGAAAAGACTATACTCCCAAGTAACTGTTTCTCCTTAGTCTATACCAAGAACAAAGCAATATGGCCCAGACTGAACTCCACCCAATCCTGGATTCCAGTCCCACCCAGCTGATTCCAGTCTAGACCAGTAGAACTTCAGACACACCTAGAAACACAAAATGTGTTGTTGTTGCCTTGGATTATCATGGTTAAGCAAAGAATGGTCTAATCAAACACCTTTTTGTGAGCTTGAATTAAATCATCGATTGAGGCAGTACTCATCAATAAATGATAAAGCTATAAGATGAAAGATGGATGGGGAACTGAGTATTTACGTGGTAAATATGACTCCACAGATTTCTTGCTGAGGACAAGAAAACAAACATAACTTCAGTGGAGAGATCAAGCTTCCACTACCCTAACGCAATTTGTCACTAATTATGGGACAGCCAGACACCATAATGCATCACATCAGGTGACACATAAACTCCTCAGCATGGCCTATGAAGTGTTTTTGCCCAAGTGATTAACTTGAATTTAGTAAACTGCTACATCCAACTTTCCCTTTGCACAAAATAGTAGAAGTTAAACAACAGCATAAATTCACATCAGAAAAATTCAGCACAGCACATTTTACAGGACAACTGACTAGTCTGTTCAACAAGCCAATGTTGCAAAAAGAAAAAGTGAGAAGGCAGAAAAAATAACAGCCAAATGCAGTGTATGGTTCCAGTGTGTATCCTGGTTTGAAAAATTGAGTTACAGAAAACATTTGAAGACAATTGAAAAAAGTTAAATATAGCCTGGCTACTAGACCTTACTCGGAAATTATTATTAATTTTGTTTAATTTAATGTATTGTAGTTAGTTAGAAAAATGTCTCAACTTTTAAAGGTATATGCTGAATTATTTAGACTTTGTAGCTCATATGTGATTGACTTGAAATTACTTCACAGTAGATATTACAATTATGGCAAAATGTAAATGCCTATTAAATTCAAGGGAAAAAGATAAAGATGCCTCTAATTCTGCTCTTTTAAAATTTCTATATGTTTGAGATTTTTTTAAATAAAAAGACCTGTGACAATGCACTTAGGATGCAGAGTAAAAGCATTTAGGATGTCATTTGCTGTGCAATCTGGTCCTAAATTTAGTGTTGTTTTTAGTGTTCTCTAATTTATGTTACCTGCTTACTACCCATATCCAAAAGAGGTCAGTAAGCTACATGAAGATCCGTGCCACATTTCATACTTGTTTTCACTTAGCCCAAGCACTCAGTCGCTTATCGCATAGATACGTGTTAGCCATTCCATTAAAGGTGATGTAAAGAACTTTCTTTTCATTATTGCTTATTACATTAGTGACTTTATATTTCCCTCCTTTGTCCTTATCAGTGGAAGCATAGTCTATGGTCGTATGGCTTCTTGCCCTAGGAATTAGTTAATTAAGTCATTCTAAGCAGGGAACTGCTAGTGAAGCCAATCAACCAGCTGGTGAGAGCTAGTTAGATTACTGCAGCTGTTTGATATTGCTCTAAGTGTCAGGTAATACAGAGAGCATGGGAACAGATGGTGTGTTTAAATGCCAAATGGGGCTACACAATTTCATTCCCAAGGTCTCTATCATGGGTCAAATATGTTTTGAAAGGAGGACAAATATGACATCAGGATTTCTGTAATAATAAGGTGCCCATCACATTAACATCAACAGATTAGTTGTACCACTTTTTAAAATCCTCTATCAATTATCCCATACTTGCCATGTAATTGTCAAGATACTGGAGTTGATTGGCAGGTATTGTATATCCCTCAATCATAATTTTTTAAGGGAAATACATAGTAATTTCAATACAATGATACTCTAAATATTCAACAATCAATGTCAAGTACACGGGTTTCTCTCTTAGTCCTTGTAACAGCACAGAGCTCAAAAAAGGGAGACTTTCTTGAAAAAGATGAAAAGTGGTGGTTATATTCTCTTTCAGAATATTAGTAATGAAAATGATGATTCAATCATTCATTTTGAACGAGCCATGTCCCAGGAAACACATGAGATTTTCTAGGCATATTATTTATAATCTTCTCATTAAAACCCTGCCAGATCAATAAACTATTTCCTGTTTCTTTTTCATAGATGAGAAAACTAAAGTAGAAAGGAAAATGAATTCTGAAAGGTCATTAGTCAATAGAATGCTTAGTCCAGACAGTCCCTTTAACAAAAAATTTTTTAAGGTAATGGGCAGGGAGGATTTTGACCAAAAGCCTTGTATGTTTGCAGTATTATTATTTTAAATGACAAAAGTCCTGGTGGGGATTAAAGCATAACAAAAAAACAAACGAAAAAACCCAACAAATCATATAACTGAAACTTTACATGGAAGACTAAATTTTGTGATATTTTTGTGACATTGGGTATATTTAGCACTGGAGAAATATAATCAGTATAAAATAAACTGGATTATTGAACCAAACACTCTGATAATTCAAGCCAGAAATAGTACTCTGTATATATGAGACAAAGAGCGTGGGGTTGTTTTTCTTTTTGTCTGCATAAAAGCCACAATTTCTACATCATTTTTAATGTACAGATTTAAGCCTGAAAGCTCAAACTTGGGCATTATCAGGAATCACTGATACTGATTAAAAAGAATATAACGAGGAAGCAATGGATCAGAACAGTGGAAAGGAAACACACTGTTGTGGAACGTTGGCAGGCATTTATTCCTCATCAGTACAACTGGCTGAATGATTTAGACATTGTAGATAGGAATGAGACAAGAACCTTATGGCAATAATGAACAGTATGGATTCTGATAAATAACAAAAAGGATTTCAGAATATATGTTTATCCATGTACGGATAATGAGAGCAAATTTTAAGAAAAATTGAAGAAATGAAAATCTCTTGTTACAGTTTAGAAACAGTTGAAAACATGCAAGTATAGTTAACAACAACATGGAAATATTTAACACAAAGTCAAATGTATTTTAAGGAATCAGAAAACAATGTAATTTTCAAATAACTAGGTAAAAATGCAAACATCAGAATATTCTTAACATTTTTTCAAACATCAAAATATTTGAACAATTTTGCCACAGCCATTGAAAATAAGCATTCTGTTTTCTCCCTTCCAATTCTAACTTAATGTCCTGAATGAAATGACCTTCCAAAGAATTGCTTTCATCAGGTTACTTATGAGTCTTTTTTTTTTTTTCAAGTAGCCTTTTAAAACCCCATCAGGTCTATGACTGCCAAGAAACTGTTCCAATGTGCTTGTCAATATATGATTCTTTTAAACCCCTTGCAAATATATTTTCTTCAGTTTCTACTTGTAGTCCCTCTGCATGGGGCTCAGACTAAAGGATCTTGGGGTGGGGGATCATGCAGACAGCCATGTGGGGACTCAGCCCCATCCACCAGCAGACCAGCACCGGCCCCATGCCCCACTGGGTCACACAGCCAATCACGTGGGAAGTCTAGTCCACTCTCCAGAGGGCCTGCAACCACTGATTTAGGCACAGCCTTGCAGCCAAATTGGCCAGGGCCCAGTGATACCTACCAGCATGTCCAAAGTAATTAGCCTGGCCACAACAAAAGGGCACACACAGCCCACATTGGGGGAACCCTAGAGCATATAGCTCCGGTCACCAGAAAGGAGCATGCTCCTGGGTACCACAGGGCATTTCCTGCATAAGGGTGCTTCTCCAAGATTAGGAAACATAACTGACCTACCTAATATCAATACATAGAAACAAAAACAGAGAATCAGGCAAAAGGAGGTGACAAAGGAATATGTTCTAATTGAAGGGACAAGACAACTTCAGGAAAAGAACTAAATGAAGTGGAGATAAGCAGTCTATCTGATAAAGAGTTCAAGGTAGTGATCATAAAGTCGCTCAACGATCTTGGGAGAAGAATGAATGAACACAGTGAAAATTTCAACAAAGTTTGAAAATAAAAAGAATAAACAAACAGAGCTGAAGAATACAATAACTGAAACAAAAAACAAAAGAAGAAATCAACAGTAGATTAGATGATACAGAGGAACAGATGAGTGAATTGGAAGAGAGTAATGGAAATCACCCAGGCTAAACAGAAAAAAGAAAAAATAATTTTAAAAAAATGAGGATAGTTTAAGAGCCCTCTGGGATAACATCAGATGTACTAATATTCACTTTATAGACGTACCAGGAGAAGAGAGAGAGAAAAGGGCCAAGAAATTATTTGAAGGAATAATAGCTGTAAACTTTTGTAACCTAGGAAAGGATACAGACATCCAGGCCCAGGAAACAGAGAGAGTTCCAAACAGGATGAACTCAAAGATATCCATACCAAAACACTTTACAATTGAAATGGCAAAAATTATCGATAAAAAGAGAATCTTAAAAGCAGCAAGGAAATGTCACATACAAGGAAACCCCGTTAGGTTATCAGCTGACATTTTAGCAGAAACATTTAAGGCCAGAAGGCAGTGGCACAGTATATTTAAAATGATGAAAGAAAAAAATCTTACAACAAGAATATTCTACCCAGCAGGGCTATCATTTAGACTTGAAAGAGAGATAAATCATTTTACAGACTAGCAAAAGTTAAAGATTTCAGTATCACTAAACTGGCTTTAAGAGAAATGTTAAAGGAACATCTCTAAGGAGAAAAGAAAAGACCCAACTAGAAATAAATATATATAACAGCAACATAGGAGCACCTAATACATAAAACAAATATTTACAAACATAAAGGGAGAAATTGACAATAGTACAAAAATAGTAAGATACTTTAACACCCCACTATGTTAGTGGACAGATCAACTAGACAGAAAATCAATAAGCAAACACTGGCCTTAAATAACACATTAGATCAATTGGAATTTATATATATAAATGCTCTGTGTATATATATACAGAACATTTCTTCTAAAATAACAGAATACACATTCCTTTCAAGTGCACATGGAACATTCCCCAGAATACATCACATGCTAGACCATATAACAAACCCCAATAAATGTAAGAAGACTGCAATCATATCAAGCATTTTTTTCCATCCACAGCAGTTTGAGACTAGAAATCAAGTACAAGACAAAAACTGAAGAAAAACACAAACATGGGGACTCTAAACAGCATGATACTGTATACAACCAATGGGTCATAGAAAAAAAAAAAAACAAAAAATAAATCCCAAATTACCTTGAGACAAAGAAAATGGAAACACAGCAATCTGAAATCTATGGGGCACTGCAAAAGCCACTGTAAGAGGGAATTTTATAGGCATAGAAGCATACCTCAGGAAACAAGAAGAATCTTAAATAAACAACCTAACCTTACAACAAAAGGAAGCAGAAAAAAAGAACAAATGAAACCTAAAATTAGTAGAAGGGAAAAGAAAGAGCAGATAGATAGATAAATAAATAAATAAAATTTTAAAATAGAGACTAAAAATGCAATTAAATAGATCAAATAAACTAAAAGCTGGTGTTTTGAAAATATAAGTAAAATTAATAAACCTTTAACCAGACTCATAGAAAAAGAGACAGAGAGGGCCCAAATATACAAAATCAGAAATGAAAGAGAAGTTACACCGACACCACAGAAATACAAACGGTCATAAGAGGTTATCATGAACAGTTATATACCAATAAAATGGACAACCTAGAAGAAATGGATGAATCCCTAGAAATGTACAATCTCTCAAGACTGAATCAGGAAGAAATAGATTATATGAACAGACAAATTACCAGCAATGAAATTGAATCAGTAATCAAAAAATTCCCAACAAATGAAAGTCCAGGACCAGACAGCTTCACAGATGAATTCTACCAAACATTTAAAGATGAGTTAATATCTAACCTTCTCTAACTATTCCAAAAAATTGAAAAGGAAGGAATGCTTCCACACTCACTGTACAAGGCCAGCATCTTCCTGGTACAAAAACCAGACAAAGATAGCACAAAAAAAGAAAATTACAGGCCAATATCAGTGATGAACAGAGATGCAAAATCCTTAGCAAAATATTAGCAAACCAAATTCAACAATACAATAAAAGAATCATACTCCATGATCAGGTGGGATTTATCCCAGGGATGTATGGATGGTTCATTATCTGCAAATCAATCACATTAACAACACCACATTAACAGATTGAAGAATAAAAATCATATGATGATCTCAATAGATGCAGAATAAACTTTTGACAAAATTCAACATCATTTATGAAAAAATTCTCAACAGAGTGGAAATAGACAGAACATACCTCAACATAATGAAGGCTGTATAAGACAAACCCACAGCCAACATCATATTCAATGCTAAAGAGCTGAAAGAATTTCCTATAAGACCAGGAACAAGAAAAGAATACCCACTCTTGACACTTTTATTCAATGTAGAATTGGCCATCCTAGCCACAGCAGTCAGACAAGAAAAATAAATAAGAGGAATCCAAATTGGAATGGAAGAGGTAAAACTGTCACTGTTTGAAGATAACATTATACTGTATATAGAAAAACCTAACAATGCTAAAAATAATAAATGAATTCAGTACTGATAATGTTATTAGAACTAATAAATGAATTCATTAAAGTTGTAGGATACACAGTTAATATACAGAAATCTGTTGTGTTTCTGTACAGTAATAGTGAACTATATGCAAATAACAAACAAAAGAGAAGTTAAGAAAAAGAGTCCCATTTACAATTGCATCAAAAAGAATAAAATACCTAGGAACAAATCTTACCAAAGAGGTACAAAACTTTACTCTGAAAACTATGAGACATTAATGAAATAAATTGAAGACAACACAAACAAATGGAAACATATGCTGTGCTCATGAGTTGGAAGAATTAATATTGTTAAAATTAATATTGTTAAAATTAATATTGTTAAAATACTACACAGGGCAATCTACAGATTCAATGAAATCTCTATCAAAATACCAATGACATTTTCCACAGAATTAGAACAAATAATTCTAAAATTTGTGTGGAAATGCAAAAGACCTCAAATAACCAAAGCAATCTTGAGAAACAACAAAGCTGGAGGTGTCACGCTCCCTGATTTCAAACTATACTACACAGCTACAGTAATCAAAACAGTATGGTACTGGCACAAAAAAGACATATAAATCAATGGAACAGAATAGAGAGCCCAGAAATAAACCTACACTTACATGGTCAATTAGGCAATGACAAAAAGGCAAGAATATATGATGGAGAAAAGACAGCCTCTTCAATAAATTGTGTTGAGAAAACAGGACAGCCACATGCAAAAGAATCCAGCTGGACTACTTTCTCACAGCATATACAAAAATGAACTCAAAATGGATAAAAGACTTGAATGTAAGACCTGAAACTATAAAACTACTAGAAGGAAACATAAGCAGTACACACTTTGACATAGGTCTTAGCAATGTTTTTTTGGATACGTGTTTTCAGGCAAGGTCAACAAAAGCCAAAATAAATAAATGGGGCTACTTCAGACTAAAAAGCTTTTGCACAGAAAAGGAAACTATCAACAAGACGAAAAGACCACTTTCTGAATAGGAGAAGATATTTATAAACAATATATCTGAAAATGTGTTAATATCCAAAATACATAAAGAACTCATAGAACTCAATATCAAAAAACCAAGCAATGCAAAAATGGGCAGAGGACCTGAATAGACATTTTTCTAAAGAAGACACACAGATGGCCAAAAAGCACATGAAAAGATGCTCAACATCACTAATCATCAGGGAAATGCAAATCTAAACCACCGTGAGATACCACCTCACATCTGTCAGAGTGGCTATCATCAAAAAGACAACAAAGAACAAGTGTTGGTAAGGATGTGCAGAAAAGTGAACCCTCATGCCCTGCTGTTGGGATTTTAAACTGGTGCAGCCACTATAGAAAACAACACGAAAGTTCCTTTAAAAATTAAAAATAGGACGACCATACAATCCAGTAATTCCATTTCGGGGTGTTTACCCGAAGAAAACGAAACACTAATTTGAAAAGATATATTCAAATTAATGTTCATTGTAGCATTACTTACAATAGCCAATATATGTGAGCAACCTCAGTGTCCATTGATAGATAAATGGATAAAGAAGTTTGGTATACACATGCGCGCACACACACACACACACACACACACACACACACACAATGGAATACTACTCAGCCATTAAAAAATGAAATCTCGCCATTTGTCACAACATGGATATATCTAGAGCGAATATGCTGAGTGAAATGTCAGACAGAGAAAGACAAATACTGTATGATGTCACTTACATGGAATCTAAATAACCAAAGCAAACAAAACAAAACAAAAACAGAGTTATAGATGCAGAAAACAAATGCGTAGTTGCCAGAGCAGAGGTGTGTGCATGTGTGAGTGTGTGTGAAGGGGATTAAGAGCTACAGATCTCCAGTTATAAAATAAATAAGCCATGGGGATGTAATATACAGCACAAGGAATATGTTAATAATATTGTAATAACTTTGTATGAGGCAGATGGTTATTAGACTTCTCGTGATCATTCCATAATGTACACAAATGTAAAATCACTGTATTGGAAACTAACATTATATTGTACATCAGTTATATTTCAATTAAAAACAAGTGTCCAGGGAGGTAATATCTATAAATATTATCTTTATAACAACATCAACACCCCCTCATCATTACCAGCACCACCTCTGTTCTCCTCTTGCTACTACGGCCATGTAACTTACGTTTTCTATTTAAACCAGCTTTCACCGATCCCGTTCCATTTTAGCCAAAAATGAAACTCTCATATGAATTAACCTCTGTTAGGATTATTCACCAATTATTTAAAAATGTCCTAAAAGTCTAATTTCAAGTTGGGACTCCTTTTACAATATTTTATATATATATATACACACACATACAGTGCTATATAGTAAATCTTTGTTGTTTATCTATTTTATATGTAGTGGTGTGTACCTGTTAATCCCTGCCTCCTATTTTATTCCTCCCCTCTTTCCTCTTTGGTAACCACAAGTTTGTTTTCTATGTCATGAGTCTGTTTCTCTTTCTACAATATCATATTAAATTTAGTTGTCGATGCACTCATTTTTCCTTTAGACTGTGACATTTCAGTGGCAGAAATTTTGTCAATTTTTCCTTCTCAGTTCTCAGCTGATACTTAAGAAAGTATGTTATATAAATGGACAAGTCATCAACAACAGTTTATGTGAAAAATCTTGAAAATACAAGATAGAAGATATAGTCTCTGCCTTCAAAGATTTTTCAATGTAGTGGAGGGAAAGCAACATTTATTCACAGAAAGGCAAAATAATTGGTTGTGCACCAATGAGCAGGACTTTTCTCCTAGATCTGCAGGATTCAGGAGGGGATGAGGGACTCACCATGCAGGACAATTTGAGAATCAACTGCAACAAGAAATAAGAAATTTGAGGCAAGGAAAATAAAGGAACACAAGTGGGCTTGGGTATATCATTTTCAGGGAATAGCAGTGAGTGGAGTAGTTTGTCTAAAATGAAATCTCTAGGGCTTCCCTGGTGGCGCAGTGGTTGAGAGTCCACCTGCCAATGCGGGGGTTGCGGGTTCGTGCCCTGGTCCGGGAGGATCCCACATGCCGCGGAGCGGCTGGGCCCATGAGCCATGGCCGCTGAGCCTGCGCGTCTGGAGCCTGTACTCCGCAGCGGGAGAGGCCACAGCAGTGAGAGGACCACGTACCGCAAAAAAATAAAAAAATAAAATAAAATAAAATAAAATGAAACCTCTGAATTAGCATGTGGAGAGGAGAGAATTAAGGTGGCTGTTAGGGTGATGCTTATAAGCTGTTAATTATTGTCTTAATTAAAATCTTCATTTTCCTCTTCAGAACATTAACTGATCATAATGGAGTGATGTTATGAGGTTAAACAGTGAAGTCTAGTATTTAATTAGAGGTGAAAATAAACTATTATAGAGTATTCAAAAAAAAAAAAAATACCCTGTATGTGCCTGCTATCTTTACCTCCAAAATAGCCTGGAAACTCCCTTTCCAAATGACAGAGCAAAACCCAGTTTTTCTACAGTATCAGTTTAGTTCTATGTCTGTGTTTTAAGGAGGATACTGAGAAGGTTTCAAAGGAAAGCACTAGGCCAACTAATAAGCAAACTGAAAAATTTTAAATTGTGTCCCTGCCCCTCCCATCCACTGCAAAAACCTCTTGTATCTATTCTTACAAAGGACTCTTCATCACAGCTAAACAACAGTTCAGCACCTTGGTGACATACATGCTTTCTTCATTCTTCTCTTTATATATCAGTGTACATCTTAGAAGCTTTGTTCTTGGCAGTAACTACATGATGTTCCCCAAATCTGGTGGAATTGGTAAAATAAAAATCTAATATCTCTACCAAGAGAGTATCAGTGACTGAATCTTATTTTTCAATTTTAAGTCATTATTACGGTCCCGAGTAAAGCCAAGCCAAAACATACAGACAGAGAAGAAACCCTGTGGGGTTCTAAGAAAAGAGATGAACCTGGTCCCAAGTGTCATCTGATTTTGCTCTCTACTGAGAATGAAACCAATGGAAATGGGATTTAAAATGAAATAAAAATCAGCACTGGACTCACCCAGCTGGATATTAGGCAAATACTTACTGTGTGTAATGTACACTTTCCCCAAGAGTAAGGGGACAATTGTAATGCTTAGGTGTTGAACTTCTCTAAATCAAACTTAATCCCATTTATGCTTTCTACATTCCCAAATAACATAGTAATAAATATTTTTTTTTTTCAAACCAAGGCATTCTGCTTGCAGAGATAGAGCACTCAGCTACTTCTTAAAGGCTCTAGTGAAGTAACATTATGGAAAAAACAGCCTTTGAAATCAATGGGTTCTCTCCCTTACTATCTGTGTGACTTTGGGCAAGTTCCTTAGCTTCTCTGAGCTTCATTTTCCCCAGTTATGAGTTAGGGACAATAATGCCCACTTTTCAGAAATGTAACAAAGTTTAGAGATAATTTATGCAAAATAATTAGCAGATTGCTAGGCACATAGTAATTACTCACTGAATGTTACCCATTGTTATTAGTAGTGAAACCATAGTAATACGTCATACAGAAGAGCACTAGACAATTTTGCTGTTGAGTTAATGAAGTATATTGTGCTCGATTACATGCCAATTCTATTTAATAAAATTAAAATTTCCTAAGAATTAGTGAAGTTGGATTATTTGGGAAAAATAAAAGGAGACAGCCTGGGATTGGTAATTGATTTCAAAAAGTTTAAAGATTCTCAGAGAATTGTGCTGCCATTGCTTCCTTTTTCAATATAAAGATTTTAATAACTTAGTGGAAAAGAAAGTTCTACTATCACTAGAAGAAATATAGAAACAATAAGTCATTTCTGGCTGAAGTGAGTCTTGCTTACATTTTCTGTTAATTTCCTCATTGTTTTCCTTCTCTGTTTGCAATGTGAGATACTCATGCTCCTTACGTTTTAAAGAATTTTAATCCTGTGTTTTTTTTGTTTGTTTGTTTTGTTTTTTTTTTGTGTGGTACGCGGGCCTCTCACCGTCGTGGCCTCTCCCTTAGCGGAGCAGAGGGTCCAGATGCACAGGCCCAGCGGCCATGGCTCACGGCCCGGCCGCTCCACGGCATGTGGGGTCCTTCCGGACTGGGGCACGAACCCGTGTCCCCTGCATCGGCAGGCGGACTCTCAACCACTCTGCCACCAGGGAAGCCCCATCCTGTGTTTAACACAAAGAAGTTTGAACCATGCAGAGGTGGAATTTAATTTGTATAAAATCCTCTTAATAACATGATCTAATTAAGATACCCATTAAATTCATGTAGTGCTAATTTAATTTGGAGGCAAATATAATTGAGCACTATTGGATTTCTTTTAACATAAAATTAATGCAGTGGACATAAAATGGATGTGTTAATTGGATATTGTTATCAGAAATGTTACATGAATAAAAATCATGACTGCTATATCTTGATGGAAATAATTGTTTTACAGAATGAGACATACTGAGCTTACTAGGTTTACTGGCATAATTACATGAAGCTGTATGAGGAAAACTGTCAGTGACTGCTTTTCTGAAGACAAAGCTCATTCAATAGTTTTTTTTTTTTTTTTCTGACATTAGTAAATGCCTTGATCCCTGCCTTAGAGAATTTGTTATATTGCTGAACTTTATAATGGTATTGATTGATGGAGCACATCAACTTATACTAAGGCAGCAAATTTCAAACTTTTTGGTCTAAAGAGTCTTTTATACTCTTAAAAATTATCCAGGACTTCAAATAGCTTTCACTGATGTGGGTTTATATCCATTGCATTTATCATATGAAGAATTGAAATTGAAGAAAACCTCGTTCATTAATTCATTTAAAATAAGAACAATAAACCATTATATATTAATAAAACATATTTCTCCAAAAAATTCTGAAAAAAAGAGGTATTATTTTACATTTTTGCAAACCTCTTCAAAGTCCGGCTTCATAGAAGACATCCAGTTTCTATAATCTTTTTCTGCATTAAACGTGTTGTGATAGGTTGTCTTGGTTGAAATATATGAAGAAAATGTGGCCTCACTTAGATGTGTACTTGGAAAGTGAGGAGGATTTTAGTAACCTATTCAGATAATTTGTGGATATACTTTTTTGATGCAATACCTAAACTCTACAAGTGGTGCTCTTTTTTTTTTTTTCCCGGTACGCGGGCCTTTCACTGCTGTGGCCTCTCCCACTGCGGAGCACAGGTTCTGGTCGCGCAGGCTCAGCGGCCATGGCTCACGGGCCCAGCCGCTCCGCGGCATGTGGGATCCTCCCGGACTGGGGCACGAACCCGTATCCCCTGCATCGGCAGGCAGACTCTCAACCACTGTGCCACCAGGGAAGCCCCAAGTGGTGCTTCTAAAAAAACAGTTGGAGTGTAGTAGCTGAAATCATTTCAAGGAACTTTTCGTACTCTGAACATGATCTTTATTCATGCATGATTTTGTAACATCATGCATTTGGTCTTTTGAAAAATACTGGTTTACTGAGTTATGTGGATCTTCCAAATGTTGACAGATTTCATTATAAAATGTAAGACAATTACATTTGTTAATATCACACTGTTCTCATCAGGAAAGTCTGTAAGTACTGGGAAGCTGCCAATGTCTGGATGGCAAATACATATTTTCCAGAATTTGAATTTTCACTTAAAAGCTGTCAGTTGTTTTCTTTGAAGTGACAGATTCACTAATTCTGCTAAGTACCCGAGTCTGAACAATTATGTTTTTTGATAATTCTTTTAAGGGAGAATCATGTTAAATGCAAAAAAAGGAGCCAGTTAATCTTGCAACTCAAAAACTTCCACAAGTTCTTTTCCTTGAAATAACCACATATGCTTCAGTATGCAGTAGAATTATTTTCTACAGACTTCACAGAAGACAATAAAAAGATATGTAATCAAAGGTTGTAAATAAAATTAATAATTTTTACAGCTCAACAAAGATATTCCTAAATACAATTAGCGGAGTTTTTTCCCCTGCAAGTGAGTGGCTTTGACAATACAATGATTACCAGTACAGTTTAGTGCCATATCTTGACTCATGCTAAGGCACCAGCAGTTCTACCCATGATTGCTTTTACATAATTAGTACAAATTGCAACACAATGAAAAGGCTAGATAATGTCTTAGAATTATTGTAGAACCAGTTTTGAGCTTGAGAACCAGCAGAAAGTGTCTCAGACATCACCAGGGGTCTGTGGACCATGCTTTAAGAACACCATAGTGTGCCCAGATGCCCTTGAATCAGGGCAGAGATAACCTTTACAAAGAAAGGTGGGCCCACTTCTGTGATGCCCTCCCCACAGTGAGATCTCTGGGCGTCTAGGAATGTCAGTGTCAGGCCCTTTTCCTGCTCTCCACTCTAACCTCCACACATCAAATCCCACCAAATAAATGAATAAATACAACAGAGAACATCCAAATAAAATATTTTTGCCAGGTTATTTAGGGGAGTGTGGGTAAACTGCAATAGATTGCAATATTTCTTTAAAAGTTAGAACAAGTGAATGCTCTTGTGAGTAGATATTCAGATGAAGCCAAATTGAGTGATTGAGTGTATTAGTCTCAGCTCTCTGGAAGTGGTGGACCCTGGGCTGTATATTGGGCTGGCGAAAATGTTCGTTCGGGTTTTTCGACCTATCTTACCAAAAACCCGAACGAACTTTTTGGCCAATGCAATACTTTAAAACTTAACACAGGTGTCATAAATGCATAGGCCCATCAACTCTATTTCGAAGAGCTGTCTTGAGAAAAGGACATTACTATTGACAAATTATTTCCAGGTACACAGGCCAGAACAGTACAGTTGGAGGTTGGTGTGAAAATGTATGAAATGGTCCTGCTGTCTTCCTAAGGACTCATTCATTCATGACAGAAACAAAGTATTCTGCATCCATTAAAACCTGTACCTTAGCCTTCCATTCTCATTTTCAAAATACTGTTAAACTGTATATTACCTAGAAATAAATTAGAAAACCAGATTACTTTCCACATTCCTTGAGAATTGTGGGATTAATATGAGCTTTAGAAGAAGACCAAAAACTTTCTTAGCCCTAAATATACACAATGTACCTCCATTGTTGGCTTTTGATATAAGATTTGGGTGAACAGTGGACCAAGAAGAGAACTTCACTTCAAAAATTTGGAGCATGAGGAACTGAGGGGTGAATAAAATAATTTAGGAAGCTCAAGTCATGCAGCGGCAGAACTTTTGCTTTTGCCATATACTTGGAAATAATGACTGGAGATAAATATGTGGGAAGAACCATTAGCAGATTAATGTACATATTGTACTTTGCTTAAGTCCTTGATTTTTATTATTCATTGTTTAAAGAATGTTGTTTTTATAAAAGGTGTTTAATCCCACTAGGATGAGGTACTCAATAAATATTAATAAATAAATGCCTTATGAAGGAAAAAAATTTTAAAAATAAAGAATGTTGTTTTTCTTCGACTAGTTTGGAAAAGATGTTTGCCAAGGAGTGAAATTTTAATACTTTTGTATGTCAAGATCCTTAAGCAAGAAGTTTCTTATTTAAAATATCTAGCCTTGTAATAAAAAACAATCAAATGAATAATATTGATAATCATGATTTTCATGCTTTTTGTCACATAGGTGATGAGTACTGGGTGAAAGAAAAATTTTTTTTTTGGTTTGTTTTTAAATTAATTTTTGGCTGTGTTGGGGTCTTATTGCTGCGCGCGGGTTTTCTCTAGTTGTGGTGCACGGTCTTCTCATTGCGGTGGCTTCTCTTGTTGCCGAGCACGGGCTCTAGGTGCGCAGGCTTCAGTAGTTGTGGCACATGGGCTCAGTAGTTGTGGCTGGTGGGCTCTAGAGCTCAGGCTCAGTAGTTGTGGCGTGTGGGCTTAGTTGCTCTGCGGCATGTGGGATCTTCCTGGACCAGGGCTCGAACCCGGGTACCCTGAATTGGCAGGCGGATTCTTAACCACTGAGCCACCAGTGAAGCCCGAAAGAAAATTTTTATTTAGGGCAAACTTCTTATAACAGTAAAGGCATTGAGGAGATCACCTGATCTTCTCAGGTGATCTTACTACTATCTTCCAATCAGTACAGGAGTTGGTTAAGCATAATGCAGAACAGGCTGCCAAAGGAAAGATTGGTGCTTAACAGCCTATAGAAACTGCATTTAAGATTTTATTTCATAAAACAAATAAGTAATTGGTTAATTAGCAAAGAATATTTCAGGTCTGAGGCCTTTATTCTGTCTTGGGCTTTTCTAAAGATACTGGATTTTTTTTTCTTTTTGCAAGTTATTGCTCTATCCTTGTTTTCTTACTCGCAAAATAATTTTAAATTCGAAATATTTCTCCTTGAGGAAAAATGAGATTCCAAATGGATTTCTACTGAAATCAGTTAACATCTGGAATAAAAACATTACTGAAGGTACTGTGATTTAGTCTTCCGAACTTTTTTGGACAATCCTGTTCTCCACTGTTTCTAAATGAATTACGGAAAGAATGAGAATGACAAAGGGAAATGGGACAATACCGTGTAGCATTGGATTGTATAGAATGGGACGTGGATTCTGCTGCTATTTCTGTCAGTAGCACATTGTGACCCTATGTGGATTTTAGAAAAATAAGAGACAAATGATTCCTTCGTTCAAGATTCTCTAAGGACATAAGGAGGACTGGAAACAATGTCTGACAGTGGTTCAGGCGGTTGACAGGCTTACTTCCTGAAGCGTGCAGCGGTGGGCCTTGGAAAGCTGAGTAGAGTCTGAAGCTGGTCAGAGATCACACCTTACCTGGTACTCACTGATGTAACCTTAGAATCATGTCTTCCCTTATTCTAAGAGCTTATCTTCCTTCCCCATTTTATTCGATGCCAAGCTGATCTGATTTTTTAACCTCTAATTAACTACTTCCTATAATTCAGAAATAACGTACATCAGCTCTAGTGCATGCAGAAGTATCTCATAATGTATCTGAATAGAACTAAAGAGGACACATCTCACCATGTCTTAATTCAGCAGCCTAGCCTCATGTACAGCCCTAGTGGCCATATGATTGTGACTGTCATTCCCAGGTCCCTTTTATCTCTATCCTCCCTGTCCCTTCACCTTCAGGGTGACCTCTTTCTCCGCTACATCATGGACATATATGGTAGCCCCAGCCTTGAAGATGTTTCCACCAGTCAACCACATAGAGAATAAGGAAAAGAGCTTAGCTTTTTGAATCCCTTCGTTCCATGGCTCTTTTCATCACCTTAACTTCCTTCCTGGTATGCCACAGGGAAGGGGGAGGCAGAAGACAAAGTATCAAGTCAACTTGGTCTTGGAATGATGGAGAAGGAGGTGCCCCTTTGTCCTAATAATACCCCAGAGGAGCCAAGCATTATGGGATCCTCAACTGGCAAGGATCTGTTTGGCACTTTCCACACCTCTATCAGGGTTTCTTTCATTCTCTGACTTTAACTTTCTGTCTGTCTCGAGGAAGAGAAAGCCAGAAGAGATTAAACATGTCATAAGCACCCACTACTTTTCACATGTCAGCTCATTTACTCCTCACAACAATCCTAGAAGATAATTGCTACTATCCCTATTTAATAATAACAGAATGGTGGCTCAGAGAAGGTAAGACATTTTCCCAAGATTTAACTCCTAGTAAGTCTGTCTAAATCCAAGCTGTGTTTTCATTCTTCTTTACAAATCATGCTGTTTTCCAGCTACTACATTCCCTTCATTTCTCAATCACTTTTCAACTCAGACCTTTCTTTTGTTCCCTGATAGGCCACTTTGTTCTTGGCACTGCTTTTCATATTCATGACCAGCAGTGTCTTCCCAACTGTGTGAGGCAATGAAGAGCTTTCTCTTATGGGATTTCCCAGGAGAGAAGTCATGAATGGCCCTGAGTACAGAGGCCACGTCCAAAGGATCCACACTTAGGTTAATAGCAGATGAAATGATCTGGTAGAAGCTGCCGACGTGGGTGCCACTTAAAAGTGTTTTAAAAAATATTATCCTAAATTTTAAAATGATCTCAAGGTCTTGCTTTTTTAACGTGAAGTCAATGCTTTAGCTGTTTGATAAGGCTTTCTGGCCACAACAAAAGTCTATTTTAAACTGATTAGTGTTCTCTCACGAGGAACTTTATGAAGTCCCAATAAAAGCCCACAATTCAAGACAGAATAATTCAGTGAAATTAACCATGTAAATGCTCGATGAAGCAAATGATTTTAAAAAGGAATCGATAAAAAAAATAAAGATTAGATTGTATAAAATTATATTTTGTCTTTTTTGATACCACTTCTAGGTCATAATTAATTTGTAGTGGCTCAAAAGTACAAAACTGACTTTATCACTCACCAGGTATGGAAAATAACGTAGACATGTTTGCTTAGTTTTAGAGTGACTAAGCGGATCCCCTTTTTTCACTTAGAAAAACCTTAATGCACTGTTTTTTTTAAAAATTTGTTCTATTAATGATAACTAAATGTAGTTACTCTTCTGATTTGGGCTAATTTTAATCCTTTGCTTGCTGATAACCTCAGACGTAGGCCTGTAGCCAGAACAGAAATATTTTTGTAGTTGAAGAGTCCAGCTATCTTATCCAATGAGGGCAATATTTGAGTGTATAACAAATAATTATATCTATAAAATGAGGCTTAAAAAACGCTCTCAGAGATGTCTTTAGTTTATTGAGTTCCTTAACCTGCAAGACCTCTTTTCTACCATTAAGCAGTTGTGAGAGTAAGCTAGTATAGGTAGTACCACACCATTTCATAAGAGAGGAAACTCAAGATCAAAGAAGTTAAGTGACTGTCTTAATTCCTCGACTAAAGATTTTGAAGGAACTGAAATTCAAATCCAGATGGGTTGACTTCAAAGCCCAAGTGTTCTCATCGAGACTGCAATGCTTCCCATGAGTTGAATTAAACAAGACCAAATTAAGCCGAGAACTAAGTAGGATTATATTTTCAAACATGTATTTTTTACATCATTAAGCAGCTACGAAGTACCAACACTGCTACCAGCAGGCACAGTGCAGACAGGTGAATAAGATACTGCATGTGCCCTCGGGCTGTAGGCATGTCAGCAGCTATGGAAAGCACAGTCAAACAAATGGCTGTCATGAGAGCAGCAGGAAAAAATCACCAGGAGAGCGCAGTGAAGAAGTGAAAACCTTACCTTCAGGAATTCCACCTAGCCTAGGAAAAAAACATTCCCTCACTTCCAGTGTGTTTCCTAATCCAACAGGTGCTTAACACAGATTGAAACCATCACTGCTTTGTTGTAGATACCAGCATTTGTGTGTGTGAAGCTGGAAACAGAACCCAGATCTCCTGAGTCCAACCAGGTATTTTGCTTGGATCACCTGTGGAAATAATCACAATGGGCTAATCATGTTTTCATATTGCTCTTTATTTCTATCTCACTTCCAGTGCTGTCAGTAGGCCCATTGGTCACTGGTAGCCTCACGTGGGACTTTATACTTTTTCCTGCAAAAGCAATGAGTCTGTGAAGACAGAAGCTGTAGTATGTTCCCCAGTACTTCTAGTCTAACTATAATAAATTCTTATTTCAAAACATCGAGCTGCTTCTAGGACACGTAAAACTCATGGAAGGAGAGACCCACTCTTTCTTCAGTGTGCTACCGTAGGGTACCAATCATGCTGCTATTCTAACAGTCCTCGCTTCCTACTCAGCTTCCTGGAGGAGCTTTCAAACTCCTTGATGGTAGCCAAGAGCGAGGGTGCTGCGGAAGGCAAGCAGACACAGTCCCCGATTGCCAAAATCTGTTATCCTCTCTCCTAGAAACAATGTCACCTGACAGAACAAATTGGGCGATGTGGATGCACACTTAGTTTATTCACCCTGGTACTATCTCTGACAGTGTTAAGACAGGGCAGGCTGCTACCGTTCCTAAGACTCTCTCAAGCAAGCAGGATGCTGATAAGATTTTTAATTTACGACGCAAGGTTTAGCCCATGTGCATTTATACTTTATTTTCTGCTTAAGCCTTCCAAAGCTCCATCACAAGCCTTCCTGTAGGTGACGTTCACCAGACAATACATCATTCCTTCTCCCACCATTATTTCTTTCATTTGCCTGTGACTTTTGTCAGATAACAGTATTATTTTGAGGAGGGGGCGGTCACTGTAGTCAGGGCAACCAGTAGTGGTGTCTTTTGCTGCTCAGCAGCAAGCAGATCCTCTGTTCTTGGCTCAGTTGACTCTGGGTTCTGGTTTTTTTTTTTTTTTTTCCTCTCTTTTGAAAGATCCATACTCTTTGCCCTTCTTTTCACCATCTTGCTTATATCTTACTAACCAAAGCCACTTCTTCTAAACTCATTTAGTATATTCTGTATTGACTTACATTATATACAGAATTTTCCCCAATGTATATATATATATGTATATAACTGGTGATTTGCCAACAGTTGTATGTGTCTTTCCAAATATCCTATTTCCCTGTAAAAGGGCTCCTCTTCTCCTAATTGTTATACCTCATAACTTGGGATCTCAAGTCCCTTGAAGTAGAGCTGGTGACTAATTTGTTGCCCATAGGTCTAAGTCAGTGCATCAGTTTTTCCTAGAACATGTCAAAGTCTCTGGGTACAGGGCACTGAAATCAGTATTTCCTAAAAGCTGTGCAGGTGATATTAATGTGAAGCCAGGTTCACGCTTTCAGCCTTCTGGAAAGGCCTGTAGATTTGACTCTAAGAATGCTGGCGCTCGAAAAATTGTCTGTCTTCATTTATTCAGTCAATATTTATTGGCAACAATTATTTGATAAGCAATTTAAATTAGATGCCCTGCCTAATGTGCGGAGACAATGGTAGCTATGAAGGTCGTGGACACGCTACTGGTTTTATCATTTCAGATCTTCCTGATTGAGTAGCTGGAAAACAGCGCAACTGTTTTAGTTGCTCTTTTCCTGATATCTCTAATTATAGGCATGCAAAGATTCAAAGCTCCCTTCCCATCTTCTGTTTTCTCTTTGTGAAACCCAGTCATTACAAATGCAAATTAAGGCCCTAACATATGCTGAAAAAACTCTGTGGGTAAAGTAGTAAAAATGATAGACCCTACCTTGCCAAATTAGGACATTTAGCAAATATCGTAAGTGTGATAAGTGATGTGAAGGAGTTCAGGACACTCAGTCCATCTAACAGGTGGACTAAACTGGTTTTGAATGTGCCAGCGTACATTCTCCTTTGAAGTAAACTATTCCAGTGAACTCTTGGTTAAAAACCATCTTAAAAATCCCAAGCCTATTTATTGGTCCCTCTGTGGTATACTGGTATTTGCTATCCATCTGTTATTTTCACAGCTAAATTAAATGTCCCGAGTTAGGCCCTAAGAACACATATTGGCCTAATCCACAGACCAAGACAGCTGAAGAGATTTGAGGTGACAGGATATGGATTTTTGAGGACTTTTTCATGGAAATCTATTCTATTTCTTGGGCTTTTCCTTCATCAGTGGTTCTCGCACCAGTTATAGCATGAGAACTGAAAGCACATCACACCTCCCTTACAGGATGAACAGCATAATTCTGGCTCTTTTTCTCTCTATAGAAGCCAATTAGGATGTTTCCAGGTTGATTTTGAGGTTGTCTTTGACATCTTGGGTACACTGTTATAAGATTTTGTGTATGAGTTCCATGTCCTCACTGGTCTATGGCATTAGGAACTGAAGGCCCTGCCCTGCAGGTGTTCCTGGCCGAGCCTGGGCACCCCTTCCTGTTTACACACTGGTCTTCACACTAGACTAAAGTTCACCAGGGCAGACCTCTTAATACGGAAATTCTTTCCTTTCCAGAGCCCTATCCCCAGTTTTTATGTCATCTGTGGAACAAATCAAAGTAGCTTCCTTTTTTTAAAAAATTAATTTTTAGGGCTTCCCTGGTGGCACAGTGGTTGAGAGTTCACCTGCCGATGCAGGGGACACGGGTTCGTGCCCCGGTCCGGGAAGATCCCACATGCCGCGGAGCGGCTGGGCCCGTGAGCCATGGCCGCTGAGCCTGCGCGTCTGGAGCCTGTGCTCCGCAACGGGAGAGGCCACATCAGTGAGAGGCCCCTGTACCGCCAAAAAAAAAAAAAAAAAAAAAAATTTATTGGAGTATAGTTGCTTTACAATGTTATGTTAGTTTCTACTGTACAGCAAAAGGAATCAGCTATACGCATATATATATATATATATATATATATATATATATATCCCCTCTTTTTTGGATTTCCTTCCCATTTAGGTCACCACAGAGCATTGAATAGAGTTCCCTGTGCTAAAACAGTAGGTTCTCATTATCAAAGTATCTTAATTCCAAAGCCAAGCCTTCTCAGAAAAGTTGAAGAAGGAATTAAAGGAAGATGAAAAGCTCTGGTTTTGCACCCATTCAGAGCCGTGTGTGGGCAGTGGAGTGTCCAGGTGGCCCTTAGTGGCACTGGACTCTCCGATCATACCAGGTGTGTATCACATCCTCCCTTCCTTTTACATTAGGATGAGATCAATTAAATCGAGAAAACATTTAACTAAAATGAGAATCTAGAACAGAAAAACAGGTCAAAATGGCAGGAGTATAAAAATGAGGAGAGACATTTCACCTGCTTTAACCTCAGTGATGAGGTGCCTAAAGGCAAATGGTACAGGTTTGAGTCTTGGGGCATTTTTGTTGCTGCTTTCTCTCCTCTGTCTTGGCTAACCATCTCCCTGCATTTGTAATTCAGAAGAGCTCCCCCCAAACAAATTAATCTGAAGGGTTCTGCCCTAGACATGGCTCTATCTCCATATTATCTGTCCCTCAGTTCCCTTCCAAAAGAGGTAAATGAACAAGAGGAAATGGCACTAAAAACTCTTCATTTCCAGTTAAGCCTCGTATATGTTATTTCCCAGCATGCTTCAGGATTCTGTGTCTGAATCTCTGAATGAGGCTATTTAGGACCCCAAGGGAGTTTTCCTTTATTATATGAAATTGAACTCTGACTCCCTGAAGACTTATGGCCCCCAGTTGTGTGTGTGTGTGTGTGTGTGTGTGTGTGTGTGTGGTTATTGTTGTTTTCCACTGGAAGAAAAATTTGAAAACATAATAGAATGTTAGTGGTTGGAGGGACTGTAGAGAGTTTTATTCCAGTGTTTATTATATTCATTTTGACAGAGAACCCTTACCTAAAATTAGATATTAAAAAAAAAGATATATTAAATACATAAAATGATGCCTTCCCAGCAGGTTGAAGGGAAAGGTGAGGGCTAGGTTCTTGGTCTTTCTGTTCAACCCATTCCCCTACCCTCTATCAAGTTACCCTTAAAGCTTGTCCTTGGAATTGTGCCACTTCCGAGAAAGATATTTTAAACACCATAGACCTAGTGACTGTCTCCTCATTTTCTCAAATAAAAAACTGAGATTCAAAGTACAGGAGGGCCTTACCTAAGGCCTCACAGCCAGTTAGTTGCAATTCACATACTGGATTCCAAGCGCAGTTCACTTGTGTTGACATGACATCATCTTTCAATTAGCTGTGGTCATTGCCTCACAATACATTGAACAGCATTTGGAGGAAAGCAAGCTGAACATATTTCCAAATCAGCAAGGGTGGCTGTGAATAAGAAGAAAGTTCATGGGAAGCTTATGGGATGGCTCGAGGTGTCCATCTCTATATATTCCCCTTGCTATCACTTTCTCTGTCTCAGGGGGCCCGTTTCCCACTGACAGTCCCTCAGGGTGAGCAGAAATTGAATGTGTTTAATTTCGTTTTTCTTCAGGTTCCTTGACTTGCAATCAACACATCTTTGTACGTTTACCTCTCCGGCTGTTCTCTGTGCAAAGCTGAACTAACCATGACTGTTGAAAATGCCAGAGCCATTTAGTGTCAAGGTATTTCCTCAACAGCTTCAGTATTCTTGAAGTGACTAATTTAATTGGAGTTGTAAGGCATCAGTTAGCAATGATATCCTTTGGCTATGTTCTTAGCAGGTTATACACCTATAATGAAATTTATGAACAAGAAAATAGAAGTATGTTTGGAAAGCAAATCCACTGAATTTCTGTGCAGCAGATAAAAATGTGGTATCCTCAGTAATGCCTTAACTTTGCTTTTACCCTCAGAGACCCATGAGTCTGGTAGATTAATAGGGCAGAGGAAATTCCCATTAAATCCTAGATTCACACAATATTGCTCTAACTGGGGACCCAATTTCTTAGTCATTTGCCTTGGAAAGCTGGGATTATAATTATGTTGCTAATGTATTTACTGTGATTATTTTTTTTGTCTCCTAGTCGTATTCCTGCTGTTTTCTTAGGTCCTTTCTGCTATCTCCTTTTTCCTTGAGCTGGGGGTAATCTGCCATGGTATTTCTGTATGTCTTTTGACTCTTTCTAAGAATGTTTATATAGCATACATTCTTGCAAGACAGAGGTATTCTCCCCCTTCAGGACAGAGGACAATGTAATAATGATAATGCCTTCCTCAGAGGAAAAATTGGGCAGGTCTGCTTGCAACCCCCATCATAGACTGTTTTCTAATCTCAGGGCTCCTCAGCTGTAGCACAAACCTACTGTATGTGTAGCATCCCCCAGCCCAGCTCTGCATGACCCCCACTCGCCATCCTCATGGGACTGAGGGACAAAGGCAACTGGTAAGAATGTGAAGCTCATGCTGCTGCCTGTGCTGTCAGTAGTAGAGTCCTTTGTCTCTGATCCAAGAATTTCATATCTTCTTTGAGCATCTATGAAACTAGCAAACTAACTTATAAATCTCAGATTTGTATGTCTCAGACTCTCCACAGTTAGTGACACTTGGTTTCTTCTTTCTGGAGGCTTGTAGGTATAGATTACTAATAACTGCTGCACAGTCTTCATCTCAGCATCCTTCCCGTTTCAGGGGTTCAGCCCATATTTCTGGTATCTTTTCCTACTGGGTTACCCCTCTAAGTGTGGCTCCCTCTCTGTGTTCACAATGAAATAGAAAATTCCTGTAGGCATATTTCAACTCATATGTCAATTCTAACTGTTTGATAGTGACAGCCTGGAGCTGATGATAGAAAGATTCAGAAGTTACATCTAAGCTCATGGTGAAAGGATGCATGATCCTTAGGACTAGAAAGGAGAAGTGGTCTAGATACTTGAAGCCCAAAACTTCTATGTTAGGGCTCTGGCGTGAGGCTACCCAGTGCTAAGTGACATGGAAAATTGGCGAATAGAGCAGTACATTGTACATAACATGAAGTGAGCTATTTTTAATGGTGGCGAAGCCATTGTCCATCCAAATAGATAACTACACTGGCTATTTACAGACGATAAACGTGCTGAGTTCTCTACAGTCCTTTCCCTGATTTCTCCGTGGCCAGGCAATTAGGATCCTTCTGACTAGTTTCAAGAGTGGAAAAGAACAACAAGCAAAGACATTAGTGGTTTAAAGCCACTATTAATTTAACAGTCTTATTGATGCACTATTACTTTATGAAGTTTTTAAATGGTGACACTTCTCCCTATTTTTCAACACCAGGAAAACTGGTAAATCTCCTGAACATTTGGCCTTTTTTTAAATGAAAACTTTGTCACTCATTATTAAACTGTTCTTTGCTTTGACTGCTCGGAAGCTCAGGGACATTCTTCTCTATTAACCAGCAATGGTTCTCAAACTTTGCTATAAATTGATAACCAGAAAAGCTTTAAAAATACTGATGTGTGGGTTCTATCCTCACAGATTTTCACTTAATTGGTTATGTGATAGATCCTGGCATTAAAAAAAAAAGATCACTATGTTATGTAATATGTAGCAACACTTTGAAAGGAACTATTCTACAGGATTTTCCATTTTGCACTTTATCTAGAATTCAGTTTTGGACTGGGACATAGTAGGATTCTAACTTTTATTTTATATTTCCAAATAGATAGCCAGTTTTTCTACCATTATTTATGAAATCTCCTATTTTTAAGTAGTTTAATTTCTTTACTGATTTTTTTCAAATTTAAAAATTTTTTATACATTTTTAAAAGGTTACATTCCTTTTACAGTTATTATAAAATATTGGCTGTATTTCCTGTGTCGTACAATACATCTTTGTAGCCTATCTTACACCCAATAGTTTGTACCTCTCACTCCCCCATCCCTATACTGACACCCGCACTGGTAACCACTAGTTCTCTATATCTTGAGCCTGCTTATTTTTTGTTATATTTTCTAGCTTGTTGCATTTTTTAGATTCCACATGTAAGTGATACGATGCTATGTTTGTCTTGGTCTGACTTGTTTCATTTAGCATAGTACCCTCCAAGTCCATCCATGTTGCTGCAAATGACAAAGTTTTGTTCTTTTTTATGGCTGAGTAGTATTGCATTGTGTGTGTGTGTGTGTGTGTGTGTGTATGTGTGTGTGTGTGTGTGTGTGTGTACCACATCTTCTTTATCCATTCATCTGTTGATGGACACTTAGGTTGCTTCCATATCTTGGCTACTGTAAATAGTGCTGCTAAGAACATTGGGGTGCATGTATCTTTACAAATTAGTGTTTTTGTGTTTTTTCAGATATATACCCAGGAGTAGAATTGCTGGGTCATATGGTAGTTCTCTGTTTATTTTTTTAAGAAACCTCCATGCTGTTTTCCACAGCGGCTGCACCAATTTACATTCCCGCCAACAAAGTACAAGGGTTCCCTTTTCTTTACATCCTTGCCAACATTTGTTTGTGTTCTTTTTGATGATAGCCATTCTGATAAGCATGAGTTGATATCTCATTGTGATTTTGATTTGCATTTCCCTGATGATCAGTGATGTTGAGCATCTTTCCTTACTGATTTTGAAGTGACATCCTTACAAATATAAATTCTGTGTCTGATTCTGTTTCTGGATTCTCTATGCTATTCCATTGGTCTCTTTGACTATTTCTTAACTAATATCACACTATTTAAATTACTGAAGATTAGTAATTTAAATTTAACTATCATTAGTGTTATGAGAGTTAGGGGGACAGGTTCTGCCTCATTGTGCTACTTTAAAAAATGTTCTTGGCTATGTTTTACATTTTCTATTTTAGAAAACTTTAAGAATAAACTCATCAAGTTCCACAATGTAGTGTCTTGTGCCAGGAAGAGCCAGGCAGCCCCAGATCAGGGAAATATGGCATTTTGATTGGCCAGACCTGAGTTCCATGCTCTAATCTTGAAGTGTCATCTGAGAGCACATATTCTGATATCCAGGAAGAAAATTTTGGTAAAAGAGGTGTAGTGTCAGGACTGTAGGGTAGGGAGAAATTAGGGTTCTGTTAATTCAAAGGGTAGAAATGGCTATGAAGCATCAAAAAACATCAAATGGCCACTAGATTTTATTTCCTTATGGCTTGTATGGCAGTGGGAATCAACCCAGCATGTGATATTAAATGGTAGTCCTCCAGAATTGAAGCTATAGTTGCAAATGAGCAATGCCACACACCCACAATTATGTTTGTTTTTCAATACTGCAATTACTATGGCAACCTTTAAAGTTGTGTTGTATCATAAAATTTCCATACTTTCAATTTTTTAGTTGTTCAGAGCATCCATTATTTTACATTAAAAGAAAGGAATTAGAAAAATGGAGGAAATGTGGATGAATCCTGTTAAGTGTAATCAGAGAGTCTTGTAGAATTAAATTGGGATTTCAAGTTCCCAAGTCCTATCAATCTGCACAGTCAGCCTCACATCATCCTTACAGATGAGCATTCAGACGCTGCCTCCTAAATGACTGCTTCATGCAGATTCTATTTTGGTTTCTGTTGAAGATTCCATGGCTTTTCCTGTCTCGGGGCCTTTGTACATGCTCTCTTCAGTACCTGAAAATTTCTCTGTCCTCTTCTTTCACTTTAGCTAGCTGCAACTCATACATACAATATTTTCCTGGTATTTTTAGAAATACCTGGATGGCTTAGAGTGATATTCAAGATCCCACAGAGTTTGACTACCACCCATTTATTTGTTTGGTCTCTCTCTTTTTTTTAATAAATTATTTTATTTTATTTATTTTTGGCTGCATTGGGTCTTCATTGTTGCGCGTGGACTTTCTCTAGTTGCAGCGAGCGGGGGCTACTCTTCGTTGTGGTGCGCGGGCTTCTCTAGGTGCGTGGGCTTCAGTAGTTGTGGCGCATGGGCTTAGTTGCTCCGCGACATGTGGGATCTTCCTGGACCAGGGCTCGGACCCATGTCGCTTGCATTGGCAGGCGATTCTTAACCACTAATAAACCACCCTAGTTGCTTAAACACCCTCTCCCTCCTATTATTTATGCTTGTATCACCTGGATATGTTTCCTCTTTCTATAGAAGTTCTTCTACTCAAAAGTAATTTTTTTTTTCCTACTCACTCACCTTAATCACATTCTGACTAGAACTACACATCTGTAAACATGGGTTATGTTTGGGTGTGTCTGTATGTTCAAAGTGTTTCTTCCAAGTACATTTTTGTTACTCCAGGGTAAGGACCAGACTTTATTCACTTGTGTACCTTCCGTAGAACTTTGAGTGAGTGGCAAGAGATACTCAATGGCAGTATTTCTCAGACTCTAGCCTTGATCAAAATCACTTGGAGGGCTTGTTAAAACACAGCTTGCTGGGCCCTTCTCCAGAGTTTCTGGTTAGAAAGGCTGGGATGGAACCAAAGAATTCGCATTTTTAAGAAGTTTGTGTGATCTGATGCTACCAACTCTAGAACCGCACTTTGAAACCACCCTTCTATGACGGTGTTCTCAAATGTGGTTGCACATTAGAATCTCCTGGGAAAGTTCAAAAAGAAAAAAAGAAAAAGAAAAAGATTGTGCCTGGGCTCCACCCCAGACAAATTAAATTAAGATCTCTGAGGGTGGGAATCTTCTGATGAAAAAAAAACAACCACCGCTACTCAAGCAATTGTCATGTGCAGCTAGGGTTGAAATCCACTTGTCTACACAAATAGCAGTTGAAGAAGTGGAGCCTTGAACAAGAGAGCATGCTCCCTGGGAGGCCTGGCTAAAGCAAATGTCATAACCCTTAAGCAAATGGGAGTTGGGAACTGAGTCTCACATTTTAATTGTTAAGATGAGGATGGGAAATCCGGGGTGTGTTGAGTTGCTGCTGTCTAACAAGCTCCCAAGTGGTTACAATCCATGAAACACACTCTGATTAGCAAAGAGTTTCATGAAGACATCCATGAAGAAATTGGGTCAAGGCATGCAAGCGATGAGGAAGGCAGGTGGATAGATGAGGGGAGGAAAGTTAAACGAGGCTGGAGGAACCACAGTCAATTCTTTAGGAATTCAAAAGTAGGAAGGAGGGAGTTCCTTGGTGGCACAGTGGTTAAGAATCCATCTCCCAATGCAGGGGACACGGGTTCGAGCCCTGGTCCGGGAAGATCCCACATGCCGCGGAACAACTAAGCCCGTGTGCCACAACTACTGAGCCTGTGCTCTAGAGCCCACAAGCCACAACTACTGAGCCCACGTGCTGCAACGACTGAAGCCCACGTGCCTAGAGCCCGTGCTCTGCAACAAGAGAAGCCACTGCAATGAGAAACCCGCGCACTGCAATGAAGACCCAACACAGCCAAAAATAAATAAATAAATTTATTTTAAAAAAAAAAGTAGGAAGGAAAGGGGAAGTGCTGACAGATTCCTCTGCCCAGGAAATTACTTAAAGCTATAAGTTTAAGTCTTTAAGTGAATTTTTAGAGAAAGCATCCAATCTTGACAAGATTGGCCTAGACTAAGTCTGTAATTTCTACCTGATTGAAGAGGCAGGAATGTGAGCAAATGCAACTTCTAGGGGTGCATCTTAATAGAGCCCCAGAGAGATTTTATTAAAGCCTGTGGGCTTTCTCCATCTTCTTAGTTGCCTTAATTGAGAAGGTAATTTCCATTACAAAATAACAGGAATTTGCTTTATTCCCAGGAGTTGGCATTAAATTCATCCTATAGAGTGTGTTTAGGGACCAAGATCGTGGGCAGGGAGTGTCTAAGCAGCAGTTACATCAGATTCACCTGATCATTTAACCACAAACCCTGTACATATTTCAGTTTTCTTAGTCAAGTTGACTTTTATTTGCAAAACACCTATCTGAAGGTGTGTCATAGTGGATGTCCAATTTAAACTTCCTGTCAGGTTTTATTCTCTATAAAAGCCAAGCACATCTTCTACAAGTGTTCTCTTCCCTGGTCCATTCCTCCAAATGGAGAATGGAGCATTTGAAAGAAATTTAATTCTTTAGAGTTTCTAAGCAGGATTCAGTCTCTCATAGATATTAGAGTTCATGTTCGGAGTGGAGGTGGGGGGAATTATATAGTCTTCAGTCTCAGCCTAAGTCTACTATCGCAGTGATGGTGACCACCCAAAAAGGTATTTCCACACCTTGGAAGCTGTGAATATGACCTTATTTGGAAAAATAGGATCTGTACAGATATAATTTATTTAAGGATCTTATCCTAGATTACCTGGATATGTCCTCAGTCCAACATTAAGTATCCTCATAAGAGACAGAAGAGGAGAAGAAACAGAAGAGAAGCCCAGGTGAAGATGGAGGTAGAGATTGGAGTGATGCAGTCACAAATTAAGGAGTGCCTGGAGCTACCAGGCACTTGGAGAGAATCTCCCCTATATCCTCTGGAGGAGGCTGGCCCTGTAGACACCCTGATTTTTGGATTTCTGCTCTCCAGAATTATGACAAACTAAGTTTCTGATTTTTTAGGCCCTCCAGTTTGTGGTAATTTGTTAGGGCAGCCCTAGAAAACTAGTGCACTACTGAATAACCCAGGCTCTGGGAGGAATGAGGAGAAAAAGAAAACAAGTGCCCAGGCCCCCCTAAAGGTCGTTTTGTTTGAACTTTGTTTCTGTGCATTTATTGTTTCCTCCAAATGGTCTTGTGCCTGACAATGAGTTGTCAACAACCCTTCAACAAGGCAGAGCTTTTCTTTATTTCTATCCTGACCTTGAATTCAAATACAGATTAGTGAGGCCTGAAGCTAAGGGAATTCTCTGCAGGTGGGTCATGGGGAGTTGTGTGTCTGTGTGGTTGCACGCAAAGCCTTCAGGTTAAAACAGACCTCTATGGACTAAATAAAATGCTTGAGATTAAAAGAACATTCTCTGTGGGAATACCTGTACACCAGGCCCTCTGGGTGGTGAATGCTGTTACTTTTTCTCTCCCAAAATAGGCAGCTAGAAAGGTATTGAATCCCCCAGAGGAATCCACTGGCCCTCCAGGTCTGTTTCCAATAGTCTGGTTGATGTTATTAATGTCAACAGAGCACCTCTTCTCATTGGTGTTCAGTCTCACTGTTGAATCATTAGTTTTTATCTTTCAGATATTATTTGGGAATTAATGAAAAAAAATAATTCCTGTCTGGCCCATTTTTTTCCTGCTCTTACTATCCCACTGCCATTCAGACAAAGACCTGCTACACTCTACAAGCAAGTAAACTGTGCTTGACATGAGATTCTAGGTGTTTCTGTTCCTTCTTGGGTTCCCAGACAGGTAGGCAGCCTAACTAGATGGCAGATGAGCCACATGAGTGTAAATGACTCACCTAACTATAACTTTTGATTCCTTGCTAAACTTCTACACGGCTTCAGTAAAAAATTATGTTCCATTTTCACAGGATGAAAGAGGAAGTTAAGGCAAGAGAAGTGCGTTTAGAAGTTTGAAGAGTGCAAATGTCTGATGGGTTGAGAAATGAGATTAACCTTCCACTGACTAGTGCCCCTTCTTCTATCAGGATAAATTCTTTAGGAAAAGGAGTTATGATGGCTCCTGGAAGCAAAGGAGTGATAGTGTCCTCTTGTTTCTTTTTCGTCTTTCTTCTCCAGGTCCATTTCATTATCAAATGTAACTTCTTTTTCTAGTCAACCTGGTACCTGGTATGGAATGGAAACTTTCTGGTAACACCATTCTTAAAGTATTCAGTTTACATAATTAAGTATGGTTTTGTGGTTACCTTCCTTTTATATCCCAAGGTGAGGACCTCCATAGGATCTAATTATTTTTTCCATTGAAAAAATTATTTCAGAGAGCTATAGATCAGGATTCATTACAATGGCATCTCATTATTTTTAATGAGCAATTCCATTATTTCTGACTCTGCTGAGAGCGGGACTAAATTCTGTCAAGGAGAGAAGCTTGTTAAAATTTGGTGGTCAGAAACATATGACTTCTAGTCAAAGTCTGCAGTAGCGATTACAAAATTTAAAGACAATCTCATATGTTTATGTAGGCTTAGATGTGTTGTGATTCAGTGTTATTCGTATGTCTTTGCAATTCATCTGAAAATGGGTAATTTTTAGCAAACATTCTCAGTATCTGAATCCATTGAACTAGTCAAAATTTTCGATTTCAAAAACGATGGTCAAATCATGTGATAACTAAGGATTTGATTCCCATTTTCTTCCTGACTTTAGGGATGCATCTGTTGTTAAAATGGAGATACGTGATGAGTTTGTTCAAAAAATTTTTGGAACAAGCTCAATGGAATGGAAGGAAAGGCGGTCATACATTTGTAGAGCAGAGGAAAGAATAATTTGCAGAAGATAAAAGAGAGGCGGAAAAGGGAAAATAAAGTCCTCACACATTGTTATAGATATCATGGAAGTAAACCGTCTTATAACAAACACCAGCCATCTATTGTTCCCATAGTCTTCAAAGGGAAAAAGAGGCACCCTGATACAATTAAACACCTGTTATGTAGTGTTGTGCTTAGTGATAAGTATATGTAGCAAATGAGGCAAAATTTCTGTTGAAGACTGTAGAGTGTGCTTGTGTGTGGTCAGGTACATACAAGAATGGTGAGGAATGAGTAGATGAGAAAATAGTGGTCAAAACAAGTAAGAGAAAACAAAAATTTAAAAAAAAAGATAAAATCAAGTATATAAGCACCATTTAAAAAAAATTAATTTATTTATTTTTGGCTGCGTTCGGTCTTTGTTGCTGCGTGCAGGCCTTCTCTAGTTGCGGTGTGTGGGCTTCTCACTGCAGTGGCTTCTCTTGTTGCGGAGCACAGGCTCTAGGTGTGCGGGCTCAGTAGTTGTGGCTCGCAGGCTCTAGAGCGCAGGCTCAGTAGTTGTGGCGCACAGGGTTAGTTGCTCCATGGCACGTGGGATCCTCCCGGACCAGGGATCGAACCCACGTCGCCTGCATTGGCAGGCAGATGCTTTACCACTGCACCACCAGGGAGGTCCCATAAGCACCATTTTTATCTCAAAATCTTAGTGGTAAAGCATTGCACATGGAAAGATCATAAACCTGGGCTCACTGGGGATCTGAAGAGCATGTAAACTTGGTGCTAGCTGGCTCTGCCATGCTCCAAAACTAGAAGATTAAAGTGCAGGTTCAATTTCCTGGTAATTTGTCATCGGCCCAGACTTACACTTTTTAAAATCCAAAAGATACGATAAAAAGTTGATTCAAAAATTTGTAGTATAACCAATTCTATTTCTATTTCCATGTTCTTTCTTTTTATTCCTGGTGGTCATTAACAGACATTTAAAGAGAAATTGATTTTGTTAGCTCTAAACTCAAACTTGAATGACCAGAAATAGGCATTTTCCTCCCATTATGTTTTTTTTTTTTTTTTTTTTTTACTGAATTAGTGTTTTCCATATTGTTCTTCATATTTTCCTACTTCTTTGTATGTCTGGTAATTTTTGATTGGATACCAAGCATTGTGAGTATTGGCACTTTTAGTACTTTTTTTTTTTTTTAATTTTATTTATTTATTTATGGCTGCTGGGTCTTCTTTTCTGTGCGTGGGCTTTCTCTAGTTGCGGTGAGCGGGGGCCACTCTTCATCGCGGTGCGTGGGCCTCTCACTGTCGCGGCCTCTCTTGTTGCGGAGCACAAGCTCCAGACGCGCAGGCTCAGTAGTTGTGGCTCACGGGCCTAGTTGCTCCGCGGCATGTGGGATCTTCCCAGACCAGGGCTCGAACCCGTGTCCCCTGCATTGGCAGGCAGACTCTCAACCACTGCGCCACCAGGGAAGCCCCTCCCATTATGTTTTAAATGACAACCTTTCAGTGCATCGTTTTCCAGTCGTAATTTAGCTTGATAACTTAAAATTAAAATATTAGTCGTTAGTCTGTATTATTTGAATTTTATATACTTGTTTAAATAAGTCCAGCTTGTCAAATCTGTATACTAATTATTTTAAATGTTTTTTCCTTTCCTCTATATTTAAAATCATAAAGTAGAAATAATTTTGTTCTTTATACATAGTTTAAGAATAACGCATTGTGAGAAGACAAGGTATAATTATTATTCAACATGTTTACTTTTGCCAAATAACATGTTACTAAATTTGATGAAATTTCTTTGTGTGATATGTGAGACCAACTCATTAAACAATGCCTTGATCAGATATATTAGCAAGTGAAAAATTGTTTAAGCTTATTGGTGTTTTCTAAATTCAAGCCTAATTTGATTCATATATAACCAGTGTTGGCTTAAAAACTCATCAGTTTATTTACTCTGCAAATATTCTCTAAACCCTTGTTATGTGCAAGACATTATATTAACTTCTGTGAAGTTTATCAAGATGAGTCAGGTTTCAATTTCTTCCCTTAAAGGAGTTACAATCTTTCATATGTATGCGTATGTATACATATATGACGGCAGAGCACTTACAAAAAGTAAAAAAATAAGATAACCAGACTTTTGTAACAGGTATAAGGGGATCAACTGAGCACCACTCTCCAGGTGTATCCCACAGTTTGTGCCATGTAAACCCCGCGTTGGTACCTGCTACTGAGTGGAATTATTATACCTTCTAGAACATGAGCAAACACTAATTTGTGTCAGACACTTTGGAATGTCTCTGTCCAGGGAGTGTGTGTAGCATGAGGACCTCAGAGTTCCTGTCAGATAAACAGATATGAGAGGAGACTATAGGTAGTTTAAATTCCCTAGTAAGTAAAAATTTAAAACACAAAATTCAAAAGTGGATGTTCTAGTGAATTATAGTAAGGGTGATGAAAGAACCCACTCACCAGGGACTATTGCCCGATCTCTGCAGTGGCTGTACATGTCCTGACACATTAGGGAAGATGCCTCATTTCTGACTTTTAAAAAATTCCTATACCAATTCCTAGACCTAGCTATTTTTAAAAAATTTTTTTCTGAGTTAGCCGAATATTTATGATTAGTTCAAAAAACAATTATCCAAGAGTGTATCCACTGATTCCTGAAGAAGCACTGCCTTTATTAAACGTAATCTATTTGGGAGCCATCAGGGGTTGAATTGTGTTCCCCAAAAATATATGTTGAAGTCCTAACCTCCCGTGCCTCTGAAAGTGAACTTACTTGGTAATAGGAATTTTTCAGATGCAATTAAAAATAAGTTTACACTGGATTAAGGTGGGCTCTTATAAAGACGGGAAAATCTGGAAACATAGAGACACACATCCAGAGGGAAGAAGGCTCTGTGAAAACAGCCGGGGAAATTGGAGTAACGCAGCTGCAAGCCAAGAAACACCACGTTTTGCCAGCAACCACCAGAAGCTAGGAAAGAAGCATGGAACAGATTCTCTGTCACAGCCTTCACAGAGAACTTTGCCCCACCACCAACTTGGTTTCAGACTGCTAGTCTCCAGACCTGTGAGAGGATTTCTGTTGCTTTAAGCTTCTCAGTTTTTGGTGCTTTGTTACAGCAGCCCTAGGAAATGGGGGTGCAAAGAAATGGGTGCAAAGGAAATGGTGACCCAAATCCTGTTTCCTGCCTGACCACTAGCTCCAATAAATGGACATTTATGTTAAGAGATTTTGTATCAAATGTGCTTGATATTAGCAGCCTGCATGTGTCAGCCTGAGAAACTTATGATACTGTTTTCTGGAAAAATTAGGCTTGTTCATTGACCTCTGCTTAGGTCTTCTGGACAGAGACATCCTTGGGAATACAGTGTCTTACTGAAAATGAGTGACCACGTGGGAGACCCAGTGTCACCTGCTACCCCTGATTCTGGGCTTGAGACAAGGTACACTGGTGAGATCTTGGACCTGAGATACTAGGGAGATTTACTCAATATCTAGTGTGGCTTGGCCAAGTATTTCTTAGAAAGTGCAGAGGACTTGGAAACAGTAGACCTAAATTTGATTCTTCACTTTGTAACTTCTTAAAAAGTGACCTTATACTTGCTGAGGAGCCTCTCTAGACCTCATCAGTAATATGAGGGTTTTGTAGGAAGTGAATTTTAATGTCCTTTTCAAATCTGTGATTCAGTAGATGAATAATTTTCCTGAAATAACTTATAAAGAATCTAAGTGATGTAACTGGAATTAACAGTTTACTCACCTGTAAACTTCCAAATAATTTTAATTAGTTCTTGTTGAATTATGAACTTTATTTTATTTCTGTTTTGTTATAAATGAACTGCACCTCTTACTCTTAGATGATTTTGCTAAGAATAAAGGAAAAGGAAGTAATTTGAATTTTAGATTTCTAGCCCATCAAATATGAAATGAATATTTAAAGATGAACAATAAAATTAGGCTACATTTTTTGAAAATGTTCCTGCTGGCTAAAGTCAGAATTATACCACCATGACCTTTAAAATAAACTACAGAGTTTCAGATAAATGCTGTAGCTGTAGGTTATAGTTTCTGGAGAATTCTGCCCAAAGTGATATATGCCATTTCATCTTCCCTTTCAAGGAACAAAAAAATTTTTTTTTCTTTAAGTCAGATAAGTATCCTTCAATGCTAAAATAATACAAATGGCTTCCACTCTTCCATAATAATATGGATTCCCCCCTCCACCACCAAATGTTTATAATCTTTGATGCCCAATCATGCTTGACTTGGCATTTGAAAATTCTCCAGTAGATCTGCATCAGAACATGATTAACTATTGGAGAATCTGTAAAGAACTTGGGGCTGTTCATTTTTTATTTCTTCTCATAACACATGCTATACTGAGTTGTCTATCAATAGCAGAATCAAGGTAAATGAAGCATAAGGTTCCCATAGCAAATTTGATTTTGCTTGAGATATTATAATACATGTACATAGTATACATGACAATTACTCCACAGATTGGGGCATATTTTAATGTTATGAAAGCATCAATGGAAAAGAACCTGAATTTTGTAATATAATAGTGTTGAGGGGAATTATTACATAGATTGTATGATAAGGCAGAAGGGTGACAGTGTTCCTGGAAGGTTCAGACAATACAAGTCAACATATAGCATTTCTCCATTTTAGTCATCTTCTCTCACCTCACCTTGCCCACATTCATTAGCGAAGTAACTTAGGACTCCCTGTTTCCTTTATGTGTATATTTTATTCTGCTGCCCCAGATATAGTGCAAATATATCTCTCACATTTTTGTTGACTGATATAACAAAAATGTGAGAGATATATAGGGCATTTATAATTTACGATAGACTTCTTGACACTCAACAGTGTCTGCCTGGTACTTTGTGAATGTGCACAGGGGTAAGATTTTTGCTAGGTGTATTCCGGTAACAGTATGAGAAATATCTCCTACTAAAGGAAATAATGACACAGTAATGAAGATTCCTGCTGTATAATGAGCCCAGAGGTTAACAAAGAAACTTCATCTTTAAGAGCTTTGGTTCTCTAGAGTCACACTGCCTAGATTTACCCAGCTCTGCCACTTACTCGCTGTGTGACCTTGAACAATTTACTTAATTTCTCTGTGGATTAAATGCCATAAAAAGTAGAATGAGAATGATAAGAGTACCTTCCTCTGAGGACTGAGTTAATACATGCAAAGCACTTTGACTAGTACCCTTAACATAATAAGCACTTGATAAATCATAGCTGTTATTATTAATGAGAGTTTAAAGATGGATAACTGTAGAGAGGCAATTTTGGGGAAGGAGTATAAGTGTGCATCATCTGCAAACATCCCAAGGAGCTATTGTACAAAATTCTACAGCTGAATCTTGCAGTCGGAATATTTTAAACTTTGGGTACCAAGTCTGAGATTCTCATTGTGGTTGACCAGCACAGCGCATGATACATTGAATTTTGATTATCTAGATTTTCTGTACTCACAGCTAGCTCTTTCAGAGCTGATCTGTGGAACTCAGGCAGCATATAGAAGTTGAACTCTAAACCCCTCTTTTTTTTCCCTCTCACTGAAGAAGCACGTGGACGAATATAAAGCTAGCAGAAGGGTCATCACCACTTGGAGAGACCCAAGAGCAGAATTGATTAGGAAATGGTCATCTCATTGGCAGGATCTGTAGCCCAAGCCACAATCAGGGGAAGGAGAAGAACAGTAGCACAGGGCAGGCAAAGGATAACGTGGGTACTGCTGAAGGGGGTCTGGAGTCCCCGGAAATAGCATATGTCTCCTGTCAATTCACAAGTACTTTATATCCTAACATAGCGGTCAAGGAAAAATGTGTGCTTAGAAGTATAATTGAACATTAACACATTTTGCCCTCTCATACCTATAGCCTTGTGAGTGGACTTCAGGAAGCAGAGAAACCACCACCAAGTTAAGAAAGTTGTCCTCTTGTTTGAGCTATGACAGTAGGTCCAGCATCCGTGAACCACCTACCCCATAGCCTATCAAGCACAGCCGCACTACATCCCCACCCTTCCTTCTCTTCACATGTAAGTCATCTCAGCCAAAGGGCAATGAGTTTGTTCTTTTCATGCACTCTTTTCTTCTTTATAATTCTGTTGTTTGTGAAGCTGCCCACGAGTGCTGCAAAAGACACATCTTTTCCTAGAGGTGAAACCGCTGTGTCTGTTGCTACTTCTTTGCATCTGAGGGAGAGTGGAAGTGACCCGTGCTTTCTTCACAACTGTCAAAGAAGGAAGGGCAGCTGTCTTTTGGAGTGCCAGGACTAAAATTGTGTAACACAGACCTTACAGAAAATCTTTCCTATCACCTGATTAGAGGAATTAGTTTGGAAGTTGTCTAAATAACAGGGGTGCTGATATTCTTATTGTGGGCTGCAATTCCTAGAACCACAAGCCCTGTGATCACAGGTGATCCCAAGAGAATGTGCTTGTTCCAGTGGAGGAAAATTAGGAAGACCAGTGCATTAGAGGAGCGATGTGACCCAGCTACCTTCACTCATAGTGATTAATCTACCGTATTCGTACAGTAATGCATTTTGAAATATTTTGGGGCACAGAGTTTAGGGGACTTACCTTTGTTTTTGTTTTTCGGTACGCGGGCCTCTCACTGTTGTGGCCTTTCCTGTTGTGGAGCACAGGCTCCGGACGCGCAGGCTCAGCGGCCATGGCTCACGGGCCCAGCCGCTCCGCGGAATGTGGGATCTTCCCGGACCGGCGCACAGACCCGCGTCCCCTGCATCGGCAGGCGGACTCTCAACCACCGCACCAACAGGGAAGCCCTTACCTTTGTTTTAGTAGCCTAAGTAGAAGAGTGTAAACTCATCGTTCTGGCCATCAAAGATCGTATATATCACTAAGTTTGAGCATAATTAGAGATTTTACTACACAGCTGACTGAGTCAGAATAGAGTGGGACTTATTTTTTCCTTCAGGATTTAGACTTTTATTCATCGCTGAGCATCATCATCAAAGTCTGATACCTATCTTCCTTGTGTTTCTATTCCTAATGCATAACTTAGTGCTAGACACGTATTAGGCATTTAGCATTTTTTTTACAAGTGAATAAATGAATAATACATGGATATAAAATGAGTGTTCTACTTATATAAACATTTCAGGTGAGCAGATTAAAAATGTAAAAAGTAAGAAAACCGAACATATTGTGATTTTCCATTATATTTGATTTCTAAAGTTGATATTATTTGGCTTCTAGCAAAAAGATTACCTAATGGAAGAGAATATAACATGATCTCCTTTTCGCAGAGCTGAACAGCTGTTCATTTCTTTTGAATGGGAAAACATGAAGAGCTAGACCCACCAGTAGAAGCCAAATGATGGGTGATCAGCAAAGACCCAGTGTCTTCCATTTTTGCCTAGAAGAGAATTTAGAACTTGGCTTCCCAACTGCCCTCAGATATGTTAGAATTAAATAAATAAGTATATTTGCAACCTTTGAAGTTGCATGTATTTGAAAGAGTGTGGAAGGGATACAGAACCAGAGAGAGTCATAATTGGGAGCACCTTATAATTTATTGAGTCTTCTTACCTCCCAAATATGAGAACTGAGGTTGACAAGGGAAGTCACACAATGTATCTACACAACAGAATACTCTTGCAGCTATTAGAGTAAGAATGAAGACTGGCATTCATCACGGAAAAAGGCATATGGTATAGGAAACAAAAAATAAAATACTGTTTCGTATATGCTTTAACTGCAACTACACAAAATTATGCTCATAAAAAGATGACTACTTTTTTCTATTTTCATGCATTCTCCTATGCAGGAGTTAGCAAACATTTTCTATAAAGGGCCAGATAATGTATTTCAGCTTTGCAGTCCAAGAGGCCACATACTTTGCCTTTGTGCATGAAAGTAGCTATAGGCATTATGTCAATGCATTAGCATGGCTGTGCACATGGGCTATGCAAATATGGCATGGTTGGATTTGGTCCCGTGGCCACAGTTCACCCACCATGCTTCATTCTTTCAACAAATGTTTATTTATTAAACAAGTGTTATGTACCAGGCACTGTGTTATATACTTGAATACAGAGGTGAGTAAGACCTGATCCTTATGGCCAAGTGTGTCACGGTCCAAACTATGGTCATTGCCTTATGTTTTACTTAAAAAGTCATCTGTGAATTATTTTTCTCTTTATGTTGTTGACATCTTTCTAGTTGATATAACCTGAAGGATAGGCTTCTTCTTCCAATGTGCCTTAAGAACCTAGGGAAAGAGGAAATGTAAATGAGTAAGGTATGTTTGAGCCTCTGTGAATAATAATTCCCCACTGAGTGTAAATTACCCTCATAATATAGGGTGAATGTTATCACTTAGCTCTGCAAAGGAAGAAGAGAACTCAGTGTTTATGTTGAAATTTGCTTTCAAAGACAATGGAGTCAGTGAACTACAGAATCCTTGTGATCCTTTATGGAATATTCATGCTTGGCAAATCCCATTCTGTGTACTATTACTGCTCAAAGAGAGCTCAGGGGATATTGAGTAAACGGTGCGGTGCTGGAGAGGGGATAAGACTTCAGAAAAGAAGAGTGCAAACAGAAACACACTTTTACAAAGAAGTAAATTGTGTGAGTGCTAATAAGAATGCAATCTAAATTTAATCAGGAGGCCTTGTAGAAGTGGGGTAAGTACAAATCTGAAACATTCTAATGGCTTTGCCAGAGGATGTTCTACATGCTGGAACTTGGACAAAAATTCTTATCAAGTAATGTTGTGAGTGTAGAAAATATTCAATGAGTGTCCTTAACTCCATGACCTCTTAAGGTTTGAGGGAGAGGAAAAAAAAAAACAAACTTTTTGCTTAAAAGATGGCCCAGTGGGAATTTAGAAATATAACTTATACTGAAGTCAGTCAGAAAGAGAAAGACAAATACCATATGATATCACTTATATGTGGCATCTAAAATATGACACAAGTGAACTTATCTACAAAACAGAAACAGACTCACAGACATAGAGAACAGACTTGTGGTTGACAAGGGGGAGGAGGGTGGGAAAGGGATGGATTGGGAGTTTGGGATGAGCAGATGCAAACTATTATATATAGAATGGATAAACAACAAGTTCCTACTGTATAGAACAGGGAACTATATTCAATATCCTGTGATAAACCATATTGGAAAAGAATATGAAAAAGAATATATATATAAAACCGAATCACTTTGCTGTACAGCAGAACTTAACACTACATGGTAAATCAACTATACTTCAATAAAATAAATTTTTAAAAAAAGAAATATGACTTATAGAAGGTTGGTCATGACTTTCCTTTGCCCCACCCAGAAATTTTGTTAGCTCTCCAGTTCAGATGAGACTAGGAAGATGTGGAAAAAACAAATTCAAACATCTTTTCCATCCCACATAAAATAATCTGAAAAATGGACAGTATATTGCAGAAACACCTGCATTCAGAGACACAGTTGGTTCTTAAAAGACAGGTACGCTGAAGGGTCCTTCAAAATGATTGAGACGGTTAAGCCTGCTGTTCCTATGATGTTTTATAGCTAGACACACTTTTCTCCCTACTTAATGATTTACACTATGTTTGCCATCCTGTATAATTCTAACATTGATAAGTGTATCTTTGGCTTAGGAGCCCCCCACTCACTTTATTGAGTTGTTTCTAAGGAGCACTGCAGAGAAAGGAAATGTGAGCTGCATTATAAGTTCCCAGATTTGTGACCTTGGACATGTCACTAAATTTCTCTATGGCTTGTTTCTTCTATCTCTAATAGTGGGTAATCATCATGTCTATTTTATGGAGTCACTATTGGAAAGAAGGTAAAGCTCTTGAATTACCTGACAGATAGTATCTTTTCATAAAATTTAGGCAATATTAATAAGTATATAAATAGCAAAAAGATATATATTTATGGTTTGCAACTAAAGTTTAAGCAACAATTCTGTCCTTATGCTTATTCAGAAATTAATTTCCAACCTTTTCCTGAGTTAGAAGCAGGCTATTAAGACATTGGATATTATCAACAATCCTGAAAACAAAAACTTGGATTTTTTTTTCAAAATTTATTTTACCGTTTAATTATTTTATCTTAAAGTAACCGGCTTGTTTTGTAGTTGTTGGATAGCATGGGAATAACAATATAAATTAAATACTTCAAAATTAATCCCCAACTCAGCACGCATGAGAAGTAGGCTAAGGTAAAATCTGATGCTTGTTCATGATTCTCACCATCATGGTTGGTGTGGCCACAATTCACGTATTTTGCTGTGCACATAGCTTTATTCATATGTGTGAAAGTGAATAAGCTGGCAGTTCAACAGAAAGGAAACTTCTTGTTTTAATACTACTGAGCAGATTACATAGAAAATTTAACCTACGTGAAGTTACTCATACGGAGGATTGAAAGAATATGACCCATCAGAGAGGGCCCCAATTCCAAATGTGTCTGTGCCCACAAACTGAAAACTAGAGCCTTAAAAAGCAGGGAGAATCTTTGCTGACTTTTTTTTTCCCTACTGAATGACTCTTCCACTCTTCTCTAGTAAGAGAAATCTTATTGTGTGTCAAGTTTCAAAAGTCATGCCTTTCATTACCTACTCCATCCCTCATGTTTAGTCACACTTTGTACATAAATGTAATGAATAAGTCATTATGTTCTCTTATTTATGTTTATGTTTCTGTCTTTCATAAGACTGTCTAGAACAAGGCCATGTCTTAGCATTTCTTGTATCTGAACATCCATTTAGTGTTACTTAAAACACAGTAATTATCACAAGACATGTTGAAAAAAAATACATTGTTAAAAAAAGGTAAGGTTGCATCCACTTTCTGGTCATAACTTCTACCAATTATTTATAATGATTGCCATTTTAAATTCAGATTAATGTATAATATCAAAAATGTCATAGACCCTGGTGTGATAATTGGACTCCTAGTAACCATAGCTTGAGCCAAAAACAGTATCAAAAGCTATTCTGATTATAGTTATGCTTTTTTAAAAATGTATATGTGAAAAGCATTTGTGTAATTAAAAAAAACTGTTAATACACACGTGTAAGACCAATAGTCCAGCCTATAGTAATTGGTGTCTCTCACTATATATACGTTTCTAGAAACCTGATAATAAATATGTTGTTCCTAAAGGGGCCTTTGGTATGTGGGTGGAGACTATTGATTTATGTCAATAAAGGAGCTACACCTATTTGCAGAAACTTTGTCCCTTTCACAGTGTAGATCATCGGGTTCAGTGTTGGGTTGATGACACTAATAACAAATAGCAATTTCCACATGAAAGATTTTATAAAATACTTTCTTCTTTTCTACTTACTCCCTACACAAGAGAACAATTCAGTTCAAGTACATAAAATAGCATATTTAAAATTATTTAGTAATTTGTCATTTAGGCCACCTTTAAACCATCAATATTTTTGGCAAGTGAAACTGGCTTTTTCCCGTAAAAAAGGCCATTTAGAAAAATTATGAAGAATAAAGTGTACTTCAGGGAAAAAAACATGCTTAAAGCAGCTCCTTTGACAACATTAAGCTCTTTCTAATCAGAGCTCCCATTTAATGTCTGCAGGATCTAAAGAGTGACTTTAAGTGTAAAATCTACACACACCAGCATAGAGAATAGGTTGTACTTGTATTTCAAAGGAAAATTGTTTACCCTAATACCTATCATCAATACCTGTCTGAATTGCTAGTCATCCATCATCTTAGAAGTAAATAATTTTCTTGATGTGTTGTAGGAAAAATACATCAATACAGAGAATGATGATGGTGTGATTATAGTAATTATCACATGAAACGCGGGTAGTTACTACCATTTAATTCTATTCTAATTCATTCTAGAGCTAGTAAAAGCTACATTAGGGAGAATATACAAGATGAACTAACATTAAGAAATTTCTGTTCACTGAAAATGCGAAGAATAAAAGGCTTTGAAGTAGATTTGATTTCCAGTTTTTTTCTAGCTATCCTCTAGGGTAAATCTTAATTATCTATATTATGGTTTTGAAAGAGATTAGAATAACTTTCAACTGAAAACAATATTATAAACAGTCATCTAAAAGATAAGAAAATAAAGAAGATAATAGATTTTTAAAATATCCTAGTTTTCCAAAAGTTATGATAATTTGTATTGTTGATTATCATTGGCTTTTACGAGACCCAGGATTATTCAAAGGCAAAAATGCACAAAAATCAAACCAGAATGAAAAAGACTCAAAACCATAAACACTAAAATCAAAAGGTCAAGAATCCTTCAAAAAACAGAAAAAACTCCTAAGATGCTGAAGGAACCTAGTTCTATAGAAGGCATTAAAGCAAAAATGCAAGCAAATATAGAAGAACATGGATCTCTTCCTAAAGAGGAAGCCAAGTTTATCGATTATGTGAAGAACTACTTCCGGATGCCTGATCTGGAGGCTACTTAAAATCTCTGGCAGTGGAGGAGTCTCTTAAAGAAAATATTTTTAAGTAGATGAAATTTTCCATCTTATTTCACCTCTGTAATAGTTGATATATGGCCACCCTTTTTCTAATGCAGAGTGACCACTTTCCCTACTGTGTATGATAAATGTTCTCCAGGTTCCATTGCCAAGACTGTGTCGTCCAAAATGCCTGTTTAGTTTTTAAAGATGGGACTCCACCTTTTGCTTGGTTTTTACGTATGTGAAATGTTATAATAGTAGTGGTGGTCAGACAAATGCTGTGGATACAAAAAAATACATGTGAGATAAACTCAGTATTTTAATAAAGTCAGAAAGAAATCAATTATTTGAGGTTTAAGTATCTTGCTCAATGGTGTGTGTGTGTGTGGTACGTATCAAAAATGGGGGTAATAGTGCTCACCATTATAGGAATATAATGGAGATTAAATATCAGAATTGCCTAAAATATATGAGATCGAATCACAGAAAATTGATATTTTTATAGAGCAAAAACAGGTCTCAGTTATTTCATATGCACTTTTATAGTAGATATGCAACAAATGTTTGAAGAAAGAAAGAAAGAGAAATAAAGGAAGTTAGAAGAAAAGGAAGAATATAGAAGATACTAGAATTTTGTTCAATAAAAACATTTTCTAGTATGTCCATACACATCCTGCCCAATTCCGGTTTACCACTTTAGCTGGTGACTTATACAACAAAAATTAGTGTTCTTGCAATTTGACTTAAGGCATTGAAGCCCCTGGGGATGCCTTCTGTACTGTGCAGTATGTTTACTACAATTTAAGTATGTAATATGTTTGTATATTATAATCCTTTGACACTGCTAGTTCATTTACACTATAATTTGAAGACCACATAAGAAAATAATTTAATCTATTTATGTAGCTAGCTAACTAATTTTAAAAAGCAATACATGTCTTTCATTAAAAAAATGTTTAACCATACTGAAGTTTAAAATATCTGTGTATCAAGAAGAACACCCGTAAATATTAATTAGAACATAAATCAGATTACGCTGTGCATTCCTTTCTTAAGAATGCATTTCAAACTAACAAATACACCATGGACACCTTTCCACTGAATGCAGAAAGATGTATTTCATCTCTTATTTTCATATATGTTCCATTCTGTGGATGAGTCAAAGTAAACTAAATCTATCTCTTACTTTTACTTTTCATGAACAGGGCAGCCATAAACATTTGTGTGTGTATATGTATGTATTTATAAATATTTCATATATTTATATATTGTATATATATTATACGTACATGTACTACATTTATACACACCAATTACATACACAGACACAAATATTGTTTTCATATATAGATACGTATTTATATATGATGAAGTCTTAGGGTTGGAAATGCCAGGCCAATGTGACTTTCCATTTCAAATTTGGCCAGATGTAACTAAATTGCTCTTAGGTTGTGCTAACTTATACTTTCTCCAAAAGAGTGTCTTTTATCCGTATATTAAAAAAGAACTTCATAAATCATCTCTGGAATATTTGCAAGTTTGACATATGAAAAAAACTCTTTAGTTTGCAACAACTGAATATTAAGGAGGCTGATCATCTTTACATGTATTTATTGCTTTTTAAACTTTTTGTCAATATTTCCTCTTCATATTTTTTAGCTCATCTTTCTGTTGGGTTGTAAGGAATCTTTTTTCTTTTTAAACATATTTTTCTGTCCATATGTCTCAAATAATGATCACAATTGTTGTTGTTCTTTTCTTTTCTCTGTAGTGCTTTTTACTGTGCCAGCATTTAAAAATTTTATGTAGTGAAATCTGTCAGTATTTTTTAAAGGTTTACATAACACACACATAGAAGTCCTCCCACATTTCAGTAGTTTATGTATGTTTTTATATTTAAATCTTTGATCTTTCTGGAATTTATTTTAGTGAAATGAGTGAACACTGGTTTATTTATTGCCTAATGACTGAATGTTATCCCCAAACATAGTGAATAATCCATTTTTCCCTTGTCTATTTGAAATACTTGCTTTCTTATATTCTAATTGTCAGTATGTCTTGGGTATATTTAAACTTTCAATATGTATTTTCCAGTGATTTATTCTAGTCCTGCACCTATATCATTCTGTTCCATCTGTTGAAACCTTCTTGCTTTGGCAGTTTTGTAACTTTATTCATATGAGTTTTGCATATTTTTAATAAAGTTATTTTCTAGATTTATTTTTGCTATTGCTATTGTGAATGGGATATTTTTTAAAATTTCATTTTCTAACCTGTTGTTATTTGAAAAAGTAAAATAAAAATACTTTTAAATATTTATTTTTAACCTTGCCACTATTTTGAAATTCTTTAATATTTCTAATAACTTTTTTTAGTGGCCTCTCCTAGGTTTTTCATTGCTATTGTTTTTGACATATTATGTATTAAATACTTCTCTATCTTTATCTAATGACATTGTCAAGCGGTTCCAGAATAACAGCAGGAAAAGCAGATATCTGTAACTTAAATCTGACATTGATGGCAAGGCTTTTAGATTTCACCAGTAAACAGGATATGTATGGACTGGTAGGATGTGTTATATGTGTTTTATCAAGGGACAAAATTCATCAGCTCCTAATATGTTACATTTTTTTTGAATTTAGTAAGCATTTATTACAACTTTCCATATGCTTTTTTCCGCACAATTGTTAGAGGATAATAATCACATTTCTAATTAAATTTGGGATGTATCTCTATTGTTTACATTCTATTGTTCTTTTAATATACTAGTAAAATCAACTTGTTAATATTTTGTTTAGAATTTTGAACATATTCATAAGAGGGAAGATGTTTTTAATATTCTTCCTCAATCCTATCTTCTAAGTTTTCCTAATGGTACTACTATGATTTTGTAAGAAAGAATTTTAAATATGTCTCTGTAAATATATCAGTGATTTCCAACCCTGCCTGAACATTAGAATTTTAAAAACCATGAACATTTAAAAATTACTAAAGCCTGGGCCCTACCCCAGATCATTTACATGGAAGTGGAGGTATCAGTGATTTCAGTATAATACAGTAGTCTCAAATTTCTTCTCTTTTTGCCTTGTGTTGACCATGAACGCCACCTTGACTCATTCTTTCCAATTGGCAGAGTAAGGAGCATGGCATGAAAGTAGCTAAACCAAACATCTTCCAGCTTTCTCTGGAATGGAATTAAGAGAGGTTACTCAAGGTATTGGCCCTTGGGACTTTTATTCTTTTTGTTTGTTTGTTTTTGTTTTTTTTGCGGTACGCGGGCCTCTCACTGCTGTGGCCTCTCCCGTTGAGGAGCACAGGCTCCGGATGCGCAGGCTTAGCGGCCATGGCTCACGGGCCCAGCCGCTCCGCGGCATGTGGGATCTTCCCGGACTGGGGCACGAACCCGTATCCCCTGCATTGGCAGGCGGACTCTCAACCACTGCACCACCAGGGAAGCCCCCTTGGGACTTTTATAAGATGTCTATGACCCTTCTGTAAACAAACCAGTTAATAACACTAAACTATTAGGATCTTGATGACATAGCAGATTCTGCTCTCTGAATATCTGATTCTGAGCCCATTGTTTTCTCAGCCACCTCTTTGTCTATAGATCTCATTCCTTCTGTGTTCCTTTATTAACTCCTCTCTTCCCTAGAGTGCAATTGGTCTTTCATGCTTAGATTTCCTCTCTCTCTCTAATAACAAGTTTACTATCCTTCAAGAGCCTCTTTCTCACTGTTCTTATATTCATGCTGCAAACGTCCCTCCTCTGTGAGCTGTGACTGTGCCATATTGTCCATTGTGCCTCAGAATTCATCCCTCAAGGGCAGTCTTCTCACCCATTCACTGCTCCTGTGTTCCCGAGCTAGCTTCCAGGCTCTCTATGAATGCCCCTATATTTTGGATAGCTGCAGAAAAACCAATCTCTTGCATAACTTACAACTTCTCTTATTCTCGCAAAAGCACTGTCATTTGATTAAGAGCTGACTTCAGATTCTTAGAAAAAGCGTAGCTAAATAAACTCACCATTCTTAACATGCTCTGTCAGTCTGCAAGACATAAATCTCTAGGGCCATCCACACGTGTGTATTCACGCTCCCGCGTGCTCTAAAGTTCTCCACCAAACTCACATCCTGTTATTCTCATTCTATATTTTGTTACCGCGTGCCACTATGTGTTGTGGTACCCAGGGTTCAGTGTAAACCAATGTCGCTATATTCTCAACCTCTTCACTGACCATGCTACTTTCCCTCTGGCCTGACTCACTTTCCCTGTGCTTTCTCAACAAAGACTCCTCATTTCCCACCCCTGTTTACCTCTGTGTAAAGATTGGAATAAAACACACTCCCCATTCCTACACACAATTCATTAATATTCCAACTGTATGTAAAAAGTTCTGCTCATCTGAGGCTTTTGTCATCTGCTAACCATCCCTAACCTCCTCTCTTCACTGGCATTTACCAACCGTCCAGGCACCTCTCCACTCAATTCACTGAATATTTTCGTTTCTAAATTATTTCCCTACTATCATTCTGTATGATACCTCATCATGAAAGCCACCATTCAATTTGATCTCCTAAACTTCAGTGACCTTCATTTTCATTGCAGACCAATCACCCTAATCAGTGACCACACTTTGAAACTTTCCATCTCATGCAATGGATAAGTAATTCTAAAATTTTACATTTAGATATTCTACTTAACTTCCTATCCTCCCACCTGTTTACCTAATTACATCTTTTCCTCAATTATTTTGCTTTGCTTCTTTACGTCAAACACACAAGCAAGTCCTACTGGTTCTGTTTCCAAAACTTATCCTGCATCCAACACTTTCTCACCATCTGTACCACTACCATCGTCATTCTGGTTACTGCCGTATCTCACCCAGATCACTGCAGTAGTCTCCTACTAGTCTACCAGCTCCATTTTTGCTCCTCTGCTTTTCTTAGAGACTAAATCAGATCATATTACAACCTTCTAGGAACTCTTCATTGGCTTACTGTTGCAAATAAGATATCTAAACTCTTCAAAAACCCTGTACAATCTATTCCCTGCCTACCTCTTAGTTCCCATTTCCTATCTCTGCACCTTAATCGCTGCACTTCAGTTACATGGATCTTTTTATCTTCTTCCTTTGAGGAGGCCAAGCTTAGTCCGGCCTCGGGATTTTGTACTTTTTTTTCCTCCTGCCTGAAGTCTTCTCTCAGATCTTTGTGTGGCTTTCTCTTTTGCATTATTTAGATTCTAGCTCAAATACCTTCTTCTCTTACAATTCTCACCAACCACTTTCTGACAAGAAGTTTTGTTTTCCTACCTAGTTTTAATTGTATAAAAGCTTACTTTTTCTTGTTTACATATTTAGTTTACATGTTTTTCTCTATGTCGCCCACTAGACCATAAGGTCCATGAGAACAAGAATATTTTCAGCTTCTTCCGTCATCGTATCCTCAGCCTTAGAAGAATACTCAGAATGTGGAAAATTCTCTTTAAATATTTGCTAAAAAATGAGCATGAGAGAGAAAAACTAGTGCCATGAGCAACTTCTTTCTTCCCATCCTTTGTCCGTCTTTCCTTCACTCCCGTGAGTAGTTTAGACTTTCCGGCTCTTCATTTTACTTTTTCTTTCCCATACAGGATTCCCTACGATATGACTATTTTCACCCATTGGCAGCAAATGCCTAAGATTAGTCCAGGATTCTGTCACTTCTGCCTGTACCGAGCCTCCAGAGGACTGCTGGGAAAACCGCATGGCTGCACTGCATTCTTGCTATTGCCCTATAATAAACGCCTTATGTTTGCATCTGCTCTTTCCTTTCATCCTCTCCCCCTGCTATGATGGAACAGGTGCCCCCTCTTCTATATAAGAATGATACCTTTACTCTTTTCGGAATCTCGTTTTCTCCAGCTTCTTCAGAGCTCTGCGCCACTGTGTATCCCCTTTCTTAGCTGCTCCCTCTCTGCTGGCTACTCTTAATAAACGTTTGGACTTGCTTAGATCTCTGTCATCACTTATCCCTACATTATCAGGACTGGACTACTGTCTATTTCCATTCTCTCCCCGTGCTTCTCCATCTTGCACAAAGCGGCTACCTCACAGCACCACATTTATCATATGATTCCCCTTGTATAGAGAACCTTCAGTGTGTCTGCATCTATTGAATAAAGTCCAAATCTTTCTCCTGTCTTCCACTTACTACACACAAACATTTTTTCTTACATCCATTTTTTTCTCCCCCTTTCTCTGCCTAGTATTTTTCTTCCTTCTATTCATTTACTCAACAATGCCACTTAAGTGTCTGTCATGGAATTAATACTCATATTTGAAATTAATTACCCAGGATTAACTAGATACATTCTCTGGGGAAGAAAAGGCAAACACTACAATTAAGACAAAAATCCCATTTGGTCACTACCTCTAATCCATTCTCTCAAGAGCTGTTAATTGTTATCAATTAGTGTGATTCCTTTCATTTACATATTCACTTATAGAAACTACTTTGTATGATTTATGTTGTGTTTTGTTTCCCCTTTTACATACATTAAATTATTATGCAAGAACTGTTCAGCAGCTTGCATCTTCACAAAAAGAGAGATCTTAGAGAGTTGTTAATATTGATATCTGTGTAAATCTAATCTTTTTAACAGCTACATAGTATTCAAGAGTGTAATGTAGAATAGTTTATTTAACTGTTCCTCCATTAATGGGTCTTCAGGTTATTTTTCTTTCTTTTTTTTTTTGCTGTTCATTTTGCTGACACATTGAACATTATTACATCTAGCTCCTGGGCATATGTCTCACGGTTTTCCAGGGTAGATACGCAGAAGTGTAATTTCATTGGCAGAAGGTACACAGAATTTAAACTTAACAGATACTATCAAATTGTCCTCCATATTGTCTATATTAATTGAAACTTTCACCATCCTAATATGAGAGGTAACCCTTTCTGCGCATTCTTACTTGCTGAAATTTTTTTGAATTTGAAATTGTTAATAAATTTGTTAATTTGCCATTCTGTTAGGTAAAATTTTTATTAAAAGGCATCGTATGTAAGGCATATTTTCATGTTTGGGTTACTGTAAAGGTAAAACATTTTTAGATATTTTATTGGTGATTTACAGTTCATATTCTGTAAGAAGACCATTTATATCCTTTGCCTTTTAAAATTGAACTGTTATGTCTTTTTAAATTATTCAAAGAAGTCTTAATTTTTTAAGATAATAATCTTGTTATAAATACTGAAAATGCTTTCAACTGTTTCTCACTTAAATTTTAACCATGTTGCTTCATCAGTCACACTTATATTTTCTAATATGGATATTGTCTTCTGAATTTTAAATCTTTGTCTACTCTTAAAGGCATACAGACTTTTTTTTTTTTTTTTTTTTTTACACGGTACACGGGCCTCTCACTGTTGTGGCGTCTCCCGTTGCAGAGCACAGGCTCCGGATGCACAGGCTCAGCGGCCATGGCTCACGGGCCCAGCCGCTCCGTGGCATGTGGGATCTTCCCGGACCGGGGCACGAACCCGTGTCCCCTGCCTCGGCAGGCGGACTCTCAACCACTGCGCCACCAGGGAAGCCCAGACATTTTTCTATGACTTTCCTTAATATCTATTTAGAGAATTGGGGGAGAATATATATTTCAGAAAATTTGATTTTCAGTTTATTCTGTACAATTATTTTTGTGTCTTTTCGTACCACCTTAATAAAGATATAATTGATTTATAGCATTGTATAAGTTTAAAGTGTACAATGTGATGATTTGATACACAAACCTATTGTAAAATAATTACTACAATAAGGTCACTTAACATAGCCATCATCTCACATAACTACTTTTTTATATAGTGAAATTATTTAAGATATACTCTCTTAATAACTTTAAGTATATAACACAATGTTGTTAATAGTCGTCACACTGTACGTTAGATCCGCAGAACTTATCCGTCTTATAACTGGAAGTTCATACCCTTTGACCAACATCTCCTCATTTTCCTAACCACTGGCCCTTAGCAATCACCATTCCACCCTCTGTTTCTATAAGTTCACCTTTTTTTTAGATTTCATATATAAGTAAGATCATATGGGGTTTGTCTTTGTCTCACTTATTTCACTTAGAATAATACTCTCAAGGTCCATCCATCTGTCTCAAACGGCTTGATTTCCTTCTTTTTATGGCTGAATAATATTTTATTAAATGTGTATATATATATATATATATATGTATATCCATGTATCTATCGCATATTTTAGTTATCAATTCATCCACTGATGGACACTTAGGTGGTTTCCATGTCTTGTCTGTTGTGATAAATGCTACAATGAACATTGGAGTGCTGACCTCTCTTCAAGATAGTGATTTCATATCCTTCAGATATACCTAGAATATATGGGTATACATATATAATGGGATTACTGGATCATACGGTAGTACATGTTAATTTTTTTTTAGGAAATGTGGCATATCCCATTTATTGATTGGTATGTCAAACCATCGCCGAATGCCAGGGTTAAATCCTACTTGATCGTGGTGTATGATCTTTTTAATGTGCTATTGAATTCAGTCTATTAGTATTTGTTGAGAATTTTTGCATCTGTATTTATCAGAGATATTGGCCTGTAGCTTTCTTTTCTTATAGATGCTTGTCTGGCTTTGGTACTAGGGTAATGCTAGCTAGCCTTTTAAAATGAGTTTGGAAGTGTTCTGTCCTCAATATTTTGGAAGAGTTTGAAAAGGATTGACATTAATTCTTCTTTAAATGTTTGCTAGAACTCATCAGAGAAACCATCTAGTCCTGGGCTTTTCTTTTAGGGGAAGTTTTTAAAATTGTTTTAATCTCCTTAGTTGTTTTTGATCTGCTTAATTTTTTATTTCTTTATAATTCAGTCTTGGCAGATTGTACGTTTCCAGGAATTTATCCATTTCTTTTGGGTTATACAGTTTATTGACATATAATTTTTCATAGTAACCTCATAATTCTTTGCATTTCTGTATTGTCAGTTCTAATGTCTCCTCTTTTATTTCTGATTTTATTTGAGTTCTCTTTCTTTTTCTATTGGTTAGCCAGCTAAAAGTTTGTGAATTTTGGTTATTTAGAAAAAAACCAGGGCTTCCCTGGTGGCGCAGTGGTTGAGAGTCCGCCTGCCGAGGCAGGGGACATGGGTTCGTGCCCTGGTCTGGGAAGATCCCACATGCCGCGGAGCGGCTGGGCCCGTGAGCCATGGCCACTGAGCCTGCGTGTCCGGAGGCTGTGCTCCGCAACGGGAGAGGCCACAACAGTGAGAGGCCCGCGTACCGCAAAAAAAACCAAACAAACTCTTTTTTTATTGATTTTTTTCTAGTCTTTCCAGTCTCTATTTCATGTATTTCTCCTCTATTATTTATTATTTTCTTCCTTTCGCTACCTTTGGGCTTAGATGATTTGTTTCCTGTATTTTGAGGTGTAAAGTTAGGTTGTTAATTTCAGATTTTACTTTTCTCTAAATGTAGGTGTTTATTGCTATAAATTTATCCCTTAAAACTGCTTTTCATACATCCCATAAGTTGTGGTATATTGTATTTCTTTTTTCGTTTGTCTTGATATTTTCTCATTTCACTTTTGATTCTTCTTTGGCCCATTGGTTCAAAATTGTGTTGTTTAATTTCCATGTGTTTGTGAATATTCCCACTTCCCTCCTGTTATTGATTTCTAGTTTCATACCACTGTGGGCAAAAAAGATACCTGATATGATTCTTCTTCAATTCTTCTTAAATGTTTTAAGACTTGCTTTGTGGCCTAATATATGACCTATCGTAGAGAATGTTCCATGTGCACTTGAGAAGAATGGGTATTCTGGTGCTGTTGGATGAAATGTTTCATATGTATCTGTTAAGCTCATTTGGTCTATAGTGTTATTCAAGTCCACTGTATTCTTACTAACTTTCTGTCTGAATAATTTATCCAATGTTGAGAATGAGGTATTGAAATCCCCTAGAATTTTTGTATTGTTGTCTATTTTTTCTTTCAGTTTTGTTAATATTTGCTTTAAAAATTTTGGTGCTCCAATGTTGGGTGCATTTATATTTACAATTTTTATAGTCTCTTAATGATTTTCCCTTTTATCACTGCATAGTGACCTTCTTTTTTTCTTGTGACTGAATTTGACTGAAAGCCTATTTTATCTGAAAGAAGTTTAGCCACTTCTTCTCTCTTTTGGTTACCGTTTGCATGGAATATTTTTTCCATCCCTTCACCTGCAGCCTCTGTGTGTCCTTAAAACTAAAGTGAGTTTCCTATAGGAAGCATATTTTTGGACATTGTTTTTTTTCATTCTTTCAGTCTTTTAATTGGAGAATTTAATCCATTTATTTTAAAGTATTTATTGCTAGATAAGGGACTTACTGCTATTTGGTTCGTTTTCTTATGAGGGATTTTCTTAGTTCCTTTATTTTTTCTTCCTCTCTTGTTTTCTCCCTTTGTGATTTATTTTTATAGTGTTTATGCTTTAATTCCTTCCCCTTAACCCTTGATTTATCTACTATAGGTTCTTTTCTTTGTGGTTACCATGAGATTTACATAAAACATCTTATAAAAATAGAAGTCTGTTTTAAGCTGATAATAACAACTTACCTTCAGTCACATACAAAACCTCTGCACTTCTTGCACATTTTATGCGATTGATGTTATACTTTACATTTTTTATATTGTTCATTCATTAACAAATTAGTTTAGCTATAGCTATTTTTTTATTTTTTGCGGTACATGGGCCTCTCACCGCTGTGGCCTCTCCTGTTGCGGAGCACAGGCTCCGGACTCGCAGGCCCAGCGGCCACGGCCCATGGGCCCAGCCGCTCCATGGCACGTGGGATCCTCCCGGACCAGGGCACGAACCCGTGTCCCCTGCATTGGCAGGTGGACTCTCAACCACTGCGCCACCAGGGAAGCCCAGCTATAGCTATTTTGTTTGTTTGTTTGTTTGCGGTACGTGGACCTCTCACTGTTGTGGCCTATCCCTTTGCGGAGCACAGGCTCCGGACGCACAGGCTCAGCGGCCATGGCTCACGGGCCTAGCCACTCCACGGCATGTGGGATCTTCCCGGACCGGGGCACGAACCTGTGTCCCCTGCATCAGCAGGTGGACTCTCAACCACTGCGCCACCAGGGAAGCCCAGCTATAGCTATTTTTAACATCATTATTTTTTAACATTCGTACTAGAGCTAAAACTGATTTGCACATCATCATTACAATAGTAGGGTTTTCTGAATTTGACTACATATTTATTTTACCATTTACTTATACTTGTATATGTTTTCATGTTGTTACTTAGTGTTCTTCCATTTCTACAAGAAGAACCTCCTTTATCATTTCTTGTTAGGCAGGTCTAGTGATGATGAACTCCCTTAGCTTTTGTATGTCTTAGAATGTCTTTATGTCTCCTTCATTTCTGATATAAAATTTTACTGTGTATAATATTCTTTGTTGGCAGTTTTATTCTTTTAGCACTTTGAATATATCATCCTATTCCCTCCTGGCCTGCAAGAAATCTGCTGATAGTCTAATGGTGGGTCCCTTTTACGTAATGAGTCATTTTTTTCTCTTGCTGCTTTCAAAATTCTCTTTGTGTTTGCCTTTTAACATTTTGATTATAATATGTCTCAGAATAATCTTCTTTGGGTTGATCTTGCTTGAGGTCCTTTGAACCTGAATGTCTATCTCTTTTCTAAGATATGGGAAATTTTCAGCTATTATTTCCTTAAATAAGTTTTCTTCCCCTTTCTCTCTCTCTTATCCTTATGGGACTCCCATGATGCAAATGTTCATTTGTTTGATGGTGTCCTATAATTCATGTAAGTTTCTTCACTTCATTCTTTTTTAATTTTATTTTGGAGCATAGTTGATTAACAATGTTGTGTTAGTTTCAGGTGTACTATATAGCACAGGGAATGTTGAGCAGCATTCCCTGTGCTAAGTAGTAGGGCCTTGTTGGTTATCTGTTTTAAACATAGCAGTGTGTACATGTCAATCCCAAACTCCCAATCTATCTTTTTGTTTTTTCTGACTAATTTCAAATGATCAGTCTTCAATTTTGGTGATTTTTTTTCCCCCTGAATGATCAAATCTGTGGTTGAAACTCTCTATTAAATATTTCAGTTCTTTAGTTGTATTCTTCATCTCCAGGATTCCTGTTTAGTTCTTTTTCTGTGATTTATATTTCTTTATTAAAATTTTCAATTTGTTCATGCATTGTTTTCCTGATTTTTGTTAACTTGTCTGTGTTCTCTTGAATTTCATTGAGTTTCTTTAAATGATTATTTTGAATTCTTTGTCAGGCAAATCTCAGATCTCCATTTATTTGGGTCCAGTTACTGGAGCTTTATTAGTTACCTTTGGTAGTATCCTGTCTGTCTGTCTGTCTGATTCTTTGTGATTCATGTAGTCTGTGCATTTGGATGAGCAAACATCTTTTCCAGTCTTTTTTTTTTTTTTATTGGGGTATAGCCAAGACATGGAAGCAACCTAAATGTCCATCGACAGAGGAATGGATAAAGAAGTTGTGGTACATATATACATTGGAATATTACTCAGCCATTAAAAAGAATGAAATAATGCCTTTTGCAGCAACATGGATGCACCTAGAGATTGTCATATTGAGTGAAGAAAATCAGAGAAAGAGAAATAGCGTATGATATCCCTTATCTGCGGAATCTAAAAAGAAATGATACAAATAAACTTAATTTACAAAACAGAAACAGACTCACAGACTTAGAGAATGAACTCATGGTTACTGGCAGGGGTGTGGGGGGGAAGGGGGGGTGAAGGGATAGTTAGGGAGTTTGGGATCTACATGTACGCACTGCTATATTTAAGATGGATAACAAACAAGGACCTACTCTATAGCACAGGGAACTCTGCTAAAAAATGTTATGTGGCAGCCTGGATGGGAGGGGAGTTTGGGGGAGAATGGATACATGTGTATGTATGGCTGAGTCGCTTTGCTGTGCACCTGAAACCATCTTTTCCAGTGTTTACCGACTTGTTTCAGCAGATAAACATCTCCTCCTATTGGTTCCCTGGGCTGATGGGATTACCAGTAGAATTTCAGTCATGCTGGGTTGGAGGCTGTCACTGGGTCTGTAGCTGGTCCACAGTTGGTGTGCTTATTACGAAGGGCTCAGGTGGGTGTGGATTCCATCTAGTCTTTGGGTGGATGGGACTTCCTCCAATAGCTTGCTTGGTAGGGTAGCCCTTGGACAAATTTCCATTTCAGGGTCCGCAGTTGGGTACTCAGTCAGTGGGCCTATTACCAGGTGGGCGTGGCTCCTAGAAAATCCCTGGGAGGATTCCTGCGCATTCACTGGATGGATCCCTGGATGGGCAGGACTGGCCCTGGACCATGGCTGAAAGGGGCTGGAACAGAGCCCCAGGAATATTTCAGTTTCCATTCTTGGTCTTGAACTGCACTGGGTTTTCACAATCACCTACCTGGATCCCAAAGCTCCCGGGAAGATACTTTTGTCTGTGGATGGATGCCAAATTATTGTTGTTCATAGCGGATACAAGACGAGGATATCTTATTTGGCCACCTTGCTGAAGTCACTCTGTTTTTGTGTTTTTGTATGTTTTTGTGTGTGGTGAGTGAAAAACATTCAAGCGTATTTTTATTTTCCGAACAGATACCTTACTGTTTTAATATCATTTATAGAAAATTAGATCCCTTATGTATTTCATAAGGGATTGTGGATCACATTCAAATAAGACACATTAAAAAAAGCACTTGGGGATAAAAACAGGGTTAGTGGAAATGATATAATTATATTTATTTTCTAAAATACATGTTTTCTCTCTCTCTTCCTCCCTACCTTCCCCTCCCACTTTCCCTAAAAAGAAGTAAGTGTTCGATAGATAAATTAGGTAACTGTTCTTTGCATGAGTGACTTGTTTGTGTTGGTACTCATTTGCATATTTACGTCAACTCTCTCTGATTATGTTATATTTGTAAAATTTGAAATCACAAGCTCAATCTCCACTTCAGGAGATAACAGATGAAAATGAGGCAAGGAAATGGGGAGGATGTCATGCTGATTGCTTTCTGGAAGACTCAGTTTGTAAGCTAGTGGGAATCCAGTTTTTCCCAGTTGACCTTTCTTGTTATACTTCCTGTATTCTTTCTCCTCTAACACAGAAATTATCATTGGAATTTGTGGGAGATTGTTTGATTCTCAGAACTGCACGTGTTACTCTCCAGAATTTATAGCAGCTTCCCACAAATAATGTATTGGTGCTTGTTGTTAAATACCCTGTGAAATATTTCCACACCCTCACAGTTCATACTCTTACAAAAATATTGAGACCTCTCCTCCATATGCAGATTCTTTCTTGATTACACTTAATCCTGGTACTTGGATATTCCTAACAGTGATGTCAAGGAAGGTGGAATCAGCTTTCCCTGTGTTCTAGGGTCCTCCTAGCTCCACCAACATTTTTCTATTGTATTACCTGCTGTTCAGTGAATTATTAAACATCTGGTACAGGCTTAGTGCTGTGATTTAAGTATTGTATCAGATGGGTACAAAGGGTAAGAAGATAGATGTTAAACATTCTCTTCCTCAGCATGCGACTTAATTTGCTTGACACATTACACCTTGTAAGCTTTTGTGTGTCAGCACACCCTCTTAACCCTAAACCTAACTTGCACAGCAACTCCATGGTATGTTATTGATTTAAATCCTTGTCCCTTCCATAACTCCATACAATGTCTGGGATGGACAAACAGTTTCTAATTCACGTGTTGATTCAGTTTGACAGGTGATGGTAACTGACTGTGCTAGGAAAATCCTGATGCCATTCATTTGCTACTCAGAAGTCCGCTAACAGGGAAGATGTGGAGATTGGCTGTTTGCTTTCTATATTTATTATCTTTCCCTAATGTCATATTAATAACTTCACTTTTCATATATGCAAACTTTTCCCATTCTTTGAAATATACTCTTTTACTTATAACGAGTCTAGGTGGTATTTTTAAAATCTGCATTAAAAGCAAGTTCATTAGTGAATTTATTGGGTATCAATACCAGAACCTATGGATGCTCGAATCTGAACTTCTTGAATCTTAGTTATTTTCCTCAGTAACATGTTAAGAAACAAGGGATCTTGATGGATTAGACTTACAAGACTGAGAACAGGTGTCTTCCTTTAGTTCAACTTAACTTGAAAGACTTTTATTTTTCTAATAATTGAAGTTTTTCATGGCATATATTAGGAAATTTGAGAAATATAGAAAACATTTTTGAATGGAAGAAAAGTGAGTTTTATTATTCTATCCTACTATTAAAAGTTTTGCATACATTGTTGCATTTTTATTATATACTAATTTTTATAATATAATTAAAATTATACTGAATAAATAATGTATATCCTGTTTGTTTCACCTATCATTAAAACATAAACATTCTCTGATATTTGAAAACTATTTGTAACATTATTTTTTTAAGGATTCATAGTATTTCATTAAATGAATGTTTATTTCACTTAAGCATACCTAGTACTGTGCACTTTCATTGAGCTCCCATTTTTACTACAATTAACAATGCCTCCATGAATGAAGAAATATATTTTAGATTATCTTATTTTACTAGGAGTTAAATTCTCAGAGCAAAGGAAAAATATTTTAAGGTTATTACTGGGAAACCTCTTTTTAAATAAACAGGTGAACATAACAAGATACATCTGTGCAGAGTAGCTTTTCAACTTTGTTATTTTCTTAAATAAATGAGTCATGCCGGGTGGTGGCAATGAAGATCCCATCCTGGCAGGTTACAAGTCTTTAAGTGGCTTTGCCCTGACAATGATTCTGAACTAGATGCACCTTTGGGATCTCTTGTTTTGATAAGTACTTTAGAGGAGAGAAAAATATAGAAACATTTTTATTTTCATAGGGTAGTTGATCCAGTTTTAAAATGTAGCATCAAAATTCAGATTATATACTGTATAGTGTACTTATTGAAATTTCTTCTAGAAAAGATGAAACTAAAAATTATGAAAATAATTTATTTAACTTTATAGTCCGTAAACTTTAGGCTATAGTTGCAACTATGTATGATTATTGGAAACTGACAAAAAGTTCAAATTTTCGGTCTATTTTTCTAAGTTCAAAGTTAGCATAACCCTTCACTCTATGGATGGCTTTTGTAGCATGTTCATAAAAATGGTCCTTTTTACAGAAATCTTCTAGTACATCAGCAGTTTTCCCAAGGGCCTTTCCTAGTGTTTTGAAATTCAGATTTTTTTCCTTTGAACTGTCTTTTCATAGTTCCCGAACATCGGTCTCCTGATCTCTTCTTGCTACCCGGTCTGGCTCTCTCAGAAAGTCATTTGTCAATGGGTTTGTGTGTGGCTCTTCAACGTCACTTTTATAAAATCCTGGATCATTTTAGAAATGTGAAGTTCCATGATTCAGTCCAGTTGCACTTGTATTTTAAACATCACACACACACACACACACACACACACACACACATACACAAATACACGACAAAATGGGAAGAGACAGATGTCAGTGCTAAGAAGGGGAAATGTTTGAATGAGCATTGATTTGATAAATTGTCAGTTAATTAGCAATATTTTTGTACTACGAATCCTAACCAATATCATAACTTTAGGATTGAGGCTAAGGAATGTTTGGCTATAAAAGGCCACATGTGTGTTCTGGCCCTTATGCTCAATTCGTCCTTCCAGCCTCATGTCAGAGTTTACATTTCACAATCAGGAAATTCTTCACACTCACCATGAAGCTTAGCTCTATTGCAAACAATGGTTCTCAACATTGGCTTCACATTAAAATCACGTGGGGAGATTTTAAAACAAGCCAATTCCCAAACCACACTCAGATAAACTAAATTCGAATTTCTGGCGATAGGACCAAGTCATCAGCATTTTTAAGTGTCCTTTTAAAAGGGAAATATGAGTATGTATTCCCTCAATTCCTAAGAATTCTGATTAACTGTATTTGGTGTCTGGGAATCTGCATTTGAAAGTAGTCCCTATATGATTGTGATACAAGAGGTGTTGGAAAACATTTTCAGACAATGCTGACCCGTATAGACAAATAGTGGTATATAAAGAGGTAAATTAATCTTATCTTGGAGAATTACAATACTCAATTATTTCACTTGAGAATTACAATACTCAATTATTTCATTTGAAGTTTTACTTTTTTCAGTTAATGTCTTCAAACACTTATTTTCAGCTCTCCATAAGACAATGGCTACTTCTGTAGATAACAACTAAAACTACTTAACATACCAACTTTACCTGTTTAATGGTAAACATTGTTGGTTATAAAGGATTTCAATTCAGCGAATCAAATATTGGTGCATTGGTATATGATATTTTATATACATATATTTACTTACACACACACACACACACACACACACACACACACACACAGAGTGTGTCACAGCCATAACTTATGGAATAAGTACCATTAAAAGGGTCTCTTTATCAGTGCTTCTGCAGCTTGGCTGGGCGTCCAAATTGTCTGAGGATCTCGCTACAATTCCTGTTAAGATTCTGATTCATACGACAGGAATGAGGCCGAAGATTCAGTGTTCATAACAAGCTTCCAGTTTTTGCTAATGCTGCTAAACGTTAGAGTAAAATTTGAGTAAGTAGTCTCTAGGCCAAGAGATATATATATATACATCTTTCTCAGAGATCTTACAGGATGGATCATCCTCTTGAAATTGATCCCTTATAATCTCCCCATAATTAAATGCAATTGAAAAATATATTTAGCTATTATTTATTCAGGACCTTCCATGGAGAAAGCACTTTAAATATCAAACATCAAATCCATGACCTTATTTATTATACCCACTTAACTGAGGCTCAGATAGAAAAATTTCTTTGCCCAAGGCTACACAGTGTGAAGTGGCAAGACCAGAGTTTAAACCCACCTTCCACTGATCCAGAGTCTATAATCTTACTACTGAATAATTTTATCCTGCTCTGGCTCATCTGCCTCCCACCACCTGAGCTTTTAATTTTTTTTTTTTTTTTTGGTAACGATCAAAGATGAATGTTTGAGTTTCATCATAAGCCACATATTACACCTTGAAGATGGCTGTCCAGGCAAGACTGTTAGTTACTAATATCACACACAGTATTACATAAATATACATAAGGGCATAATATCCATAATTATAAATAATACACATAAATACATAATATACTTAAAATACGCAACTGTTATTGCACATTTGGTTAGCACTTCCCTCCTGTACTTAGGTCCTTTTATATTTACTGGATTTGGAATTCTTATCTGGAAAATGACATTATACCCTCACCTTTATTCTTGGATAAAAAAATAGAGGAAATAGATGATCAGTTATTTGGGGGTTAAAATGGATCTTATAGCATCTCCTCTAATGGAAAAATAGCTAACACTTATTGATCTCCTATTCTTGCTACTTACTTCAATGAACAGATTATCCCACTCAGTCCTCACAAGCCACAGAATTGTTATCTTCCACATATTACACGTGAAGAAACTGAAAATCAAGGGTTAAAAACTTGCCTGCCGATAACAGTTGCTAAATGATGATGACAATGTTTGTCTACTTAGTGAATCAATATAGTTAAAGAAATGTGGTATTTGTTTCCATACAAACTGCAGATAACAATTTGGAATGCATTAGATGAATTTGTAATATACTGTGCTAAAATAGATCTCTTTTTATTTTTGAACAAATGAAAGCGTGTTTAATCTGATGATTACTGCAATAGCTCTAGCCTAATTGAGATTCATGAGAGTGGTTATTTATGTGAGGAAGATAAAGTAACATTTTTTCAAAAGGCACACCCAAACACCAATATTTTTATATGTGATTGATAAAGTGAAAGCTTCCTGAAATGAAATACACGGAGTGTTTTATTACTTGTATTTTAACATTTGTAATAAACCATAACGTGCTAAATGAATAAGGTTATACTGACTAAGTTTTCGCTGCAGTCAGTTATCATTTTACTTTCTAAACTCTTATGCCTGAAGGTGGGAAGTAAACAAATGGTTTAATTACATTTCCAATTGTACAGTTCTTTTTCAATTCCAACCAGTAGCCATGAAGATTAAAAAAAAAGGAGCAGATGTTTCAGTGATGACTAACTTCTAATACATGATAAAACCATGAATATGTTATAAAGCCTGTGTTTGTTTTGCTAGGTCTTTATTAGGTCAATTTTCCAAATACTTGGGTGATTGTTTCTTTTTTGTTTTTATTTTTGTTTTGTTTTCCCTGAAAATTACTTTCACTCTAAGCCTATATTCCCATAGGATTTATATGTTCCAACTATGAGAAAAGTTTGCAACTTTTCTAACCCTGGCTTCTCTTACTTCACCAGCTGAAGATGAATTAGTTTACAGAGGTCTGGCCTCCAGCATGTGTGTTGGTGGATGGTCCTTTCTCTTCTCTTCTCTTCTTCCTCACCTTTGTTTCATTTCTGCTCACATACTGTAATTATTATTTACAAAAGTTCTCTACTAATATAAGCTCTTGAGGGCACTATCTTTTTTTAATATTTGAAACAGCGGGCATAACACAATGTTGAGCATTCAGTAAGTTCAGTAAATATTGGTGGAATTAAAAAGTATTAAATACTCATGCAGGGACTTCCCTGGCAGTCCCATGGTTAAGACTTCACCTTCCAGTGCAGGGGGTGCGGGTTCGATCCCTGGTCAGGGAGCTAAGATCCCACATGCCTCACGGCCAAAAAACCAAAACATAAAACAGAAGCAATATTATAACAAATTCAATAAAGACTTTTAAAAAAATGATCCACATCAAAAAAAAATCTTTAGATACTCATGCAGAACATTAATTGAATATTATTAACAAACTGTCTCTAATTTGGGCTGGGTACTTAGCTCCACAGTAAATAGAAAAATGGTAATTCCCCTTTTTTCTCTACTTTTGCTCTCAAATTTCTCATCATAATGCTACGATTTCTAAGGAAATTAACTCTGCAGAATAAAAGTAGTCATCTTAAGGGTAATTCCTTATATTTTCACTTGCATTGGGCACATGGATACATTTCTTTAAAAGAAGTCTTTTCTCAGCAGGTTGTTGCCGACTAGAAATCCATTTGTGTCCTCAATTTGAGACCTGCATTTGCTTTAGAGTGTGGATTTTCTGAGTAACGGTGGCCATAGTAATACTGTACACAGAGCTGGAACATGGTTTTCAAATGAGGTCTGATTACACCCCACTGGTTCATAAAACTCTAATGCTGGGCTGTTGTTTCAAAGCATTTTATTTGTGAACACCGCAAATTAGATTTCTAAATTTTATTTGCTTGGAGCTGGGGTTGAAAAGACAGGGAGATGGAGCTGAGATCTGTTGTTATAATGTGAAAATGCATCTTGGCTTCTAATGCAGAGAACTCTTCCAGGGAGAACCATAAAGCGCTTGTGGAATTATTCCTTCTCTACCTAGTATGATAGTAGAATAATTGTTTTCTAAAATACCCTGTTGTTATTGTAATGGCACTAACTGGTATTCTTTAGGCCTCTCTTGTTTATTATATTACAGTATTTATTTAGGACTAAATATTAGAGGACTCCTGGGCCAGAGAGCCAATCCAGGATGTGAGTTGCCTGCATGTTTTGTCTAGTTAGCTTCCTAGAGAGCTCATAAGTACATTTTTAAAAGGCTTATTCTGTACTAGGAAGCACCTGGTTTTTGAAGAAAAAGGATCTGGAATCAAATCACAGCTGCCCCATGTACTAGTTATATATCATTAGGTAATTTTTATAAAGCGTTTAGGCCTCTGTTTACTTCTCTGTGAATTGGAGATAATAGTAGTTTACTAAGTGGTTGTGAAGATTAAAAAAATGTATACATCCAAAACAGCCTATCCATACTCGGCACATTGAAATATTAATAAATATAACTTACCCTTCTATGGCCAAACACTGTATGCCATTGATGGCAGAGGGATATTTACTGCAACTCATTGCCAAAATTAGATTAAAAATAAAACCCTAAGTGTTCCTACTACAGAAATCTTTTTGAATCATTTTAATGAAGAAATACTTCTGACAGCTATTAGTGATCAGGAATTTCTGATGCATTTTAGCACTTAGATTATAAGTCAGGGGTAAGTGAACTTTGTAAAGGACCACAGATAGAAGATTATTTTAGACTTTGTGAGTCATATAGTCGTGGTCTCAATTACTCAATTCTGCCGTTATAATAGCCTGAGAGCAGCCATAGACGGTATGTAAGCAAATGAGCAAGGCCTTAACTCCAAATTTGGCATGTGACCTCTGCAACATATCATAGGTAGTAGAGCTACTAATTATAGATTATTAGGTAATATTGCAAAATTGAAAGCACTACTTACTAATGGTTTGATATGTATGTGTGTGTGTGTGTGTCTATGTCTGTTTCATTTCTGAATGGGTGGGAGTGAAGAAGAATCAGCTGTCAGTCCCACTTCCAACGATGATTAAAATGACAGGAGGAATTTAGATAATGCATCATAAATTACTTGTTGGAGATATGTCTGCTAGAATATATTTTTAAGAATTATGACATTTTACCTTAGGATTCTCTAGCTGGTTACCAGAATGCTTCAAACTCTAACATTGTGCTTTCCTAAAATTTTTAAGAATTGAGAAGGCACATTTCTTTCTATTACAGTGACTTTCATGGAGCAAGTGCTGAGCTTCAGTAAAGATAACCTCTAGCCAAGTAAGCTCAACATATGGAAATACATTGACGAAGTACAGGATATAGGAAGCAATTCTGCTGTTCATGACAGGATTCTCAACAGGTGTTTTTTTAAATGAGCAACTCTCCTAGGATATTTAAAGTGGGATGTAATAGATGGAAATCAATTTGCAGAATCTTATGTAGAACATATCTGTTGGCACATCTGTACTTTATATTTTTATGGATTTATCTCTTGAGGTTTCTGTATTTGAGGACATCTTCTAAATACTGTAATATCACTGTCCAGGCAAAGAATATTATGAATAGCATCTACACCTAAAATGAGGGAGAATGCTAACATGCAGGTTTTAATCAAAAAAAAAAAAAAAAAAAGCTTTTGATATTCCTGCTGCTGATTTCCCTTTGGGGAAATTTGTGCAACAGTATTTATGACTTGCTTGATTTTGTAATCTCTCCAGCCCACAGAGTTATTTTCTCATTTTCTTGATCTCCTATGTGTTTATTATCAAAACCACATTATCCAGTTTTGTAAACCTGGGTTCTGTATTTTAAGAGCTTCAAGAGAAGACTGAAATAATGAATTCTCTCATTACTCTGGTTTTACATTGTTCATTCTGTCTCAGAAGTATAATTTTATTCTCTACATTTTTGTTTTTTAAAAATTAAGTGTTTTGTCTTTCTTCTTTAAAAGCTTATTGTATATCTTGTCAGGCCTTCTAATAAGCGGTCAATTGAATAAAAACGTGTGTTAAAATGTTAGAGCGAACCTGTTGTTTAGGGGTTACATGAATACAATGAAATAATTCTCTCTAAGCATAGAGTACAAAAGTATAAGGTACCAGTGAATGGAGTCCTGAAAAACAATGAAGCAAATTGATTCTTTAAATCTGTTAAGTCCATCCTCTTCAAGATTGTTTATGTAGGCTATGCAAATATATATTTGGGAACCAGTCAATCAACCTACATTTTCATTAAACTAAAATTATGGTCCAGGTCCTGTCTTCGGCCTTAAAAAAAGCAGATATGACTAAGACATGGTCCTGGAATTAGAAGAACTTACTTGGAGAGGAGATGAATTTTGACTACTACATAGTAGAGTCCTTCCATGTAAGAAGTTATCCCATGTTTTCTGATCCTAGGACTCAGTCTCTTTCCATATTGTTCTGTACTTAGGTCTTAATATTAGTCATGAGTCAAGCTATTTCTCTCCCAAGTGCCATCCCAATCCTGCCTGAATTATTTCAATCCTACCCAATTTACGAGTCCCAGCTTGAATATTACTTTTGCTCAGAAGTCTTTTTCCAATGTTCAATCAGATCTGCCAACCATGTTGCTTTCTTTGAATTGCTTATTATTACAGCTTTTTTTTTTTTCTTTGAAAATACCATTGTGCTGCCTAGTGCAGTCCATTCCCAGTTCAAAGTATGGATAAATCCTACTTTACCAACAGTTCTCCTAATTCGTTTTCCTTTTTCCACACCAAGACTCTGTCTGGCATTAGTAGGAACTCCATCACTTTGTAATCACTTTTAAATTCCATTTGCTTTTACTTATGGATACGGTAAAGTCTTCTCCTCTGTGCTTTGCTCTTAAAATAGCATTTATCATCTATTTCATGGGGATCAGATAGAGTCCTAAATTGATATGAGGAACAGAAAGAACAACAGCTACTTTCCATTAGTTCACCCAGTAATATCTAGTTCAGAGATGCTTATTGCTCTAGCTGTATTCCTGATTCCTAAAAGACCCTTTAAAATATTTATCCCCAGTGATAAATGGAGGGTCTGTGTGGGCTGACTTGGTTATGCAACAGCAGGGAATATCTGTGAATTAACAAAAAAGAAATGGTTTGAATGAATGCATTTTATGAAGCCTATAGTAGGTCAGAGTAGAGTGAACGTGACTCGATGTTAAGAGTTTTAAAATTGCTTTGGGAAGAGGACAGCCTGTTTTTATTTCTTTGTCATCTAATGCTGTTATCATGTGAGACAATTAATTTGCTGTATTTTATGTTCCATTTATAATCTGTGTTGTGCGAGGGCTGTGGCATTCTGTTATAATGATAAGAAGAGATACATAGCACTACAGTGCTTAGGGAAGATTACAGTATTTCCAACCATGGACAGCCTGGGGCATTTAGCAAATGGTTGACCTGATTTTTTGACAGTGACAAAGCTTAGAAGAGATGAGTTAAAGCATTATCAACTGTCTAGTCCCATTTCTTCACTGGCCATGCTGAAAACTAAGGCTCAAGTCCTAGGCCCTGTTGTACTCATTTCCAGTATAGTATAATTGACAGTATTTCCTAGAACAGTCAACAGGACTCTTAGACTGGTTTTCTTTCTCTCTCCTCTCTCTCTCTTACTCTCACTCTTGGTCTCTCTCCTTCTTTCTCTCTCTGAAGAGTGAGATCCCTTCAGAACTGTTCTTCCATCTAGCTGAATCCGAATCATTCTTCAAGACTTTAAACTGGCATACACTTTTTAAGGATTCAGGTGCCAGCTGGAGCTTGGAAATATGGTTTTAGAGACTCCTTCAACTCTGAGATTCTGTGGTGCTATGATATTTTAGTTTATCTTGATCTTTTTTTATTTTTCTTTTAAACGTAATAATACTTCCAGTGTGCAATAGTCACTGTCACCGGTCTAACTGTAAAACATTATTTTCTTGTGCTTTGCATAAGCCCATGGTTCCAGATGTTTACCCAACAACCAATTCTAAATGGCAATTATCAGGTTATTACTATTATATTATTATTCCGTTTTCAGTAGTATTGGATATGCCCTTAAAGTTAGGTATCCTTTCTTTCTTTTTTAAGGTACAAGCCTATATAGATATTTAAGTTGGGTCATTTTAACCTTCCTTTTTGTGTCATCTTCCCATATTGTTTGTTTCATGAAGTTTGTTTGTTTCATGAAGTGCAAAAAGCATGTATATACTATGCCCTACCTCTCTTCAATCTTGTAGTAAAACCATCTTCACTCTCCAGATTATGTATGACTAATGTCCCGGTCCTTTTACCAAGTTTTCCATTTGGCAAACTAAAAGATTCTGTATTTCTAAAGCTTTCTTAAAGCACTACAGCAGCTGACATTTATTGAGTGTGTTTTATGGCCGAAACATGCTGATAAGCACGATTATATATATTCTTTATCCTCAAATCTTCTCAGACTCTCTTTATTTAGGTATATTTTTTTCCCATTTTTCAGATGAGAAAACTGAGATTATGAGATGTTAAGAACCGACTCAATATAAGATATTCTTCCTATCTTATTTTTTCCTTTATTTCTTTTCTTTCATTTATTCAATAAATACTTATTTAGTCCCTATCATGAACCAGGTACTGTGCTAAATACTAGGAATATAGGGGTGGGCAGTAGTAGGAGTGGGTCCTATTTTCATGGAGCTATTTGACAAGGAATGATGGAAATAGAATCCTTACCCAGGTCCACACTACTCCAGTAATGAACTCTTCACCACCCAGTGTGTCCCTTTTTCATTTTCTTTCCTTTCTGCATTACAATTAAGAATGTATTAGGGACAGTGAGTATGAGAGGAACTGCAACACAGTGTTTGGTTGACTGACCTCCTTCTGCTCTTTGATGACAATGAAGCTCTTCTCCTATCTTAGACTCCCTGTCCCTGCTACCCCGGCCTGCAGAAAATCCAGAATACTGGACCATTATAGTGGTGATAGCCCATCTTTTCAAAATTTCACTCCTAGATCTCACAGATCTTCTCACTTTCCAAAGTCCCTTCTTACTATGTTCAAATCCACCACCTAAGTGAGAGGTGACCAGTGCTACTGTTTCTACATCATGACAAAAATACAAAATGCTTATTTCTATATAGTACCATGGGGGAAAAGGCCAAAGCTAAGTGTAGCCTGTGAGGATAGGTTCAAGGGTTCCAGCTGCCCCAGACCTTTCTGGCTGCCCTGGGCAGGGAGAATCCATCCTTTTCTCAGAATCCTGTAAGCCATCCATAAAAGTCCAGGTAGGGAAGATTTTTCTTACCTATTTTCAGCTTAGGTTGACTTTAGTGGGTTTTATTTTTCAGGTGACTCTAAGTCAAGCCCTTTAGGAGTTGGAGGTCAAGTGGTCCCTCCTGTCAGTTACACAGAGAGAGAGGTCTGAGGAACTTTCTCTTTCACCTTCTGACCACTTTATGAGGAATGGAAGTTAAAGGAGTTGATTTCGCTCTGCTTCTACTTCACTGTAGCTCTGTAGGAACATGTGACATGTTCCTATTATGTTCAAAGGTTAGAAAGAAGTAGATCCTGCAGTTCATAGACAAATAGAAAAGGCAGAGGCAAAGGCAAAGACAAAAGGGGGAGGACAGGATGAGGTTAGCACATGAAAGTGTTTTCTTTCTCTCCTGGGCTGGTTTCACAATGCTGACACACCAGGGTGGCTGCCTTCTTTAGTACTTTGTTAAAGGTCTCTGATTGGGTTAGAAACTCAACTGTACTAAGAGACATCAAACATGCAGCAAGGCTTTGGTCTCACCCAAAAGCTGGGTCCTGTCTTTCTGTTCTCCCATTCACCACATTCTGCCGGAGGAGTCTGGTTTTCTTCAGACACTCAGTTACCTATTCCACAAAGGAAAGAGGTCGATGGATGAAAAACCATCCTCGTTTTTAGTAGATGAAAGGAAAGAGGACCTACCCTCTCTTTTATTCTGAGACACCTGTGTTGGCATATTTAATTCATGTGTGTAGGTATAATTTTTACTAATTTCTGTCATGTTTTCAGCTTACTGAATATTGTGTTTGTAAAACTGAGCAGATTCTACCTAAAGAAGCCCACAGAAACCCATTAAGTAGTTGTGGTTAATTGTGATTGAACTCTTAACTATTCAGTGAACATTTCCTAACTAAGTAGTATGTACCTACAAAGGTCAACAAGAATTTCTCACTGACTAAAGTGAAAGGACGTATTTTATTTTTGTTTTTACACGAATTCTCAGCCTTGTCTGACACAGATCAGTATTCCCTCTTTTCAGTTACCCTAGTTTTCCTTCTTCTAAATCTCTGGTTGCCCTTTTTCAAACTCTTCCTTGGATTCCTCATCCCCTGTTTAGTTCTGAAATATTATTATTTACTAGGTTCCTTCCTCATTTTACCCCTGTTACCTCTTCACTCTGCCTATTTGTCTGCTGATTTCCGTAGTCCCATAACTCATAAGATAAAACCAAGGTTTGGATGTTAAGCCGTTTCCTGTGCTGCCGTCATTTGTTTGAATACACTACAGTGTTCTGTGGGAGGGTAGCTGAGAGACCGATGTAATAGTCCTTTTCACACCTTCCATCCACAAAGAGAGTTCTTTTATTTGCAGCTGAAGCTATTATGTCTAGAGCCTATGGCTATTTGGCGCTTTTAACGATGGAAATTTTAAAAGAGAAACAGCAAGTAAAGTGTGAAAATGTCCTCTGGGACATTATTTTATTACTCTATGTCCCTTATCATTTAGCAAACTAGGTATAATATGAAAAATACAGTCAAACAGTTTGTTGCGTGGCTGGTTGGCAAAGAATCAAATAACAGGTACTGGAAAAAAGTAATGCTTAGCTTACCTAAGGTGTGTCTGTGTGTGTGTGTGTATGTGTGTGTTTGCATGAGGGTGCCACAAGCCAAGTTGAAGGGGTGAATAAAAAAAGTCATCAGAGGAGAGGCAAAATCCATGTGGCCTGAAAAAGCAGCATGGTGTCATAAGGGAAGAATGGGCACTGGAGTGTGGCAAGCTTGGGTTTGGACTATGGCCTTTCCAGTGAATAATAGCATTAATTTCTTCAATGAAAAAAAAAAGCATGATTATATTAAGACTCGTGGGGTTTTAAGCATTAAGTGAGGTAAAGATGTTTGCCACGTTGCTGGCGCTCAGAAAATGGCATTCGTGCTTTTAATAATGTGCCCTATTGCCAAAGCCAAAGGTATGACAGAGCACTATGAAGGCACTATGACCTTCCTCCTCAAGCACCTCTTGAAAGGATGGGTCAGGTCCTTGGTTGATGTCTTTTTCAAGTGAATATGTTCAGGCTGCCTTAGAATACTGAGAACCTCGGGTTTATCACTGATGCGCAGAAAAGCCACCAGGAATAGTTCTTTTAAACTGCCTTAGTCTCTAAATTATTTAGTCCTAGTAGTGACCCTGCTGCATATCATTAACTATTGAACTGAGTGGTGCTGAGTCAAAGACACTAATCAGAAAGGGAATCTTATACATCAGAAAAGGGAAAGATACAGAGGTTAGTAGAAATAAAATGATCTAAGTCAGTAAGTTTATGGTAAGTTACACAGGTAGAAGAGAGATCATATAATTAATTAACGAAACAGGGAGGAGACTGCAAAGAGACTAGCAGAAGCGAATCAGCAATTACTTTGCCGGAAGTTCAACCTGAATAGACCTTGTTGCTCCCTGTTGACTTGGAGCCACATTGCAGCCCTTATAGCAGAGGCGGTAGTAGACATCTCCAAAATATACTTCTTATAGTTTTATTTTACAGATTTTGATTTAGTTTCTACATTGACATTATTTAGAAGTTTATAATTTCATTATGACTTGTTTCACTTTTAACATAGTTGATTTCACGTACTGTTTATGTTCTATCAGAATTCAGATATTTATAAAATAAATGTCCTCCTTTGGAAGCTCGTATTCTCTGTGGGGACATCTGGATTTTATACTGGAATTCAAAGAGGGACATTTTTAACATGAAAATAGATGTAATGAACTCTAAAATATTCAATCATTGTTCTGTAGAATGAGTCAAGCTTTGTGACTCGGCCCTTAAAGCATGATTAACATAATCACCCTAAGCCTAAAGACAAGACATAAAACCTCACAGTTACCATTCGGCTTCACCAGTTCTGATGATGCCCAGGGACCCACCAAACCTTTTTTTAGCAAGGCTGGATGTTTTTCCTGAAAAACGAGAAGTAAGCAAATGAACCACAATGGAAACTTATACCAGAGGTAGACTTTACACTGTGCAAAGTTCTGCAAGTTGTAGGTTTTAAACTCAGTCAAAGCCTCCTCCCATTTCCTGGATGCGGGCACTCAAGTCTGCACTTGAGCCTTCTTTTTTTTCTATGAAGGTTATATCTCCATTCCTTTTGGAATAGTTCACGTTCAGTGTAACATGGTGGTTTAGGCATTTTATCAAGGCTTCATTAATGGTTTCACAAAGCCTTAGTCTGCTTGATTGTCTCACTTGGAAGAAGTCAAACTGCCACCTCTTTTTTTCTTTTAATTAAAAAAAAATTATTGGAGTATAGTTGATTTCCAATGTTGTGTTAGCTTCTGCTGTACAGCAGAGTGAGTCAGTTATACATATATCCTCTCTTTTTTAGATTCTATTCCCATTTAGGTCATGATAGAGTATTGAACAGAGTTCCCTGTGCTATACAGTAGGTTCTTATTAGTTACCTGTTTTGTATATAGTAGTGTGTATATGTCAATCTCAATCTCCCAATTTATCTCTGCTCGCCTCCGCCCTTTGTAATCATAAGTTTGTTTTCTACATCTGTGATTCAGTTTCTGTTTTGTAAATAGGTTCATTTGTACCATTTTTTTAGATTCCACATATAAGTGATATCATATGATATTTGTCTTTTTCTGTCTGACTTGCTTCACTCAGTATGACAATCTCTAGGTCCATCTATGTCACTGCAAATGGCATTATTTTGTTCTTTTTTATGGCTGAGTAATATTCCATTGTATATATATGTACCACATCTTTATCCATTCCTTTGTTGATGGACATTTAGGTTGCTTCCATGTCCTGGCTATTGTAAATAGTGCTGCAATGAATATCAGGTTGCATGCATCCTACTGAATTATGGTTTTCTCCAGATACATGCCCAGGAGTGGGATTGCTGGATCATATGGTAGCTCTATTTTTAGTTTTCTGAGGAACCTCCATACTGTTCTCCATAGTGGCTGCACCAATTCACATTCCCACCAACAGTGCAAGAGTGTTCCCTTTTCTCCACACCCTCTCCAGCATTTATTGTTTGTAGATTTTTTGACGATGGCCATTCTGACCGGTGTGAGGTGCCACCTCTTTTTCTTAATACACACTTTGGGACTTTGGGAGTTCTTCTACTTTCTTTTTTTCCTCCAGATATATAGTAGTAGTCCCCCCCCTTATCCTCCATTTGCATTCCGTGGTTTCAATTACCTGAGGTCAACCAAAATTTGAAAATATTAAATGGAAAATGCCAGAAGTAAACAATTCATAAGTTTAAATTGTGCACCATTCTGAGTAGTGTGCTGAGAAATTTCACCACACGGTCCTTCTCCATCCTTCCTGGAATCCCCAGCAATTGACATCATCTGCCCCTGACATTCAACCATTGAAATCCTCATGGCTCAGTGATCCTGTATCACCCAGAGCAGATGATCCTCTTCTGACTATTATCAGAGGGTCAGTAGTAGCCTAAGCCTATGTCACGGTGCCTGTGTCATTCACATCACTTCATCTCATCATTTTATCATCTCCGCATCATCACGAGATGAAGAAGGGTGAGTACAGTACAAGTTATTTTGTACGAGAGAGACCACATTCACACAACTCTTATTACAGTATACTGTTATAATTATTTCATTTTATTATTAGGTACTGTTGTTCATTTCTTACTGTGTCTAATTTATAAATTAAACTTTCTTATAGGTATGTATGTAGATAGGAAAAAATACATATTGTATATAGGGTTCAGTACTATCCTTGGTTTCAGGCATCCACTGGAGGTCTTGGAACATATGCCCTGCATATAAGGAGAGACTACTGTATATATATAAATAACAGCCTTTCATCTTCTAGCTTTCAGCCTTTGTTATTTTTAAAAAGGTATTACAACTGAAACCGAGTGGGGCCTGGGCACAGAGGCCTCCTTTTGTCCACTATTTCTTGTAAGCAAGACTCCAGCCTCCATGACCTTCCCTGAGTTCCAAAGGGTGGATTTGAACAGTTAGTAATCAAGGGAGGAGCAGCCAGGAAACCAACTGAGGCGAGACTAAAGGGACCAGAGAAGCTCATCAAGATTAGGAGACCAACTGAGAGAGACTAAGGGAGCGCAGGTCCTGCGCACACCCTAATCTTGTCAGGACCCCAACCTTGAACCACTGTTATAAACCCCTCATCAAATCCTCTGGGGTGGAGACACATAGTTTTTCCAAGGCAGAAGCCCTGTGTGTCTCCCTTTGCCTGGCAAAGCAATAAAGCGATCCTTTTCTACTTCACCCAAAACTCTGTCTCCGGGATTTGATTCGGCACCAGTGTACAGAGAGGCCGAGAGCTTTCGGTAACGCAACTTGATGTTCCTTTGTATATATTTGTTTTTGAATTCTATTTTATTTATTTTTTTATACAGCATGTTCTTATTACTTATCTATTTTATACATATTAGTGTATATATGTCAATCCCAATCTCCCAATTCATCCCACCACCACCACCCTCCCCCGCCACTTTCCCCCCTTGGTGTCCATACGTTTGTTCTCTACATCTGTGTCTCTATTTCTGCCCTGCAAACTGGATCATCTGTACCATTTTTCTAGGTTCCACATATATGCGTTAATATACGATATTTGTTTTTCTCTTTCTGAATATACGATATTTGTTTTTCTCTTTCTGACTTACTTCACTCTGTATGAGTCTCGAGATCCATCCACGTCTCTACAAATGACCCAATTTCGTTCCTTTTTATGACTGAGTAATATTCCACTGTGTATACCTTTGTCATATATTTTATAGTCAAGAATTCTGGATACTAGCGGATTTTCTAACAGCCCTAATGTTAGTATATTTATAGTCCAAACAAAGGCTCTTTCTCTATTTATTATTTTATTTATGTATATCTACCTAATTTTCTCAAAAAATGTATTATAGTTAGGTTGGAAAATACCAAAATAGAGAAAGAAAACAAAAATTCAGAACTCAAGAACATATCATCTTATATTTTTAAAGCATTTCAGATGTGTCACTTATAGTATAATTCAGATGACTTCCTAATTACGACTCTACTTTTATCCACTGCTCTAATGTAATTGAAAGTTCAAAATTTTGCTTCTTGTGAAGAGAACAACTTTTTACTCAAATCCACCACGGTGTTTAGAAAACATGCACACATTTTTCATGTATTTTTTGATATTACTGCAGGAAAAACACTTTTTAGCACTACCCATTCTCATTCTGTCACAGGGTAATGGGAGTTGAATAAAGCCTGTGTGGAAGGAGCATTTAACTCACTGAGGGAGTGTGGTCACCGGCCCCCGGAAAAGCCCTTAATGATCCCCACTTGTGGTGACCACATCCTCATATATTCCCCTCCCACATCATACTAAAGTTGGTCTCTGTGGGCAAAAGAATATGACAAAAGTGATGGTATATTACTTCCAATGTTAGGTTTAAAAGACACTGTAGCTCCTCTCTCTCTCTCTCTCTCTCTCTCTCTCTCTCATTGCTATTTGTGAGGGAAGCCAGCTATCACATTATAAAAAGAAGCCCATATGGAAAGGAACTGAGGCCTTGTACCAAGAGCTCTGTGAGCATCCCATCTTGGAAAGGGGTCCTCCAGCCCCAGTCAACCCTTGAGGTGACTGCAGCCCCATCCAGCAACTTGACTGCAACCTCATGAGAGACCCGAAGCCGTAACTACCCAGCTAGGATTCTTCTGGATGCCTGACCTCAGAAATTGTGTAAGATACATGTCTGCTATTTCCAGCTGCTGACTTTTGGAGTAGTTTATGATGCATTAATAATTAATACAGAGGGATTAAGGGATCAGGTGCTTCTTTCTATACTCACAACACATAAAGTCAGAACGTAAAGAACAATCCCTGTAAAAGAAGGTTCAATTAAATCTAAGTCAGGAGAATAAGACTTAGTCAAGGAATCTTAGAAAGAGGAGTGAAAGTTTGGAGAGTTGAGAACAAGGCCGTTAAGAGTGACCTATGGCCTGAATGAACTCCAGAGACCAAGTGAAACTGTCTACCTAGCTCTTCACATGTTCTCAACATGACTTTGCAAATATGAGCTAGTGTGTTCAAATGAATGAAGGCCAGGAGGTCATAACACATTCTGAATATTGCATAAGTCAGGGATGTTTGTCCCTCATATGCTAAATTTCCCGATTACCGTCTTATCATGTCTATGATTTATGTGTCATACTACCTTAAAATATAACTTCCATTGGTCAGGAATAGGCAATTTCCGTTTTTAAATGCCCTCACGGTATGTTCAATAACCCTAGGTCTTATATGACAGACATTATGCATGTTGGAGACAAATAGGATTTTTTTTTTAATAACTAGATAAGCTGGACCTTATGATCCACTTTAAACCTATAGTTGTATGATTCTGTGAGTATGCAGGCTGCTCTAAGTAGGATGACATAAAACTACAAAATAATTAAATAGTGATAAATCTAAAACATCCTATGAGAATTGTCTTACAGACATAGTGAAACTCAAAAGAAACTACGGTATTCACATTGGTGTACTATGAAGGAATGGCCCATTGTACAGATATCTGTCTATCTATCTATGTAGAGAAAGCTGTCACAAGAACAAATTAGGATAAACTCTAGGCATAAAAATAAAATGTGTCTTTAGGAGACTTTCACTTACCCATTTATTAAGAACATTGCTCCATAGTGAGCTTTGAAAAACACAAATATAGCCATGTAATATCTCTCCTTAAATTCCTTCAATAACTCCCCAGCATATAAAGCAAGTATTCCTACCCTGAACTTATGGATCCTTGCAAACTCCATGGTCTTTGGGGGAGTCTCTGAACACACTGCAAACACTATGATGGTAGATTGAAGTTTTTACCTTCCCATCCCCATATTCCTATTAGAGATTTTCCACCTTCCTCTGGGTGTCGTGGTGCACATCTAAGTACGAAGAAGGAAAACTTAGCAGTCTTTGAGAGGCAGAACAAAGAGGCAGAGGCTGTTATAAACATTATAACCTTATAAACCCTAGAGTTGTATTGTTGTTGTTGTTTTTGATAATTTACATATAACATTGCGTAAGCTTGAGGTGTACAAACTGTTGGTTTGATACATTTATATATTGCAATATGATTACTATAGTAGGGCCAGCTGACACCTTTATTGCCTCACATAATTATCGTGTCTTTTTTGTGTGTGTTGAAAACAATTAAGATCTAGTCTCTTAGTACTTTGAAACTGATAATACAGTATTGTTGACTATGTTGTGCATTAGATCTCCATAACTTACTTATCTGCTAGCTGCAAATTGATAGTTATGTGTTTTTTTTTTTTTTTGTGGTATGTGGGCCTCTCACTGTTGTGGCCTCTCCCGTTGCGGAGCACAGGCTCCGGACGTGCAGGCTCAGCGGCCATGGCTCACGGGCCCAGCCGCTCCGCAGCATGTGGGATCTTCCCGGACCGGGGCACGAACCCGTGTCCCCTGCATCGGCAGGCAGGCTCTCAACCACTGCGCCACCAGGGAAGCCCGATAGTTATGTTTTAAAAGGAAGTTAATATTAGCCAAAGGAAGAGCTGTTTATTAAGACAAACAAATAGAACAACTAAGTAAAGGCAAGACCTGAAGGCCTCCTAATAGTTTCCCAGCTCCATCAAGGAGGATGGAATTAAGTACCCAAGAGCAGAGACCACATGGTGTGGGAGGAGCTGAGAGGCCAAAGGGAGAGGCACAAGGGAGAGAGTGGAAGGCAAGCACTGTACTGGACAAAAAGGAGAGTATATATCATTTTTTGCAATGTATTATTTAGGGTACTGTTGGATACAACCAGTAAAAATTGAGTTCAGGCCTTCCCTGGTGGCGCAGTGGTTGAGAGTCCGCCTGCCGATGCAGGGGACACGGGTTCGTGTCCCGGTCCGGGAAGATCCCACATGCCGTGGAGCGGCTGGGCCCGTGAGCCATGGCCGCTGAGCCTGCGCGTCCGGAGCCTGTGCTCTGCGGCGGGAGGGGCCGCAGCAGTGAGAGGCCTGCGTACCGGAAAAAAAATAAAAATAAAAAATTGAATTCAGATTTGTTTAACCGTATAAGGGACTTAGTGGCCACCGTAAAAGGAAGGCCTGGTGGTAGGTGGACGACTTCAGAACTATATTGATTCTGTGACTCAGAAGTGTCAGTAAGATCCATGTTCCTTTCCACCTCTTCATTCCACCTGCTATTGCACAGACTTAATTCTAAAGCCTGGCTTCCCATCATGGTCACAGAATATGGCTGGCAGTAACTCCCGCAGCTACTATACCTTGAACAATATAGATAAAGAGAGAAATTCTGCAATTTGCTTCTGGAAGCCCTCCCAGAAAAATCAAGGATGCTCATTTCCCAGAAGCCTTCAGCCAACCTTTTTAGTAAATTACTTGGTCAAATATGTGTTTCATACCCTCCCGTAAATCAATAACTGTGATCAAAGGGTAGAATTTTGATGATTAGTTTAAGCTGGAACCACACACCATACCCCTAGACCCTAAAGATTGAGTCAGTTTCTCTCAAAGCATCTCCATGTTATATGGAGGAGGTGTAGCTGTTGAAATGAAAACCGGGCAGCCTCCAAAAGAAAACAAACAAACAAGACCAAAAGAAGCAAACAAAGCTGTTGATACCGGAGGACCAACCAGTCACCACCTGCATTACCATTTCATCCTGCGGAGACTCCATGTGCTTGTCTGATAGACTAAGAGTAATTTTTTTTCCTGGCTAGAAGCTCTATTTCCTATCTCTCCCAGTATTCAGGGTATTTTATAAAAATGTAAGTATGTATCTTTTCCCAAAGAGAGGCTACATAACATTCACTGGAAACTGAAAGAAACTTGTGAACTCGAAATGTCAAGAATCACTGAGCTTTAGGTAAAGTTTCTAGATAAGCCAGTTTTCACTTCTCTTCTAACGTTTCCCTAAGTTATATCCACTCCACCGGCACAAGAACAACTCCATCCTTTCCCTTTGTCATCCTGGGCCATTCCATGCCTCTGGTTCTTTGACCGTGTTGTTATTTCCTCAGCTACCTCTTCTGCCTGGGAAACCCTCACGCTGCCTTTAAGACTGACGTCAAGTACAGCCTCTCAGTGGAGGTTTTTCTTTATGGCTCTCTATCCGTGAATGGAGTTGATCCATCTCATTCCTACCCTACAGGCACCGTATCAGAAAGTACATATTCCACTACAGTGGTATTCTTTACGTGCATGTCCTACTCCCAGATGAGATCATAGGCAATTTAATCACAAGATTTGTGTCTTTCTTACTCATCGTCATTTTTTTAATACTTTTTTGATGTGGACCATTTATAAAGTCTTTATTGAATTTGTTACAACATTGCTTCTGCTCTATGCCTTGTCTTTCTGGCCACGAGGCATGTGGGATCCCAGCTCCCTGACCAGGGATCAAACCTGCACCCCCTGCACTGGAAGGCGAATTCCCAACCACTGTGCTGCCAGGGAAATCCTTCTTACTCATCTTTAGGTTAGCTCTCCTGGCTCGTTCAGTGAACACATAGCCATTGCAGGCTTAGCTGTCATCAGAATCTCAGGAGCTTTGTAGAAGATGTGCAGGAGCTATGTGATGGTGCCCTATTACTATTATTAACTTCACAGAGCCTTTTCTCACTCCTCAGTTAGGACCAAGGTATCTACAAGACACTATTTGTACCTTTTACCTAAGGTGAAAATAGATCTTTGAATAAATGATGGGATCCTAATTAAGATCTTGTGAATTCACACACGATGCCCCTAAATCTACATAATGGAAATGAATCTTAAAAGCTGACGTTTACTGAGTGCTTCCTATGTGCCAGGCAGTGTGCTAAGTGCTCTACAAACATTATTTCATTTGATCCTTACAAAATCTCAGGAGGTGGATTCTGTTACTGTTGTTTCCATTTGATTTATGAGAATGTTTAGGTTTACAGAGCGTGTATGCACACTACATGCAAGTAGAGGAGACAGGTTTTGAATTCAGGTCTCTTAGCTACAGTTAAGCCCTTGAAGATCAGTTGAAGATCATGCTTTACGGTTCTTTGTGTGCCAGATGGCTTATTATGAAATATTAAAAAAAAATCTTACAACAATCCTGCAGTTTAGGAATCATTATTCTCATTTTAAATGTGGGAAACTCAGGTTTAAAGAAGATAACTAAATTTGCCAAAAGAGCAAAATCCGAAAATGTTAGAGCCACCCTTGAGCACTAATGTACTTGACTTCTGAGTCCATGCAGGCACTTTTCAATCAAAACCTGTAAAACCTGTAAAATAGAGTGCCGGCTACATCCAAGGAACAGTCCGTTTGTGTGCCTGGAAAGCTGAGGCTGTTATGAAAAGAAGTCTCTGCCTCTGCAGGGATTTATAGCCCTGTCAAGATGGGAAAATACAGTATTATAAAATCTCCGAGTTGAAATGGCAACTTGTGGACACCTACAAAAATAATGTGGAAAGTTAAATACCAATGAAAACTGTCTGTAGCAATTCAGCATAAGCCTAGAAAGATATCTCTGGATAGAAAGTGATTAATTTTCTCTTGGATGAATAATTATAAATATGGGCACTTGGGGTAATGGGATTTGAGCTCAAGCTTCACTTGCTTTGAGGAAGCCACTGCTTGGAAAGTCTGTAAGTGGCTTCACTGTGATGTCACGTGACGGTTAGTTTCTTTGAGAATCAACCCCAATAGACTGTAAGATACTTGAGGGCAGGTAAGAACAATGCATTGTACTTTTGTTCCCTGAAAGAACTTGACCCAATTTGTAGTACTCAGTAGGTATTCAATAAAAATTTATTGCGCAAATTCACCATCATTCCAACTATGAGAGTATGGTCAAGAAAACCATTACGGAGGAAGGAAGTTTTGAAGTGAGGAAAAGTTATTGATAGGTTATGATGATGTGGGAAGGTGTTCCCAGAGGATGAAATGACGTGAGCCACTCTGTGGTGTCAGAAGAGAATCACAGTGGATGCTCTCTGCTCCCAGCATCTTTCTGGTCCACTGGTGGTGGGTGACCACCTGAGAATGGCCCTGCAGATAGGGCACAGGCACCAGAGGATGTCACAGGTGTGAGGGAGAAGCTTGGATTCTAGGGGGTCTCATCACAGCTCCAGGGTTGCTATGAGGCCCCCTAGAAAGTACCCTACAGGAATAAACAAGCCTCATGCTCTTTTCTGAGCTGATAATTATGTGATAGTAAGACAGGCCATTTGACTTATCTGAGCTTCAAATTATATGATAGTAAAATAGGCATTATTATGTAGTTTAAGATATTTGGCCTTGATCTTGAATGATCAAATCTTACCCTGTTCCCTAATATACTTGGCTTCTGCTCCCTGGGTCACAGAGCCACTTCAAGACAAATGCCCGTTTCCTTGCTAACTGGAACTATGGCCCTACATCCCCTCTCATATTTAAGCCTGGTGACGTGGCCTGCTCACATGTGAGGCAGAGGACCCCTTCTGGTATTTAACAGGCCTAAACAGCCTGATTCATCCCTTATTTCCTTGGAGCCATCCTGGATTCTCCCTCTCTAAGAGTAGGATGTAGCTCTAAAAGGGATGGCAGCCCCAGACCAATCAGCTGCATGGATAGATAGAAGTCAATCCGAAGGAAACCCCTAGAAGATAGTCAACAAAGAAGATGGAGTCTCTTTTATTTGTGCTCTTCTCATCACAGTCTCCACTCTCTTTATACCTTGAGCAATTTAGAGCCCATTTTGTCTTTGACTGTGTCTAAGTCGCTCTGCACTGGGGTGAGTAGGGTGGGAAAAGGGGTTGAGGAAGTGCATTGGCCGAGAGATGAGCTTCTACTGGAGGCTGAAGTGTGTCACCAAAAAGGTCATTGCATTGCTGGTAAGATCAAATCAGCGAAATACATGTGAAATCACTTTGAAAAAAATGCTATGCAGAAAACTGTGTCAGAGGTAGATGGTTTCATTAATATAGGAGCTTTACATTAAAGAATCATTTCTAAAAACGAACAAGAAAAAGCATATATAAATCTCTTTCTCCTTAAGAGCTATGTTCCTCATTCTGGGAAAAACAAATAAATCATTAAAAAAAAACCCACAGAAAATCATAAATAGATGCACAGAGCTGCTAAACATGCATTAGGTCACAACTGTGATTTTATAATACATCTTAATAAAACGAGTAAATTACTTTTCATTTTCACAGACATAAGTTTCTTTCTAGGCTTGCCCAAGTGGATTGATATACTTGTTTGAATGTGATTTTCATTCACCTTTATATTAAAAAGAATGGAAGTGAAAAGGTCAAGTTTATTCAGAAAATTGTTAGCTATGCTTGGGAAAAAAATAATTCCTCATGTGTGATTTTAATCAATTTTCATTCATTGTTAAAGTTCATAGAAAGTTTAGCTTGGTGTCCATGGGAAATGGAAATGGTGACTGGTTTTATAGGCACAATAAATATACCTGAATCTAAAGTCTTCTAGACAATATTGTTAATAAAACATATTTGTCTGGTTTCATAAAATAGAAATGTTTAAATTAGAAGAGTATCTTGCTTAGATGCTAGGTTAATAGGAGCATTTTCAATTCTCAGTCTTCATTAGTCACAATGCCAGGAGGGAAAATTGATTTATTATACTGTCTGGGCTGTAAATCAGAGTAGTTACATAATGTCTGGGGAACAGACACAGAGAGGAGAACTTGGAGGTGGGTGATCCCAAAAAAGGGATCTGTCGCCTTTTGCCCACTACTGTGGTGGGGCTCCACCACAATTTCTCCAAATTTTCAGTTAACTCCCCACATAGTAATGGGGACCACGAGGGCACCAGGGCAAAGCCTGGTCCTTTTAAGGTATGATGTGTGCTAGGAATAGGGTGACACTCAGAATGATGTATTTAAGAAAATACTTCGTGTCCATAAATACGAAACAGATAAAGATGGGATTAGGCACTGAAGCTGTCTGTAATGGTGCTAGTGATTGATAGAGGATCAAAGATGGAGATGATCATTGTGGTCTGGAATAGTATAAGAAGGATTAGGGAGGAAGAGGTCTTATTGGGAATTGTACAGTAAGCAGAAGATTGGAACAGGCTGATAGAGCTGGAAGGGTCATTCCAGGCCTTGGAAAGCATGGCCTTATGTAGAGAGGCAGGGATAAGGATGCTGTGTGACGGAGCTGTGTAGATACTAGCCTAATCTGCTTCACGGGACCAATATCTATAGTTCGATGGCAATCATGGCTCAGCTGTACATCACTGTGGTGAAAGAAGGGAGGAAAGAAGGATAGTCAAAGAAATTGGAAAAGGGAGACTTTGAAGCTCATGCTGTGTGGTGTGAGCATCTGTAGGAGCAATCCTCTTTAACTCATTTAGTCAGCAAGTATTTACTGAGTGATCCAGGCAAATGCACATATAAACAAGGCACCTGTGGTTTCCCAAGCCTCATGGAGTTTACAGTCAATGTCAATGTATTTCTTCCTATCTGTCCTCTCACTTTTTCCTTTTGTACTGGTTCAGGCAGGTTTGCCCTTAAATTCTCTTTCTCCACTCTGCTCCTTATCACAAGAAGCTGACTCTTCAAGCTGTTTCCCAGTCTCCTTTGTCAGCTGCTTTACATCTGGGTTCATCAAAGAGGCGGCATTGGTGGCAGACTGGAAGGTGGAAGGAAGGGAGAAACCAAGGCACTTTCTCCCTCTCTCTAAGCCTCAGGGGCAGCTCAGCACCAGCTGCTTATCCTCTGTGAGCCACTTCCTGCCAGCCAGGCCCATTCTGACCCCTTTGGGCTCTGATAACACGGCCTCTTTCCTCTTTAGCCTCTCAACTTCTTAATTACCCGTGTAAACAATGTCCTGCCTTGAATTTCGTCTATTTATTTGTTTTAATTTTTTTCTTTTTTAAAATATTTATTTATTTATTTTTGGCTGTGTTGGGTCTTTGTTGCTGCGCGCGGGCTTTCTATATAGTTGCGGCGAGCAGGGGCTACTCTTCGTTGCGTTGTGCGGGCTTCTCATTGCGGTGGCTTCTCTTGTTGCGGAGCACGGGCCCTAGAGCACAGGGGCTTCAGCAGTTGTGGCACTCGGACTCAGTAGTTGTGGCTCGTGGACTCTAGAGCGCAGGCTCAGTAGTTGTGGCACACGGGCTTAGTTGCTCCGCGGCATGTGGGATCTTCCCAGACCAGGGCTTGAACCTGTGTCCCCTGCATTGGCAGGCAGATTCTTAGCCACTGGGCCACCAGGGAAGTCCTAATTTCCTCTATTTAAATGCAAATACTTGTTTCTATTTCCCTGCATGGACACTAATACACCCTTTAAATTAGAAGTAAATAGGTGATCATTTTTGAATTAGTATACTTTACCACTTAGTTGCATGGTGTTTCGCATCTGCCTGTGATTTTATTTTCAGCCAAGTTATTTTCTATACATTTTCCCCTTTGCCTTAGGAAATTGCTGAGAGCTAATTTCATTTTCGATATCCTAAAGGTATATTATAAGAAAAGAGATAGAATTGATTAATAAAACAAAATCCAAATTTATAATTGGAGAGTTGCAGATCAATCTATATGATGGAAACAGGTCCTAATAAGATTTTTTTCGCCTTATTTCCTCTTTGCAGAGAGATCCCTGAAAGCCCATCATCTTTAGTAGGAAACATTTATTTAGTTTCTTTTAAAGGTTTGGAAGGATGAGAGCTTGAAGGGGAAATTGAGAAGATGAGATTAGGAGAAGATTTTATGCAGGCAAAGAAAGATACATAAAGTAAACCACAGAATGGGCTTTGCATATGCAAACGAAGCATCTGAGCTATTTTCTGGAGGCTGCATTCTTCTGAGCTTTTCCAGTAATGGGGAAGGTTTTATTGATAAATTCATTCTTTCTGCCTGCCTCTACCCTTTGAAATGTCCTCAGAATGCAGAAGGCACTACAGGGTGGGGTGTGGCAAGAACAGGAGTTGGCAAAACACTGTGAGCTGTGCTCCAATCTAGCCCACAGACTCCTTTATAAATAAAGTTTTATTAGCACATAGCTATGCTCATTTATTTGCCTATTGTCTATAGCTGCTTCCATGCCACAAAGGCAGAGTTAAGCAGTTACAACAGAGATAGTGTGGCCTGTATTGACTGAAAAAAATGCACAATCTCAAAGTTGAGAATTATGTTTTATTTGGCAGAAAAAACTGAGGACTTAAGCCCAGGACACAGCTTCTCAGATAGCTCTGAGGGACTGCTCTGAAGAGGTAAGGGAGGAGCCAGGATATATAGGAGTCTTTGCAACAAAGACCAGGTAGTTGGAACATCAAAAATTATTATTAATTAAAGAAAACCAGATATCTCAAGTTCAGGAACTTAGCGCTTTTCTATATATGGCAAGATGCAGAAGTCTGGGCTCACTGAAATCATTCCTTTGATGGGCACCTCAGTTATCTGGGGTCAGTATCCTGTGCTTCTCATCCTGAGTCTCCTCAGGGTGCACCATTAGGGGTGACTGCAGCTGTTGACTGCTAGGTGGCAGGCATCCTGTTTCTATCTTGGGTTCTCTGAGGGCTCACCATCCAGCAGCTGTAATGTGATGGCCTGATGGCTGCAACATCCTTTTTTTTACTGATATGGCCGGCAACATTTTTTCACGGACACTTGCAAAGCTGAAATGCTGACAATCTGTCATCTCATGAAAAAGTTTGCCAACCTCTGCTATAGAATAAGTTGCTTGTTCTCATGAAGGTCATTTTGGCCCTCTCTCTTCAGGTAAAACATTTCTGGAGTGCCTATTATGTGCCAGGTACTGTGCTAGATGCTATGCAGAATAAAAGCACAGATAAGAATAGTCAGTGTAGTTAAGGAATTCATCAGGTGGTAGAAGGAAGATGATACCTACACACATAGGTAAGACAAGGGAGTAAAATGGCTGCTAGTAGAAATGCAGACAGGGACTGTTCCAGAAGAGAAAGAAATTGCTTCTAAGATGGAGGTGAAACAACAGGGATAAGCATTTTACTTTCTTTTCAAACCAGGAAGGCAGAAGACCTCCTGGAGGAAAGGAAAAAAAAAAAAAAAAAAAAAATGGACCAGACATTGTTACTTGTGCTTTAAGTTCAGCTTGTTGGACTCACATGCATCTAAGGAAAGCAGGATAAAAATGATTAAAATCAGGGGAAAGCAATTTTGGATTATCACCAATTCATTCACTGATTTACTCATCAGTATTTGAGTGCCCTCTCTTCCAGGCACTGTACGATGTGCTGGAAATAGACAATAAACATGGCAGAAAATGTTCCTGCCCCCAGCGAGCTTATATTTTAATGGGTAGGTATTAAACACACCCTTTGTTCAGCAGCCTGTAAAGGATTTCGACATGAATCTAGTGGAAGCTTTAGGGGGATCTTCAAATCAAGACACAAGGAGAATGTATAACAGTGTTGATTCAGGAGAGCTGAAAGGTGGAGAATGTGGGTTCAAGATTTAAACTGCCTAGGGTTGTGTTACATTGCCCTGTATCAGCTATGTGACCTTGGGAAAGTTCCTGAATACCTCTGTGTCTCAGATTCTTCATCTTTAAAGTGGGGATGATAAGAGAATCTATCATAAGATTATTTTAAGTGTTAAAAGACAGCATGTTTGCAAAGTGCTTAGAATGGTGGGTACCTGGCACATAGTAAGTGCTCTGTGGAGTTTATTAATAGAGGAACCAACCAATTTGCTTGTACTCTGAAACTGCTCACGTTCTGGTTATTTTATTTTCATTTTGATATTTTTATTTTGGGGGATCTCTGATGAGATGAGTGAACAAATCTGAGGAGAGAGAAGTGTTTTGCTTTTTGTATTTTAAGTGAAAGTACTTGAGGGTTAGAAAATCAAGCTAGCATGAAGTAATAATTTAATTAGCATGCTATGCTTTCTCTACTTCATTTGGAATAATTCACTCCATGTATGCAGAACTGCTGCTTTTAAAGGTCCCAAAATGTTTTCTTGGAAAATATGCAATTTTCCATTGAAACATGAAGAATAGCAAAACCAAATTATAATCATCATCGTCACCTAACATTTACTAAATGGCTACTATGTACCAGTCATAGAAGTTGGTTTCATATAATTATTAACTCTTTTCATTACTTATAGAAATTACATAAAGCTGATGTTTGCATCCCCATGTTTCGAATGAGAAAGCTCAGGTGTGCAGATAGCTAAGGTGATATTCCCAAGTCACATGTGAGGCGTGACACAGAACAAGGAGTCCTTCCTAGGAAAACTTGACTCCAAAGTGTGTCATCTTTCTCTTATGTGATGTGGTCTCAAGGACACATGAATGGAAAAGCTATCATTTAGAACACCTAATATAGCTTCTTTCAATAATAGGGTGTTAGTAAGCCAAATTATATATTTTTGTCATTTACCAATTATAAAAGCATTACATATTTACTATAGAAATTTTGAAAAATTCAGAGAATTATGAAGAAGATATATATCAACCATAATCCTACCCACTGGAAACAGCCATTATTAATATGTTTTAATATATTCGTTTAAACTTCTCCCTCTTTTTACACACACACACACACACACACACACACACACGCATACTTCTAAATGATTTCTTACTTTTTTATATTTTAATTCAGACTTTTTAATTTAATATGTCATTGAGTTTTATGTGTCATTGTTTATTTTAAGAAACATTATTTTAATATCTGCATAATATATTTGTATCTATAGTACAATAGCATTTAACCAGGTGCTTTGAATGCTTTCAATTATGAATATATTTTAATGAAATTTTGATGTGGTCTTTGACCCTCTGATTGCTTCTTTATAATAAATACTTGTAAGTAGAATGGCTGGGTTAAAGGGTAAAAGTATTTTAAGATTACTGATCTGTATAGACAAATCACCTTCTAGAAAGGCCACAGTTAAGTCAATGCCAATTTTTCTAATGCCCTATTTGAACATAGAAACATCTATATAATTTTCCCACCTTAATCATCATGAACTTTATTAATTTTTAGGTTATACTTGGTAGTGAACTGAACAATACAAAAATATCTAAGACAGCATGCTACCCAGCTTCCAAAAATGTTTAATCCAAGATAGAATTATGAAATTAATAAATATTTGTTCAGTACCTTCCATTTCTGAAAATAAAAATGGTAAGGGTAGGTGCTAAATATAAAAATTGTAGGTTTTGTGTGTGTTTTTGAGTGCACACGGGCATGTGTGTGTGTTTTAGGAGAAGGTAATGATATGGAAAGTTCCCAGAAATTTTCTAAAATCGTTTAAAATCTATGGATATGACAAACATTCCAAATATAAGGGTATCGGGCTTCCCTGGTGGCACAGTGGTTGGGAGTCCACCTGCCGATGCAGGGGACACGGGTTCGTGCCCCGGTCCGGGAAGATCCCACATGCCGCGGAGCGGCTGAGCCCGTGAGCCGTGGCCACTGGGCCTGCGTGTCCGGAGCCTGTGCTCGGCAACGGGAAAGGCCACGTACCGCAAAAAAAAAAAAAAAAAAAGAAATATAAAGGTATCTTCAGCAGTAGAGCAGCAGCCAAAGGTTTTTTTTGGTGGGGTGGGAAGTGAATAATCCACTTCCTGAAACATAGAACACAAGTTAATTTCAAAGCAACATTTCACAATTTTATGCTTCATTAAATTAATACTTATACCTAGGAAATAGATAATCACATTCTGGATAATGTAGCCCTGATACACCAGCCAGAGCTGATGATACCAAGAGATGGGCCTTTGACTTTATGACACCAAAGTAGGCAACCAAAGCAGCAGAGAAGACCAGAGAATAATTCAGTCGTCTTGATGACTGCGCACCAGAGAAAAGCCAAGACAACGCCCTTAAGAAGGAAATGATGAGCTTTATTCACACAGAGGCCTTGCTTAGCTCCTGGAAAGTTCTTGAACTGTGTTCTAGTTTTTGTAAAGCTCAGGCCTATTTGGGGTTTGGTTCTTTTTCTGAGGATATTTTGAAGGTTTATGTTGTGACTCTTAGAGACCTAGATTATGGTAAATCTCCATTATTTGGAGTGGTATCATCTCCATTATTTGATGCAGCCTGAGTAAGCCTCTATTTCTTGTTATATAAGTAAAATAATAAAGCAAAATGATTTCGAAAGGTCTGAAATTTCAAGCTTTTCCATAATCCATGTGCCATCAGTAATAACTAGGAAGACAAAACAAAGAAACAAAAATACAGCAACTAAGGATAAAGAAGATAAAAATATTGCCCTTGGGCTTCCCTGGTGGCACAGTGGTTGAGAGTCCGCCTGCCGATGCAGGGGACGTGGGTTTGTGCCCCGGTCCGGGAGGATCCCATGTGCCGCAGAGCGGCTGCGTCCGTGAGCCATGGCCGCTGAGCCTGCGCGTCCGGAGCCTGTGCTCTGCAACGGGAGAGGTCACAACAGTGAGAGGCCCACGTACCGCAAAAAATAAAAATAAAAATATTGCTCTTGTTCCATAATGGTAGCAGTCTCCCTGAAAAGACAGAAGTCATATGTAAGAATCCCTTTCAATGTAAAAAGTATGAGAATTACTATTATAGTACATCTTCTAGCCTCTACCTATCTGGCTCCTGAAGACCAGGTAGAGATTTGACAGCAGGAAAATTAAAAAAAAAAAAAATATATATATATATATATAAATATAAATATATATAAATATAAATCTTTCTGTTATCTGTGAGCAGAAAATGGGCTCTGTGAAAGGGATTCCAAGAGGCAATGATCCCACTTGAAATTAGGACCGTAATTAAGCACCAAAATAATGAAAACAATTGAGAAGAAAATGTTCTCTAGTGGAAAATTCTCAGTAATCCAATTGGTAATGATATAAATAATCTTCCCCAACTTTCTTTTGAATGATGTATAATCTCTTAATGGCAATGTTGTCAGTGTGAGGAAAATTAATGCTTTATTCATTGAAGAGGTTCAAACAAGAAAGAATCATCTTCCATGGTTGAAAGTGCAAAAATAATTCAATGTTGTTATGTTTAAGACATTCTTTTTCATATTTCTTTGAACTAACTTTGAATGTCTTATGAAAGGCGAATATTTTACCCTGCCAGCAAAAAGCCTTCAAACGTTAGCTATTAATAATCTGAAAAATGTTAGAACCTAAGTACCACTCACTTTATACTCAACCTCCTAGTATTAAAAAAAAAAAGCATGTTAAAAATTAAAATGAAAGCTGGTTGTTAGGGTAAAGCCATTGTTAACCAGAATGCAACTAATCAAATTTTTAGTAATTTAGTAAATTACTATATTCTGATACAAAAAAGGTGAACATACACAATCACATATACACACAGAGACACACACTCACAAATAAGACTGGTATAATAATTTATGGATAATTGCTAATATATCACTAAATGTCCATATATATATCACTAAGTACTCAGTACACACAATAAATTTAAGAGACTATTCCGTCTTTATAATGTGATCATGGAGATGATAAATATGAATGATAAAATCAAAAGGTAATTCAAGGTACTACCAGAGTACCAAATAATTAGTGGAGATGTCTGTTTCTCATGCTGGACTGGAGACACATTAAAAAAAATTGTGCGAATATTAACAAAATTCCTAATGAAAATGATTATCTTAAGGCTCTAACTAAAATTTTGCTCTTTTCACTCAGTTGATCTCCAAAATGTTTAAGGAGAGAAACTAAATTTAAAACTATTGCTTGATGTTGTGATTGGCAAGGGCCTAATTTCCAAAATATACAAACAGCTCATACAACTCAGTAACAACCCAATCAATAAATGGGTGGAAGACCTAAACAGACATTTCTCCAAAGAAGACACACAGATGACCAACAGGCACATGAAAAGATGCTCAACATCACCAATTATTAGAGAAATGCAAATCAAAACTACAGTGAGGTACCACTGGTCAGAATGGTCATCATTAAAAAATCTACAGGGCTTCCCTGGTGGCACAGTGGTTGAGAGTCCGCCTGCTGATGCAGGGGACACGGGTTCGTGCCCCGGTCCGGGAAGATCCCACATGCCACAGAGTGCCTGGGCCCGTGAGCCATGGCCTCTGAGCCAGCGCGTCCGGAGCCTGTGCTCCGCAGCGGGAGAGGCCACAACAGTGAGAGGCCCATGTACCAAAAAAAAAAAAAAAAAATCTACAAATAATAAATGCTGGAGAGGAGGTGGGGAAAAAGGGACCCTCCTACACTGTCGGTGGGAATGTAACTTGCTACAGCCACTATAGAAAACAGTATGGAAGTTCCTTACAAAAGTAAAAATAGAGTTGCCATATGATCAAGCAATCCCACTCCTGGGCATGTATCTGGACAAAACTGTAATTCGAAAAGATACACGCACCCCTATGTTCATAGCAGTGCTATTTACAGTAGCGAAGACATGGAAACAACCAAAATGTCCATCAACAGATAAATGGATAAAGAAGATGTGGTATATTTATAAAATGGAATACTACTCAGCTATAAAAAATAATGAGTAATGCCATTTTCAGCAACATGGATGGACCTAGAGATTATCATACTAAGTGGAGTAAGTCAGAAAGAGAAAAACAAACATGTGATATCACTTATATGCAGAATCTAAAATATGACACAAATGAACTTATCTAAGAAAAAGAAACAGACGCACAGACATAGAGAACAGACTTGCGGTTGACAAGGGAGAGGTGGGTGGGAAAGGGATGTATTGGGATTAACAAATGCAAACTGTCATATATATGTGTAATCACAGCTGTATGCCAGAAACTAACACAACATTGTAAATCAAGTATACTTCAATAAAATAAATTAAAAAAACAACAAAGTTGCTTGCTTGGAATTGTACACAGAAGTGTGTTTGATATAAGAACCAGTGTTTTGGTTATGTGTGACTTGGTGAAGGAATTTCCTTTGGTATATACAGTAAATACAGTCAACATGGAGATGTGGAACTAGAATGGATCCTGGTGACACAATGGGGTCATCTCCTCCTTAACCTTCCACATCTAAACCAAAGACATTGATCCTGAGATCCTAAATTGTCTTTCCTCGTCCAACTGAGCTTTATCCCTACACTAAACTGTACATAGGAAACAGGACTTGGGATAATATACAATGTACATAAGAAGGACTATGGACCATACCTGTTATGTAGCAATTTCAGCTAACTGGGATATCCCTCTTCTTGAGCATTCTTATTAAGCAATATCTTACTGTATAAAAATAAAGTTGTAATCTTATGTCCCAACTGACTTAGTCTTCCTTATTTAAAAGATAATGGTTTAAAGTGGATAAATTGTAAGGTGTCTGAAAATTATAGTATTTTAGAAGCGTCAGGATCCACTAATTAGGGAAGGGTGGTAAGTAGGTTCATTAATCCCATTTTATGGTGATCCAATATATTGAAGAGACTTGCACAGAATAACGACTACCATATTTATTCAAATATAAGGCACATTTAAAAACACAAAAACACAACCACCACCACCTGCCAGTTGAGAAACAGAGAAGGGGTTGCAACAGAACCATCGCTGGCCTAGGCCTGTGTGAATAAGCCATGTCTGGAGGGCTCATCCAATCATCAATACAGTTAATTTTCCTGGTAGAACCACAGGCAATTATATCTTAACTTATTTTTATATTCTGAACTTCCCACTAAGATTTCTTTAAAAAATTTCATGAGGAGACCACACTGCAATGAAAAGTTATTGCACATGAAGTAGGCAGCATGCCTCATGCTGAGCAGAGCAGTTAAAGGCAATAGAAAGGGCTTGATCCTTCAGAGTTAAGTCTGCGCATTCTCAAAGGCCATTTTGTGATTGATCATAAAAAGTCATAAAAGACGATCACTTAGGCATAAACCATCTACTTGTCAAAAGCGTCTTGCTGCTGTTCCTGCCAATGCCGGGGACATGGGTTCGAGCCCTGGTCTGGGAAGATCCCACATGCCGCGGACCAACCAAACCTAAATGTTGTTACTGAAAATAAAAGTGGTAGCCTAGGTAATGAGTGCCATAATAATAAGTTAGACAAAAAAAGTGTTTTCCCCCACCACTACCTTCCCTTTCCCGAAGCTGTTATTAAACTGTTGGTGAATTTTACATTAAACGGTAATTTAGAATTAAAGAAAATAGTGATTGATTATAAAAATAGAACTAAAAATTCAGGGCTCCAAATTTTATATCTAGTAAACTACTAAACATTTTTATATCTTTTCACTTGTCTTGCTCTTGTCTTTTGCAAAGAACCCTATTTAAAAATCTCAAATCTCTGATGAGATATTGTAAGAGGGAATTGTCTTTTTTTAAAAAAGATTTGGCAAATGAATTTCCTTTGATATTTGTTTAGGTTCATTCGTTACTGTTCTGACACATAGAGCTAGAGCTTGAGAAATCATCAATCACTTCCCTACTTTTGGAAAGGCCTGTATCATCCCAGAATAGATTTTTACCTAAAATTTAAAAAGAGGAGTCCATCAGCCACTGTGGAGAACAGTATAGAGAGAGATTCCTTAAAAAACTAGAAATAAGCTACCATATGATCCAGCAATCCCACTCCTGGGCATATATCCCAATAAAACCATAATTCGAAAAGATACATACACGTCAATGTTCATTGCAGCACTATTTACAGTAGCTAGGGCATAGAAGCAACCAAAAAGTCCATCGACAGAGGAATGGATAAAGAAGATGTGGTACATATATACAATGGAATATTACTCAGCCATAAAAAGAACAAAATAATGCCATTTACAGCAAAATGGAAGGACTTAGAGATTGTCATACTGAGTGAAGTAAGATAGAGAAAGACAAATATCATATGTGGAATATGTGGAATCTAAAAAAAATGGTACCAATTAACTTATTTACGAAACAGAAATAGAGTCACAGATGTAGAAAACAAACTTACAGTTACTAAGGGGGAAAGTGAAGGGGGAAGGATAAATTGGGAGACTGGGGTTGACATATACACACTATTATATATAAAATAGATAACTAATAAGGACCTCCCATATAGCACAGGGAACTCTGCTCCATACTCTATAATGACATATATGGGAAAAGAATCTAAGAAAGAGTGGATATATGTACATGTATGACTGATTCACTTTGTCATACACCTGAAAATAGCACAGCATTGTGGATCAACTGTACTCCAATAAAAATTTTAAAAATAAATAAAATACAATAAAATAAAAAGAGTCCACCACAATTCCACACGAAAATGAAAGTCAGTGGTTTTCAAATATTAAAGTATGCATCAAGGTAGTATCGTTACCTCTTGATTTCTCTTTTTGATATTCACACTACATACATCTCCAGTCCTACACTGTTCAATATGGTAGCCACTAGCCATGTGGGACTGTTTACATTTAAATTAAATGAAAGTAAAATTTCAGTTCCTCTGCTGCACTAGCTGCATTTGACGTGTGCAATTGTCATGTATGGCTAGAGGCTACTGTATTAGACAGATACATACAGTTTCCATCATCATTGAAAGTTCTACTGGATGGGACTGCAGTTTAGTTAAGAAAATCTCTTCAAGGATTCTTGGATGTTATTTAAAATGAACATGGAGGAAAATGAACTTGCCTCAGGTTGTAATCAGTAGATGTAGACATTTACATGCTAAATGTGGAAGATGAGCTACTCATAGAATTTTATAGCTCTAAGGACCCTAGGAGGTAATTTAATATAACTCCTCTTATTTTACTGTTGTGGAAACAGTAAAGGTTAAGTGTTTTGTGTAATGTCACCTAGGATTTTGTGACAATCATCAGTATTGGTAGTGACACACATTCACAGATTTTGAAAGAAATCATGTAAAATGAATTCTTGCACATAAACTAAGCCAAGTTCCCACTTGAGCAGATCCAACCTGGCTAATGTTTCCCCTAGAGACCAAATTCAAAGTTCCAGTCTGAGAATTGTTGATTTATTATTTCCATCCAGTCACTCTAACTATTCCAGCGTTTGGTTGATTCAATCAGGAATGCCCTCTAAATATGCTGTAAAGTAATTTATTCAGGTTTAGCAAAACATTACTTTTGTGAGGCATCTGTTTAGCTAGACTTATGACTGGCTGAGGGTCGAGGATCTATAGAGTGAAAGAGACTACAAAGTTGAAGCCTAGGTGTTGGTTTTACATGTTTCCTCATTCAGCTGGATACTGAGGTGTCAGGCAATTTTGCATTTAAATCTCACATTAATGTTTACTAGTACTGTGATGCTTAGTCCATCTGGACTGCTAACAAAACCCCACAGTCTGGGTGGCTTATGAATAACAGAACTTTATTGTTCACAGTTCGGGAGGCTGAAAGTCTGAGATCAAGGTTCCAGCATGGTCAGGTGAAGGCTCTCCTCCTGGTCGCAGACTTATTGTATCTTAGTATGGTGGAAGGGGCTAGGGAGTTCTGTAGAATCTCTTTTATAAGACCACTAATTCCACTCAAGAGGGCTCCACCCTCATGACCTAGGAACCTCCTAAAGGCCCTTCTTTCTCATACCATCACTTTTGGAGGGTAGGATTTCAACACATGACTTTTTTTTTTTTTTTTTTGCAGTACGTGGGCCTCTCACCGTTGTGGACTCTCCCGTTGCGGAGCACAGGCTCCGGACGTGCAGGTTCAGCGGCCATAGCTCACGGGCCCAGCCACTCCGTGGCATGTGGGGTCTTCCCAGACCGGGGCACAAACCCGTGTCCCCTGCATCGGCAGGCGGACTCTCAACCACTGCGCCACCAGGGAAGCCCAACACATGACTTTTGGCAGGGGACATGAACATTCAGACCGTAGCAGTGACCTGGCACAAAGATTAGGCATATTCATTACTGTACCCACTTGCCCCTTTACTTCAGTAGGCTCCCCTGTCCTTGCTCCTGCTAAGTCAGACTGTCCATGTTTATTGCTTCTCCAACATCTTTAACCAGGGCAGAGGTGTATAGGTGTGTGCCTAGGTGGAGACCTGATCCAAAGGCAGCTGACCTGTAAGTGGGCCTATGACATAGGACTTGCATGGTGTAGTTCACAAGAATAAGCCAGGTATATGGTATTTTGAAATTTCCAATGAGGATAGTAAGAGACAAGAACAGTTAGTGGCAAGGGGAATGTCCAGAATTGAGGGTTGCCAAGATGTGTAGAGAATTGGTGCAAGATTTTGAGCTGTATACAAGCAGAAACAATAAAACATTCAGAAACTGAAAGCAGAGAAAGTTGGTCAGTGGCAGGGGACGGAGGGCAGGCATTTGGAGAGAGACTGAGAAAAGGTACAGAGTGCTTCAGAGAAGCTGAATTGTGCTCACAGGAGACAGGCAGCCCTTGAGCGAGCAGCTACAAATTCTGAATGAGACCCAATTGTAGTTTGTTATCCTGATGACATTCCCTATTTGAGTTTCCTATTTGAGCTCTGAATCTCTTTATTTCTCCTTTCAGTTTTTTTTTTTTTTAACTTGAAGTCATTTGTTAATTTTATGTAATTTGCAACCAAAGCATTCCTATCTCAATCTGGGGTAAGAATACCAATTCCAATAGCTTGTTGCAAGGACTAAAAGGAAAAATAAAGATGGCAACCTTTCAGAAACTCAGTAATTCTTTAAGGTAGTCAATTAATGAGGTTAAATGAAACAAGTTATTTCCCTAAAATGAATGGAAAAAAAGTTTAGTGTTAAGATAACATTAGAGTTTTCTGAAATTTCCAATTAGTCTTCTTCAGTTTCCAGCATCTATTACAAATAGTGCCCAGATGCCATGTGCTAGTAGAAAGAGACCATCCGGAAGTGTGGATTTTGGACCACTTATTTGGTAGAGATTACTGTTGCCCAGCCATATCGGATTCTCCTCTACTTTCTGGATATATGAAATACTGTGTTTTCTAGATCATTGCTCAAGACCATATTATTAGTTCCAAACAATAGCCTGAGTAGAATTTACACATCTTTTCTGAGTAAGAGCCATGACTAGCCCTGACAAGCCATCAGCTGTCTTTATCTGTCATAGTGATTCCAAAAGGCACATGTGGAAATGATGAAGCCACAAGATGAAAAACTACAGAAGTCTATAAAGTCATATGTTAGAAGAAAGTCATGCCTTAGAAGAGAGCTGCCCTGGTGAGCTACCCAGATTGCAGCAGAATTGTATAAGCAAGGAACACTTTTAAAGGCTAAGCCACTGTGAGGTTTGGGGTTTATACATTACACAGCATAAACCATCCTATCCTGACTGTGGTAATTTGCAATGTCTAGGTGAAGTTGTTACTATTTTTCCTAGTACTCTGACTTCCTCATGCATATACCAGAAGAAGTTAGACTAGAGTTCCTCCAATGACTCTTCTAAGGTATACATTCATTCTACAGTTCTTCTCTAATGCCTGCCCTACTTATCTTGCCGATTTACTCAGAAGATGCTCTGAAAATGAGCAAGGACCTTACTGATACATTCTTATAAACAAAAGATGGTGCTGTCAAAGCTGACAGCTTCCAAAGGAGGTCTTGCTATTTCTGAATTAAGCATTTGGAATGACGTCGATTTTAATTTTTAATTTGGGTATGTGCAAGTTTTTATCCTTTTCAGTTGGGGATATTTGAAGAGACTTCTTTCCCCCTTGTTTTGCTAGTATTTGGAAGCACACTTTAAAGACTGCAGAGAACTGTAACTGACTGAGCAAATCTGTTAGCTTCGCTGTGGCTCTTCTTAGCCTGTTTTTCTCTATCACCCAGCGTGAATCTTACCTTCGGTGTCCTTGGCTAGTACTCTGATTCTACAGGTCAACCCTGCCCAAGGGTGCCTAGGAGAGTCATTGCTTGACTTACAGAAGCATGCTTACGTTATAATGAACAAATTTGGCCTTGATAGGGAAGGACCTACTCATTCCTTCACACTCAATAGGATATGACAATCCCAGAGACAGACAAAAGATCAAAATACCACCTTGGAAATCCAGTAACTCTCAGCTTAGAAAACAACAGTGGGACGGAGAGAATATCTAATGATTTTCATCCAGAACAACTGAGAGCTCCAGTTCTGAACCTATCACTACCTCTCTGGGTGACTTTTTTGCAAGTTACTCAATTTCTCTAAACCTCAGCTCTCTCCTTTGAAAAATGGGTTAACAGCAACTACTTTACAGTATAGTTGAGAAAGTAAAATAAGACAGCTTATGCAAAGCACAAAGAAAAATGCATGGCTCTGTAGTAGCTACAAATGCCATTTCTCTCATTTCTCTTACACAGGGAAGGTAAGGAAAGAATATAGATAGTATTTCCTGATGAGAAAGCCTAGATGAAGAGAATTGTCAGTTAAGTACATACTAAAGATCCTGAATATGGAGAGGAGAGGCCAGCAAGAGAACTCATAATTTTGTTCTGGACTGCCACGGTACTCTTTTTATCAAGAATAATAATTAAAAATTCTTACATTGGCACATGATTTTTTACAGTTGTTTCCCAACTGAGTTTTAAGGAGAGGAGGTCTCAGGATCTGAAGGATGGAAAGAATATCACCCCATTTTAAACATAGGCCTTGAGGAGTCTGGAAACTTTTTGACTATTTAAGTAGTTAGTATCCAAACAAAAAGGAAAACCTAGGTTATAAAACAACCAAGTAAGTAGACTATTCCTACCATTAAGGCCTTCTCTTTTCTAGGAACTGTGTCATGTTGACCAAAAGGTACACAGAGAGTAACAGTATAGTTTCTGCCCTCAAGGGGATGAAATTCTGATGAGGAAGAAAATTAAATAAACAATTAATTTCAGTCCAGTGTGATAAGTACTATACTGGAGATAAGCACACTTTTTCAATGAAACTCAGTGCATGCCTAAACCAACAGGGGCGGGAGTGTTTGTATGCATGTTTGTGGGACAGGGGTAGAAAATCAGCAAGTCTTCCTGATGGAGATGTTTACAAGCTCCTTCAGGCTAGTTTTAATGTTAGGCAGCTGCCCACACCTTGTGGGCTGGGTTTCTGACCATCAGACCTCTCAGCCTCCATCAAGAAACATGTAAAATATTGGGCAAGACCTTGAAGACAAACATTCCGTTCTTTGAAGCTTAGAATTCCTTTGAACCTTAAAAGTTTTCATTTTCAAGAGAACTTTGTTAAAATGCAAATTCCTGGCAAATGCTTGATCTTATCAGCTGGCACCTTTTGGGGAATTAGTGAGCCTTGCTGGAGGTCTGGAGGTAAGGAGTTAAAAAAAGTTTCAAGGAGGGGAATGGTGATAGTTGGAGAGATGTCCAGCACCAAAAACAAACTGTATTGACCTCTTTTTTTTGGACCAAAGCTAGACAAGACTTCTGTCAGTCAGTTCAGTGAAGCTTTGGTTCTGTTCAACCCTACTGGTTCCAAAATATAAAGTGAGAAAAGTAAAGAGTCCATTAGCTCAGAGTAAGGTGGCCCAGAGGATTGAAGCACACCAATCTATTTTCCTATTTGATAGCGGTCGTGGTTGAAGGCTAGTGGGGCAATGACCGTGTCCTTATTGATCCCAGGTGAGAAGTGGGACCCGATCTTACTACTCCTCCCTCTTTGATGCATACTCTCTTTCTTTTCTTTTACTGCTTTTTCATTTGCTCAGTTCTCCATCTTTTCCAATGAGAAATTTACAAAGCCTCAGGAAGAGAACTACAAACGCATTTACAGTGAGCATTAATTAATGACTTAATATGTCATGTCCGAATAAATAAATTGCTAATGGCTAAACTCCACAGACAATAATGCTATCATTTGCATACTAGAATCAACAGATTTTAGCCCATAGATAAATCTCCCTCTGCATATTCATATAGAAGGATAAGCCCAACAAAAGTGATGAACCTAGACAGGGTAAGGAGATCATGGCCATAGGATATGAGGAATACGTGATATACTCTCTACATGGGTTGATAGATGACTCTACTATCTATCAAGTCATGTAAGCTGGAAAGCCAGGCTATCTCTGACTCCCCCAATCTACCTCATTATCCACATCCAGACTTGTCCTAAGTTCTTCTAATTTTCATTTTGAATACTTGTTGAATCCATTTCCCACTCCTTTCCATGCTCACAGCTTCTGCTTTACATCAAGCTCTCTCCTGCTCGAACAGGTAGAACAGTGATCTCCTTGCCTCCCATCTTGTCCCCCTGTAGATCCATCTTCCACTCAGTTTCCAGGATTCAAAGGCCATATCTAACGATGCCACTGCTCTTTCAGTAGCTCCATGTCTTCTAGAGAGGAGAGTGTGAGCTCCCCTCCATGACATCTAAAGCCTTTGATGATAGGATGGTGATGCAGATGGTAAAGATGGCTAAGGTTTCCTGAGCATTACCATGTGCCAGATACACTGCACTAGATGTTTTGATGTATGTTACTTAACTTAATCCCTTAATATATTCTGGAATAGTTATTATCTTTTACAGAAGAATAAACTGCTTTCAAGGTTTGTTTGCCTGGCTAGGAAATGCTGGAGAAGAGATTTTATCCAAGGTCAATCATTCCCCAGAGTATGTACTCATAACTACAATATTACATTCCCTTGCTTCTCCTAAAATCAACATGACAAACAAGAAGGTGGTCTTTTTATCTTTTAGGAAGTCCAGTGTGTAATTGAACAAATGTGGTTTCAGCAGAAGTCCTACAATTCATTTGGGAAAAGCTAAGCTAGCCAGCCAAGTGGCTCAGATGAGCCAACGATTCCTTAAATCAATATTCAGGCCCCCAGGGCAAGCAGCATTAGGGAGTGGTTTGTGCTTTTTAATACTGACTTCCTCATCTTTTTATAGGAGTCATACTTTTATCTGTTTTGGATGATATTTTTAATCCCTCCTTTGTAGGCCAAATGCAGGTTTCCAAAAGGTGCTGGTGAATAAACATTTAAAGTTTGACCTGGTGGCACTGCCTTCCAGTCAGCACTTCTATTTCATCATTGTCTCCTTTTTTGTATGAAAATATTTGTTTCTGTGACTACTGGAAAATTTTACTTTGCTTTGATTTTTGCTCTGAATTATTTTTAATTTCAATTATAGACAAATAGAAAATGAAGGTACTGAGACATTTTTGTTTCAGAAACAGCAATGGAAATCATTGGGTCTGTCAATAGCAATGCTTGCACTGTTTACAATAGTCAAGACATGGAAACAACTTAAATGTCCATCGACAGATGAATGGATAAAGAAGATGTGGTATACACACACACACGCGCGCACACACACACACACACACACACACAATGGAATATTACACAGCCATTAAAAAGAATGAAATAATGTCATTTGCTGCAACATGGATGGACCTAGAGATTATCATACTAAGCAAAGTAAGTCAGAAAAAGAAAGACAAATTCCATAGGATATCACTTATCTGTGGAACCTAAAATATGACACAAATGAACGTATCTATGAAACAGAAAAAGACCCACAGACATAGAGAACAGACTTGTGGTTGCCAAGCGATGGTGGGGCGGAGGGGGTGTGTGGGCAGGGATGGATTTGGAGTTTGGAATTAGCAGGTGCAAACTATTATATATAGAATGGATAAACAACAAGGTCTTGCTGCATAGCACAAGGAGCTATATTCAATATCCTGTGGTAAACTAGAACAGAAAAGAATATGAAAAAGAATATATATGTATAACTGAATCACTTTGCTGTACAGCGGAAATTAACACATCATTGTAAATCAACTAAACTTCAATAAAATTAAAAAAAATAGTAATGCTTTAGCCTCAACTGGACACACTTTAGATGCAAGCAGATCGCCTGTGTTTTGAATTATGAAGGGAAAAGAAAAATTGAGGCGTATGCTCATATTCCTGGAAATATTTTATGAAAAGATGTGCCCAAAGAGCAAAGTATGATTAGTATCCTCTAATGTTATAAATTCCGGAAATGGAAATGCTCCTTTTAACATATACAAATATAGTTTGAATAATGCATAGTCCATCTTTATGCTGTTTTCAGAAGGACATTATTTCTTATTGCAGAGGACACATATGACTTTCTTGGCTTCCTGCATGGAAGAGGAAAGGATTCAAATATGTGAACCCCCATTTTCCCAGCATCCTCCTTTCCATTTGCTCCCTCAGAGAAACTGTTTATTTTTCATTCCTAATAGCAGCAGCGCACTGTTGGCCTGGTGCTTGATTTGCTACAGGGCTAGTAGGCAGGGTCCTCTCTGGGGGAGAATGATTAAGCAGGAATTTGGGGAACAGGTGGATAGCTGGGATTGCCGCTGGAAGCAAGCCTGCAAGGAAGGCAGTAGCAGCAAATAGAAGTTTAGCTGCCTCTGGTGACAAGGTCTTCAGGGACTCTTCCTCCAGGCTAGGTTTGCAGCTGGGAACATCAGCCTCCCTCCTGACCAGTGGCTTATTAACATTCTGAATATCACTTTCAATTAAATTTCTCAAATGCTCATTTAGTTTCTAGTTAATAAGGCAGGATTAGATGTCATGTATGATCCGGTAGGTTGTTTTTAAAAGATAAAAATCAAAGAAGCCCTGGGATAAGTTAAGTGGCAGGCATGTTCCTATGCCCGCATGGTGCCCAAACCACTGGCCACTATTGGCTTTGCAAATGGACACAGGGCATTTTTTAAGGTATTTTTCCTAATGGAAGATTTCAATCAAATATTCACTCCTAGGAAAACCAACATATTGTTTCCTGATAGCTGCACAAATTCAATCAGCTTCTTTAGTCCAAATTATTCAGGGTTTCTGTAGTACAGTACTCCTACAGATAGGGGGCAGAGGTAGTTGTAAGATGGTACTACAGGTAGGATCTGTCAGGCTAGGAACACCTTTTCTGAGGTGCTCATGTTAATAAAAATAATTGCAGTGAGAACTGCTATTTATTGTCTGTCATTGTGGTCAGCACGTCCAGTAAAAACCTCACCTATGTTTTTTTATTTTTAATTTTTTTGGTGTTTCACATTTTTCAGGTGTACTTTCTTTGTTTTATTGAAGTATAGTTGATTTACAATATTACATTAGTTTCAGGTATGCCACATAGTGATTCAATATTTTTATAGATTATATTCCCTTTAAAGTTATAATAAAATATTGGCTATATTCCCTTTGCTGTACAATATATCTTTATAGCTTATTTATTTTATGCATAGTAGTTTGTGCCTCTTAATCCCTTACCCCTATTCCCCCCCCCCCCCCCCCCCCCCCCCCCTGCCCCCGCCATACCACTGGTCACCAGGAGTTTGGTCTCTCTGTGTGAGTCTTTTTCTGTCTTGTTATATTCATTCGTTTTATAACAATTCCACATATAAGTGATAACATATGGTATTTGTCTTTCTCTGTCTGACTTACTTCACTAAGCATACTACCTTCTAGGTCTCTCCATGTTGCTGCAAACGTCAGAATTTCATACTCTTTTATGGCTGTGTAATATCCCATTGTGTATGTGTGTACGTGTACACATCTTATCCATTCATCAAAGAAATGCAAATCAAAGTCACAATGAAATACTTACACCTATCAGAATGGCTATCATCAAAAAGCTGACAAATAATAAATGTTGGCGAGCGTGTAGAGAAATGGGAACCTTTGTACACCCTTGGTGGGACTGTAAATTGATGCAGCCACTACAGAAAACAGTATGGAGGTTCCTCAAAAAACTAGAAATAGAACTATCATAAGATCCAGCAATTCCACTCTTGGGTATATATATCCAAAGAAAACAAAAACCCTAATCTGAAAAGATACAAACCTCATTTAATCATCACATCAATCCTCTGAGGAAAGTCTAACATCCAGTTTCAGATGGTGAAACTGAGACATAGAGTTTCGTTTGCCCATCACCAAAAGAGCTAGTTTGTGCTAATAGAGAAGTGACAGTTATATAATAGGAGTCACTCTTTCATCTTCAGTCTTCTTTCCCTCTTCTCCACCCTCTTCTTGAAAGTGGAATAGGCTTAGCTCTCAATGGACTCTTGATAGACTTACTGGCTAACAGTGAACCAGTGGGGAGGAGTGCAGAGGTGGGAGGCAAGCAGGGGGGAAGATCAGGGTGCCCTGATCACACTGGAAGAGTCGTGAGAAGATGCAGGTGATGCAGTTGTGATGCAGAAGATGCAGATGCAGTGCTGCATCATCACTTTTCCCTCAAGAACATGTGTTTACGCTCTACCTATGCTCCAAAGCCAGGGCAGTGGAAGAATTTTGAAAGCTCCAGGGCTTTGGAGTCAAAACCTGGTCTGAGTCCCACCAATACCTTTTTCTAGTTGTGTGAACTCAGGAGAGCTACTTTATCCTGGGCCTCTGTTGTTTCTAAAGCGTGACTTTCCCCCCACTTCGTTAGACATCTTGACCCTTGGTCACAAGTGTAGGTGTATGACCCAGGCTTGGGCAGTTATCGTGCCCCATTCTCTTGGACAAAGAAAATGTTTCAGAGATGGCCTTTGGAATCCTGTCACCCAGGTCTGTCCAGAGAAGTGAACTGTGTTTGAAGGCGCTCTATTTCTAAGTATGCATGACCTTGAATTAGCATTATGACCTTTCTCTATGTGGTAAAGTCATGGCATTGGATTAGATCAGGTTCTCTTTACTTCCAACAAGCTCTGATAGTTTATTACTCCATCTGAAGGAAAATACACTCTCAGTTGTTATTCAATGTAGTTGGGTTTTATAAAATATCAGATATGGGGGGAGGCGTTTTGAGGCAAAATCTCTGTTAGTTGGCTGTGAATCACTACAACCAAGGGATTTTTTAAAATGAGTTTTACAAAAAGACTTTGTACACTGGAGTTTGGAAGTCTTTTTTGAAATAGTCTTTGGAAACCAACTCACTTACAAGAAATTTTGTAAGTTCAGTATTTTTGACACATGACTCCATACCCATAAAGGGAGGGAAGTTTCACTGGGATAGAGTTTACAAAATCCTGAGTGGCTATAATTACAAAATACATTTTGCATAGAAATGTGCTAACAAGAAACAATAAGAGGCATTTGAAATAAGAAACCCAAGGGAGAAAAAGAATTCATGAAGCAGAGAATGTTAAAATAAATATTTGCTGAGTATTTGAATGCATTCAAAGAGCAAAACTTTTTAATATATGTTTTCAATTGAAAATCAGAAGGTGGCAGCACTGCTTACTGAATAGACTTAGATGACAGCTCGAAGGAAACCTGCAGAGAGAATAAGCCATATTGTAGTTTATAAGCAGCAGCTAGAAGTTTATTGCTAAAAATGAAATAATTATTGGTGAAAGGCACCCCTAAAACCTCCAAGCACATTTTGGGGTTTGAAATAGCGACCCAGTTTTGGATAGCTTTCACCTCCAAGGATGCAGTGGAGCCAGAAGAAGGAGGCTCTGGACAGTTTTGGGCCTTTGGCTAAATTTCTTTCCATTAGACATAAAAAAATAAAAGCCCAAAGTATGGTCCCCAGATCTGCAGCATCAAAATCACCTGGTAATTTGTAAGAAATGCTAATTTTCCAGCCCTGCCTCAGACCAACTGATCAGAAGTTCTAGGCTTAGGGTCCAGAAATCTGGGTTTTCTAGGCCTTCTAGGTGATTCTGGTGTACACTCAACTTTGAGAACTGAAGGTGTTGGTGTTGAGACTACTGTTATCAGTCATATTTCAAAATGTGGAGCAAGTCCTCAAACAATACCTTGCTGTAGGATTTACCAATTATGTGTTCTTATGTATAGCTCTAACCATAAATAAGCTTGAATAATAAGGGTGGGCCTAAAAAGATAACCTGAAAGAAAGCAACCCCCTAAAAATGGACTGGAACAGTCAGTGAGAAATGTAGGAAGATATGAGGTTTTTCCCTTATATCTTTTGAACTTCTGCCTACTTTCCAATAGCATGGAAATCTTCAGAAAAAATAACTATGTTTAAAGTAATTTTCTCTATCAGAAATGCTTACAACTTATTCCTCAATACAATGAGAAAGAAAATTTTGAAAATGATTTTTAATTGTTCTCAGAGAGAACAAATGCATAATAAAAGTATAATGCAAGCTGATGGTCCAAAAAAAAAAAAAAAAAAAAGCTGGAGGTGAAAAGTCAATTACACTTAAAAAGCATAGAGACTCTGGGAAGAAGAAGTAATTTTGCCTTTTTAATGGGGATCGACTAAAATCTAGTTCGGAAAAATTCATTTCTGTTTTATTAATTAATTGCGTGGTTTTACAGTAGATGGCAGGTAATGGGACCATTATTCCATTAGGTAAAATAACCCAACCACAGACAAAACACCCAAAACGGTGGCTGGCCACCTCAGGGGGCCTCAAGGAGGGACAGTCCTCTGCTGTGGCCACAGATGTCCAAGGCTCCATTTTAACTTCACAGATGCATGGAGTGCATTTTGGCATGGCATCCAGACTTGATCAGTCCCTCAGGCAGTCCCTTTTTAACCAAACCCACAAGAAGTTCACATCAATGTCACCTACCATGCCAATTTTTTTTTTTTTTTCCAGTTTGCTGTGTGCAGCAGAAGTAAAGAGCCAGCCGGAGAGTCTGTTAAGCGATCCACATGTACATACCTAGTCTTCTTGGAGAATGCAAAGGAGAGTTAAATTAAAATTAGAAATGTGCTTGGTGAACATAATATCCAATCATAAAAAATTAGCTGAGGAGTTTAGCATGCTAATGCCCCCATCTCCACTGTGAAGGTAGACTGTGAGACAAACCTGCTAATTGAGTTTTCGAGTCACAGCATTATTACCTCTGAGCAGAATGTATTCCGCTTCTCTGACTGGTTTTTCCATGTTCTGTGCTCCACTTCCCCCCACAGTCGACACTTTCTTTTTTGAGGCATCGTAACATCATTCATTTTTTGAGGTATCTTAATATCATTTCTTCAGATTTAGGTAAGGACAATCAAGTTTCCAAGCATACCTTTGTCTTTTTATTTATGTATGTGTTTTATTATGTAAGTTTCAGGTGTACTATGTCATAATTTGACATCTATGTACAAAGGGATCACCACCACACGTCTGGTATGCATCCATCACCATACAGATAGGCTCCTTCACATGTTTCACTAGCCCGCCCACCCCCCCAAACTCCCTTCCCCTCTGGTAACCACTAGTCTGACCTCTGTATCTATGACTTTGTTTTTGTTTTATTTTGTTTATTTGTTTGTTTTTAGATTCCACATATGAGTGAAATCCTACAGTATTTGTCTTTTCATCTTCCGTGGTTTTTTTTTTTTTTGGCCATGCCACTTGGCTTTCGGGATCTTAGATCCCTCACCAGGGATTGAACCTGTGCCCTTAGGAGTGAAAGCTCGGAGTCCTAACGATTGGACCTCCAGGGAATTCCCCGGTCCTTTGTCTTTTTTGTCACTGATGAACAGCACTGTAGTGCTGCTCTTCCTAATAATAGATATCATGGTTGAGTGTTCCTCGGTGCCAGAACCTTGGAATGCCAGAGTGTTTGGTCCTAGACCTCCTGTGGGATCCTCCCGGACCGGGGCACAAACCCGTGTCCCCTGCATCGGCAGGCAGACTCTCAACCACTGCGCCACCAGGGAAGCCCCACAAGTCATGTTTGAGATAGTTGAAAATGCAAAATCCTAGAGGAAGTAGAAAACGGTGGAGTTCTGGGACACCTCCTTCCCCTGGTTTCCTCTTCCTACTATAAGCATGCTTATGGCTCCTCCCAATTACGTAATATTATAATATAAGTCTATCTGTGTGTTCGGCCAAATTTTGAATATCACAAGTGCGAAAACAGTTATATTTTCCTGTGTCTCCACTGCCTAGACTGGTACCTCACTTATTTTCACTCTTCAATAAACACCTGATGACTGGATGAATGAATAAATGAATGAGTGAATGAATGAATGAACATTATACACGACAAAACATCCAGGCAAAAGTCAAATAGTCAGTTGAACATATTTTAATGGTGCCAATTAATTGGGTACTATTAAGAAAAAGAAAATGAAATTGAATGTTTGATTTCATGAAAGACAAAGTCTACAACACCAGAGAACTTTGCAGTTAATTATTGGGATAATGAAATTTCCAAAACCAGCCAAGGCGATAATTTGAGTCAAGCTTACTCTCCCCCTTATTTTAGCTGGACAAAAGTGGGGACTTAAATGATTTGCAAAGATCATCCAGTTTTCCTCTTGCTTTTGGCTAATGTGATACATGGTGCAAACTGAGAAAATAAAGCCTAAACATTTTAATGGTTTGCCTATGTTTCTGATCACCTAGATTCATGTCATGGTTTAGAAAGAGTCTGGCCTTGAGACACTCTTACAGAATTTTCAGGGTTATATTTAGCAATAACTCAGACTAGATGACTATCTAGTGAGTCAGTCTTCCCATCATTAAGTGTTTGCTGAGCTCTTGCGAAGTGCACAGTTATTATGTTAAGTATTACAAAGAACATGGAAGCCTGTATGAACATACCTTTCGTAATTGTTTCCATCTACAGTGATTAGCAAAAGCAAGAAATGTGCAATAAATCGGAAATAGTAGAAAAGAAATGGTTATGGTCTTTAGGAACTGTTGCAAACTGAAAAAAGAAACCAAAAGTGTATTATTTTCTGCTCATAGTGGTGACTAGGATAGGTGCTTATGATATGCTAGATGTTAGTTGTTTCCTGCTCATCTAACTCAACTCATGGGCATTTAGTCAGACAAGTCTCCATGGACAGGGAAATTTCAGTAAGATCTTGTCCTCACCTGACCTAGGTGGAGGGACTTGAGCTGTGATTTGAACTTGAGTCTGATTTAAGAATGTGTCCAGGTGTCTCCTCCATCAGTCTGGTCCCAGAACACATCTTTTAGTTTACTACGATTTTTTAAGGAAGGATGCAGTGGTCTGTGAAAAGACTAACATTTCTGCAGTAGAGAGAAATCTGCCTGACAAACATCCCTCCAGCCTTTCCTGAGCCCTATTTGTAAACAAAACTTGATGGAAAAGGAAATCTGTAAGACTTCAAAGAGAAACAGTGGAGAGATAGAATAAAAAGGTGTCATCCTTATTCCCATTTCAGGAGATCAGTGTGTTCTTATTTCAGAAGACGGGCTTCCAAGAAACTCACATGGTGACTTGCAATTACTGAAGCCCCAAAGGACAGCATGGGGCAGTGCTAAAGGCATGAGACTAGGAATCAAGTGACATGGGTTCTGCTCTCAGCCCTGTCAAGGACTAGCTATGTGACCTTGGGCAAAACACTTAAGCCTATGTCCTTAGCTATAGGACACAGATTGCTTTATTTACCTGACAAAGATGTTGTGGGAATAGAATGAGATAAAATATGTAAAAGCACTCAACAAAGTGCATGGCACATAGTAAGAATTCAAACAGCAATCATAGCTAAAGACCTGTGCTCATGTATGAGAAGGCTGCCTACGTGGATGGTTGTAAGAAGGCTGGGAAGCTCCTTACCTGCTGCTCTACCTCTCACTGCTATGGTACACCCCCAAAACACATAGCTTCTCAGCTGATTGCTTAAATGATTTCATAAGGGACAAACTGTTTATTCTACCCTTAGTGGAAAAAAATAAAGACTGGGAAGAGTATGGTTACACAGCACAGGGTTAAAAGGGGAACTTGAGCTGGATGATTTGTGTTAGAATCGCTGTTCAAGAGCTGCTTATCTGTATGGACAGAGGGATGAGTTCATTTTTCTGAACCTCTGTTTCCTTATCTGAGAAATGAAGAGAGCAAAAATGTGGGGTAGAACATTTGAGATGGACTTAGATGGATAAGGAAAAGGACAGGTAACTGCCCAGTAACACCTGGCCCTTTTGTGGATACTATATCCATGAAGCACACATCCATGGCCTCTGATGGGGAGGCAGGCAGACTCATTAGTGCTTGTGATAATTGCCCGGAATCTCTCCACTATTCTTTTTTCTCTTCTCCTCTGAGTCTGGTCTTCCTTCCACATGTGTGAGATGCTCAGGGTGTCATGTGGAAACCCAGGAGCTCACCCCCGAATCTGTCACCTATCCCAACGCAAGACAGAGATCTCCTACATTTCTCCTGTCCTTAGAAATACAGTCTCCTCTGCAACTCACCCCCTGTTTAGTTTCCCTGTTTTCCTCATTTGAGGTTTCAGGGTCTCAGTTTGTCAGCAGGATTAAAACATCAAAGTAACTTAATCCTTTGTTGGCATCTGATAAATGGTTGCCACACTACAAAAGGTTTTTTGTATGTTAGGAAAATGTACACTAATCAAAATAAAGGGATTTTCAGAGGAGAAATTCTTTGACAGATTTAGGTGTAAATCTAAACATCCCTTAGGTATAAATCTAAACATCTTCTTTCCTAACATCCCTTTCACTCCCTTTTCCACCTATTCCTAAGTCCTCTTAGGAGCAAGGGAAGCCATCATTCATTCAATTGATACAAATGATTAATTGTATGAATGACAACTGAAAGTCAAGGTAAATCTCCGTTCTTAAAATGACAGCATAGTAGACATCTGCCCTTTTACCCGCCAGGCATTCATTTACGTTCCCCTAGTGAAAACACTTAGTTTGGGAGCACTTCTCCAATTCATGCAGTCCTATTGAGACTGTCAAACTAAGGTCCTGCATTCCTTGGATAAGGGATGGGAGGGGCTAGCTCAGTGAGACTATCTCTTCTCAAAATATGTGTCTTGAGCCAAAATGGTACCAGGTTATTTAACCATCATGAGGGCTTGGTTGTACATCACTTCTTGCTGCCTAAATATTCAGTGATACCGTGTTCCTATCCTTTCTGTGATCTCGTTGTTCAACAAATCCTCTGATTCTGTGGGCTACGCTCTTCCTTCCAGTAAATTTATTTTTCACTCTTAAGCTAGAATACATTTCTATTGCCTACAACCAAATAAGCTAAATGATAGATTTAAGGGAAATACAGCATATTTTTGAAGGCATGATGTTGCAGGCAGAGACAGACTATGGTAATAGGCTTGCCATAAATTAATTTGAACCTTTATCCAAGGAGCAGTCAGGTTGTTTTCCAAAAGTCTGGTCTAAGGTCAGTTGTTTAAACATAAAGTTCATCTCCTTCATGGGCTAGTACTGCATAAGACTTCATGACACCATAGAATCTGATCATCTTGCATAATTCAAATTTTAAAAAATGTTCAGAGTTTCAAATTTTTCAAAAAAATTACTCAGAGTTTCAAATTAAAAAGTTAAGTTGCTAAGGGATATCTGGATACCAAGTGCTTTGTATATTGTGACTTTTTTTTATCATTACCATAATTCTATAATGTGATCTCATCTTTATTTTTCTGTTGTAAAGAACCTGAAGCTCAAATACAGAAGAATTATTGAGCTTATAAATAGAGGATTTGGATAGGAATCCAATTTTCCAAGATCATAAAGCCTGTACTCCTCTGTCTACCAATACTTCCCAGCATTTTTTACCTGATCCTAGCACAATAGAGGAGCATTGAGCTATCAGAAGGAAAAAGGATAATCTGAGTCCCTTTCCATAATTATTCTTGCAGTCCAAGGTGATTTCTGGGCAGTGGCAAAGGCCAGGAGAGAAATAGAGGTGCAGAGCACCACTGGAGTTGAAGGCTATAAGAGAGAGTGTCAAGGGGAAAGGAGTAGTGATGACTAGGGTCTCTTCCTCCAAATTCCTGAAGGACAGTCCAGCCTCTGTTCGTCACCTTGGCCTATGGGAGCAGGAACAAAGCAGGGAGAGGTATCGAAACCTTTGTTATATGTTGAATTGGGCCACCACCCACAAATGTAAAAAGTATGTTGAAATCCCAATCCCCAATACCTGTTAATGAGACCTTATTGGGAAAAAGAGTCTTTGAAGATGCGATCAAGCCCAACTTGATTAGGGTATACCTGAATCAAACATGACTTGTGGGGCTTCCCTGGTGGCGCAGTGGTTGAGAGTCCGCCTGCCGATGCAGGGGACACGGGTTTGTGCCCCGGTCCGGGAGGATCCCACATGCCGCGGAGCGGCTGGGCCCATGAGCCATGGCCGCTGAGCCTGCGCTTCCGGAGCCTGTGCTCCGCAACGGGAGAGGCCACAACAGTGAGAGGCCCGCGTACCGCAAAACAAACAAACAAACAAACAAACAAACAAAAAACATGACTCATGTTCTTATGGCAAGAGGAGAACACCAGGTGAAGACAGAGACACACAGGGAGAAGATGGTCATGTGAAGACAGAGGCAGAGATGGGAGTTATGCTGCCATAAGCCAAGGACAACCAGGCCACCAGGAAGAGGAAGAGACAAGGAATGACCCTCCCCTAGAGGCTTGAGAAAGAGCATTGCCCTGCAGAACCTTGTTTTTGGACATTTCTCCTCCAGAATTGTGTGAGAATAAATTTCTGTTGTTTTAAGCCACTCAGTCTGTACTCCTTTGTTACAGCAGCCTTAGGAAACTGATACACTCCTGGTCAGCATCCCCTTCTCACCCATTATTAATTCTGGACCCCTCTATGTACATATTGGAGTATAAAAGGAGAATCTGAGGTATAAGCAGCCAAGGCCAAAGGGTAAGGAAGGAAAAGAGAGATGTCGCCACTACCAAAGGGTAAGATTCTTTTGGCCCCTGAAAAAATATCTGAAACCCGACTTACTCAGTCCAGTGACACACAGAGCAAGGTAAGCGCGTTGATTCTTCCAGTGGATTTTACTTTGAGGCTTGCTCTTGTGGTGTCTGTGCCAAAGCATGACGCATCAATTACAGATGAGTTACTATTGCCAGAAACCTCAGCATGTCTGATTTGAGAAACATCGTAAAATCCGACCCATGTTTATATCGTAGATGGCTTCTTAGGATACTTACTAGTGATTCCCTACCCCTCTTCAGGAAAAGAGCAATACCATGCTGTGAGTTTATAGATAAACAGGAGAGGACCACAGAAGAGTGAAATTTGCTTTAATATTTAAAAGTTTTTGTTTTTCATATCTAAACCTGACGATTGGATGAAAATGGAAAATGTTAATTTTACTTGTTAAGAATAGGGATAAAAACAGGCAAGGGGAGATTTTTAAATCTTGGGGGAAAAGTAACTATTTTAGTAATAATCAAGTAGAACACATTGTCGTTTTCAGCAATAATTCTATTTCTGGGGGGTTTGTTTCTGAACAAATGCACTCAATATCAAAACCATCATAATTCTGACCAAGGAGATGTCAGTAAAGCATAGATGCAATTATTACAACCTCTGTAAGTGAAAAGAACCAAGATATATTCCAAATTCTGCAAAATGTAAATCCTGTAAAAGTGTACTGAGAGATGGTCCAGTGCAGAAGCTAAGAGTTCAGGCTCCCAAGCTTTCCTGGTGGATTTGGGTGTCAGCCCTGCAAGGTATCTGCTTCCTCATCTATAAAATAAATACTATACAATCATTTTGGTTTGCTCATCTGTAAAAATGTGGTTGTAAGGATTAAATGATTTAATACTTATGTGTAAAACATGAAGTTTTATTGTACCATATAGAAGGTGCTTGATAAATATTAGCTTTTGATAATGATGTCTCCTGTGAGTAGGATTGCTGGTCTAGGTCTTGGTGGTGGTGGTGATAGAATTTTGATCTTGTCCTCAGGTAGTTTAAGGCTGAAGGTAATAAATAGTCTACGCGAGACACCAAGTTTTAGACTACAGATAGAGGAAAGGCTATCTCTGGCCAAGGGGAACCTAGGATGCTTCCTGGAGATTGTAGCATTTGAACTGGTCTTGAAGCAAGCTGACATTTAACCAGAGTTAGGGTCCATAGATGGACTGGCTCAATCAAAGCACAGAACAGTGTAAAGATTACGGGTTGACTGAGCATAGGATACACAGAGATTGACAATTGGATATGCACATAAATTGGAGAGGTCTGATGACCGTCATGCTTGCTTTCGAGTCTGAACATTTCTGTAGGCAACAGAGAGTCAAAGAAGATGTTTGAGCAGAGTGACAAATTGATAGCTTCACTTGCAAAAACATGTTAGTATATCTAAGTAGAGTCTATTGGAGGCATGGGAGGTGACAGAAATAGAGACCCATTGTTGAAAATAGAGAAGCTATTTTCAACAATGGGTCTCTATTTTCAACAATCAAAAGAGACAAAATCAGTGAAGACTGAATTGTAATTGAACCAGCAGTGGGAATGGCCTGTCCTAAGATTGGCATGCGGTGAACAGGAAGGGGCAGTTCTGAGCAGGAAGTAGGAGAAAATGTTAAAGAGAACTATCTACACTGGAAAATAAATTTGAAATAGAAGCAGTTATCCAGAGAATGCAAGCTAAGAAAAGATGTTTCTTGGGAATTCCCTGGCCGTCCAGTGGTTAGGACTCCGGGCTTTCTTCACTGCCGAGGGCCCGGGGTTCAGTCCCTGGTCGGGGAACTAAGATCCTGCAAGCCGCATGGGGCGGCCAAAAGAAAGAAAAGGATTTTTCATGTAGGGGAAGGATGGACAAACTGTGGCTGCCTGTTTCTGTACAGTTACTATGGAACAGTCTCATCTTTTTGTCTCTAGTTGCTTTTGTGCTACAAGGGCAGAGTTGAGCAACTCAATCATAATGGCTCCAAAACCTAAAACAGTCACTCTCTGGACCTTTACAGAAAACATCTGCTGACCCCCTGATCGAGAATGTCTGGTATTGAGGTGAAGTTCAGAAATGGAATTAGCTCACCTTGCTATTCCTTTCTGGGGTGTATTGGAAACAGTTTCTGAAATTTCAAAGACTTGAATTAGAGGCTTGGGAATCTGCATTTTAAAAGAAAAACATGGAGGAAGGATACATCTGCTTCATACCAGCAGTTTCTACTTTCTTGACCAAAGGCTGCCACATAAAACTAGGCAATAATGGATTTGGTTTTGTTCCACTAGGGAGAGGAAAAGAAAAGGAACGCATGACCAGATTATTTTAATTCAATCACAGAATGTTTTAATCAGACCTGAACTGTAGTCTGTGTAGGTGAGTGCATATAGAACAGAAAGAAATGTATGGCATGGTGACTGCCCTTTAGGAATTTTTCAATCTCCATAAGCAAATGTCCATATATGAAAAACAAATGAAAACAACAGAAGCCAATATTGACTCTATGGGAGGAGAATTAATGTGAGGATTAATTTCCATTTTTCTGTCCTGCTTTCCCTTTTCCTTTACAGTTAGTGACAAAGACAAGTGTCCGCAGAAACTAAATAATGTTTTGAAAATCAGTATTCTGATACGGGGTTTTTCTTGAACTATCAGAAGATGTGGTAGCCCTGGGCTTGCTGACCTGGCTGTTCAGGTGATCCCTGCAGCCGGTTGGTAGTATCTCATCTCTTCACGTGGGAAATATGCTTTTCTGTTCACACAGTTTCTATCATTCCTTCTTGTCTCGTGCTGAGCCAGCTTCACTTATTTCTATTACCCGTTGGTCTCTCAGAGCAATTGGTTTGCAGTCCTTGGTTTAGAGGCGCTGTGGGCTTCTCACTGGTGACTAGCCGGGTGGGGAGCCCCTGACAACGTCCTGGCTGTCAGTTCCTTGACGACTTCTGTGCGGGCTCCCTCTGCAATCTCCCTTTATCTTTCCTTTTCTTTATGTCTCTCCCTTTATTTCTCACCAGCAGGAAATTGACCAAAGAGAACTGGCCAACTGTCTCTCGTCCCCAGTGTCTATTTCTTTTCTCTTTCCCTCCTCTCATTCTATTTTCTCTTGTTCTGATCCTTTGCTCGAATGTCTTGTGAAATGTCAGTAAAAATAACCGTAGTGACACACAGCTCAATAGATGTCCCAGGGGTTCAAAGAGCAGAGTCCTCTTTGGCTTTATCCACTGGGTTCTATTTCTGCTGAGCCAAGTACATTTAATTCACTCATTCTTTTGCTCTGACCCTGTTATCAGTCTTTCTTTTTTTCCTTCCTTCCTCTGCTCCTAGGGCAGAAAAAGCGATATACATATATATACATACATATGTGTGTGTGTGTGTGTGTGTGTGTGTGTGTGTGTGTGTATTACACACACACACACACACACATATATATATACATACATATATATTTAACAATTTTAAAAGAGAATTTAAAAGTTAGTCAAAGAACTGAGGGAACTAAAGCCCCAAATGGATAAATGATCTGCCCATAACTACAGAATGTAGTCATGAACAATCTCTCCTCAGGAGAGAGAAGCCTGTGAGACCGAATTTGATGTCTCTGGAGCCTGGTCTGAGTGCAGAGAAGACAAAGGCTTCCAGAAAGCTGTGGAGGACGGGCGTGAGAATGATGCTAGAGAAAGTGTCCAGAGCTTCTACCCTCCTTTTCTGTATTTGAAGAGCAAACCCCAAAGGAGCCAGGAGAGACATTTCTGTTTAGAACTTTGAACAAGGAAGCAAAGCAAACTGCTCTAGGAGTTTTCCAATGACAAAATAAAAATGGGAACGTGTATGAGGGTCATTAAAAAAAAAAGGCGCCCTTATCTTTCTCCAGCTGCTTCATGCCCCCTCATCATTGAAACATAAAATGGGTAAAAATCAGAAAAGCCAAGCTGAACTCACCAATGAAACATTGTTCCTGAAACTCAAGTTGAAACATAAAAGAGACTTCCTAGGCTAATCACAATCTATAATGTGTTTATATACATACATGTATATATTCTTAGTGAGAATACACTCTAAATATCATATAGTTAGTTATGAGGCCATATGATCCAGCAATTCCACTTCTGGGTATTTTTCCAAAGAAAATAAAAACAGTAACTTGAAAAGATATATGGACCCCTATATTCATGGCAGCATTATTTAAAATTGCCAAGATATGGAAGCAACCTAAGTGTCCATTGATAGATGGATGGATAAAGAAGATGTGGTATACATATATAATGGCATATTACTTGGCCATGAAAAAGATTGAAGTCTTACTATGAGGCAACATGGATGGACCTAGAGGGTATTATGATAAATAAAATAAATCAGACAAAAAAAGACAAATTCCATCTGATTTCACTTATATGTGGAATCTAAAAATCAAAACGAGTGAACAAACATAACAAAACAGAAACAGACTCTGGATACAGTGAACGAACAGGTGGCTGCCAGAGGAATGAGGGCTCAGGGATGAGTGAAATAGATGAGGGAAATTAAGAGGTACGAAATAAATGAGTCACTGAGATGAAATTACAGCATGGGGAATATACTCAGTAATATTGTCATATCTTTGTATGGTGACAGAGGGTAACTAGACTTATCCTGCTGACCATTCTGTAATGTATAGAAATATCAAACCACTATGCTGTGCACCTGGGACTACCAAAGTGTTGTAGGTCAATTGTACTTCAATTAAAAAGTGTAAAAAATAAGTAGTAAATAGTTTTGAATGATTTGTTATGCCATCACAGGGTGAAGGTTAAGTGAAGGGGTGTTCCCTCTTTCTCTCATTAGGCAACTGAGATATAAATATGAGAGGGATGGTGGGAGGGTCGTAAGAACACATTTTCCCATCCCCACTCCCTGGCGTTTAGATGGTAGTCACACACACCCAGCATTATTCCTTTAGGATGCATCTTACCTGACAACTTCCCTTTAAGAATAATAAACTATGTCCTTCACAAGTAAGAATGAGTCTTTGGTCTGCCTTTGTTTTTATCAGTCCTTTATCCTTTGTAAGGGTGATAAGTATGAGATCCTTTATTTAAGGGCTGTTGAAAGGAATTTTAGACACAAATACTATACTTTTTGAATATGAATGTACCTGTCACCAACAGTGTACATTTTGCATCACTTAGCTGCATTCAATTATGTGGATATAGAAGTACTTGTCATTTACAGCCTCACAGCAAGCATTAGCATATAGGTGTACACGTAGCATTTTTTTAAAATTAATTAATTTATTTATTTTTGGCTGTGTTGGGTCTTCGTTGCTGCGCACAGGGTTTCTCTGGTTGCGGTGAGCAGGGGCTACTCTTCGTTGTGGCGCACAGGCTCTGGGTGTGCGGGCTTCAGTAGTTGTGGCACGTGGGCTCAGTAGTTGTGGCACACGGGCTCAGTAGTTGTGGCACGCTGGCTCAGTAATTGTGCCTCGTGGGCTCTAGAGCACAGGCTCAGTAGTAGTGGCATGTGGGCTTAGTTGCTCTGTCGCATGTGGGATCTTCCCAGACCAGGAATCAAACCTGTGTCCCCTGCATTGGCAGGCAGATTCTTAACCACTATGCCACCAGGCAAGTCCCTGTGTAGCATTTTTAAATTATAGGATATATGGACAGAACTACATAAAACTTATGAGTACATTTTAAGAAATGATTCTAAGGTGAAAATCCGTAAAATCATTGCTAGGTCAAGACATAGAACATTTTTGGAAAAATGTGGAATGCTTTATGAGTTTGCATGCATACTTGGGCAGAGTCTGTGCTCTCTTCTCTGGATCACTGCAACTGCAGATCGTGAACTTCCCAGCCTTGTATGTTTTTAGTGTCGTTCACGACTACTATGTCTCGCTTGGATTTTCCACTGTTACTCAAAATACTCACTTTGACTTTGCACTTCCATCACAGCTTTGCTAGGGAAACCTTTTCCCCCCACTCAAACACTGGATTATCTTGTTTGGCTAGTGCATCTCCTGGAGAATTTCCTTTCAACCAGTGCCACTCAAGTTAGGGTCCATCAGTGCTGAGCTGTAAGCTGTTAGTTACTGGCCTGCTATGAAATTGAGTGCAGAGATTAAGAGTAAGCTCTTAGAATATTTACGGCAATTTGTCAAAGAAATTTTCTGACTCTTGAATCTAGTAATAAAAAAAAAATGGACCTTGTATTTTGTATGCCATTTTTATTTCATTTTTCTAGAAATGCATTTTTATACTATTTTACAGAAGTATATATCCATGAAAAATTGGATATAAAACAAAATGAAACAAGCAAAAAGCCGGCCCTTCACCAGGATTGTTTGGGAAGCACAGCTATAAAGAGACAGAAACTGCTTGCAAAATGCTTTTCACTTGGTGGGTCTTGTGAGAAATAGGCACCTTGGACATCTAAAATTCTCCAGTTAGGACAATGGGAATTTTCCAATCTGAGCAGAAGACCTTGGCATTCAAACCATGTCCTTTTGAAGACTCAGCTTCCAGAAAAAATACACTGTTGTATTTGTTTCTGCCAGTGTCTTCTCTGCCTCATGACCACTGACCCTTTACTTGTGGTGAAGAAATGCAAGATGTACAAGATTGCATTGATGTATAAATAAAGACACTAGTCCCAGCACTGTTTTTATAAGCAAACATATTAAAGATACATCAACACCAAAGAACAAGGAATTAGTATACTAAATCATCGTGCATACAAGGATGGTACACCTTCAGTCGTTCAACATGCTTGTGGCAAAATCATCATTATTTGGCATGAATACATACTGTTGTGCTAGGGAAAAAAATAAGGTACAAAGAAATATATTTAGTATGACAGATTTTAGTAAAGGAAACATATAGAGAGAGACACATACATAAAACTGTTCTCAATAATTATCCTTCGGGGGTAGGGTAATTTGTTATTTTTCAGGTTTTTTTCCTTTATGCTTTTCCGTGTTTTGTATCAAATATGCTTTTTTTTTTTTCGTTTTAGCTTAAACTGTTTGAAAGAAATTGGGTGGGTAGAGCAGCAAAGGAAGTTTGTAATGAAAGTAATGGGAGAAAGAGCAGAAGTCAGGTAGTCTAAGACGCAGATGTAATGAAGGCAAAGCATGGGGGAGGCTGAATGGAGAAGAAGAAAATAATCTATCTACACAATGACACCAGAATTTGGGAAGCTGTCTAAAAAAAAAACCAGATGACTAGGCTCCACCTCAGACCAGATGAGTCAGTATTTTGGAAGGACAGGCAGGTATTAATGGTTTTAACACCTTCCCAGGTGATTCCGATGTGCCACCAGGTTTCCGAGCCATTAGGGTCAATGCCAGTTCACCGATTCCACCAAATGAGTCTTTGGTGGCTGGCTGTCTTTCAGGAATAGAAGGCGCATTACTCCAAAGCACAGGCTAAGACTAGAAATAAGGGATTCTCCCTTCACAAAAGCATTTTCTCCCCTCAGCACTGGTGCCCTAAGGTTGAGGATTATTTGTGTGTGTGATTACAAGTTTTGGAAACACCAGTTGAAATAATCTCAGCATTCTGCCTATTAAAAGCTAAGTCTTTAAGGAGATAAAGCTACGATGTGGAAGTTGAATGGAATGATTGCTTTGGGGGTCTGCAGAGCTGCATCTAAGTCAGTCCTCCTGGAAACGTTAATTAGCACCAAACAAAGAACAATGGAGGATGTTTGCTTTCTTCCTTGGAGACCAAGATGGGGACAAGTCATTTTGCATGTGAGCAGAATGTGGAAATGACCAAGAGATTTAAATAAGGAATTTTAATAGGTTTCGTCCCACTGCGGGAGACACTTTTGATTGTCTAGGACCTATACCAATTATCATGATTCTCCCTACTGGCCAACCATGATTTTAATAACTAATCAAACACAGCCTGCGGGTTCTGTGAAATGCCACATATGAACAAGCACTTTTGCTAGTTACAAAGCTGGTACTTGCTACCTGACCTTTTTCCAATTTCTGCAACTACTTATCCACACTCCAGCCACACGTTTAAATGCTCAGTGTTGAAATGGTCCTTATTGATCCTAGGCTGCTACCTGTTTGGGCTGAGAGATGACCTTCTGTGGACATCTTGGGAGGCCTGCACTGCTGTGAGCAGAATTCCAAAAGAAGCTTGGTTGAAAATTCAATGCAGATCTAAAAAAAGTGGCTAGTGAAGGTTCATACAGTCGATGGAGATTCAGTAAGTCCCAGGCAGTGGTCTAGACCCAAACAAGTGACTAACACGACAGGGGTGACTGAAGGGCTAGCAGGAGGTAGTGAGAGCGACTAGATAGAAACGGGCACCCTAGGCTCCCAGCTTTAGTCCTGCGTCACTCCTCAGCTTGTAACTTCAGTGTTTGCAGCTTAGGCTGAAAACCTCATTAAAATCCTGTTCGCTTCTCCTGTTCCATGATTCGGCATTTGCATCCTTGATTCTACACCGCTGCTTCTAAAACTTTCATGAGCTTTCCAGTCACCTAGGGGTTTTGTTAAAATGCAGGCTCTGGATAGGTCAGGAGGTCTGGCATGGGGCCTGAGATCTGAATTTCTAACAAGCTCCCAGGTGATGCCCATACTGTGGTGTCAAACCATGCCAGGAGTAGCGAGGCCCCAGCAATGGTTCTCAAATATGAGTTTGCATCCGAACTACCTGAGAGGTTTGTTAAAACTCAGGCTGCTGCATCCTACCTCCAGAGTTTGTGATTCAGCAGTCTGGGGCAAGGCTGGGAATTTGCATTTTTTAAGGGGTTCCCAAATGATACTGATGTTTGGGATCCACACGTTGAGAACAACAGCCTTAACCTATACTGCTCGCAGCTGAACTCAGCTGTGACTGAAGGATGGGTTGCCGCCCCTTTCCCAGAACGTGTGCTGGTCCCACCCCTTTTAGCATTTTCAGGGTTGTCGATGGAAAGGTAATGATCTTCTTACTGTTCAGCCATCTGTAATGTAGAAAGAAAAAGAAGGCCTCTCAACCTTTTAAGACACTGAAATGCTATAGCAATAGGGAAGAAAACGAAAACAAAACAAAGCAAAATACAATCATGCAACCACTCTGCTCAGAGCCTGAATGAAAATACTGATAGATGGCACGTCTCTAGCTACCATCATCTCTCAGTCTGTGCCATCGGTGCCAACTCTACAATCATCCTACGCCCACTTGTACCCGCCTGCAGGTGCACAGTAAAGAACATCGCTTTGTTACCTACCGTCACAGAGCTTAAAGAGACAGGACTCAAGGGTACTGTCCTCTCATCTTTTGCAGGCATCAGAATCCCTTGGAGGGCTGTTAAAGCACACATTGTTGGTTTGACGTGGGGACCGAGAGCTTGTATTTCTACAAAGTTCCCAGATGTTACTAAAGCTGCTGGTCTCTGACCACACTTGGAGAACCATTGTTTTAAGGGACCAAATTAAAGGACACCCTGTTTTACTTGCTTACATTGTCCACGAATTAAGAAAAGACAGGGAAGGAAGCTAGAATGTTACTTTTGCTGATGAAGCTGATATTGGAGGATATGACATAGGGGTAAGTCAACTGTGGCTTTCTTAAGGCTGAGCCCCAGAATTAGACAGATGTGTGCACCCATTCACAGGCAGTGCTACACTCCACAAGCATCCCCTGATGGGGACCTGCCCCAGATAACTGGTCGTGTGGAGAAGCAGAGTAGAATGCAGGTTCCCTGCAGGCAGCTAGTTCCTGAAGGAGAGGAGAGGAGAGAAGGTCAGAGGTAAGCCAGCTAAGTGCCATGTATCAGGTAAGTCAGTCTTCACTCCCAAAGAAAGCAGGAAATGAAATAGAAAGGAACCAGGAATGATGAGCTAATGGCTATCCTTCCTCTGGAAACAGAAGTGGGCGATTAATTGGTAGCCCCACTAAAAAGACAGTAAGTCTTAAGCTTGCCAACACACTCTCACCTCAAACACCAGGCTAACATTCCCTCTACCATGAGCAACTAATTAAATGATTAAATTGAGTTCAAATTCTATCCTACCTTAGGCTAGTTAGGTAACCTCTCTGAGCCTCAGTTTTACATGTACGTGATGGAGAAAATAAATCAAATCTTCAAAAATGATCGTGAGACATAAGATATCACTTTATATCTTATAAGGACTCTCTTTATAACAATTTTCCTTCTCTTCCTTCCTTTTTCATCTCTTAGCCTTGTGACTTAATACAATGAAATATTTTGTATTGTACTTGACCTTGAAGAACTTGTAATCTTGAGGAAAAGATTTTCTAAAAATCTTGAGAAAAAGATTGAAAATGTTAAATACAGTATAAGGCAATGTAAAGATGGGCTAAAAAATTATTATGAGGACTACAGGAAGTAATACATGAAATGATTAATGGAACACGTAGCACATAGTAGTTTCTCAGTTCAAGATTTTAAAAAATATATATGGTTCAGAGTATAGAATGGGGAAGGATCTAGAGCTGCCCCGTAGTGGTTGCATTGGAGCATCGTGGGTTGGTTTGGCTCCAGGAGGAGAGACAGGTTGTTAATAGCAGGAGGGGGAAGGACATTTCAGGGATGAAGGACCTGGGCAGAGGCTTAGCACAGAGGTTTAAGGACCAGTGAGACAGGTGGCCAGACTTGGATGGGTGCTCATTTGTTCTGCTCACAGCCAGTTCCAGTCCTGAGCCAATCACCAGACTTAACAGGTCTCCAGCTCGAGTCTTTCATATCCATTGCCCGTTCAGGTTGCCAGCACCAAGAGCCCAAGTAGCAGTCATTTCTCTGCCTTTTATGTATAATGGCTCGATTGATTTCAATGTCAGGGCAATTCTCAAAATCTGGAGAGCAAGCAGTCCATTCTTGGCTTGAGCATAGTTATTTTTCTTTCTTTAAATCATTGATTCTCAACCTTGGCTGCACGGGAAAATCATCCAGGAGCATTCAAGATAGTAGAAATCCCTTGGTTCCACTCCAAATCAATGAAATTCAAATCTCAGAGGGTGGAGCCCGGCATCTCTATTCTTTTTAAAAGCTCCCTAGAAGATTCAAACTTGCTGCCTGGGTTAGGAAAGTCAGCTTGGGGCCAAGGTAGCCTGCTCCCTTGTATAGAGATGGCATTTCTCTCATCAGTTTTTCTCAGGACTGATTTTGAAGCAATTAACCAGGCTGTCAGTATCCTACAGATAAGAACAATATCTTTATGGGATTATGAAATAAAACTACAATTGAAAGCGTGTTTTTCAAATATAAACTAGGATTCTGATTTGAGTGCAAAATAAATGGTGCAGTAAACAAAGTGACTGTATTTAAATCAGTGGTTAAATTTCGTGTTAGTAAATTATACAACTTATTTTGCAAAAAAGAGATTGGGTATACAGGAAAAACTTAAAAACATCCATGTGACTCTTTGAGTTTGAATTAGGTCATTTAATACAGATTTATCTTTTTTTAAATGTGAAATAGCTCACTAATTGAATGTTTTTGCTGCTAAAGTGTTAACATTGTTTAATAAATATATTGGAGAAATCTTATTTGAGTTAGCAGGACTGGGAAATGAATCTGTATTAGTGTCCAGACTCTCCTCTTCCATTCATTCACTCATTTACTCATTCATTCATTCCACAAATACTGATTGAATCCCCTCCTCTGGGTACCTAACCACGGACTAGGAAATGGTCGCAATATTTGTGATTTGGATTCTGACGTCTTGGCACTTAAAATCTAATGGAAGAAAGACTATAAATAAGGAAACAAATGATGGGTCCTAGTAAGTGCAATGAAGTAATAAACAAACAAAATTTAGTGACTGGAGAAAACTGTGTTGGGGGAAGGGAGTCCCTAGTATGATATAATCGCAAGGTCGTCTCCATCCTGCTGAGCCAAGATGGCAGGATGACGGTGGAGCCAATGGTCAGACAAAGGGGAGCTGCGTGGCAGAGGGTGACAAGGCAAGGAAGAACGCAGGATGTTCAAGAAGAAATACATGTCCCAAACATGCATTCAATATTCTTCCTTTCATTTTCCAACTGTATTCTTTATGTCTTTTGCGTGCCCTTTTTCTCCCTTTTAGCATTGATTGAAGTTAATATTTATTGAGTATTTCCCATGTGGCAGGAGTTAAGGTAGGTTGTGAGGATGCAAGGAAGAAAGGGAAAAAAAAAAATATTTGGTAGGAAGAAGATTTATGGTCTAAGAGAGGCATTACATACACAGTACGAAGGTACGTTGGTTCAGAAAAAGGCAAAGGAAGGCGTCTATCATAATTAGGCAGGCACTCATCCATGAATAGGGCCTTGGAGACTCTGGGGGATCACAGTCATGATCCAAGGTGGTTTGGTTGGCAACAGTTGGAGTCGAAGGGGAGAAGCACATGCATTTCAATAGACAAAAGGTGTTTACACCTAGTAAGAATACTGGACAACAAACTCAGTTCAGTTCTCCATATGTGTCACCCAATATGAGTGCTTATAAAATAGTTCACAATCAAGAGGGATTTCATAGTGGCTGCATGTTAGAGTAACCTGGGGAGCTTCAACAAAGCCCTGGGGCTAAGCTCTACCACAGACAAATAAATCTGAATTTCTATGGGGTTGGGCCAGGGAAGAACCTGGCTATTGGGAACACATTTAAGAAAGATTATGGGGTTTCCCTGGTGGCGCAGTGGTTGAGAGTCCGCCTGCCGATGCAGGGGACATGGGTTCGTGCCCTGGTCCGGGAATATCCCACATGCCGCAGAGCGGCTGGGACCGTGAGCCATGGCCACTGAGCCTGCGCGTCTGGAGCCTGTGCTCCGCAACGGGAGAGGCCACAACAGTGAGAGGCCCGTGTACCGCAAAAAAAAAAAAAAGAAAGATTATGAATCACCATCCCAGCCCTCACAGGGCTTCTGTCTTCCTAAAGTGACAACCCACCATGTCAATACGGCGAGAACACAAGGTCTCCAACAAGCGCTATTTTCCTTACCTCCTTCCAGGTCTGTCAGACGTTCAGAAATTTCTAAGCATATTCTCTTGAAGTCATTTTCCTCACCTGAAACACCATTTTTCTTCCTGACTGGAAGAAAATTCACTCATTCTTTAAGAATCACTTCAAATATTATCTCTCAAATGAAACATTTATTCATACTCCTAGGAAAAATTAATTATTCCTTGGCAAACAGTATGAGGAAAGTTCTGTTGAAGTACCTCTCATGCTGGTCATCAGGTGCTGAGTTTACGTTTCAAATTGCAAACTTCTCAAGGACTTAGTCTTATTAAAATGCATAGCTCCTAGCCTGGTGTCTACAGTATATTAAGTTGTGACTACATGGAGGAGGGAAGGAGGGGGGATAGGAGGGAAGATGAACACAAGTAAATAAGACTGAATAAACTAGTTTGCACACCTGCGTGTCTCTGACAGCCAGAAGTGTTCAAGTACCAGGGACTTCAGAGAAAGAGTATAAAAAGGGAAAATAGGCATGCTAGAGAGACTTTACTAATATGAGTGTTTCCAACATTTTTAACTTACAGCGTGATCTTTTTAGATTTAGAATGCTTTCTTCAAATAGATTCTTATTAGGTGACCCAAGATATACAGTAGAATCGGGTGGCTTTCAAAGTGTGGTCCCCAGATCCACAGCATCTTGGAACTTGTCAGATAGGCAGATTCTCCCAACCCACCCCAGATCTACTGAATCAGCAAATTTGGGGCTGGGACACAGCGTTCTGATTGTACAAGCTTTTCCAGGCGTTGCTGAGTGTGCTCAGAACCACTGGCATAGATACAAGCCGAGTTAACTTTGGTTGAAACATGGGTGGTCAATACATGACAACCCATGACAGCCCCCATGCACTATCCAGGCCACACACAACCTAAGTACAGTTCTGTGTGGACCCTGTGCTTAGAGTCCCCAGGTTCTCACAGAATAAAACCTAACAAGCTGGCCTCAAAGGTTTGGGTGCCCTACTGTGTTAAATACAACTCTCAGTGTTGCCTGATTCAAGAATCCCCATGGTTCTCTGAATGTGTACTTCAGGAGTTATTTCAATTGATTAGTTTTAGATCCAGAGTTTTGCCATTTCACACAACTACATATATAATAATTCCCAGAACTTTTGCCTGAAAAAATCAGGTAAAGCAGTTACCAGTTGGATGTGTGCAACCAGTTCAACCCTGTACACTTCCTACCAAACAATTTCTTCATAGCATCGTAACCTTCAAGACTGGCCATTCACACTTCTGCAGCTGCTATTGACATAGCCTATGCTGAACAGAACCCCAAGCTACCATTCTGACAAATCACATATGAGACAGTTGAAATCCTTACTGAGAAGCAGTCTAATCTGAGAGCTTTTTTTCTCCTCTACATAAGAATCCATAGCTGTGTTAATTTAGCTTCCCTCCTCATTACACAGCCTCTGAGTAAGTTATATAGTAATGATGAATGATAAATCAGATGGCCAGGCCTATATTACTCATGACATTTTTTTTTTTTTTTTTTTTTTGCGGTACGTGGGCCTCTCACTGCTGTGGCCTCTCCCGCTGCGGAGCACAGGCTCCGGACGCGCAGGCTCAGCAGCCATGGCTCACGGGCCCAGCCGCTCCGCGGCATGTGGGATCTTCCCGGACCGGGGCACGAACCCGTGTCCCCTGCATCGGCAGGTGGACTCTCAACCACTGCGCCACCAGGGAAGCCCACTCATGACATTTTAATAGTATTAATCTGGGGTAGCTCTTAATTGTCCATTTTACAGTCTTTAATGCTAAGCATACATAGATGTTTCCTTTATTCTAATTGTATTTCAGATAAATGTATGGGCTCACATTTTCCCTCCAACCCTGTAAAAAAAGTAAGGCTAAATTAGAGATGCCTCTATGCATGAAAAATGGATTATTTTATAGCAAAACCTTGATTAATCACACTGGAACATAGCAGGAACCTCAACTAACTGTACATTGTCTGCACTTTGCTTGTCAGAAAATGACATCAAGGATAGAAAAATAAAGTGTCATCATGAAATTTTTTTAAAAATCAAAAAACATTCAAAGCAACTCCTATGACTTTCTTTCATATCTGTATTCTAGTTAAGTGAAAACTGTTGTTCAGATAACCTTGTGGTCCAGTAAGATTTTGAGTTATAAAACAAAAAGTCGATTATTTTCAAAGACTCCATGTGCAGGACAAGAATGGGCTAATGCATTTCAAAGGATTTTCCCCAGGACTGTTGAGACAAATTGGGTTCATTTTGAAGTTATCGAAAAGACTACTTTCCAAGTGCTCTACTTCATCTACTTTTATTACAGTAACTGCACATATTGATCATATTTAGGAGAAAGAGGAAGTTGCCCAGAAGTGTGAAATTTCCAGATAATTGATGCTTTCCATATGAAGTACCAAAACATCTGTATATTAACCATTTTGGTTGTGGTCAAACTGTTTGTAGTCTGATTAAACAGGACACAGTGACATTCTTTAGATATTCCTGATGGCATTGATAGCATTCAAAAGAGCACAGTTGATATTGTGGTAACTAGGCTATAAAACATTCTTATCCTCAGACAGTAAAACTCAGTATATTTCTTTGTCTCGGCACTAAATAGTCCCAGACTAGTTGTATGTAAATCTTGAAAAAAAAAAAAAAACACACACATAGAAAACTCTTTAGTTTTCTCTTTTCTTCCTGCTATCTCTGAGTGCCACTAGGGTTGGGAGCAAGATTTTCTACAAAGTTATTTGAGCCCTAGCGAGAAAGTGGCTCTCTGCCTGTCCTACTTCACAACGAGAAGGTTGTGAGGACGAGGCAAGTAGTTTGGACCAGAAAAGCAGAACACAGAGTTGTAAGTGTTAACGTAGCAGTAGGTCGGAGGCCAGGGAAATTAGTTGAGGTCGAGAGGGCAAAATGAGATCTCAAAAGGCTGGGAAGGGGTTTCCCTGGTGGCGCAGTGGTTGAGAGTCCGCCTGCGGATGCAGGGGACGCAGGTTCGTGCCCCGGTCCGGGAAGATCCCACATGCCGCAGAGCGGCTGGGCCCGTGAGCCATGGACGCTGAGCCTGCGCGTCGGGAGCCTGTGCTCCGCAATGGGAGAGGCCGCAGCAGTGAGAGGCCCGAGTACCGCAAAGAAAAAAAAAAATAATAATAAAAATAAAAGGCTGGAAAATTAGCACCTGGGAAATCGCCAAGAATTGACGGTCAGGACAAAATGCAAAGTCAAAGTGCCAGGCAAAATAGTTAGCAACTAGGAGATTTATGGAAATGGAAGCAGATGGAAGATTTTGAAAAGGAGAAACAATATTTGGAACCAAATATAAAGAAAGGACACCAACAGAGAGGCACTTGATATATCTTAGCTTCAACATTCATTATTTTTAAATCATGCACCCACCCACTTCTCACCATCTGCACCACCACACCCCTAACCTGAGCTATGTATTGATATCTCTTCCATAAACTCTGCTGCTATCCAAATCTCTCTAGCTGGTCTCCCCATGCAGGAGGTGCTCTTGTTGGCTCAGCCAGATCCTCTTTACCGGGCGTTTGTGTCCACCCCCAACAGCTGTGAGCATCTGCAATGTATCCTTCCCCTAAGAACGGTCCTCAGCATGTAGGGAAATGCCTGGGCAAGGGCGCCTCCCCTCTGAATGTAACCTGCAGCCAATGTCTAAATGATACATACAAGAGGCCAGCTCCCTTGCCTTGAGGTGAGATAAAGCTGTGATGCTATGTGCGCTCCAGAGTTTCCTGTGGGAGCAGATGTTCGTTGAGTTTCTAATCTGGCAGTATTCCAGTTTCCTCGGTTCCTAACAGGTTTTCTTCTGGGTTCCCCCCCACTTACACAAGTCCCTCTTCCTCAGGCCCTGCTTCTGGGAAACCTGATGTGAGAGATACACTGACAGCACAAGTAAATACGTGTAGCTGTTTAACTTGGGATGATGACATGATTTGCCAGAATTGTATTTTTAATTTCATTCTGGAGAGAAATTTCATATCATTAAAATGAGTGAAATTTGTATTAAAAAGGGCAAAAGAACACAACCCAACTTCTGACTTCATAGAGATTGACTACTACCTTGTTTCCTACTGGATGTATTTGGAAAACGTGTGAGGAACTCTGAAAATGAACAGATACATAAAACTGACGAAATGAAGATATTTTGGGGACAGTTTATTTTAAGAAGTAGAGCAGGGGTACTAACAATTCTTGTTGGCTACTTTGACTTAATTGGGTATTCACATGCATAAGAAAGTTGTCACAATATTTCCCCCTTTTTTGGTTATTTTCCCCATGTTGCAGCTGAAAACATTGAGGCTCATATGACCTAAGAAACTTGCTGAAGATCATTTAACTAGTATGTCTTTAAGTTGTGTTTTGAACAAACATATCTGATTCCAAGCCTTTTCTTTCCAGTCCTCCACCAATGTATAACAAAGGACATTCTAAGGAGCATTAATTGGGCAAAAGAAACCAAAACCAAAACCAAAAAAGGAGGAGGATGGATAGTTTTACCAATTTAAGTGGATTTGGCAAATACTACATATTACAGACCTGGTGGGAGACAATTTTCCCTGAATCACTCATGTTCTTAGACAGTCTTCTGAGCAAAAGCATTTTAGGAATTTAAGAATGTAAATTGAAGAATGTTTGTATAAGGAGACATCCCAGGATAGTAAAGTAGAAATGCTTCCCTCCACTCCCTGGAGAGATTCGCTTGTATTCCTGGGTAATAAAGATAATGCCTCTCCCTGTAGGGGAGATAGATGGGTTTGCCCACAGCCTTCTTAAAGACGGGATTTCCTAAGCTTGGTGTTCCTCAGATGTGACACAGATTCCTGGGCCCTCCATCTATCCATCACCCCATGGGACCTCAGAGGCCAGGGGAGCTAAGGAAAGCGTGGAGATCGTGTGCCTGCTGTTGTGTGGATACTAAACTGTCTGATCCATTTGAGCTGATTGTTTCCTTACTCGCCAAGTCTGTGGACGTCTGGAAGACCACCTAGCAGTTTCCCACCAGGCTGCTGCTTAGGAACTGCTTTACCACTTGACAGTCCCCTCCTCGGAATGCAGAACTCAAAGAAAAGGGTTCTAAGAAGTCTAATAGGGAGGCACATTCTATTTCACCTAATTGGACTAGTTCTCCTCTCTCTCACGTTGGCATGGGATGCAGCCCCACAGTGGCAAAAAGGCAGTTAGCAGAGCTGGTGTCAGAGTCAGAAACAGCACAGTGCTACCTGCTACTTTCTCTGTCTCCCCGGAAGGTTGATTCTCCCCTTTCCAAGCACAAACAGAATTCTTGAGGCAGATGCTACGCCTCCTCTGTCACTGCTTTTATTTGCTTTTCTCGTATCAACCACCTTCCTAGCCTTAATTACATGGCTTGGCACACTCTTGAAGTAAGGATAACTTCATAACAGAGATTTTCTCCTCTTAAACAGCAGCTCTGGAGAAACCTCTAAACATTAGATCAAGACTCCACCTGCATGTTTCTGCTGCTGCATCTTTTCTCCGGCTTACTCTAATTGCTATGCAGTACTAGCTAACCTCTAAAAGAAAATTTAACTTTCTCCTCATCCTGTGGCATTCCTCAGTATAATGGTGTAAACAGCTAAGAGGCAGAAGTAATGTGATGTGAACTCTTCTCAAAGCCCGTCTGAGAATTCTGCAAGAGGAACTACCAAGTAACAAAAAAGTACTCAGCTGGAAATACACATTGGAAAAATAGATTGGAAGATGGCTTTAAATGCTTTTGAGTGATCCCAAGGAATATAAAAGGAAGCAGAATAAAGAAAATGATAAACAAAACTTTCAGGGCTGACTCAATAAGTAGCTCTTAAAACGGCTGTGCGTTTCCCTCCTAACACCCAGCAGGCTGCCGATAACCAGACAGACAAATCGAACAATTAGATGCTATGAGGCAGCATCAGAATAGATCCGTAACATAGCATTCTGAGTGGAGCCTTAACCGGAGTGTTAACCTTAACCTTGACAAGCCTTAAATCAGCCTTGTCTGAATAAAAATGGTACCAGGCGCAAGAGCTTATTTCTGACCTGGGTAGAATAGCAGAAGAACTCTGTGAAACGTACTCCTTGATTGAGCGTCTCTGCTGTCCAGTGGTCTGATGTATACTGGGGATGCCGAGATGTGAGGCATAGACTTTTCCAAAATCTAGAGAAGGAAACAGATGAGTAAAATAGTTAGTAAAACACTGTTTGGTAAGGGTTGTGAAAACAATATATGTGTGCTATTGGGAGATAGGGAGAAAGACACTTCCCCCAGATATGGGGTATATGAAGGGGCTGAGTTCTGATGTGAACCTTTCTGGATTAGGAGAAACTTTCCAGGTAAAAAAAAATCAGAGAACAGGGAGTGTAGGAAGATGTAGTGGTAAGTTCAAGGGCATCAGGCTCTGAAAGGGCTGGTGCTTTTGGTGACACTGTGGGCCGATCTGACTGGAGTGTTGAAAACACATGAGGACAGACTGAGAAAAGAATCTGGAGATCGGGAAGAGGCAAAATCATGAAACGTGTTTTGTGTGATGCTAAGGGACTTGGATTTCATCGTGAGGGTGAAGAAGAAACCACTGACATGATTTAGAGTCAGGCAGTAAGGTATCACTCTTTTTTTTTTCTCTTTTGGCCTTCAGGGGTCTCTAACACTGGTTAACTGAATGGCCAATTCAGAATTCACAGGTCAAAGTATGCACTTCTGATAAAATAAATTCTAAAGTTGGTTGAATTCTTTTCTGGATGTACTGGTTTCTATATCCTGATCTAATTTAGTTTTTTCTCCGTATTTAAATCATGTTTCTAGAAGTAAAGATCATACTTTTATACTTTACAAAGATTAAAAAAAAAAAAAAAAACTAATGTAAGAAGACTGCATGATCAATTATATATGATAATAAGTTCCAATCAGGAGAAATTTGGTAGTGTTAACAAAGGATCCTGAAAACCAAAGAAAGGATTGTGTTTCAGTGGCACGTGTATAATGCCTCATATCCCAGCGGCAATGGGAATGGGAAAGAGAAAATGGGTAGCAGGTGCCTAAGTATTTGGCATATGTGAACTCTAGCCTTAGGCAAACAAGTGAATTTCAGCCAGGTTGGAGTATGGCGGCCCTGGAAACTCCTTCCTTCATTCTCCATCTCTTGTAGGTTATTCTTTCAGGTGGTCTCATCACTGTCACTTCTCTGATAAGACCTTGGATCCTAGCTGCAATTTGAGTCCAGTGTAATCTTTCCTTTATATCATCTCCACAGACCTCTTTTGCAGAAAGACTTTTTTTTTTTTTTTAAATCTAGAACACTCCACAGAGCACATCAGATACTGAAAACTGTTTTGTGAGGATCAAAGGCTTCCTTCTTTATGCAGTTCCTCTTGGTAAATACTGCTTAAACAGTCACTTGGATGCCTCAAACTGTGTTACTAAATGATGTTGCAGTCAACATCAAAAACGGGAAGGATAGTTCATTTAATCTGAAAAACTGCCTATTTTCATATTATTTATACCACTGTGCTTGACATATCTCGCTGTGTTTTTCATTTCCTTGCAACTGCCAGCCTCTTAAATTGCTATTGTTTTTTTTTTTTATCATGGTTCTATTACGTTCGGATTTCTTTCTAGTCGAGTTATTCTGAGGGAAAATAGAACACAGTTTTGATCTGAATTTTACTGGCATTAAGATTCAACCATACAATTAAGAAACTTAAAGTTTGTACCTAGAGAGGAATTAGAATTCTTTCAGACTTTTTATAGAACCGACTCTATACCATTGCTTAAATTTGTCACTCAAATCCTGTGTATAAGATCAGTAAGTTGGAAGTCCTGACATTTCTGTTTATGATGTAAAGGTTTATTTAATTAATGATATTTGTCCCCATGAAGGCCACTAGTGCTTCACTATTACCAAAAGAAATACAAAAAAGATGAATTTATAGTATTTATTTTGCCTTAAAGTCTATTACTGCCACATATGAATACCATTTTGATGTATTAAGAAAGGAAACAATAGTTAAATAAATCACCAATTAGACTGAGTAGGAAAGTATTCCAATCTGAAACCTATCAGTGAAATACTTTAAGTTTTCGATTTATGTATATAATTCTAGAGAAGACCAGACCTCATTATACTGAATGAATGTACCCAGACTATTGAAAGAAAAACTGCTATCTTCTGTGAGCCCGAGGGGTTAGGCTTTTGTAATATAACAAATACCCTGTCTAGACTGCAGAGGTACGATTCTAGCTTTGGAATGAACACGGTTTCAAATTATTTGTCTATATTGGGTCAGTCGTTTCAATCAGGAATCGACAACTCTATATTCAGAAGGTTAGTGGCCTGGAACGTGGCACATTTTCAGTTTTTTCTCTTGATTTTTATTGTTTCACAGGTAAGCTAACCTCTGAGCATCGTCAGCTTTTAAAAATTATACTTTACAGTTTTAATCTATTTTTACCATATAATGATTTTACTGTTATGGTGAAATAGTATAGATAAATGTGTTGGTGAGTATGTATAGAACTTCGATATTAAAAACATCATAGCGTCAATTTTTTGAAGGGAACTTTTCTAAGAAAAAGCTATTTGAATGTGATCCTGATACACTCCCAAGAGGTTATGAATTGAGTCATTTAGCTACATTTGTTATTAGCTTATTCATTCTTTTGTTCATTCATTGTTATATGCAAAGCACTAGTAAGGGGCAACCAAAAAAAATATGAGAGATGGAGTCAAGGCCATATTCTTTTGAAAGATCCTCCTACTAGAGCTAAAAGGAATTTTAGACCAATTATAACAAACATATATTTTACTGAATTTCTAAAATTTCAAGACAAACAGGGAATTTTCCAGTAGCGTAAACACACCCACATTAACAATAATTAGGTAAAACTTAAAAAAATAATAATGTTAAGAAATTTAGAAATCCCAGTTTACTTTGGGGTATTTATGCTATAAGTGCTGAGATTGGGAAACTAACGTGGGGGTCTCAGTTAAAATGCTGCAGGTGAAACTGAGGCAGCTGCCTTTGGTTCTGACCCTTGAAGAGGGCTCATGTGATCCCAGATCAGTGCCCTCTGGTTGTAATTACGAGTGGTCCAAATCCTATCTGGAAGAAATGTCCATTTTTGGCTCTCAGGAATCATACAGATTAAATTCAGCCAAATCTGAACTTACAACATAAAGCAAAGTAATAAGCATATAAGGTATAAACCACCACAATTGAGAGTCTTCAGAAATAACAAACATATCTAGATTTCCAAGAACTAAACTGAATAATATAGAATATAAAATAATACATATGAAATAGTTAAAGAATAAAAGCTGAACACAAAAATGAACATGGAATAAGACATTATTGTAAAGAATTAAACAGATTTGGAAAAGACCCAAAGAGAATTCTTAGAAATCATCATCACTGAAATTAAAAACTCTATGAACACTACACACCTATTAGATCAGCTAAAATAAAAAATAGCGATAACACCAAATGCTTGCAAAGATGCTGAGAAACTGGATTTCTCATACATTTCTGGTGAGAATTTAATGCGTTAAGAGCAAGACCACATCAGAGTGACGTATTAGAAGCATCTCTCTGCCCACCACGTAGAGGGTGGACTGAGAGAGGAAAATCTAGAGGACAGAATTAGGAAATCGAATTTGAAGGCTTAAATTAGAGTAGATTAAATGAAAGAGGGGACCATGTGAAGAGGCAAAGAGGTACGGCCAAATAAAATCCAGGAGACAGAATCAGAAAGACTTGGTTTGGATTAGTGGCTGTTTTGCAGCGGGGTGGGGGCTGCTTGTTACATTTTCATGGCTGAAAATGATTGGCTGATGGTTAAACTGTTGGCAGTTTGAAATCAGCTCTGGTGGAAATATTTACACCAAGAAATACAAAAATGCTCTCTCTCTCTCTCCAAGGGCCAGAGTCCTAGCACACCAGTGGTAGAATGATATTTTAAAAGCCTCATTTTTATTTACATTTTTTAAATTGAAGTATAGTTGATTTACAATGTTGTGTTAAACACTGCTCTACAGCAAAGTGATTCAGTTATACATACATATATATATATATACACATTCTTTTTAAATATATATTCTTTTTCATTATAGTTTGTCATAACATATTGAATATGGTTCTCTGTGCTATACAGTAGGACCTTGCTATTTATGCATTCTATATATAAAAGCTTACATCTGCTAACCCCTACCTCCCGGTCCATCCTTCCCTCAATTCTCTCCCCCTTGGCAACCACCAGTCTGTTCTCCATGTCCATGATTCTGTTTCTGTTTCATAGTTAGGTTCATTTGTGCCATATTTTAGATTCCACATATAAGTGATACCATATGGTATTTGTCTTTCTCTTTCTGGCTTACTTCACTTAGTATGATCATCTCTAGTTGCGTCCATGTTGCTGCAAGTGACATTATTTCATTCTTTTTTATGGCTGAGGAATATTCCACTGTATATATGTACCACATCTTCTTTATCCATTCCTCTGTTGGTGGAAATGTAGATTGTTTCCGTGTCTTGGCCATTGTGAATAGTGCTGCTGTGAACACAGGGGTACATGTATCTTTTTGAATTATAGTTTGGTCTGGATATATGCACAAGAGTGGGATTGCTGGATTGTATGGTAATTCTATTTTTAGTTTTCTGAGGAACCTCCATACTGTTTTCCACAGTGACTTCACCAACTTACATTCCCACCAACAGTGTAGCAGGGTTCCCCAAAAGCCTTATCTTTTAAACAGGGAAATTAATTTCATTGCTCATCCCTTCATAAAGTTGTTTTAAGGCTCAAGATGAAAAGGAGGTATTATGTATGAAGAAGCATGGTGGGCACAAGTCGCTAAACTTTGTTTTGATGCTTTTGCAGTCAGAGAAAATTAGTATTACTAGTAGGATCCTGTGAACAGAACATAGGTCAAATTTTATGTCACTAATAATTTTCAGTAGCTCAAATGTGTTCTCATTACTAGAGTATAATTTATTTGGATAATTACCAATAGAAATATAAATACCTATGTAAAAGAACATGTTTCCTCATACGCAAATATATGCATCTGCATTGCACACACACACATGCACACAGAGGGTTAAGGAAACTTACAAACGTCTCTTGATCTTCTAACTTTACATTCAATCAAGAGATTGGAAAAGAGAGACAGATTGAGATTAAAATGCTAGTGTTTTTCTGATGAGCTGGTTGGGAAATAAGACTTTAGATCTTCAGTGTAACGAGTTAGCTCACTCTACCCCTGAATTCGACCAAAGCGACCACCTGATCTCAATGGTAGGTGATGCTGGAAAACTACAGTCCTCCCCAAGAGGATGGAAGCCTACCGCCATGCTTAGAGCTCAGTGACCTGTCTTTGTTAGCAACCCGGTTCTAAAAGGCAGAGTGCAAAAATATCAAAACGCTCAAGCCAGGTTCCTTCCACCAATGTCAGCAAATCCTCTTGAAAGCATTCCTCCTTCCCTGGGGAGGAGTGAGAGGGAAGAGGGGAAAGGAGCCTGAGTGACTCAGGTACAGTGGTTTTAGTTGAGGGGATCTCCACTCCTAGGAGGTTCTCCCATAGTAGAGAAAGGGGGGATTTAGATTATGGAAGGAAAAAAATCCCAACAATATTATTGTATGACGATTTTATTTTTAGGGGTGACATTATATTTTGAATTAGGATAGGAATGTACATACATGCTAGGGGTAATGATTCATGGACAGATGAAAGGTATGAGACACAACATTTACACAATGTTGGTAAGAGTATGGATTGACCCCAACTTTTGCAAAAGAAAAATAGCTGTATATTTAAAAACCAAAACATGCTTTCCCCTTAATTTAGTAATTTCACGTAAAGGAGTTTTATATTTAAATAGCAAGTAAACACTAAAGAAAGACATAGTACTTGCAAGTTTGTGTAACTGAGAGAGGGAGAGAGTCCACAGACTATAAAAGATAGGAAAATTGCTTAGGTAAAGTTTAACTTTGGCCTTGAATAGCAATGCTATTCTTCTGCTCTGAATTTCTTTTATAACCTGGGTCATGTTTATAGAAATTTTGCTGTTTTTCTTCCACCTGTAGATCATTTTTCTACAAGGAATAATTAGGGTTTCCAGGAACTACTCACATATTCAAAAGATCTGAAAAAAAAGTTCTGTCTCAGCATTGTCTCCTTGATAGGATTTAGCAAGAAATAGTTATAAAATCAAATGAAAAAAAAAATGACTGCAAAGGGGAAAATGTTTTAGTGTCAGTTACGTTAGAGAGCTTTGGACATCGATGTTATGTTTAATTTATGTAGTCTTCTAAACACCCACGATGTTGTGATTATGGCTGGTAAGTGTCATTCTTCAGAGCTAATTCATTTAGAATATGTTGAGAAAAAAATCTGTGAGCAGCAATAACTGAAGAAAATTGAATTCTTGAACTTTTGTCAGAGAACTGGCTCCGGTTGTCTTAGATGTTAACCAAGAGGAAGCTGACAATTTGTTACATCCTGAACTTGTTGCAGTGAAGACTTAGGTTGTGCAGGACATTAGGCCAACTGCAGGGGTGTGCAGAGTGGCTGATCCATGCCGTGCTCAGGTAGGCATCAGTCCCTCCTCAGAAGTAAGTCCTTCCTCACCTGGACTGAGCCTCCCGAATACCCTTCATTGCCTTGTCTGTCGGGTTCATTGTCTGCTTCCTGATTCAGCAGCCAGGGTCGCCAGAGAGTTCATCCTCATAAGAATAAATGACTTAAGAAAGACAGAGTCAGTACGTGGCTGCTTCTTCAAAGAATGCAGTAGATTTTGTGAAGATAATATCTTCGATTAAAATTTTTTTTCTTTTTTCTGAAAGGATCTCCTTTTATCTTTAGTGATAGCATCCATATGTCAGTAAAGGAAAGGAGACGGCTTCCTAGCACAGGGGAAAAGAAACCCACTTGTTTAATGCCACTTGACCTGAGTTGAACTGGAAATGAGAGCATGTGATTTTTAATCCTTAGAATATTTCCAAGAATTGCATATGTCCATAGACATGCATAATCTTAATCTGATTTAAGGCTAATAAAATATTAAACATTTCTAACTTTTAAAAAATATATAAGTCCCATGGCCTAAGCATACAGCAAGCACGTAAGAAATACTTGTGGTATTTCCAAGGAAGCAGATTACTCCTTATGATACCCTCATCCTCGGGCCACTATAGAAGGCTCGGTGATAGTTATTGAGTAGATTAACTATTGAAGAAAACTCTTCATCCTAGGGTCTAAATGATTTCTCCTGGTAGAATTTTTTTTCTCCCTGATTCTCACATTATATCAGGATTACGCGAAGTTTCTTTGCTGGGATGTGGAATCATCTTTTAGAGAAGAGGAACATAAAAAAATTTATAGTATGTTACCCCAAATCTTTGTCTCATTTATTATGTTTTCTTTATATATATACACATCTATATATATCTATATCTATATGTATGTATATATATATTTCACTTAGGCTTTTATCAGACAGAGGAGTTCATGTACCCTGCTGGTAAACAATTATGTCATCCTCATTGACATAATTAGAGGTTTCTAAGAGACAGTACTGGTGGTTTCTCTGTAAATACTGCACTATGTAGATTAATTTTACCCCTCTCTGTGTGTGTTTCTTGAGCTTTCCACCTTATTTTCAGTTAAAGCAAGCATTATTGTACTGACTCAATCTCCTTTGAAGAGTCAGGGTGGACCAGAGCTCTAGGAACATCTCAAGGTGGCTAATCATTCATTGCTTTCCTCATCATTTTTTTTTTTAATTAAAAAATTTTTTTTGGCTGTGCCGCACAGCTTGTGGGAATCTTAGTTCCCCGACCATGAATCAAACCCGGGCGCCTGCAGTGAAAGCACCAAGTCCTAACCAGTGAACCGCCAGGGAATTGCCCCCTCATACTTTTTAAGCACTTGTTAGGCTAGATGCTAAGATGCTAGCACCAGGTGGATCCAATGACCTTTCCATTTACGTTCCAAAATGCCAGCATAAACTGAATGTGAGCAAATACCTAAATAATGGATCTTGATTGACCAAAAGTATTAGAACTTTAGGTATGGGATCAATACCTGGGTAAGTTGCTTAAACTCTCTAAGCCTCCATTTTCTTATCTATAAAATGGGACTAGCAACACATACCTCATAGGATTCTAGCGATAATTAAATTAGGACATATGCTGAAAGAAGCCAGACAGAAGACTACATACTGTATAATTTCTTCAGGAATGTGACATTCCTGGAAAGGCAAAACCTTAGCCACAGATCAGATGGATGATTGCCAATGACTAGCAGGGCAGATGGGAGGTTGACTAGAAAGGGGACAAGCAAAATCTGGCGGTGATCTATTTGTTGTCTATCTCAATTGTCATGGTGGTTACACAGCTATACACACTTGTCAAACCTCATCGTGGTCTTTTACTCTGTGTAAGTTATAACTCAACAAACCTGATTTTTTTTTTAATGATCATATGTAATGGGTTTCACACTTAATGCAGGATCGATAAACATTAGTACTTTCCACACCCTGTCCCTGACGGAGCTAAGCATAACGGTCTTAAATTAATGTTCTTTGTCTTGCGAAGTATAATTGGAAACCAAAGCAAGCATTTGCATTCTTAGAACATTTCTAAGGCCTTTGAATTTCCATAAAGAAGCAATGCAGACTCGAGCTCTGATTTTAAGAATTTGAACTTACCAAGGTCCCTTGAAAACGACTACAAAATCCTGGATATAAGATGTACTGAAATCCATACACAAATAACTCACGGAGTGATTCATATGGATACAATCCCAATTTTTTATTGCTTGTTCTTTAAATAGTCATCTGCCAGTGCATCAAAAGAAAAATCCAACAGAAAATTGAACATCAGTAACTCAATGACTAAGAAGCATCAAGTATTTCTATTTATTTATACTTATTCAATCAACACACCCACTGTGGGTCATATTCTGTGCCAGGAGCTAGGGATCCAAGGATGATTAAATAGAACTTCTGTCCTCAAGAAACTCGTACTTTATAGTGATCAAGAGACAGGTATGGTGAAATTGACACTTATGTGAGCCTGAATAGTTTCTAGGCAAGCAAGTGTTCTTCATGCACTGCATTCTATAACCAACCTTTACATAACAGTAAGTGGGACCTTGAGGCGTTGCTTTTATTACCATGTTTGTTAAAGAGCAACATATTTGGACCTCTGATGGCAAAAAAAGAGAGAAAATAATCTCAAGACGTGCTTGCTTATTAGAGAAAGAAATTGAATAAAGAGGGAGGAGGTTTTGGGAGACTCTGTAATAGATAATTTTATTTTAAGGAAAACAAATTTGTACACTAATACCAGCTTAACTTTTTTACAAGAAAATTGAAGAAACTTTTATAAAATGCTGAACATAGTTTTGAAGTTTAGAGAAGAACTGTGAAGCAAAAAATGACTGTTTATCATGATTGTAAATAATGATACATGCTAAGTTCATTGAGATGTTCAGTAATGGGCTGGTAATGAATCAGCAACAGTAATAATCAGTAACATTGGAGAATGTTTAAAATATTGTGGAAGCCCTACAGAGGTTAACTTCTTTTCCTGAAGCTTGAAATTCAATTACTTCTTTGATGTAATGCTAACCTATCTCTTAAATTCATCTCCAGTTAATTATGGTCCAGATCCTGTATCAAACTCTTCATAGCATTTAATTTAATTCTGTCTGCAATCCTTTATGACAGTTATTACTATTATTCCCATTTCAGGGATGAGAAATCTGAAGCCCAGATAGGTGAAGTGACTTAATTAAAGTGACTCAACCAGTAAGTAGGAGAGATGGAATTTTTTTTTTTTTTTTTTTGCGGTACGCGGGCCTCTCACTGTTGCAGCCTCTCCCGTTGCGGAGCACAGGCTCTGGACGTGCAGGCTCAGCAGCCATGGCTCATGGGCCCAGCCGCTCCGCGGCATGTGGGATCTTCCCGGACCGGGGCACGAACCCATGTCCCCCTGCATCGGCAGGCAGACTCCCACCCACTGAGCCGCCAGGGAAGCCCGGAGAGATGGAATTTGAACCCAGTCAATCTGGGCCCTGATCCTTACCCCTGACTGCATAAGATACAATAATAAGAGCACAGATAGAGCTATGACTAGAGGGCAGGCACTATATATACATCATCTGGTTTAGTCCTCAAATTAACTCTATAATATATATATTATTATAGTCCCAATGTTATACATGGAGCAGTTAAAGGCCACAACATGTCCAAAGAATGATCAGTAGTAACTGGCATATACTAGGAGTATCTGCCTCAGTATTGCTCAAGTTGAGATGTGCCAATGTAGATACCCAAAATTATTTTCCAGCCTTGAAATTCACTAATTTTAAAAGGAAATTTCTGGTTTCTGTAGCTGGCGGAGGTAGACCTATGTTGGTGCCCAGTTTAAAAATGTCCTAAAGCTAAACACAAAAATTCAAGGATCAGAAGTTCTATCCCACTTCTGGGCATCATGTAAATCCTTCCTTCTTTGTATCAGCCCCCCTGTAACAATACTTGAGCTGAGCTTAAACTGGGTGGGTTTCAGCCTGAGGGAAAGTTCTAGCAGGCTGAAAGGGTTTAATAAGTCTTCATTCTCTAAATAAGGTTAGTATGAACTCTTAAAACACATTCCCTTTTAGTATATAGCATCTGTTATTAGAAAGGTGAAGCCAGAGGGCTTCCCTGGTGGCGCAGTGGTTGAGAGTTCGCCTGCCGATGCAGGTGACACGGGTTCGTGCCCCGGTCCGGGAAGATCCCACATGCCGCGGAGCGGCTGGGCCCGTGAGCCATGGCCGCTGAGCCTGTGAGTCCAGAGCCTGTGCTCCGCAACGGGAGAGGCCACAACAGAGGCCCGCGTACCGCAAAAAATAAATAAATAAATAAAAAGTCCTAGGGAGCGCTGGAGCAGGACCAGAGCCAGCCATTTCTAGCACAGGACAGTACTGCCTATGGCATAGAATTATAGGGCTTGAATACGATCTATTTTTTTTTTAACATTAGGAAGTATTTCAAAAAATAGATGAGAATATGGTCATTAGAAACAATACAATTTAACCAATCCCAGAGAGTGTGTCCCCTTTGCTTCTGAAGGAAAGAACATCTTAACATATTTTATATGACCTGTATCAATTGTTTTTAATCCAATAATAGCAACTATAGTTATATACTATAAAGTTTATACAACATTTTATATATAATATGTTATCTTCACAAAATTTTGTGGTAGGAAATATTATACCTATCTTTTAAAAAATTATGTGAAATCTGATCCTTAAAGAGTCTTTTTGGCTACCACAATGTCTCCTATAATTATCACTCTATCTCCTCTCTGAGAACTTAAATTCCTTTTTCAGAACTCACCGTGCCCAGAGAGGTTTCTGTACTCACCTGCCTCTCAACTACTCATCATTCTTATATTTTGCACTAACTTTATTTAATTTAAATCATTGAAACTTGAATGTGTTACTTTAAAACTTGGTCTAATATAATTTAATTATTCAACAAACATTTTTGAACATTTTCCTTTGTATCGTAATGAGTAAGACCCAGGAAATACAGTTATTGATTGCTTGTAAACTGAAGCTCTGAAAAGAAAAGGGTTCTGTTTTGTAGCGTTTGCCAGTTTCTGAGGTATACATACTCCCACCATAGATGATTTCAAGCTGACAAAGATTTAATAAATGGCTCACAAAATTCTCGTATATGTAACAGTCAGTTCTCCTGAGCTTATACGTGCCACCTCCATCACACCACTGGCAGTGTTATTCAGATCCAGTGCCAGCTCTCAAGGCACTAAGGAAGATAGGCATTCAGTTTAAGAAAGTTATATAATGTTGGGTAACGATTGCTGTAATGAAAGTATGTACTAGAAGCAGAGCCACCACAAGGGAAGGAATGATCAGTTATTGCAGGGAGGAAAGTCAGAGAAGTCGTCTTTGAAGATCTGCAACCTTAAGGATGAGTGTGGGTTTTTTTTTGCCTTCTGCATAAGCAGCAAAGATCATTCAAGCAGAGGGAGTAGTGTGCTCAAAGGCAAGGATGTGTGACCTGCATGGAGTGTTTGTTTACCCAGGGTGCAACAGAAAGAGCTGCCAAAAAAAGGAGAGGGGGCTTCCCTGGTGGCGCAGTGGTTGAGAGTCTGCCTGCCGATGCAGGGGACGCGGGTTCGTGCCCCGGTCTGGGAAGATCCCACATGCCGCGGAGCGGCTGGGCCCGTGAGCCATGGCCGCTGAGCCTACGCGTCCGGAGCCTGTGCTCCGCAACGGGAGAGGCCACAACAGTGAGACGCCTGCGTACGGCAAAAAAAAAAAAAAAAAAGTAGAGGTAGCCAGGCATCAGATCACGGAGGACTTTTTGTGCTCTTTCAAATTGTTGTCTAGTTGTTCGCTCAGTTAGATACAGCCCATGACAACTAAGATATATCTACAGCTAATTTTTTCTCTAAAACTTTGTCTACCTCTTTATCTATATCTACAGCTATAACTAAAATCAGTGTGTTTCCCATCATATCTTTAAAACTCATCTCATTCGTCAACTCCTCCGAGAAGACATTCCTTATGGCCTCTCCTCTCATGCCCATTCTCTCCTGCATCGTGCGTCCAACAACAGCGAATTTTATTTCCTTCAGGATAATTTCCACATGCCTCTGTGCATTTATTACCAATAATGTAACTTTATTTACATAGATGCTTCTCTCTGTCACCCAAAGTGGTAGTTCCTTGAGATCTAGGGTTGCCTTTTATTGCTTTTGTTGCCAGAGCCTAGAACAGTGCCTGATATACTGGAGGTCCCCAATATTTATGACTTGTGTTGAACTAATGATATGCTTCTTGACTGTAATTCAAAAGGTTAAACAAAGCGGGCTGCGATTCTAATTGTTGGAAATGTGAATGTCCTCTGTTTTCTGGCTTCACCTTTTTTTCTTTTTTTTTTTTTTTTTTGCGGTACGCGGGCCTCTCACTGTTGTGGCCTCTCCCGTTGCGGAGCACAGGCTCCAGACATGCAGCCTCAGCAGCCATGGCTCACAGGCCCAGCTGCTCCGCGGCATGTGGGATCTTCCCGGACCGGGGCACGAACCCGCGTCCCCTGCATCGGCAGGTGGACGCTCAACCACTGCGCCACCAGGGAAGCCCCGTAGGACTTTTTTGTAGGGTGTTTTTCACCCTACAAATCATGACCATTAGAAACAGACATCTCTGAAGAGATTTCTGTCTTAGCTGTTCAGTCTGCTGTAATTAAAATGACATAGACCAGGTGGCTTAAACAGCATTTATTTCATAGTTCTGGTGCCTGGAAGTTCAAGATCAAGGTGCCAGTAGATTCCATGTCTGGTGAGAGCCCACTTCTTCCTCGTTCACAGACAGCTGTCTTCTCACCGTGTCCTCTAATGGCAGATGGAGTGAGAGCACTTCCTGAGGTCTCTTTAAAAGGGTGCTTGCTAATCCCATTCATGAGGGCTCCACCCTCACTTCCTAATCACCTCCCCAAAGCCCAACCTCCAAATACTATCACATTGAGGATTAGGTTTCTATAGATGAATTTGGGGAAGGGGAGGTGGTGGTGGGGAGACAAAACATTCAGCCTACAGTGTTCTAGCCCTGGTTCCTAAAAATTCATATTCTTGGCACATGCAAAATATATCACTCCAACCTAATAGCCCCGAAGTCTTAATTTGTTCCAGCGTCAACTTTAAAGTCTAAGCTCAAAGTCTCCTCTAAGCATCATCTAAATCAGATATGGGTGAAATCAAGCTACACTTCATCCCGAGGCAAATTCTTCTCTAGCTGTGAACTTCTGAAACCACACAAGTTATGTGCTTCTAAAATACCTTAGCGGGAGAGGCATGGGATAGACATTCCCATTCCAAAAGGTAGACATAGGAAAGAAGAAAGGGGCAATGGGTTCTAAATAAGTCCAAAACCCAAGAGGACAAACAAAATTTAACCTGATGCTCCAGAATAATCGTCTCTGGCTTGATGCTCTGAATTCCAGGCCCACTGGGTGCACAGTGATGTCCCCCTAGGGCTTGGCTCTCTGTCTGGGCTGGTATCCTGTACCTTTGACTTTCCTAGACTGATGTTACAGCCCTGCCGCTTCGGGCAGCCCTGTCATTTGAAACACAGGTGTAGGCAGACATGCCCCTGGAACCCTGTGCACTCTGGCTGTGATGTGTGGCCACCCTGATGATCTCAGAATTTCCTTTAGGGTCCCTCTTCCATTGTCGTGAAGAACAGCGCCTGATCTCCATTGAGATGGTTTATGCATAATAATCTCCTTATCTGATGGTCTCCCGGCCACATCCTTAGTGTTCTCACTTTTTGCAACATCAAAAGGCTGAGAATTATGCAAATCTCTAAGTTCTGCTTCCGTTTTGCTTAACAGTTCCATCATTAATCATCTCTCTCCAACATTTTAGTACAGTCAGAGGAGCCAAGCCACTATTTCAAGATTTACTTCAGTAATCTCTTCAGCTAAATATCTAATTTCATCCCTTGAAGATTCTACCTTCTGAAAGCACTAGAACACAAACACAGCTCAGCCTAGTTCTTTGCTACTTTATAACAAGGATTGTCTTTTCTCCAGTTTCCAATAACGTGTTCTTCATTTCTGTCTGAGACCTTATCAGACTGGCCTTTACCATGCATATTTCTACCAGTATTCTGTTCATGACTATGTAAGTATTCTCTAAGAAGACAAAAACTTTCTTTACAGTTCTCCTTTTTTCTTTCTGAGTTCTCCCACAATCACCTTGCAAGATCCATTCACAGCAATACAGGCTTTTTCTGGCTACACTTCAAAACCCCTCCAGCCTCTATCTGTTACGCCATTCCAAAGCTGCTTCCACATTTTTAGATGTTTGTTACAGCCGTGTTCCACTTCTTGGTACCAATTTCTGTCTTAGTCTTTTCAGGCTGTATAACAAAAATATCATAGACTGAGTGACTTAAGCAACAAATATTTATTTCTCACAGTTCTAGAAAGCCCAAGATCAAAGTGCTGGTGGATTTGGTGTCTGGTGAGGACCCACTTCCTTGTTCATAAGTGGCCATCTTTTTACTGTGTCCTCACGTGGAAGAAGGTGGGAGAGAGCTCTCTGGGTTCTATTTTATTAGGCTGCCAGTCCCATTCATGAGGACTACACCTTCATAACCTAATCAACTCCCAAAGGCCCAACCTCCAAATACCATCACACTAGGGATTAGATTTTAACATATACATTTGCAGGTAAGGGACACAAGCATACAGTCTATAGCAGTCTTCCAGATTCTTTTTTTTTGAGTATTGCATTTGGATATATTCTTCCTACTAAATTATATTTCTTCCAGAAAAGTCTTGGAAAGTTGGCAATTAGCCCATTTCAGTCTCTATTATTAAGCTACTTGTTAAGGTCATCGACAGCGAGTAAAGAAAGGAGTTTAACCAGATGCTATTGGCTGGGGAGAAGTAGCCATTTTAGAAATACCGAATGCCTTGTTCTGAGATTATTTATGACAGAGCTTGAAAAATAAATGTAGAGCAGTGTTTAAGCTACTAATGTCAAAGCTACTAATCAGTAATAAATATGAGGCCAAAAGCAGTTAATATTTAAATGACAACTTTACATCTTTTAAATGCAGTATAATGTCCTGGCTATATGGCAATGACGTCATTAAACAAAACTGCTTTATTTGCAGTACCAACATGTTTTATGGTAACTTCTGTCAAGTGACATACACAGAGAGCTCCTTGCCCTTTAAGTAGACTTGGGCACACCCACAATTTGGTAACAGGTCCTGCCTAAAAAATTGTAGGGTAGTGGGTGGCGCAGTGGTTGAGAGTCCGCCTGCCGATGCAGGGGACGCGGGTTCGTGCCCCGGTCCGGGAAGATCCCACATGCCGTGGAGCGGCTGGGCCCGTGAGCCATGGCCGCTGAGCCTGCACGTCCGGAGCCTGTGCTCCGCAACGGGAGAAGCCACAACAGTGAGAGGCCCGCGTACCGCAAAAAAAAAAAAAAAAAAAAAAATTGTAGGGTAATGGTAAAGCATGGACTTTAGGGTCAGTAATCTGAAGATCTGAATTTGAATTTTTTCTGTCTTTTATTATTAACATTTTCTGGGTTTCAGTTGCAATAACTCTTAGGTAGGAATAATAGTGTTCATCCTGAATATGTTTGAGAGTAAGGTGAGTTAAGTAAATATATTACTTGTAAGGATGATAAATTCAATAAGCTATTGTTAATATCATCATCATTAGCACCATCAGACATCATCATCAGAGTCATGATCATCGTATTTAATATTTAAGGGCTATGTTTGCAACTGTAGACTTATTCTTGGGTTCAGAAGATCACAGGGGATTTCAAAATGCAAAACATTGAAGTGTATTATATTTTATTCAAAAACAAAACATCAAGGTGTATTATATTATATTCAATGTGTTATATTCAAAAAGTTCAGCTTATTAAAATGCAAGTGTCATCAGTCATGGTTGGGACCTTCACTTTCATATAATGTGATTTGATCAGATAAATCATTTTCAAAAATATCTATCCAGTTATACAACATTGGTTGCAGTGGATAAATCTATAACAACCCCAAGTTTCAGTGGCTTAATGCAATAAAGGTTTATTTCCTATTCATGTTATAGTGAATTTATGATGACTAGAGAGGAACGTTGTTTCTCCTCCACACAGTTATTTACAGTTCTAGGGTTATTCTTTTTTTGGGGGGGGGGCAGTTCGCGGGCCTCTCACTGTTGTGGCCTCTCCCGTTGCAGAGCACAGGCTCCGGACGTGCAGCCTCAGTGGCCACGGCTCATGGGCCTAGCTGCTCCAGCAGCATGTGGGAGCTTCCCGGACTGGGGCACGAACGGGCGTCCCCTGCATCGGCAGGCAGACTCAACCGCTGCGCCACCAGGGAAGCCCTCCAGGCTTATTCTATCTGATGGCTTTATTAAGCTTGAGTCTTGGAGTGTCCCTCTGAACCTACATTAATCAAACTGGGAGGCTAAAAAAGAAGAGAACTTATGAAAGACAGCACAGAAGACTGCATGAGCCAGGCCTGGAGGAGGTATATTCCACTTTCATGCAAATTCCATTTCTCCAAACTTGGTCACATGTCAGCACTTAATCCCAAAGGAGAGTGGAACATACACTTTACCTATTTGCTCAGGTGAAAGACAAAATGAGAATTGAGTCTTGTCAGCCTCTGCCTCAGGGTTCTAGCATATTAAAACCAATCATGAGTTTAATTGAATAAAAGACAGTACACAGTTTAATAGCATCACATTCACTTAAGGTATTTATAAAAATAATGTATAATCTATCCTCCCCTTTCTTCGACATGTTACTATAAAAATTAGCAGCACCTTGCTTAATTCAATGGCAGACAGGAGCTGTCTTGGAATCCGTGCATATGCCTGGTCTCTTTCTTTGGTCCAATGGAGTTGGTACCTCAGGGCTTGAGACATCCAGTATTGCAGAATCCAGAGTTCTTCTATTGTAACCAGGATGGTGATCTTCCAATTAGTTTATATCCCTGTGGAACTTCTAGACAAGACTTGGCTTTTTCTCCTGAATGTGAAAGTGAAGACTAGATACTCTTCATGTGAATGTGGAAATCTTTGTTTCATAAAGATTCAGCTAAGTACTCACAAGAAAAATTATTTAGGCAACCAGATTCTTCTGAGGACCGCTCTCTATGTATAGATATAAACATAGATGTAGATGTTCCAGTATGACTTTGAGTGTTAACAAAGTAAGAGTCCTCTCCCTGGGAGCTGTCCAAGGTTCTCAACAGCTTCTCATTAGTTATATCATATCTAGGGCACCAGAGGGCTCCCAGTTTTTCTAGAGGACCTATTGCTTTCATACCTTGTAAAACTTTAATTCATGCCTGAATCCTTATAAACATACTGCTAAGTTTGACACTGTTCAATCTGATTTCAATTGACTCTTTATATCCCAGCATAAGCCTAACTTGACCTTACATTTCATTTGATTCCATGGCCTATTCATGACATGCCCTGACCTGAGATAATTCCTCCCTTACCATATTCTTGGCATTAGGGATGCCCAGAAGTGCACTGAATCATCTGGTAGGCCTCTGGAATTAAGCCAGTATTGTTATTTCATCAGGTGGGATTTAACCATTCACACCATAGTTATCAAGAATTCCAAAAATGTTTTCTCATGAGGATAACATTATGTGTGAACTGTATGTTCCTTGGAAAATCAAAAGACTAATAATTAGCCAAAGTAAGCACCAACCTAAGTACCAATGTAATTTCAGAAGTTTGAACCACTGTTTTAATGCCTTAGGTTACAGGAGAGAATTTGGATTTAAGATATACTAAAAGACAATGTGTTCATATATTAAAACAAAACTTAGCCAGTTATTGTTAAATGCTCTTGAATTTTCAGTGTTCAACTACTGTCACCTTAACACACCATTACATTATGAATGTATTTATTTAGATTCTACACTTCTCAAGAAAGATGCTTTTGAAGGGTATTATAATTATTAAATTTTTTGTTAAATTGTATTCACAAAAGATGTCTTGAATGTGTTTACAGAACTGATTGGTAAATTTACCGACATAAGAGGAGGACATTTTAAATTAGTAGACTACCTAAATTGTTTTAATAAATTCCTATTTTGAATTATTATGAATGAGAATTTTGCACACGTTTATGATGGGTATGAGACACTCTTTAAGTCAAGAACATTTCAGTTCTTAGATTCTTACAATGTGCTACATATTTGTAGTTAACACAAAATAGCTGAATAAAATGAAAAAACATAAATGAATAAACACAAAATAGCATTTTTCAGAGAGGGCACTATAATGCCAAGAAAATTCGATTAAACCAGTGAAATCTCCCTACACATACAGTTTAGAGGCAAAACATTCTGGTTTTTCTAAATCTCCTTGTCACCTCACGGTTATCAATTTGCTACAGAGACGATTAGGAAAGCTCACAGAGGCGAGTTGCTATTAGCTGTGAATCTCCAAATACTTGAATATTTCCAAATGAATTCAAAATGCTGTTAAAAAATGTCAGTAAGTTATTATCCATGGATTTCAGGACTCGTAGGCTTAATATTAATTTATGCATTTATTCATTTATTTGTTTGCAAAGGGGCACAGGTATAACCCACTCTTTGTGACGCATGGTGCAGACATATAAAAAGATTCATCGATAGCAATTTCAGTGCAGATGATACTGAAATGTTATAAAATGATACAAAACATAAGATGATATAAAAGCTTATATCGTTTTTCCATTAAGAGAGATGCTGGAGCCAGCAGAGCTTGACATGCTAGGAAAAGCACCTGGGTAGAGAACCCCATCACTGTGATAGTCTACATATGTAGAAACAGGGAAGCAGGGCATAGCTAGGTAAATATATAATGACGGAAGCATCTTGATAGAGAAATTGATCTTTTAAAAAAGGGTCAAGTCTCATGGGCTCGGCCTCTGACATCTGCTGGATCGTCCATTGAGTTATCTGAGATTGGCAAAGCTAGGCAATCTGAGAAATCTACTGAAATCTACGGACATCGAGAAGAGAATGAACGTCCAGGGAAGGCCATCCACGTTTGTCTCTCCTCACCTGCCTCTTCCATAATCCCCACATGTCACTTTCTTAATAAGAATATATATGTGTGTGTATATATATTATTTTGACAGGGCACATTACATTTTGTATGATACTTTGTATTCTTTAAATCCCTTTCACAGACACATCACCCTATTTTATCCTTAGAATATTCCTCTAAAAGTACCCCAAAACAGGCATTACCCTGATTTAATTGAGGAAATGAAATAAAGTGACCCGAAGTCAGTTCTTCAAAGTCAGCTCGTGAAGCTGAGCCTCAGCCTCCTAAATTACAATTGCGTGTGTATTTTATTATTATTTTATTTTTTATTTTTTTGCGGTATGCGGGCCTCTTACTGTTGTGGCCTCTCCCGTTGCGGAGCACAGGCTCCGGACGCGCAGGCTCAGCGGCCATGGCTCACGGGCCCAGCCGCTCCGCGGCATGTGGGATCCTCCCGGACCGGGGCACGAACCCGTGTCCCCTGCATCGGCAGGTGGACTCTCAACCGCTGCGCCACCAGGGAAGCCCACGTGTGTGTTTCTATGTATGTGTGCCTGTGTTCTACATTCCTCATGGAGTCTTCATACTAATTATGAGCATGACTCGTATTCTTTTTTTCTTTTCATTTTGCAGATGAGGAGAGATGAAGGTCAAGGTGTGCCTGTGTGTGTATAGTTAAATATATGTATCTACATTTGGTTTATGTTTATATTTAACTCTTGCAAAAAAAAGTCAGGGAGAGAAAATTCCCTAGAAATAAAATATTCGGTTCATAGAATCTGAAGGAATCCATTTGAGTGAGGGAGAAAAATAAAAGTTATACTGAATGCTCTGAAGGAATATGGAAACCAAATGGCCAGTTGACTGTAGTTGTCATCAAGACCAGTTTAACTTCTCTTTTCATTTTACTGTCACATTTCCAGATTTAGATCCTTCAGAGCCATGGTAAATAGATTATGCAAAGGTAAGTTTAATTAAGTGGGTAGTCTATAGTAACATTTTATGTTAACTGCCTCCGTAAAGTACATGTTACTATATCCCAGCATTTCTTGAGAATAATTTCAGTGACTTTAAATGAGCTCGTTTCAGTGATGTTGCACATTGCACTCTACACAGTGGAGTGGAAAGAACACAGAGTGAGGACCAGTGGACCTCAGTTTGAAAACACTCCTCAGCTTTCTGGTCTCAAAAAGAAGGAAGGAGTCTAGTTCTCCCTTATCATTTCTACCAGTCGGTGTCTAGATAGTGATCGAATGAGACAACATTGATAAAATATGCTAATCCAAAAACATAAACTATTTCCATTACAAGGAAAATTAAAGTACAGATTGGAAACAAAAAGGATCTATGAGCAAAATCATTAAAATTAAAAGCCAGTTTAGTAAGAATTTAAGGAAATTTAATGATATAACATAAAATCTAAATTAAAGCATCTAAAAATAACCAAGATTTGAAAAGACCCTTAACTCAGTTCTTGAAAGTAAAAAATGGAATCTAAGCAAAAATGGTAAAAACACAGGTAATTAAAAAAGAGAAGGTGTTTAACAGAAGTAATTTAAAAAACAATTATAAAGCACACCAGAACAACAATCCAAACAACAAGCACTTCAGAACTAAAACACACCCACCAAAAATTCATCGTTAAAATAGAAAGGCAACTCTTTTTGCTCTTTCATTAATTCAACAAATATTGACTGAGAACAGGTGTCATGTTCTCAGTCATGTTCAAAATAATTTGCCTGTTTTCATGGAAATTACTTTTATAGAGACAGGAAACAGTTATTAAATAACTAAACACATAAACATTAAATATGTGCATTTGGCATTTCCTTTGTGACATTTAGAATACTCCCCAAGCCCCCTCTTACCCCAGTCACTGCTGTAGTGACCAGTTGTGGGAAGTCTTTGTCGAGTTAGAAAAAAAAATGTGCAACATGAGAGTTGTGAGTCAAGTTTTATTTGGGACAAAATGAGGACTATAGCCTGGGAGACAGCATTTCAGACAGCTCTGAGAAATCGCTCCAAAGAGGCAGGGGTAAGGTCAGTATATATGTGATTCTGGTGAAGGTGGAGTACATGCAATCGAGCACATATTTTTTTTGCAGAAGGTTTCTTCTAGTCACAAGGAGCAGTCGTCACCATGAAGGATTGTAGTGCATTTCTAGATATGAGGAGATATGAGAATTGGGCTCATAAAATCCTCTCCTGAAAGTATCTAACTATCTGAAGGCCTGTTCTTCCAGTTTTTCCCAGAGCACAGAGTGCCCCGTTTCTGCTCTCCACCCTGAACTCCTTTCAGGAGGTGTTGAAAATCAGCAGCTGCAGCAGCACGTGATTTAATCCTCGCAGAGGTAGATGGCAAGTGCCGATGGCAAGTGCCAATTTGTCGTTGACAACGTCTATCAGTCACTTTCAAGTGCAAACTGACAGCACCTTGCCCTTGTATTTGCCCAACCCCAGAGCAAGAGAGTTGATGTCTGTGAGATCACCTTTGACCAGCAGTGGTCTGGAGCTGATGTGGAAACTCTGAGATATATATAGACAAGGGTTCTCAGAAGGCACACTGGGAACAAGAAGCTCCTGTAGTGACAGCCAACCTGGTAATATAGCACTAGTTAGGCTTGCTTTCCTATCCTTTTCAACTCCCTCTTCTATCACTCACTTTACAGATAAGAATCATCAGGGAGCAAAGAGCTTATGTAATATACTCAAGGTCACCCTGTTTTTAAGGAACACCACCACCTGTCTTAACTATCTTCAGAACATAATCCAGTTTTTAAAAATTTTCTTCTTAAAGCTGCCTTCCCTTCTCCCTCCCCTCCAGTGACTTTGAGATACTCCTGACCCTCTTCATGTGAAGATTTCAGCAGTGTTTGCTTATTACAGCCTGCTCAAGCATAGTCAGATGGAAAATTAGTATCCCAGAGGGTACAGTGTTGATCCAAAGGAGCTAATCTCTAATAGTAGAATTCTGGGCATCTTCATTCCTGAAATTGGTCAGATCTTTCTTTCCCCAAATCCATAATCACAGAATGTAGATGGTCAATCAGGTAGTTCCACACAGGAACTCGCTGGTAATAAAACCTCCCTCATCATAAAAATTAAGGATAATAGTCACTCCCATCTTGGATTGGTTTCAAGTACATCAATTGAACAACTTATAGAACTGCCATATTGTGGGGAAAATTGCAGAAAGCAGTGTTTCCAGTCATTTGCTAACTGAGCCAGAAATTATAATGGCATGCCAAATTAGGCTGAGCTGTTAAAGGAAGATATTCACATTATTCTTCTCTGCCTTTACAATATGCATAAGAAGCTGAAAAAGCCAGTAATTTTTTTTTTGCAGGTGGCAGGGGGAAACTTACTAAACTTTTTTCGAGTTTTTTCCACCTGGATGTTGTATTTTTGCTTCATTTATTTTCCTTGCATCCAAACACCTTGCAGCTGGTGATCCTCTAGGGAAAGTAGGGTTAGGCTCCTTCCTGGTCACTGAATGATTGAAGGAAATACACAACTGAACTCTATACCCATGCCTCCTGCCTCACCCTGTTGTGTTTTTGAGACCTGTGGGTATTAGAAAGTTCATAAAAACAGAGCACATGCTGTTCATTTGGCAGAGGTGAAGGAAATAGGATATGTTTTGTTTGTTGCTTTCCCCTGAAGTTTCTGTTACCAAGTTGCCATCTCTCTTATAGGCATCCTTCTATCCGTTGTCACGTAAGTTGTTGCTGGCAGCTCTGTCCTAAGTCCTACTGTCTCCTACTGGAAGACTGACACCATACATGACCCTCTGTTTTCTGGCATGGAAAGGGTCTCATCCGTGCAAGGGGAGGGGAGAGTCACTGAGAAACATGATTGTGAGATACCACCTTGGAGCCCCATGAATTGCACAGACATGAACAGCTCCTTAAACTGGAAAACCTAAAACACAGGTCCCAACTTGGGAGCATTTGTGTCCCCAGTTCCCAACACTTGTGATCAAAAGTGTCCCCTGGGAATTTACCCTAGAGGTAATTTATAGGGCCTGGGAAGTTCAGCAATGAATACAATGGAGTCCCGCTCTTGGGAGATTACTGTCTGTGGAGCTAAAGAATTCCTAGACTGGATTTTAAATACAGAATGCATTTTACTTTATTAATACCATTAGGTTTGGGGTCTAGTTTTTCCATGTTAACCTATAAAAGTTGCTTTAAAAGAAATTAAATAAATCACTGTGGGGAATTTAGGTCTAAATTCCAGATTTAGGCAGCAATAAAAAGGTGGGTGAAGGTAATTTCATTTTCTTTTCCTGAACTCCAGGGCAGGATTTAAAACGATAGTTTGTCTCGGCACACAAAGCTCCACTTTCATTTCACCTGCCTTTCCTTCTTTTTTAATACGAATGCCCTGTGCCCAGGAAGTCTTCTTTGGAGAGCAAGAGTGGTAGCTTCATGATCTGAAATTACTCTTCTCTTTCTTTTCTAGCAAAGCTTCCATTCTCACAGAACAGCTAGTCCCACCTAGGGGGAAAATAAGCCAAGTTCCATCACTATAATATGAATGACTGATGGAACTTCTGTTTTCCTAGAGATATTACTATTTTAAATATAAGTCCTCCTTCATTTAATTTTTTACCTTGATTCTCAAACTTGTGTTTGGTGCTTCAGACACCTTTAAAAGGAAGCACATTTTCAAGGACTCCTGAAAATACATCTATGCACCCTCAAGGGTAAGAGGGTAATAGTTGGAGAAAGATTACTCTGCTTTAGTGATTCTCCAGGTGAAGGAGGGAGAAGCAGAAGGAAGGTGTCTGCCCAGATGGTGAAGCGGGTTCAAATTGGGCCAGGGTGTGTGTAGAAAAGAATTAAAGTGATATTGAAGTGTATCATCATGTTTAGAAAATGAAAAAAAAAAAGTAAATTTTTATTTTTAAAAAATCATGGAAAAATGTAAAAAAAATATAATGATTCCCAGGCAGAGAAATGTCTCTTTAGGGGTTCATTCCAGAACCTTCAGATGTTTATATTAAAAGTGTGATCTAAACCAGTGTTGAGCACCCATCTGGTTACTGGTAATTTAGTTCATATCAAAGTGAAGTGAAACCAAAAAAAAATTAGAAGAACCAAACAGAAGGGTGGTATTTTGGTCAAGAAAGCCACATGGGCCAAATCTGGCTGGAGCTCTGCAGAAAGTTGAGATGCATGGGCTGTCCATCTTTTCACAGATACTCCCCTCAACGCTTCTAACCACACAAATGAAACAATCCAGACCTCTCCCTTGGTGGCCAGGACATTTATAAAACAGTATATTGGAGCATCTACAGGACAGGCATAGTTCTAGGAACTGGGGATACATCCTACTCTCTCGTGTGGTTCACAGATGAAAAGGAGTGTCAGATGGTGATATGTGCTGTGAAGTAAACTAGACATTAAAAAAAAAAGTGATATGATAGAAAATGACTGTGGGAGAATAAGGGGTTATTTTTGTTTGGCTAGCGACTGGGGAGCTCTGAGGAGGTGACGTATGAGCCCAAGGTGACAAAGACCTAGCCCTGCAAAGAACAGGAGAAAGAGTATTCCTGGTAGAGGGAACAGCCAGCATAAATGCATGGGGGCAGGAATGAATATGGCCTGTTCTAGAAACAGAGAGAAAGCCAGTGTGTATGATGGAGAGTGACATTGGAGAGACAGGCATACCTGGAGCCTCTAGAGCTTTGTAGATCCCAGTAAGGAATCTTATTTTTTATTTCAAATGCAGTGGGATGCCATGGGAGAGTTTTAGCAGGGAAGTGGCAAGAGTTTCTACTTTTGTGCACCCCCTTGTAACAAATGCTTGTATATCATTGGCTGCTCAAATAGGATATGGAGTCCTTGGGAAGACACATGCCTGCTGATCAGGACCACTACTCCAAAGTGAAGCTAGTGGAAAACTGAGCTTTACTCTTTGGGCCACTGTCACCACACCACCCTTTGCCTGCTTGAGCTACTTGTTGCACGAGCCTCTAAGACTTCTGAGGTTGAAAATTCTCTCTTTACCTATTTAGTATGCAGACTGCAATTGCTCTGAACTATCTTGTGGGCCACCTGCTTTGCTGTGATCTTATTTTGGAGTATTCTAATGGATTTTAGCAGAGTGTCAAGTCTCTGCTTTGTAAAGCCTTATTCCTATCCTCAAATTATCTTAATTCATTACCCTCTTGCTATGATAGTTTAATTGAGTGTAGGATGTAAAGCTAATTTATTTCACGTTTTTCTTCTAATAGTTTTCACTTTCTTTATTGAAAAAGTAATTACTGAATTCCAATACAATAACTGGAAATTACTTTTTCTAATAACATATATTATCACATCACCAGCCGCAGAAAATACTCTGAAGTACCCTGAAGTTTGGGTTAACGGAAATGAGCTTCAAATTGTTAATGCAAAAAAAAAAAAAAAAATTGCTAATTTGTTATCTCAACACTGGCCTCTTTATTTATTTTGAAATTACACATTTGCCCATGTTCATTGAGAGAAAAATTATAAAATACAGAAAAGAAAAAAGTAAAAATAATCTCAACACTCAGATATAAGTACTATTAGCATTTGGTTGAAAGTCTTCCATATATGTTTTCTACGTGCATATATACACGTATAAGTACATTTTAATGGCATGCTAGTATTCTATTACTTATATGTACTATATTATTATTAAATTATAATGACTTTTTTTAGGTCATTGATGATCAAACACCGATTATGTCAGTACAGTTCAACATAATAATGTAACAATTTCCATATTGCAAAATATTTTATTTATTTTTAAGTTTTCAGCACCTTGAGAAATGCCATTCATACACATCCCTGTGTTTATCTAAATATATGTACATAAATTATATTTGCACATTTGCCTAAAAATTTCTTTAGGGTAAATTCTCAGTAGTTCAACTGGTGGGCATGGAAAAGAGCATGCACATTTCTAATGCATTGAATCTGTATTTCCAAATTATCCTTAAACTTGTTTAAACATCAACAATATATAATGTTGCTCATATCCTCAGCAATACTGAGTATTATTCTTTTATTGGAACTCTTATTGGTAGAGACAAAAAAAACCTTTTCATTTGCATTTCCTTGACATACTAATTAAAAGAGTTGAGCATTTTTCAGTAACATTTATTTCACCACCCTGACTCTTCAGTCATTTTTTAATGGTATCTCTCCACAGGCTGCCGTGGATCCATACACTTTTTTCCATTAGCGCAGTATTTGAAGGCAGGGTCATCCCTAAGGATAAGAAAGTGGACTAAGTTGGTACCATGGGACAGCAAGATAAACTGTGAGGGTCAGAGGGAATTCACCATTATATGTTTGGAAAATTAGCTGTGTGCGATTTGAGGGTCTCTAAAAATCGACCAGCTGATAATACAGATTTCAACAAGCTCTTGTCTAAAAGTCCCTCAGAGATTTTCTGGAAACAGAATTTTTACCAGTTTAAGACAGCAGAATATCTCTCTGTGTTAAGAGCCATCAGATACAAATATTTGAGAACAGTTTATCTGAGAAACCCGTAAGCATTCATGATTCTCTACCCAAAAGTAAGGGCTTAGAAGTCTACACTCTCTAACTGGAATAACAGAGGAATATATTTTTGCCTGACTAGAGCTTTACAGGGTTTAAAGGGAAAAAGGACAAGGAGGCGTATGGTCATTTTTTACTGAGCAAAACGAGAAAACATTTGCATGTTGGGATTTAGTCTCATGAACTCATCCACAGATGAAAGCCCTCAGTTCCTCTGACATAGTCAAGACAATAACCGAGGATGGAGGGGGGAAGATCAATTCTAGAATTGCCGAGAACCTTGTTCCTCAAAGTGAGATCCCTGGATCAGCAGCGTGGCATCACCTAGAAGCTTGTGACAAATGCAGAATCTCTGGACATGCCCCAGACCTGCTGATTCAGAATCTGCACTCTAACAAGGTCCCCAGGGCATTCATAGGTATCTCAGTGTGAGAAGATTGAGGAGACACAGTTTGCAGAACCCGATGGTAGGTGAGATATGGAAAGTGAGAGAGACCCTGGGAAAAGAAACCACCCAATTTCAGTCTCCCGGATAAATGAGTGTATTGTTTAATACACAAGTGGCTGGAGATTCGAGGTTAGATAACGGTCCAAGGTAGCATGATGTACAGCAAATGAGTGTGCAGTCCAGACTCTCTGTGATGCAGAACTTCAGGGAAGGGCCAGGTGCCCGTGAATTGGATTAGTTTGTTTGTGATGCATTCCAAAATGTTTAATTTTCTTGATATCATTGAATGAAACAGTGCATTTCAAGTGCTTACAATGATGTCTGGCACATGGTATGCAGACCACCAACTTTACCTATTATTATGGTTATTATCATTGTCATCCTCTTTGTTGTTTGTCAAGTAATTGGACGATTAAACGCAACTATGCATATTGGAAAGCAATACTGAGCTGACAAGGGCGTGGGATGATTGTATAGGCCACCTTAATTACTAAAAAGGAAAGAATGAGAAGAAAAGAAAAAGTTGTCACTTTTAAAAAGCTCAGCCACAGAATATCCCGCATCAGCACTTAGTGGATGTGCTTGCAGTTAAAGCCATGGTGTGGAATTCCTGATTACTCAGCTTTTGCAAATTGAAGAGACAATAAATAGCGCAGAAAGGAAAAAATGGTTACTTCTTCAAAGAGGTATAGAAGCAAACATCTAATTTTCATGTTATGCTTGTTTAATTAGGTGATTTACTGTAACATATTTATCAGACAAGAGTATAGCTAAGAGGAGGCCCTTTTTCTCCTTTCATCGTTATGAGTATTAATTTATCCTGCGCGAGGGACTTGCTGATTCTCACACAACGATGCTGGTGATTGAAATTTACAGACAAAAGACATAAGCATGAGTATAGAATATAAGGGGTCGGGGGAAGGAGGGGAGAAAAAATATATTTGAGAAGAATAAAGAGTAACATGAAGAGGCGTGAAAACTGCATTGATATAGTAGCCAATTCATGTCCTGGGAGTAAAGCAACCTAAACTCAAGTGTGAGGTCACACCAGATAGCAAAGGAGTCTTACCTGTGTAATATAACCTCTCTGGGACTCCTTTACTCCATCTCTAAATGGAGAAACTGGAGTTCTCCAAATCACCTCAGAAACAGTAAAGTCCAATATTGTCATATTCTGTTTTGGAGTCAGGGCAAGCATAATCTGGTTCGTCCACTGAAGTAACTCTGTGACCATGACCAAGTTACCATCTTTGCATATTAACAAACGAATGAATGCTAGACCCCCAAAAAGAGTAGTAGTGCTCAGATTATTTTCTAGAAGGCTGACATTATCACTTAGGAGATGCTGGGAGAGGAAAATAAAGAGAGGAAAGAAGTACAGCGTTGGGCGTCCCCGTTTTTTACTCTTTGGCTTCTCTGATTTTTTACTTTTTACTTGGACTTCCAAGTGAGAGATTGTTTGATAGTAGATTTTCACTTGGGGCGGGGGGGGGGGGGTGGAGTTTGAAAACTACAGTACCTATTTCAATATCTTATGCCAGAAAATACCCCAGGTCCTCAACTCTTTTGTACATGCCCAGTGTGTCTTCACTGAGGAGAAGTCGATGACTGTAGATTACTTAATGGGTGTTACAGTTTAGGTTAATGACCAATGAATGTGGTCAACGGGGAATAAAAAAAGGCAGTGAGTAGTCAAGTGGAGGAAAACACTAGAAACTTGCTACAACATTCGAATATACCTAGATGTCAGGAATATTTACAGTAAAATGCAAAAGTGTTTGTTTAGTATTATAACTATTATTTAGAAAGTTAGAAAACAGTTCTTCTGATAAAATTCTAAACTCTGATTATCTAAGTACTGTAGCATTGAATTCATATTTTTCACTTTCAACTAGCATCTGATGATACCCAATCATGTCTCGCATTCATCCTGCCTCTGTTCATTTCTTTGTGAGATTGAAGTGTCGGTGAAATAAATGGACAATTTTAAATTGACACAGGCTATTTCCCTGGCACTTTAGCCAACCTTGCATTTATTGGTACTTGAGATCTAGTCTTAGTTTATACTTTGTTTTCATTATATACTATGAAAGAAGAGTGATGATTATGAAATTGTGAATAAATAAGCCAATCAAATCTTTAGGATGTTGCTTCAGTAGGAGATTACAATGCACAGAGCACCATATGAGCTTGAAGTATATTAGCAACTAACAAAGGGTTTGTCGTGGGTAATGATGGAGATGGTGGGATGACCTGTAAATAAGACTGCTCTGAAGTGTACCCACAGTGAAAAGTTACACATAGTCAGATTAATTAGGAAACCACCACATTTTTCTTTAGAGTTGTCATCTATACACAAAATCAGATGTTCCCCAAGGGAAACAGGTTAAATGATTGTACAGAAAAGAGTTAACATAGCAGGCCTGTGTCTGCTGCTTGTAGGTCTGTTTGCAAGGATGGCCCTTGGCCAGCATCTGGGAACATGGATTTTGAGACGGTTATTCCCTGGTAAGCATGGTTCACTGTATTTAGATGGTTTATGCAAAAAATAGGGTTTATGTTGAGCACATGCTTTCCTTCTGGGTGTCTGGAATTTGGGGGGATGGTAGGTAGAGGGTGTCTATGTGACCAGCGTCCAATAAAAACCCCAGGACCTGGGTCTCTAATAAGATTTCCTGGTAGATAACATTTTACACATGATGTCATAACTCATTGCTGGAAAATTAAGTGTGTTCTATGTGATCCCAATAGGAGTGGACTCTCAGAAGCTTGCACCTAATTTCCTCCAGGCTTCAATATATGTGTCTTTTCCCTTTGTTGATTTTGCCTTGCATCCATTCACTGTGATACGTCACAGCTGTAAGTATGACTAGAGTCACATGAGTTCTTTTAGCACAACGTTGACCCCCAATGCAACCATATTATTGTGTTTTTTTAATAATCACTTAGAGAACAGATGTTAATCAATTGCCTACTCTATGCCAGATTCAATTCTGGCTACTGGGGTGACCGCAGTGTTCAGAAGAGAAAATGCCCTAGCAAAAACTAAAAGATGTCATACGTTGCCTTAGCAAAATGCTGGGATGTCCTACACATTGAGTATTTGAGTTCTAAATGTCTACTTTGGCCATCATCATTGCAATCAAATTAGCAGTCAGTTTAAAAAAATGATTCCTAAAATACTACTTCATGCAAATTCCCTTATTCTCCATCCCTTTGGGGCCAACTCATGTTGACCAAACCATGTAATTTTTTCTAGATTGTTTTGTAATCATTCTCCAGTTCTTCATGTGGGTATGTTTCATCTCTCTAGTAAGTCGAGAGCAAACACAATATACTTTTTCTTTTTTTTTTTTTTTTTCTCCTAAGTTTGCTCAGTCTGGTGTCCTACAGACAAAGTGTGTTTCAGAAACATTTAATAAGTTTTAAACTATTTCCAATGCACTAAAACCGTTACCTCTGAGCTTACATTTTTAAATATTTCCAATGCACTAAAACTTTCTACCTTTGAGCTACATTTAACCTCACAGCCACAGCACGTTCACGTTATATTTTACTTATGGATTTTCCCAAAAGAACCATGACGAAAGGATGGCATTTTCCCCTGGGACTCTGAGTTCTCATGACTGGTAATTCCAGTCTTTGTCTAGCTGTGGCTCTTGGTCAAGTCCCTGAGCCACCACCAATCCATGTATCTGTAACAATGCACAAGGCTCAGAGAACTTGTCACTTGAATCACGTGGCCATGGAGGAGAACCACAGATACTTGGCAAAAGAAAGCTGAGGCAAAGTTCATAAGCACAGACACTCTCACACAGATTTCATAGAATTCAAAGGTTCAGAGAAACAGAAGGTGTTTTGTTCCATTGTAGTTTCTTGTTTATATCCCCCCGATCCAAAAATAATTTTAGGCCGAGAAGCCAAAAGATAGCAGTGAATGGCAGGGGCAGTTGGGAAGTGAAGGTCTGGGGAGGAAATTTAGACTTTCAGTCACTTGTCAAAATAATTTGGACAAGTTCTGTACCCAAATTAATGGGTAAAGTGTGGCTTCATCAATACCTAGATAATCTATTTCTCTACTACAGTAATCAATCCCCAAACAAAAGACTCTGATTTCAAGTACCACCTCCCTTTTTCCAGTAATTCCATGTCACTGGGTGAGAAATGAGGGGAGTGTATTTCAGAATAGGACATATAAATCAATCAACACTTTCCTGGGCTACATTTATAAACACATTCTCAGTTCTAAGTCAAAATTACAGTTTTTAATTACCCTTTTATTGGCATCATTAAACATTATTTGGCCCCAGAATGATGAAATGAATTAATTAAAGAATGGTAGTTCAAGTCCTAAGTACGTTGCTTGAGACATATATCACTATTAATAATCTGGAGTCGTGTAGACTACCCATTAATATTTTTATTCCTATGGTACTCTCAGAGTATTGTGTATACCATTCAATTATGTATCTTTTGCTTGCCTGGTCCTGATTTGAAAATTTTTTTTAATTTATTTTTCAAAAATTGTTTCAGTGTTCATGGACTTAATAAAAATTGAATTCACAATTGTTAAAATATAGAGTTTTCTCCTCTTGGACAGGAAACCTTTGTCCAGGTTTCTGAGTATGATAAAGAATTGTGGTCTAAATGCGATAGAATTCCTTTGTCCCTGTGTTAATTTAAGGAAAGTTCACTGTCCTAAATTTGCAAGTGTCGCGGAGTAGAAAATTTCCTCTTTAACCTTCTTGAGTTCTTGTGGCTGGACTCATAATAAAACTGACACAGGACAGACTAACAAGAGAAAAAGAAACAAATTTTAATTCCTGAGCACAGAGGTCTCATAGAAATGGGACCTAAGAGATGGCCAAAGCAGACAGCTTTTTATACTTTTTAGACAAAGGAACAATAAATCTGGGAGGAACTGACAGGACAAAGAAAAGTAGGCTTTGGGTGCTTAGTTAGTGAGGAATCTGAATAGAGTTTGGGCTTAGGGTAGTAAATTAAAGAAATATCAAGGTTTATTTACATAGGTTTCTTGGCTCTCTCTCTGGTGATAAAGGTGTTCTACATCCAGATGCAGGGAGTGTACTTTTCTCATGAGAGATTTATTTCCTGCTTTCAGGGAGACAGAGAGGAGGATCAAAGTGTACTTCTTGCACTGGATCTTTCTTAAGTAACTTTAATTCAAACCAGAATAGTCAATATGCCATTGAAGCACATTTTGGGGTGACCTACCCTGGGCCCCAACACAAGTGTACCATTATAGGCCCACTGTGGACATTTTATACACATAACCCAGTATGAGCAATTTGCCCCCTGAATTTAGGAACAGTACTTTGACTGTCATAAACATAAGTAACTGTTTGCTGTGTATAAGTGATAAACTTCCTTATGACTAGTTATAATCCAGCAGTTTGACTAAGCTGACTTGAGGTGGAATGTTGGCCAGCTAAAAGCAATACCTATTTGAATGTGTAAATGATGGACCAGAGTCTCTGGGAGGTCACCTTCTGAAAGTTAATAACACATCTCTTGACTAGTAGCTGTAGTGGTGGTAGAAATAGGCAAAGGCTTTAGGTGGTTTGATCATAGAACCCTATTTGAAGAGGTACATAACTAAACAATCCAGATACCTAAAACCATAAAACAAAATGAGAAACAATAAGCAAGTTAATATTAGTTTGCTGTGACCCCAACATGCCACCAAGAACCCCAAACTAACAACAGAAACCTGGAGCTTTCCCAGTTCCTTAATTAATTTGAACTTTCATAATTAATGTACCACCAGGGACACAGCAGCCCCCATTCTTTTCCCAGAGCCTCCAAGGCCAGAGAGCTGTTTCTGAGTCCACTAGCTCATGTCTAGTGACGTTCTTCTTACATGGGACCTGGTATTGCCAAGAACGTAGGACCTTGGGCATCAGGGTTTCTGGGTTTAAATATTAGTTCTATTATTTACATCCTGGTGATCTTCGGCAAGTTACTGAACTATTCTGAGCTTCAATTCTATTTTTAAAATGAGTGTCAGCATTCCCAGATAATATTGGAATATTTAAAAGACTACCTGTGCCAGAAAGTAAGGGAGCAGTCAATAAATACATGCATACATAAATATGTAAAGAAGGATGGTCACATGTTAAAGGGACACAGGAACCAACCTGAACTGGCTCCCAAAGACCATTTGAGCAACAAAATTAATGACATTGCACTAGATTACAATCCAAAGTATAAAGTAAATAGACATGAGTTCATACTGCTATAAACAAATGTTAATAAGTAAACAGATGGGAAGAAAGTGATAAATCACCCTTACAGGAGGATTCCAAACAACAACATAGGTAGTGTCCCCTCCAAAAATTGGAATGTAATTCCCAAGCCTCACTCCTCCTTGGTGGGGCCTGGATTAGTGACTCACATCCGAAGAATGTAGAAGAAAGGGAGGGGCAGTGTTTTTATAGTGGAAAAACCAGGCAGCTACTACTGTAGCCAGAGTGATCAAGGTCAACATCACCAGTATAAGTCATGTTGGTCTCGTGTACTCCCTGATAAGATGGGGAGAAAAGAGCAGTTCACCTTTGTGATATGCTTCCTCCACAAACCCATGACCTAAGTCTAATCACAAGAAAAACACCCGACAAATCCAAATCGACAAACTGCAAAATACCTGACCAATATTCTTCAATGTGCCAAAGACTTGAAAAGCAAGGCAAGACTAAGAAATTGTCATAGACCAGTGGAATCTCAAGTGACATGATGACTAAATGCACCGTGGTATTCTGGATGGGATCCTAAAGCAGGGGGAAAAAGTCATTAGTGGAAAGCTAGTGAAATATGAATGAAATCTGAGGTTTAGTTAAAGTAATGGCAATGTTGGATTCTTAGTTTTGACAAATGTATGGAAAATGTTAGCATTAGGAGATCTTGGTAAGTGTTATACAGGAAATCTCTGTACAATTTTTACAGTTTTTTTGTAAATCTAAATTTATTCCAAAATAAAAAGTTTTATTGAAGTAGGAAAAGAAAGAGGAGGAGGAGGAGAAGGAAAAGTGGTGACAAAAAAGTCAGTTCTTTTATTCTCCTTTTTTCTCGTATTGAGAATAAGGGGTCTCAGGCACCGACTGCATACTGTGTGATTACATTTACAGCAAGGTCAAGAACAAGCAAAGCTACATAGAGGTGTTGGAAGTCAGGATGGCTATTAGCCCTTGAGGAGGGTGACAGTGACCAGAAATGGGCATGAGGAGACCACCAGCGTTGTGGAAATTTCCTGTTGCTTGCTCTACATGGACAAGTATCCTCACTTTCTGAAAATTCGTCTAGTAGGACAAAATTAGGATTTGTTCACTTTTCTATCTATATGTTATACTTGAATTACTTTTTAAGTTTATATTGAAGGATAAATACCAGAGGGAGATGGAGAGTTCAAGTTTAGAGTTCACTTAAAGGATGGGCCATCTCTCTCCTCTAAGTTTCATTTCATTGTAACTAAGGCCAACTGTTACCAACCAGGGTTCTTGGCCTTCCCCAGTCAATAGAAATTGATTAGAGGCCAGACAAGAAATTCAGGCAAGGCTTTATTGGGGCACCTACTGCTGCGGGGTGGGGGGAGTGAAAACAAGTAACAGGTTCCCTTGTTTGCTCCCCAAGGTGGGGAAAGCTGGTTCCTTATATGGGGTGAGGGCAGGGGTGTGTCCAGTGGTCAGGCCGGAGCGGGGGCTTAGGTAGTTTGCCCACCCCTTTGGTGGTGTGGTGTACAGGGGGCATGCTCAGTACCCTGCTTTTTCTCCCAACACCCTGTTTTTGCTCCTAGCTCTTCAGAAGTGGCAGTTGGATTTTTTTGGTCTTTTTGTATCTCTGTCCATAATTTGCCCCACTTGCGCATGCACACAGTTATTTTTAGTCCCATATAATTTCTTTGTATTTTGTTGCTGGAGGAGACATTTGTCCAGGTGAAAGCATTTCAGCAAAGGGTGCAAGGTCCCAGGTCCCAGCCTGTCTCACAGTTTCTTCTCAGGGTTATGACACAGCTGTACGTGCCGCCCTTCAAATCCTAGTGGAAAATAGAATTTGCAGTGAAAACACCTCCTTCACTGGATCATACCTCAACTACTCAGAAACTGAAAGTCTATTCTGACCTCCTCAGGTAACAGCAGACCACAGTATTTAGACAAGACCTACACAGAGGGAGTAAAGACACAGTTCCTAGTAACTCCATGCCAAGCCCACCTGCATGGATCATATATGTTTTCTTCCAAGTCTCAGTTATTTTATGAAGTTCTTAATCTTAGACTGGGAAAAATAAGAGAAAAGGCATTTCCGCCTTTCTGAGCAATTCACTTAGAGAATGGGGTATTCATTTTTTAACGTAATCTGGGCTTTGTCTGTAAGCGATGGCAGGCAACTAGAAAATATTGCTATTACGCAGGGAAAAATATGGAAGTAGTTTTTGACTCAAAGGCACTACTCACTTCGAGCAGGCTCTCCCATGAGAAATACCTATCAAGTAGCTTTAAAATAAATTGGAAAAAGAAGTAGAAAAAAAAAAAAGTGGTGAAAGAGGAGTGCATGAAGAGTCAGCAAATGGGCAGGTTTCCGTTTGAAATTTAAATTGGCAGCTGGCACTATTTGAATCATTCTGTATTTAATATACTTTGAATGGGGTAGATGACAGTATTGCATTTTGAAAAGGCAAAGCAAAACCTTGAATATGAGGAATGTACAAACCTCTGTTATTTTGCTCGGCTCAATTTGATACACTTCCCTTCACTATGTTTAGGAGAAAATGAGGTGTAGGTATTTTAGTTGTTTACTCCCTGTCAGCACAATGGGATGTGACTGTAAGATTCAAACCACGTGACATGTGGCTCTAAACTATTAAATGAATTATAAAATAAGGTACAAGGATATATTGTACAACACAGAGACTATAGCAAATATTTTATAATAACTATAAATGGAGTATAACCTCTAAAAATTGTGAATCACTATATTGTGCACCTGTAATTTATATAATATTATACATCAACTATACTTCAATTAAAAAAATAAAATAAAAGTAATTTATGTATCAATGAAAAATGAAATTATTGGAGCAAGGGGGCAAAAACAAAACCTTGAACTTGTGATTGATTTCAAGGGAAATATTCATAATATAGATTTTAAACTGGGCTTAAAGATAGTCATTAATAATAAAGATATCATACTAGTAAAGGTTAATCAGCTAGGAATGATATGCAGAAAAGAAAATTTAATTAACATGAGAAATATGTAAATTAGTTTTTACAAATCCAAAAGAATGTGCTCTATTTCAGCAGAACACTAGTTCTGTACACTTACTCAATTAACATTCTGAATATATACATCACACCCAAGGAATATTAAAATTAGGATGGAAAATAATAAGAAAACAAGGAGATAAGAGCAAAAGGATCTTATAAGCAAGACCTTCTGACAAGCTCATGAAAATACATACAGTGTCTTAGACCAATTGTGTCTATTTTATCATGTCACATATGAGAGAATGGAACTAATAGTTTTTGTTCTTCTAGAGAGAATAGGTGTTTTGCCTGTATGATCACATTTTATCCTTATGATTCTGAGAGGTATGTGTTGCCATTTCCAGTGTTATACATGCAATAACTGAGGCTTGGAAAAGTAAGTAACTTTAAGCCCAGGCTGGAGAAACCATTAGAATTTGAACCCAGACCCTATGTGATCCAGAAGCTACCACTTTGGTGCAACATTTTGCTGACCCTTCATTTTCCTAGTGACTACCAGTGAAAAATACCTCAGGGGAGTTTTAGTACTTGATTAGGGCATGAGGAAGAACATGGGGATTTTAACTTCCATCCTTTTCCTGAAAAGGCCTTACGATGGATACAGAAGATAAAGAAAACAAACAAATAATAAGTGACACTAGGGGGCACAACTGACCCTAAAAGAGTGGGCATTGCAGGCCATCATTTTGGGACCCCAACACTTCCTTCCTTATGGGGCGTCGCTGGGATGTAAGGAGAAAGACAAAACTTAAGCATCCTACTTGCAGTTTGGAGACTAACTCTACACCACTGTTTGTGTGAATTTGCATGTAACCTCTGTGTTTCATTTTGTTAATGTATGAAGTGGGAGAGATAGTGTCCGCATCATTGGGGTTCATTGTGAGTTTTAAGTAAGGTGATACATATAAAGGACTGAAGGTAGCACTTGGATTACATTAGGCATTTAAATGTTATTTCCTCCTCATTTCATAAACTTTCTCTTCAGTTGAATGAAGGAAACTGACAGCACAGGACTGGGTTATTTGCACTGTGGTGGCAAAGAAGAATTGCCAAATCCTACCAGTTATTCTGCATCATGTGAATCAAGTGTATAGATCTTGGTTCTATTCTTTTTTTTTTTTTTTTTCTTGTCCAGATGCTTGGATCCATGTACATGATGTTACTTGCTTAAGGACCAAAAACTGACATATTCAAAGTGGAGACACTTGTTCATGTGGATCCAGTTCACCAGTTTCCAAATTTCTGCTTTGCTGTGTGAAAGAGATTTTTGTGGAAATGTCTCCAGGTGTCTGCTGTTAACTCGATTTCCTTAATGCTAGGTATAATATGGTGTTAGAAGTAGGAGAATTAATAAGCTCAATAATCAGGCCAGGATTACTCACTTCTCATTTAAGGTGTCAGCCTGGTGAAGACCAATATTTTATGTAAGTTCAACAAGAAGTGAAAGAATATAAATTATCAAGTAACCAGTATCTTAAATACATAAACTGAGAATATAATCAGGCATGAGGTTCTAGGAAGGGTGTTTTCACAGTTGTGCATAGTTTAAAAGGAGAGAGCAAGTGTAAATATAGGTAATAAGGGCTGAAGGTATTGAAACTTTTAAAATATTTAAATGCAGTTTGATTACATCCCCAAACAACCTTTTCTTCCCCGTCGTCTGGTACAACTAAATATAGCCTTGCATTCTGGTAGATCAGAGATGTTGCTACTCAGTAGATAATTAGCCTCTTGTATTAAAAATAAAACGTATAAATATCACCTCATTAGTAGCATTGTATCCTAACTATTACCTGCTCTCTTCACGATCTGGAATAATCCACAGAACATTTAGAAATGTAACATCCAGAATGGAATATCCAAGCCTGGGTTTCAGGGCTACGGAATGTCATGGGTCAGTAATAAAAGTGACTGCTCCTGGCTTGTATATCAATGGGCTCTGAAAGGAAATAAGTGAAATGAAAAGACCTGGGGGTTGTCTCATTTTTAGTTTCTATATATTCTTCCTTGCACATTAAACAGCTGTGTTCTCACCAAGGACATAATGATGAGTATTTGACTCTTAGTTGTTTCATTTTAAGTGAGTCCATAATTCTAACAAAGGCAAATTATAAAACCATAATCCAATTATTCTGAGCATCACCTATCATTGGGTTCAAATGTGCTCACATGAATATAAATGTTCATAGTATGACAGCTCTTAACATTTGAGGAATTTTAACATTTCCCCCAGATTTTCCAGGAGTCACCAAGAAAGTAAGTCAGACGGAGAAAGACATATCATATGATATCACCTGTGTGAGGAATCTAAAAACAAAAGTGATAAAACGAACTTATTTACAAAACAGAAACAGACTCACAGACATAAAGAATTAACTTCTGGTTACCAGGGGGGAGGAGAGATAGATTGGGAGTTTGGGATTGACATGTACAAACTGCTATATTTAAAATAGATAACAAACAAGGGCCTACTGTATCTCACAGGGAACTCTGCTCAATACTCTGTAATAACCTAAACAGGAAAAGAATTTGAAAAAGAATAGATACATGTATATGTATAACTGAATCACTCTGCTGTACACCTGAAACTAACACAACATTGTTAATCAACTATACTCCAACATAAAGTAAAAATTAAAAAAAATAAAGTTATTGCAAGTAAAAAAAAAGAATATCTCCAGTCAATTTTTAAAGTTTAATTTAATTATTTTTTTATACAGCAGGTTCTTATTAGTTATCTATTTTATACATATTAGTGTATACATGTCAATCCCAATCTCCCAATTCATCCCACCACCACCACCACCACCACTTTTCCCCCTTGGTGTCCATACATTTGTTCTCTACACCTGTGTCTCTATTTCTGCCTTGCAAACAGGTTCATCTGTACCATTTTTCTAGATTCCACATATATGCGTTAATATATGATACTTGTTTTTCTCTTTCTGACTTACTTCACTCTGTATGACAGTCTCTAGGTCCATCCACATCTCTACAAATGACCCAGTTTTGTTCCTTTTTATGGCTGAGTAATATTGCATTGTATATATGTACTACATCTTCTTCATCCATTCGTCTGTCGATGGGTACTTAGGTTGCTTCCATGGCCTGGCTATTGTAAATAGTGCTGCAATGAATATTGGGGTGCATGTCTTCTTTTTGAATTATGGTTTTTCTCTGGGTATATGCCCATCTCCAGTCAATGTATTCCCCATCTCTCCATCTTCTGCTGCATTTCACGAGAACTCAAGGCCATTGCTTCTGAAGTGCCAAGCATTTTGCTGCCTTCTCCTCTGGGCATAGTAATATCCTTCAGTACCACTCTGGTGCTCAAGGTTATCAATGCAGTAGTATGCACTTTGGGGCGATGAGATTGAGGCTTGGGTAGCTCCCCCCCTTAATTGGACTATTCTTGATTACCTGTCTCCTGAAGCAGACGCTTGGCTCAGACACAAAAAATCTAACATGCACAAACTCCTGTGGTCCCTCCTCTAGCCCTTCTCTCATGTATCAGTCAAGACGGCTATGTTAGGCCACTCCCGAATCTCAGTGACTTAAAACCATTATGTTTCTTTGTTTCTCCCACGAGATGTCTATCACAGGTCAGGAAGGGAGCTCTGCTTATAGCGGGCACTCAGAGACTAAGGTAGGATGGTTATCCCCCATCTCAAATTCTGCTGGCCCCTTTTGAATGAACAATGAATGAAATGCTTGATCAGAGAGTGACACATGTCACTTTCACTTACAACTTATTGGCCAAAACTGTCTCATGATCCCACTCGGGGGAGGGGTGAGGTCCAGGAAGTGCAGTCGTACCATGTGCCTGATAGAAGGAGAACTGAAAGTATTTGATGAACAGCGCTACCAGTTTGCAACTGCGCTCAAAATCAGGCTGAGTGAGGACCATTGAAAGCCTGCTGCCTGTATTACTCACCACTATTTCCACCTCCTTCTCCAGATCTCCGCCCAGGCATCTCTACAGCAGACCACTCCTTCTGCAGGAAATAAACAAAATCACCCATCCATCTCAGGAAATCAATTAAGGCAAAAAGACATCTTCAGAGTTTCCCCACACTCTAGGTTCACGGACTAATCTAATTTGGGCTCAGCTAGGAGACCTGAGTATAACACAGCCAGATTTCTGAAAGATGTTCACATTACAAGCTACTCTAAAAGCGGACTTTATTCTCATAAAAACATTTACGATTAAAGTAAGCCCATTTGACAGTATGAAGCTAAATCACAGAAAGTTTATGTGATTTAATGGTAAAGTGTAGTTTATAATTTTTCGGTTCAGGCCTAACTATACTTTTCTTTCTAGACCATTTTAATGCCTTCTCAAAAAAATTAGAATAAGTAGAATTATACCCTAGAGGCTGTGGAGATTTTTTTTTTTCATTTTAGTTATATCACCTTCTTTTCATAATAACTGGAAATGATGAGTGGAAGTTTGAGTAGAAGAATTTGCTCTTAAATTTTAATGGATTATCCTGAAGGTATTTGTTGCTTCACAAGCGTAGTAAGTGGTCACTAGACTTTTAAATTTACATGTTTACTAATCCCAAAAGCACGCATCAAAAATACTAGGCATGTTACGATAAAACTAAATGCCAGTCAGTAATACTAAAGTACATAATAATCTCAGTTAACACCATCACAATCTAACCAATTACTCAATCAAAAACTTACCATCTTTTTGACTCTTTCCTTTTTTGTACTCTCCTAGTCCCTTCTAGTCCAGCAGGAAATTTTATTTGATATATTTATCAAAACCAGCCTCCTCTCACCATCTGCACAGCTAGTCCAGTCCACTAGTATACTTCTCATGGAGTACAGAAGCAGCCTTGCAACTTATTTCCTGTGTCCCCACTTACTTACTGGAGTCATTTTTCACCTAGAAGACAGAATAATTTCTAACACTTTTTTTATTATGTAATATAATGCACGTACAGAAAAGTGCATAAAGCATAAACACAGCATTTAACTAATTATTGTAAGGTGAACACATACAGTTATCAATGTGATTAAGAAATAGAACATTCAATGGACTTGAGGACACAGGGAGGGGGAAGGGTAAGCTGGGACGAAGTGAGAGAGTGGCATGGACATATATACAGTACCAAAGGTAAGGTAGATAGCTAGTGGGAAGCAGCCGCATAGCACAGGGAGATCAGCTCGGTGCTTTGTGACCACCTAGAGGGGAGGGATAGGGAGGGGGGGAGGGAGGGAGACGCAAGAGGGAAGAGATATGGGAACATATGTATATGTATAACTGATTCACTTTGTTATAAAGCAGAAACTAACACACTGTTGTAAAGCAACTATACTCCAATAAAGATGTTAAAAAAAAAAAAAAGAAAAGAAATATAGAACATTATCTGGACCCAGGAACATCAGGCCTAATCCCTGATCAAAACCACTTTTCTCTCCCTTAAGTGTAATATTTATTATGAATTTAGGTAATCACTCCCTTGCTTTGTTGTATATGCACCGTCAAATAATATACATTTTCTAACTTCTTTTTGAATTTTATATAAACTGAGTCATATAATTTGTATTATTTTGATATCTAGCTGCTTTTTTGATATAGTTATGCACATGGCTTATGTGTGTCTGTGCTTTAGTTGATATAGTTTTTCCAGTTCCCTATTACTGTGTAACAAACCACTCCCACTGGTACACCAAAGTGGCATAAAATGAACAGCGTTTTTAGTATGCTCATAGGTTCTGTGGGTCAGGAATTCATAGAAGAGACAGCTTGGAGACTTCTCTCTGCTACATAATGGTGGGGACCGGAATCACGTGGAAGCTTCTTCACTCACGTGTCTGCCATCTGGGCCATGACTCAGTTAATACTGCAGGTCAGGTTGCCTCCGAGTGTCCTCTCAATGTGTCTTGGGCTTCCTTACAGCAGGGTGGCATCAGTGTAGGCAGATTTTTTACGTGGCAACTCAGGACTCCAGCAGTGAGTGTTCCAGTAACTCTAGGCAGAAAGGCATGCCATTTTATGACCTAGACTCTGAAGACATGTGGCACTTCCACTAGATTCTGTTGGTCAGAATTGTCATGAGCTAGAGTCAAAGAAAGGATACACGGACCCCACCTCTTGACTGGAGAAACGTCTAGTAATTTCTGACCATGTTTTAATTCAATAGTATTCTATTGTATGAATATACTGTAATTTATGTATTCTATTTTTAATAGATATTTGGGTTGTTTCCATTTTGGACTATTATGAACAATGCTCCTATAAAAATTCTTGGGTGTATATTCTGGTACAAGTCAGCATGTATTTCTAGAAGAAATATACATAGGAGTAGAATCTCTGGGTCTTGGGGTACACAATATTCAACTTTATTAGATACTGTCAGTGTGTTTATCAGAGTGATCACAACAATTTACACTGGCCCCAAGTATATAAGTAGGGACACTCTTGCCAATATAGAGTGGTCTCTTTAAAATGTAATACTTTTTGGACTTCCCTGGTGGCACAGTGGTTAAGAATCCGCCTGCCAACACAGGGGACATGGGTTCGATCCCTAGTCCAGGAAAATCCCACATGCCGGAGAGCAGCTAAGCCCGTATGCCACAACTTATGAGCCCGTGTGCCACAACTACTGAAGCCTGCGAACCTAGAGCCCGTGCTCCACAAGAGAAGCCACCACAATGAGAAGCCTGCACACCGCAACAAAGAGTAGCCCCCGGTCGCCGCAACTAGAGAAAGCCTGCATGCAGCAACAAAGACCCAATGCAGCCAAAAATAAATTTAAAAAAATAATAATAAAATAAAATGTAATACTTTGTTTTGATACCCTACAGAGATTCCAACAGCACTCAACACAAAAATTAAATGCTTTGCCATGGCCCAGAAGGGCCTATATGACTTGTTCTCTACACATTTCTGTGAGTTCATCACCTAGTATGGGACCTTGCCATAAATATCCACCTGCACTGGCCTTCTTCGTAGTCTGACAACAAGACAAACTCATTCCTTACGTTGGACCATTGCACCTGCTGTTTCCTCTGCCAGAAAAGCTCATAACCCCTAGTTTAAATGTCTGTTCCTCAGAGAAGACTTGTCTAACCACCAGTCTAAACGTCATCCCACTCCCCATTCCTAGTTTCTCTCCTCCCACTGTTCTGTTTTCGCGGGATTACATATCATCACATAAAATTATCTTTATTTATGTATTTGTTTATTTTTTAAAATCTCTTACCATTAGCATCCACAGTGACTTGAGTATGCAGAAGACTGTTTTTGTTTTGTTTTGTTTTAAAGAATATGTGCCATGTGTTAGATTTACTTCTCATTATTTTATTTATTTATTTATTTTAAGTGTATATTTTTGGTTGTGTTGGGTCTTCGTTGCTGCGCGCGGGCTTTCTCTAGTTGCGGCGAGCGGGGCTACTCTTCGTTGCGGTGCGCGGGCTTCTCATTGTGGTGGCTTCTCTTGTTGTGGAGCACGGGCTCTAGGCGCACGGGCTTCAGTAGTTGTGGCGCACGGGCTCAGTAGTTGTGGCTCGCGGGCTCTAGAGCGCAGGCTCGGTAGTTGTGGTGCATGGGCTTAGTTGCTCTGCGGCATGAGGGATCTTCCCAGACCAGGGCTCGAACCTGTGTCCCCTGCATCAGCAGGTGGATTCTTAACCACTGCGCCACCAGGGAAGTCCTAGAAGACTGTTTTTTAATTAATGCATTATTTTTTATAATTATTTAAATACTTGCACAAATTTGCCTAGGCGTTTGAGAACAGGAGTTGAGTTTTACATTCTTCTTATACATTTATTTATGTCTAGTACAGTGCTTGGGACAAGTAGATTTCGGTAATACTAATTATTTTAAAAATTTGGCTAAAATGAATGTTGAAATTGAACGAAATCTCATAGTCTAGATTGGGTCTCAAAATTTTGAGTTGGCCACCATGGGGTCTGAGAGAACAGTAATCACAAGGTTCATTCCTGAGTGTAAAAAGGCAGTTTAAAGAATAAAACCCATTTGACTGTTATCACTACCAATTTTTCCCTTTTAATTTCTTCAGTTTCTTTCCATTGTCTCTCCCCCTATCCTTTAGTAGGTAATGCTCAGGCATCTGCTGTAGGCTATTAAAGATGCTGAAATTTGACTCCAATATTTATGAGACTGTGATAAAAGTAGCAGATGCTAGAAAAACTGTCTTTTCAATACAACAAGCAGCTCTTTGTTTTGCAGTAAGTGGAGACTTTAAAAAAGATTTGGGTGCAAATTATCCCCTTCTTTGTGACCATCTCATGAATGGGTCAGTTAATTATGTGAATTTAAAACTTATGAAACAGAGAGAGTTGGGAAGCTATGGATGAAGAAATTGCACGTCTCTAGAGAAGGATAAAAACAGTCATCTTAGTTGAAGGCAGTCACATCTCAGCTGATTGTGCTTCTTTCAGGGAGGTGATTCTCAAGTTTTAGTTGCCTGGGGCTTCTTAATACTCGTATTGCTGGGGCCCATTCCCGGAGTTTACTCAGTAGGTCGAGGGAGGTGCGGCTTGTCTAACAAGTTCCAGGTAATGCATGTGCTACTGGTCTAGGTGCCATCCTTGGAGAATCACTGCTTCCTGTTCTTTTTGCCTCAAGTATCTGAATTCTTGCTCTTTGATCCTCCCCCAAGAGTCCGAAGGCCTATAAACATATAATTCAGTTTCAACCCCAGCTCCAATGTCTTTTGGGTACAGCTCTCATATTTCTAAAAATGTCAGTAGACATTTCTACCCGGATGAGATTTCAACAATTCAGACTTGTTGACCTTGGAAACATCCCCTAAAATCAAGGTGCATCCCCTCTTCTCATGCTTTGGTAAATAATTGCCCTTATTTCTCATTATCCAGATTTAAATCTTTTACCACCTGTTTTACTTCCTTTTGGTCTTTACTTTTTGTTTACTTGATTATCATAAACATGAAGAGTGACTTCTAGCTAGAGTAACAGTTACTGATGACAAATGACACTGTGGACAAAACACCTACATCAGCTCTTTCTGAATCCTGGTGGGCTGCCCAAGAACTTCCTGAAGGAGTTTGAAAGTGAAACAAAGATTCCCAAGCCCCACACCTGGTTTACAATTTTGAATTAGAAATCGTGAGGATGGTGCCCAAGAATCAGCATTTTTTAAAGTAGACCTTGGACCAACGTGTGCAATCCGCCAATTTAGATTGTCATATAAGGTATTTCAATGCCACTTCCTCAAGTCTTGAGTAACCCAGGTCTTTTCAACCTGTAAGGACTAAGTTGAAAGTCATACTTTCCAGCAATATCAGTATTTCCAACTCTTCTTTATCAAGCATTCCCTTGGTGTGTGCAAGTAGTTGTTAGTTTTATGTTGCTGCATTGGTGTTATTTTCTTTATTCCCTGCTGATACCCACTTTGGAACTCTGCATGCAAAAAAACATGGATAATGGTGTGACACAGAGAAGGGTCCTCACCTCGGGTTTCCTCCTGAGCCTCTCCTGCTAGCATTCTTCAAGTTTGCCACAGCAGTTTATTCAAATAATTGATCTTATCTTTATTGTCAATGAAACTAGCCCAGAGGTTTTCCCCAGAAGACTTTTCTGATAACACAGAAGCACAACAGAAAGGGCATCATGTTAAAAATAGAATAAGTAATATTTTCCAGGCAAAATGATTGTCCCTGCTTGTTATGTCTTTCAAATCCCTGGGTTTCTCCTTTGGATGAGTTTTTTTCCAGAGATTTCTTCTAAGGCAGAACCAGCAAGGAGGAAAACAAGTCAATGCTCTGCATCCTATCATGGAGTTTTATGGCACAGAAGATGCTGAGGGGACATCTCTGCCTCTCCTCCTCAGTAACAACAACAGAACAACATCTTATATTCTGATTTCAACTGATCACAGTGGGGGAAACATAAATTCTACAAATGATGCAATTTAGTCAGTGAAGTAAAACATTTCCAATAGCCTAAATTAATGTGGCAAAGGAGGAGATATTTCAGGGGAAGAACGACTAGGGAACAATTGAATACTTTTTTAGAATCCTTATTGTCCCATCTTTGTGTACATTTTTCTTGCTTCATACCATCTTTCCACCAACACTACTGCCACCACCACCTCCATCATTACCACCCTCACCTCCACCACCCTCACCTCCACCATCATCACCTCCACCACCATCACCTCCATCACCTTCACCATCCCATCATCACCTCCACCACCATCACCTCCACCATCATCACCTCCACCATCCCATCATAACCTCCACCACTCATCATCACCTCCACCACCATCACCTCCACCACCCTCATCTCTACCATCATCACCTCCACCATCCTCATCTCTACCATCATCACCTCCACCACCTCCACCATCATCACCTCCATCATCCCATCATCACCTCCACCGCCATCACCTCCACCACCATCACCTCCACCATCATCACCTCCACCATCATCACCTCCACCACCATCACCATCATCACCTCCACCACCATCACCTCCACCATCATCACCTCCATCATCCCATCATCACCTCCACCACCATCACCTCCACCATCATCACCTTCACTATCCCATCATCACCTCCACCACCATCACCTCCACCACCATCACCTCCATCACCATCACCTCCACCATCATCACCTTCACCATCATCACCTCTGCCATGGCAATATCTTTCGATTCCTATTCTACCACCATCACCTCTCACCCCATCACCCTTATCCCACCAACCTTAGCTTTCTAGTTACCTCCTGCTCACTTCCCATTCTCCCTTCTGAGGAAAATATCTCATTAATACTATAGTTTAAGCGATGGATAAGGTCTGACCCATGTGCTCTCTACATAACAGTGTAAAAGAGATCCTTTTTTTTTTTTCTGGACTCACATGAGTGATCTAGATTCCCCATTTTTGTCGGGCCAGGTTTTCAAGAACAAAAGCTCTCAGTCAGAGAGGACATCCAGAGGCCTAGCATCTCTGCTCTTCATTTCCAACCTCTGTGGGAACTATTCCGGGAACCAGCCAGCTTTGCCCTTGGTTCCTCTCCACAGGTTTCCAAGCAGAAATCAGACCCGTTTAAAAGTAAATCAAAGCCTCTGCAAGGGAAAGGTATCAAACGATGTTTCTTTTGCCTAAATGTAGCACTTACATTCAATCTTTAAATGTTTTACAGAAAAACCATTTAAATCTACATATTCTATATGATTGTTATCTGCAGAAGCCAAGGGTCAGCACCAAGAGAAATGGAACTTAGAAAGCTTCAAGACCTTGATTTGCTGCCTTTTAAAATCTTCAGTTTTTCTCAAAAATGATTCTTTTTCTCAAGAGTCATAGCTCAAAAAACCATGCAGCCTCAATGTCTTTGTTCCCTATTCCTGCAACCTCCTCTGTCCCCACTTCCAGTTCCACAAATGTTAGGGGTTTTTTTGTTTACTTTTTTGCTGTTGTAAACATTCTAAGATGAAAAATGGGTCACTGCCACAAAAATGAAATGAAAACTCACAGCTCTGCTGTCACACATACAAGTGTGGTTTGGGGGTTACATAGGCCAGATTTCCAGCTTACAGAACAATGCAATACAGTGCATGCTTGGCTGGTGCCCCAGGGTACAATGCCACCTGTGTTATTCTGGTTTCTTTAGGGCACCGTGGCTCCCCTGAGCATTGGTGTGAAGTTCTGTACATGCAGCATACAGTGTATTACTCATGCACTAGTGGGCCTCATGAAAACTGAGGTCTATACAGCAAGTTCCTCATCTGAGTTCTTGCTACTGCATGTGTCATAATCACTCTTCAAATAGTTTGGATACTGACCACAATGATCCCTGAAAGGATCTTTACTTGTAGACTTCTTAAGACAAACAAAAAGGTGCATTGATAATTAGTGAAGGAACATTCTGGAAGGAGAATGATTATACAATTTACTACAAAGAATCATGACAAAAAGCATGCACCTATGTAAAGGGTTAAATTATGCAAACTAGTCATAGACATATTTGATTATAAATCCTAACCAAATGCAAACTAGATATGATGCAAACCAACTCTAATGAGTTAGTTTCTCAGAGTTTCATTTGCCTAATCTGCAAAATGGGAATACAGATACCTAAATTATAGACAATATTTGCCAAGTGCTTGGATCCGTACATAGTACGTGCTCAGTAAGTAGTGTCTCTACGAACGTTGGGTTCTGCTATGAGTCTTGGGCACCTCTTCAACAATATTGTGCCTGAGAAAATAGCTATAGAATTGCTGGTTGGTATCTGCCATACTGTATGATCTATGCTCTTCCTTTTTTGCTTCAAAGCCCTTATGCTTTATTCTAGTTTCAAGTCTTTATGGAAGGCATGGCTGAATGGTGCTGTAACACTCCAGGTCGCCAATCCAAGCATCTATTGTCACCAGAGTTTTTGAAAGAAACATTTTGTCTGTAGGAGTCACGTTATTCTTTGCTATAAGGCTCTAAGGTGGGAAGGCGAGGAAACCTCTTCTGGTGAAAAGGGTTTCTCTTGGCTTGGAGTGGAAACTGAACACAGCATCTTCATCAGGAATATGTCATGTCAGGCTGTCATGACACTTGTTGCGTATTACTATTAAATATTTCCCTAGCAGTGATAGCTGGGAAGGAGGTAATCATGTTTAATAACGTCCTGCTAAATATTGTGAGACTCACGTGCATACACACACACACACACACACACATGCACAGACCAAGCTGGCCATTAACTCGAAAACTTTCTCTTCTAAAACTCTACTCCTTTTCTTATTTTGGTTAATCAAATGCCCAATATTTTGTGAGTGCTTCTGTGCATCATTGTTTTAGTAGACACTGTGATAGATGAAGAAAAATATCAAGGCATGGTCCTTGCTTGTAAAGATCTTGGAGAGTTTTGTGGGGAGCAAAACAGAATCACTTGATACCAATTAAGGACAAGTCATGGTTTGTCTGGATGGTGTTTATTTTCAGTGATGAGAGCTTTCAGTAGATATCAGTGGGTTAATGTATTATTCTCTTTGGAAAGAAGAATTAATGAATTAATGATGTGTGGAGTCTTTTCTATATTCCTATTGGGAAATTGGGTGAAGATTTTTTTTTTTTAATCTTTCTTCTGGTTATATCCTCTCTCTTCATCTCTCTGGATTTCCAACTTTATCTTTTGTCCCTCTAGAGTAGCGCTGTACAATGCCACATATGTAATATGTGGTTAAAAATGTTCTAATACCTATATTTTTTAAAAAATAAAACTAAGCAGGTGGAGTTAATTTTAATGCTATATTTTATTTAAACCAATATATCCAAAATATGATTATTTCAACATGTTGCACTAGTATGTTTTAAGTGTTCAGTAGTCACATGTAGGTAGTGACCACTCTGTTAGATACAGTAACTCTAGAGAATCACCACCAGTGGCTTCGGGGGGACCTGAGCTTCACCACATCCCGCATTACATACGATGTTGACTTCCTTAATGGAGGTCTGGCTTTGTGGCAACAAGAAGGACATGCTCAAGAGCCTTCCTCTTTTCTTACTCTTGCCTTGTTTGTCCACAGTGGTCCAGGTGAGAATGCTATCATGCTTCTCACCTTTCCTTCCTTCCATCCTTTCTTCCCTCCTTCCTTCCTTCCCTCCTCCAGTTGAGGCTACTGATTTCCAGCTGAAGAAGGGGCGGGGCCACGCCTCAGAGGAGTCAACACAGGCTTTGTTGCCTGGAGCTTTGGGCACAAGGACATCCAGAGGGACCTGGCAGGTGTTTAAGTAGCATCGTGGATAAGGGAGAGAGGAAAACAGTGGCAGGAGAAGGTGGAAAATCTGAGCAGAAGGGTCCTCCTGCCCTTCTGCTCCCTCTTACATCAGTGCTCAATTAATGTGATCTTCCAAATCCCATTTCCCCACTTGGGGATGGTGCTGGCAGGTGGTAGGGTCAGAGAGTCAAGAGAAGAGAAAGAACCTGATTTGGGCATTTTCAATTACACCGCATAATTTCACTCACAATTTGCATACAAGTTCAGAGTCAAGGAAAATTCTATTTTGGTGTTTGATCTGGAATTATTTGCATCTAAGACATTCCTTTACTTCAGAACATCCCCTCAGCATCTAAATCTTGCCAAGGACTGAGCTAAGGGCCGGGGATACAAGGAAAGGTGGGATGGGGTCCCTGTTCTCAAAGGAGTCTGTCACACACTGGCCAGGACTTTTGGGGTTGTCATTAAACTGAAACTTTTCCAAAGACATATGTGTTCAGGGCAGAAGGGCTACAATTATTCATGCCTTACTTTTATATGAATGTAGTACACTTCTTTCATTGCTCTTCAGAAAAGTTAGTACCTAAATGGACAAAGTGAATGGGAACAATTATTCTGTAACCTAGGTAGAGCTGCCGAATGGTTGACCTTCTCACAGTGGAATTTCAGGCATCACTAAACACACAGAAGATGCATTCAGGGGGACAGACTGTCTTTCTACTCCTCTAATTATATCATTATTATATATGAGAGCAATCGAGGTGTACAGGCTTGGAAATCAAACGTCTCTCATTTCTCATGCAGTTACCAGCCTCTTGGATTTGGGCAGGTCCCAGTTCAGCCACTTGCATTTTGATCTCTGACCAGTCACTTAAATTCTCTTAGTTTTATTTTTCTCCCCTCTAAAATGAGACCAATTATTTTACCTAGCTAGATATGTATTAGGAGGAAGTAAGATAAAAAGCTATACATAAAAACACATCTCCTAGAATGTGTCTGGCATTGCAAAAGTAAACATAGATCACTTCACTCTCAGATAAAAATAAAAAATGTCTCCATTTCCCGTGTAAAATGAAATCCAGTCTGCTTATTATGGTCTTGGCTCTGCACACCCCCGACATGGTTTCCATCTACTCTTCACCCCACGTACTGCAATCCAGTCTCATGGACCCACAAACTGGTTCCTGTCTTAAAGCCTTTGAACTAGCCCTTCTTTATCTTTGAATTGTTCTTCCCCAAGATGAAAGTTCAACAAACTTTTACTGTAGAAGGTCATATAGTAAATATTTTCACCTTTAGGGCCCATCTGGTCTCGGTTACAACTACTCAGCTCTGCCATTGTAGCAGAAGAGCAGCCATACATAAACAAATGAGCACGACTCTGCTCCCCTGTTTCAATAAAACTACTTTATTTACAAAAGCAGGGGACGAGCTGGAGTGGTGCACAGGCCACCAGAGTCTGCTGACCCTTGCCCTAGACCTTTCCAAATCTGGCTTTTTTTCTGGTCATTTTGGTCTCAGATTGAGTGGGATCTAAGGCCTTTCTTGGCCACTCTATGGAAAGTCTGTCTGCCCCATTTCTTGATTGTATTGCCCTGTTTTATTTCCTTACCTATATGCATTTATATCTTAAACTATCTGAGTTATTCATTTGTTGATTTACTTATTGTACATGTCCATTTTCCATACCACCATCCTCTCAGTTCCTAGAGCAAAGACTAGAACAAGGTAGTGGGAGGTGCCCAGGAAATATTTTTTACACACATGAGTAAGTAATTTACCTAAAGGAAGGAAATTCCAGATGGAAACTTCCAAATTTTAGTGGTAGGAGATCAAGATCCTTTGGGGACCATCAGAGACACAAGAAGATCAGAGATTCCTACAGATTATGAATCCCTCCACATAACCCTTTCCACACACAAGACTTCTAAAAAGCCAGACCTGTGTGAAACAAAGTAATTTTTGTATTGTTGTTATCTGGGCACAATATAAACTGTGAATATCACTAGTTTTCTCTCTGGCTCTGAAATAAATGCATTGGACCTCACAGTCCAAATCAAAGACATGAGTCATTCTAGCTCATTAGCAGCCTGTGTGTGTTGAAATGGTTTTGATGACAGCTTTTGAAGGCAGCTTTTAATAAGACAAGACAGTGTACTATCTTGCCTGTGCTATCAATCAGCTTTCTCAATCAAATACCAGTTGCATGGCTTTGCAGTGAATACTGAGGACACTAGCAAAAGTGAGGCAGCCTTTGCCTTCTCTGCCGTCAAGAGTAATTACAGTAAATGGGAGACAGAGAATAGATACATGGTGAGAACAGGGTATCAGTTAGTGCCCTGGCAAGAAACAAAGGGCTCAAACAAAAGGTTTAAGGAAAGAGAAGTTAAAGAAGCTATGACAGTATTCTATACAGAGGTGAGGACAAAGGTGAGGAAACTATCTGGGAAATATGAGGCATTCGGGGGCTAGCAACAGTTGGAAGTCATTCCAACCCTTTGGCCAGAAGAAAGTACAGAAGAAAATTCTATTGCCAGAGTCCAGTGAGAGCTGGGCCCTGGGGGAGAAGCCAGCCAATGGGAGCTCTAGCCACAAAGAAACATGGCTCTTGCAAGAACATTAGCAAGATTTCTCTCCTTCTATTCTGCCAAATCCAGCAGGAAGCCAGAGGGTAAGAGAGCTGATGGTATATGCAGTCTAGGGAAGCCAGGTTTCCTAGACACCAAGGAGGACTGAAAATGAATCTTGCCTTGGGAGCCGAGGAAAACAAATGAAAAATAATTAGCATAGTAGGTAAGCCAGGTGACAAGAGGTTGCATCTTGGAAATCCACATTTACTCTCTGATTTTATTTACTCTACAGTATGTGAATGCAACAGAAAATAAGGATCAAAGATGCTTTTAGGGTATGCATTTTTAATACTTAAGGAAGTAGGTCAGAAGAGTTCCAGAATTACCAGCAGGGTTTATCCAACACAAGCCAATCCATATGAAGGCAACCAGAGTCTTGAGGGATTAGAAAATATCTTTTTACCCTGACGTTGGAGGAAAAAACATCCAGAACTAAGTATAATCTTTTGCCTGGGGAGAAGAAACCAGAGAGTAAAACCCCCCATCACCAGGACAACAAATCCTCATTATGGCCAAGAACAGAAAAGAGAAGGATCTAACATATTCCCGTTCATGAAGGTTAATCACTTGTAAGCAATATTTCCCTTTTTTGTTGTTTGTATTTTTGGACTCTCGGCAAGCAAAATGAAATGTCTTTTTATTCTGCAAGAACAAAAATTGTAAAACCAGTTCCTACTATAGGTCATATTGCAGATCTTTGGAACCAGCCTCTTAGGACTGTGATCTCTAACACAAGGTCGTTTTGCTTTCACATCTACTGGAAGGCATAGGGATTAGATGCCGCTCCATCTCTTTTTACAGGTTATATGCTTGCCTAGAGGACAAACGCCATTTTATTCCTATGAGTCTTTTCTACCATGTCTTGGCATCCATCCTTACCAACGACCATTATTTTGCCAGTGCCATTCCTTAATACATGAAAGTACAATGGTTTGCATGTTTTGCACCAAATTTCTTCAAGAAACTATATTTTGAACTCCTATCAAATTGTAAATTTGATTTCTCCAAATAACTAGATGCTTTTTGAATTGATTTGAGTGAAATGCTGCCTAAGCTTCTTGCAAAGTCTTGGTCCAAGTGGCTGCTGGAGGGAAGGAAGTGAAATGCTGGACTTTTCCTTGGGAGATTTTGGGAACACAGCTCTTGAATTACCAAAGTGTTTACCCATCCTGATTCGTATAGTTGTCTTCAGGTAATCCAAACCTCTTGTTGTGTGATTCCCTCATCACCGATGCTTTAAGCACTTTCTTAAAGATAAATTTAGAAGAAAATGGAATCTGTATGAAATAATTTCAATAGCGGTCTATTTGTAATTCAAGTTGATTTCAGCATTATTCTGGCTTAGCCACTAACTCTGTGAACTTAGGCCACTTACCCTCTGTGGTCCTCAGTTTTCTCATCTATAAAACGAGAAGAATGGGCTAAGAGGTCCCTAAAGCCCTTTATAATTCTAACAGACTGTGCTTATGAGTCTATGTTACCCCTGGAAATATCATGAAAAATAAAAATAAAACTGATCGAGTTGAAAATGGTCCAACAGTTACAAAGAAATACTTGACATTGTAATCATGGACTCACATCAGTTAGTCTTCTGGCTCTTTAATTTGGGAAGCAGATGCTTGATTAAAGCCTGTGTAAAAAGCCCAGCCCAGCCTTGTGAAAACTCAAAAATATTCTTAAGTAGGGATGTCAATTACATCATTTTCTAGACCTGGCAGTTTGGATGAAATTAACCCACAACATATTTGAAAGCCTTTTTCTTTTGTGAGCATCTAGCATGTTTCCTATCGCTCTCCTCCTGGGTATCCATTTGTTATCAAAACCAGTGTGGCATCCAAATTGAAGTTCAGTGCCAGCAGAGGTTACGTTTATACATTCCCCAGAAAAGGAACAACAGTTGTCATGGGAGAAGATTAATGTGTGGCCATCTTGGGTCCTTATTAAAATCTTTTCTTTAAGAATGAGGGATTGGAATGTTAATGCATTCAATAATCTATGATTATAAAGGTATGCTATACCGTTTTGACCTTTTCAACATTTGGTAATTTTGACTGAGTGGCCATTTTGAGCCTGTTCTTTTTTTTTTTTTTTTTTTAATAGCTCTATTACTCTGTGGGAAAGAGGAAGGCTAGCCAGATTTTGAAAATACATTCGTCCTGAAGCAAGAGTAGTAGGATTTAGTTCAATGTGCCAGAGACAGTGATGGATGTTTTATATAATTTTTCTCATTTTTGACTTTCTCAAAAGCCACTTATGAGATAGTACTATTATCAGATGAAACAAATTGAGCATCAGAGAATTGGCCATAATACCTCAAAGGTAGGTGAGAGGGAGAGGCAGCAATAATCCCAGGAACCTACGGTACCAATGTCTACGCACTTTCCACAGTATCACATCTTTAAGTTTTGAAAGCTGTAAACATACCTAGTGTGCTGTAAACACCAGTAAATATCCTAAAATATTTTCATATTCTAGACTGAACTTTCAGCATCAGTATCTTTTTGGTACCTATTAGGGTGTCAGGTATTCTGTGGCTGGTAGAGAAAGACTGCTAACAAGACCCAAATCCCTGCCCCCAAGGAGATTACGGCTGGAGAGTATCAACTCAGGGTTATGCGAACACACGGTGGATGATGAGACATCCAGAGATGAGCAATACGGGGGGGCGGGGGGAGGGCGCTAATACCTAACTAACCTCTCTGCCCAGATCTTAACGGATAAGAGAATAAAATAGTGTTACTGGAGCAATAAAAACTGGAATAGTAAATGAGGGGGTACCTAGTAAGAAGAAAAATTACGGAAGTCTCAACCACTTCCAAAAATGAGACTCTATGACCCCAAGGGAGGAAGAAATACCCTATTCTCTCTCTTGTCCTCTGTTTTCCTGATAAGCCCTCCCCGTTAGCTGAATCCAAGCAGATATCAGCCATCACAAAAACCTCGTTTGCAAAGGTCAGCCTCTGGTGACTCAGAGCATGACAAGAAATGATGGAAAACGGTCTGGGGGGCGGGGGGAGAGGCATGGACGGTTACAAGATGGCTTTTCAAAACAAAGGAATAATGTTTCTCAAAGATGAAGTCCTTTCTCCATTTCTTTCAAAACAGAGTAGCTGCCTGTTTTTAATTGATTTCTTTTCCTGACTTCCACACATCAAAACGCTCCGTGGAGTTTTAGCTAGGGCAGCCTCCACGTGGAAGGCTGAGGGGATGAAATGGTACTAGGGGTCATAGGATGAACTCAAATCAATCTGCATTTATGACCTAGGTGTCAAGAGCGAGAATGAAAGAAATACTGTCCCTCATTTTGGTGCTGAGATTTTAATTCTACACTCCTCTTCAGTTACTGAGATAATCGCATATTAACTGATGATGAATTCGTAGATAGCATCAGGGGCTGTGTGCCTTTGAAAGATTGAGAGAAAGACTCATAATATTGATAGTCCATCAAACTGAAGATGAGATTTCAAAATGACAGTGGGAATGAGGGTTCTTTATTGGCTCCAGCCTAGATTCAGTTCTATGGAAGGCAAAGAAATAAATACATGATTCCCCAGATTGAAGTTTAGGCAAAAGCTGCCTCTGTGACATTTTCAGATAGCTTTCAGAGTCGATGCATTCAGTAAGTTTTGGTCTTTTCAGACATTTGGTAGACTAGAGTTTTATGTTAGTTTTTTATTTTTTAATTTTAAGAATTAATTACTAGAAAGAAGCTTACTTAGAATACTAGCCAAAGAAAAGAATATTAGGAAAGTATTCATTGCTGGGAAGATTCTGGAAATATATTAATAGGTTAAAAAGTGAATCACTGTGTAAGGAACCTTGACTTTTAGCATTCATAAATGCCAGAGAAATATGTAAAAAGGCTTTATTTAATAAAATTTCAGAAGACCAGGAGAAAATAGACTTATAAGATAGCTCTATGTCTTCTCTAATAGAGATTCTGTCGTAGATAAAGAGAGACATGCTCCCATTATAAGCAAAAGAGAATCTTGGTAACCCTTCTGGAGTGGTATCCTCCAGTAAATAGGTCTGAGAGTAGGTTTTAGCTTGATTCACTCAGCAAGTGTACACTGAGAATCTTCTCTGTGTAGGTAACTCATGCAGTGGAAGGTATAAAAGTTATCATCAAATCAAGGGTAGACCGATGAAGAAGAATGCAGTTATCAGAAACTTCAGAGAAGCACACTTTCTGCTGAGAGCTTTGGTAACCTCATCCGTTGGCATAAAATCTATCAGGGGTCTTCCCAGCAGGCCCCCCGAGAGCGACTTTATGTCTCTCCCTCCAAAGTCTTTTATCTGGAAAAATAGTTAATTTAATATCTGGGACGTCCTCACAGGCAGAAAATGCTATGAAAGAGGAAGTACTGGGAGCCAGGAAGGGGATGATATAAAAGTTGAGAGGGATCCATTTAGCCTGCTTTGCCTTTGATATGAATTGTATGCCTGCAAATTCTATTTCCTTTACTTTCATGTGCTGGCTGACTGAGCCATTGGCCAACTGGGACCCAGGGTGACCACACGACCAAGTATAATTATTTCAGTTATGTATATAGCTGTCCTAGGATTTTCTTGGGTTATGGGGTATTTCCTGAACACAGAGAAGATCTCTCTCCTGTTTCTTCTCTAAAGCATTACTTTCCTGTCAGCCTAGGCATAAATGAAAGGGATGCCCAATCATTTGTTGCCTAAAATAAAGATTCATTGAAGCAGTCTGTGAATTTTATGTTCCCGCCAACCCAAACACACACTCGGATTTTGAGATGAATAGATGTATGCAGTTTAATATGATTTGCCTTTTTTTAAGTAGGTGTTGAGTCTGAAGAAATACTCAGTTCAGTGACCTTGACTATGTAGTGACGAGTACAAACAGTTTGCATGTGACTCTGCATAGCCTTAACCATGGAGGCTATAAGAAGGTAAAAGTAGTAAAACTGCTGTCACTTCTACTGGTGAGAAAAGGAGATGACTTACAGTGTAGCAACGAAGTGATCATGTGTTTCTTTTATCTTTAAAGCTGTTTTGGCTTCAAATTAAAAGTTACTCTTTCTTCTCAAAAAAACACTGGGGTATAAACACCTTCCAATTGCTGCAGTAATTCAAACAAACTCAGAGCTTTTGGAAATAAGCAGATCAAAACTTCTGCCTTGAAAAATAGAAAAACAACATTTTTAATGGACAAATATGTGCTGGCTAGCCTTACCGCAGCGTATGTAAGGTATAGAGTGAAATTTATGCAGTAATTAAGAAGAGAGGTTGCAAAGGCCGTAGTAACTGCAACTGCAACTTAGTGTTTAAAGTCCGAACTTCGGGAAATTACAGCCAAGAGACTGAGTCCCTCCAAATGGCAACAGTGTGATCAAGTATGGATACAGTCATCCCAGAAAAATAAATTAGGTAAACCCAGATCATAAAAAAAGTGAATTAGTCTCGGCTAATATGTAATAAAAAAAATTATTTAGTTAGATGTTTCAGAGTCTTCAACAGGCATGTGAAATGTTACAGTAGAAATAAATACATAGGAGTGCCCATACTTTTAATAGAGCGAGTATTTGTCCTGTAGGAATAAGGGCTTTTGCATATATAATTTGGTAAATGTTTTTATAGGATGCATATCTGACTCAAGTAAACTCTAACTGGTTAGCATTATGGCTCCTGGAAGGGACAGGCTAGGTAAATGGCATGCCTTCCAGAAATGTATTTTAACACATTTGATTCACATGATGAGCAAGTTTAATTGAATTGACTGGGATCTAAATGTAGAAACTTCATTGAACTGATTTAAACAAAAGCTTATAAGATAAATAAAAATAAGTGTTCAGTCATCAAAATTGGAACTATGAAAAGATGGCAGAGAACAGAAAGATGACCAGGATGTGATAATCTGGAGAGGTGTGTATCCTAACTGTTGTGGAATTCAACCATCCTAACCATAATCAATGCCAGTCAGGTGACGGGAGATGTTTTGTGCAACACAATTCAGTAATATTCCAATTATCAAAGCTCCGTGTAAGAGAAAAGCAGTTGTAGATACTGATTGGTCTATGGATGTATTGAAGAAATCGGGGCACTAGCTTGGTCATCCTAGTCAGTGAGGACGAAGCTACAATTGCAGCTCCATATCTAATTAAGGCTAAATAAAGGCCATCAGCTGGTTAATAATTGTCTACATCCAGTAAATATGCTTACTATACCTGGATTTTAGTCTCCTCAGATCACTTCTACTTTGTCTACTTAATTGTTGATTGTTAATTTAACATGTATGAGTTAGTCCATTAAGCTCTTAGCATATCAAGAGTTTTGTAAAAAGATACATACCTACTTGGGGAGGGGGCAGGGTCCTAGAACAAGCACAGCTGATGATTCAAACACTCAACGTTTTGATTTCCTAGTGAACCTTTCTGCCTTTCAAAGGGCAACGTGCAAATTTACTTCCCTCCTCTGGCAATAGTGCTTTCAGTTATGAAAAACGAATTTTACCTTGCATGTCACCATTTTCTTATTTTACAATAATAAAAAGCAGACTTTTACTCACACATACAGTGGCTTTGTTTTTCTCACTTTGTAGGAAAAAAGCTACCTTTATTTATTTATTTATATTTTTTCTTGTCACAGTCAAAATGAAATTTGCTTTTTCCATTTACTTTGACATTTCAGTGCCTATTTCTGAAAAAATGTGGCATAACTCTATGTACAATTCTTTCAGAGACAAAGGAGAGAAAACATGAGCATAGGGCAAGTTTCAGTTTTTGAGAGCGGTCAGATATTCTCAAAAGGCTAGTTATATGGAAAAGTTTGATTTAAGAGAAACAGAACATAAATTTTATATACAATGGTATAATTCCACATAAGGTTAATCATAATTTATTTTTATTATTATTATTTTTTAATTATTTATATATTTAATTTTGGCAGCATTAGGACTTTGTTGCTGCACACGGGCTTTCGCTAGTTGTGGTGAGCGGGGGCTATTCTCTTTGTTGCGGAGCACGGGCTGTCGGCGTGCGGGCTTCAGTAGTTGTGGCACACGGCGGCTCAGTAGTTGTGGCGCATGGGCTTAGTTGCTCCGCGGCAAGTTGGCCCCTCCTGGACCAGGGATTGAACCCGTGTCCCCTGCATCGGCAGGCGGACTCTCAACCACTGTGCCACCAGGGAAGCCTGATAATTTATTTTTAATAGCACTTCTTTCTGTCCTTATTACTTATAGAAACTTATAGTGATATAATTATATACATAGTGATACAATGTAGATAGATAGATGATAGATAGATAAAAGATAAACTGAGACATACTAAAAATTTTAAGAGTGTATTTGAGCAAAAGGGATTTAACCAGGTAACATCAAATCTAGCAGATAGAAAGGAACTGCAAGAAGCTGTACAAAATGAAAGGCTTTTGTAGGCCGAAGGGAACAGAAATAAAGAAATTATACTAGGCAAAAAAGTGGGTTGGTTATTGCAAAGTTACTTTACTTTAGGGGATCGCAGATTACCTAACTAGTGCTGATCAGGAGATTCCTGATTGACTGGTTTAAGATTCCATTTCTGAGAGAGCCAAGATTATAATCAAGTTAAGTCTCTATTTGGTGGCATGGAGCTTAGCATGAGCAACTTTACTTTGGGCCTACCGTCTTATTTTTAACAATCTATATATTCTTATATGCCTACACACAGCACATACATGCACACAACTAGGGAGTCAGTATTAGTGAGTCTACTAACTTGTTTGTGGTGGGACTACAAAGATATATTCATTTTTTTCTCTCGAAGATCTTGTAGTTTAGATGGAGGTACTTAAATATACATAAAATGGCCTTCCATGAGCAAGGCACTCAATGAATATTTGTGGAATAAATAAATGCACAAAACAGCACAAGTACAAAGCAGTATGTGCTGACTGGTGAGCTAAAAACACACTAGAAATTTCGAGAGTTTCAAAAAAAAAAAAAAAAACATGAAAGAAGCCTTAAGACCAACACAACTATTGATGTCTTCATGGGGAAGTTAGCCGTTGAAATGTCTAAGGTCAAGCAGGATAGGATCACATGGGGTGGAATGCACTTGTGTAGGTTGGGGCAGGGAGGATGGGCAGAAAGGGAGAAAGAAGAGGGTTTTTTTGTTGTTGCTTTGTTGTGTGTGTGTGTTTTTTTTTTTAAGAGAGAGAGAAAATGAACAGATAATCCAGGGCATAGGAACTTTTGTGCGATAGAGTGAAAAAAGCACATTTAAGGGAAAACAAAAAATAGACTTAAAAAAGACAGGAGTCTTGTAAATGGGGGAAATCAGAATCTAAAAATGCATATATCTAAGGTCTCCTGTAGAGATAGACTAATTACTAATGAATACAGCTATTTACACATTGACACATAGGACATAAAAAATGACCTAAGTCAAGATATATGTCTTCTTAAATAGAGAAACATATTTTATTTGCTTCACAGTTTTCAATATTAAAAAAAAAAATCTCTAAAGTAACTGAGTTTTTGCATCACATTTTCTAAAACTTATTAAAAATATTGAAATAGCCACTATGTCTTTCCTCAATAAAAACATCCATTTCAGAATCCACAGAATCCCTTCTTGTTCCTTTCCACACTCCTGTTTCTAAGCCATCAAGGGGAGTTCAAGCTACTACTGCAGTCTGTCTTGAATCTACCCATTTTCTTCTTCTCCTTTTTTTAATTGAAGTGTAGTTGATTTGCAATGTTGTGTTAGTTTCAGGTGTACAGCACAGTGACTCAGTTAAATATATATATATATATATTCTTTTTCAGGTTCTTTTCCTTTATAGTTTATTACAAAATATTGAATATAGTTCCCTGTACTATACAGTAGGTCCTTGTTGCTTATCTGTTTTATATAGAGTAGTGTGTGTATATTAATCCCAAACTCCTAATTTATCCAGCCCCTGCCCCCCACTTTCCCTTTTGGTAACCATAAATTTGTTTTCTATGTCTGCTGGACCTAGAGATTATCATATTAAGGGAAGTAAGCCACACAGAGAAAGACAAATATCATATGATACGGAATCTTATACATGGAATCTAAAAAAAAAAGAAAAAAGATACAAATGAACTTACTTACCAAACAGAAATAAACCCATTATCTTCTTATTCCTGCTGCTTTGGGCCTATTAATTGCCACTTTCACTGCCTTTCACTGCCATCCTCTCCTGGGATGTCTCCTGAAAGGGCCTCCTTTGTGATCTCTTGTCCCAGCCAGGTCTCTCCCACCTCCAGTTTAATTCTCACAACCCTATCAGAATTTTCTTTATAAATGCTGATATGACTACATAATGTCCCATGCTCTAAGCCGTTAGTCATCCTTTATTGCCCAGAAGATAATGCCAGACTCTCTAATATGGTATTTATAACCCTCATAATGTGGCTATCCATCACTTAGCTTACACTCTTTCCCATTCATTTATCCCATTTATGGTGAGATTCAGTCAACCTGCTTTGCTTTTCCCAAATATTCCATGTGATTTCTAACCTCTGTGCCATTTAGTCATGCTTTCTCCCTAGAATATTCATCCTTGTTTCCTTCTTTCATCTGGAAAATTCCTATTCACCTCTCAGGACTCAGGTAGAATGTCACATTCTATTTCGTCACTCATTGGAAAATATCGTAGCCTCTTAGCTTTCCTTTTTCTATTTATATATCACTTCTGCACTGAATTATTTAAATTAATGTGCCTTCCCCGCTCTCCTTACAGCCAGTACACATAATGTCGGGCACGTAGTATATTCTTGTCAACTGCTGAATAAGATTGTTTTAAAATTGAGGCAGATATAACCACCTCTTATTTTTTAAAACCACTTTCATCCTTTGTCAGTTTCTTCATCCTAATGGATATTTTCCTATATCTCTGCCACATATAGAGAAAAGTTTATACATGACTTCTTTATTGGGTCTAAAAGAGAATTGTTAACTGTATTAACATAGAAACAAACACAGACAACTTGTTAAATAGACAACTGATTGTTAACTCTTTAGATTGCACTAACCAAATGGGTTAATAACTTTTAAATTTATAGTCAGTTTATCATTAAAAAAAATCAGTAACAAACATTGCTCAAGCCACTTGTTTTGTGTTAAGAGATGTGCAGAGCTTTTAATGAAATGTTTAATTTTTCAACTTGCAGTGGAAAATTTAGACATCCGTGCAAAGACGTTTTTTGCCATATTTTACCAGGACTTCAGAAACGTTTTATTAAAAAATAGACAGTATGACAATGAAAGCATATTTTATGTGGTAGTAGAAGAAATGGAGAAAATTAAAAGTATGAATGTTATAATTATAGCACTCCATTGTTTGTGCTTTCTCAAATTGTTATACTAAAAGTTCTTTAATAGAATGTACATTTAAAAGTAGTTCTCTTTATACCAGGTTCATATATTTGTACTCCATACTTCGCCATAGGGGATGTTTGTAATATATTTTCGGAATGAGAAACTGGTCAAATACCCAGCAGTTCAGTATTTCACATTTATAAACCAAATTGAAAATTAGCTTTGAGTGTTTCATAACCTAGGACCAACTTGGACATATAGGCCTTTGGAAAGCAAATAATTATGACCCCATTTACAGAAACATGTTTATTTTTTGTGACAGAGAAGAGTTACCTAACTTTTAATTACAGGTATCGAGTGTCTCTAGCCAAAACTGTCAGTCTGAGGTGTTTTAGCAATGAAAGATCATTTGGAAAAGCTGATTTTGCAGAAAAAGCATGAGGGAAAAAAAAAAGACATAAGATGTAAAGAGTTAGATAGTCTTCACATAATTTGCAAAACCTTAAGCTCATCAAAGGAAGAGATCAAAATTCTACCTAATGGAATTGGAAATTAAGTTGCAGAGGAGTACAATTTCTCTAAAATATCACATTGATACTTCAAATAGTTTATCAGCATGAAGACTCTTGAAAAGACTAGTTATGTGTCCAGATAAGGTTTGCTTTTCCCTTTCTCTTTCTTTAAAAAAAAATTCCTAAATATACATGTGACTTTCACCAAGGTGAAAAATGAGACTGTCTTGTGGATGCTTTCTGACCTAGTCCCCCTTCCCTCTCCTTTCCTAAACATATATTATACTTAAAAAATTCTTATCACTTCAAGATTTAAATTATTTCAGGACCTCATTTGGATCCATTTAAATGAGTGGCATCTTTTGCTTAAATTTGTTTTCGAGGATTTTTTCCCCATTTTTTCTCATTTTTCAGAGCTGAGTTGGTCTTAGGTTATAAAACACTCAAAACAGATCATGGGAGAACACTCTGAAAGCTTTTTATTTCACAATTAAAATTAAGTCACATAAAGGCATGTTCTTAAACAGAATAGATCTTTCTCAGAGTGAAACTTTAAGAATGTACTGCATCACCGACGTATCTGGAGGAAGAGGCTAGAAAAGATATTCCCAGATGCTTTCCCACTTATTGCTTAGAGTTAAAGCTAATCACTTATAGTAGGAACTTCATCCAACAATAGCTAACATTATTTTTTTTTCCTTTGTTTTGTGAGTCTGCCCAAGAGAGACTTGGTTTTAGATAGACAATCCTAAATATACATTTACCCTTAACTTAGTGATACCATTTTAGATTGATATAAAATCTTTTGTCAGAATTGCAAAGTACCCTCGTATGTAACTTAAGATGAATGAGGAAATCTCATTTTTCTTAAGACAGAGATATCTAGGAACTCAAGCAAATATTTGAAATTAATGTTATAATCCAATGTATGTATGGAGAGATAAATGGATAAACAGAGAGTACTCTGGAAGAGTTCTGAGGTGCTATGTCTATACATCTCTGGCCAAAAAAAAAAAAATGTGACATGAAGTAAGACTACCTAAGCATATTTCTATTTTCTAAGAAATTTCAAATGATCTAAATCTTTATACTTTGGATAACTGTGATTGCCATTTGAAAACAAAATGTAGCCTTAAAGACATTCAATATGTACTGTGTGTGTGTATACATATATATGCGTGCATACACAGTCATACACACAGTGATTTATAATCTTGGGAAATATGATATTTTCACTTTGGTTAAAATAACTAAATTTCACATATTCAAAGTTATAGAAACAGGAAGACTGTTTCTTAGACTTATTGATGAAAATCTTGGCATTCTATTCCTCTAGTTGGATCTTTCTATGGCATATTCATGTCACATAATTTTATTCTATAAATCTTGTAATATTAGGTTAGATACATGATTTACTAAGTCCATTGAAAGAAACGTTAGACACCCTTTGTAGAAGAGATAATCTATGATGCAACTGTTGTGTTTATACGCTCAAACTAAGTTTTCTTTTTTAACTATTTAAATGAATCAAGCGAAGAAAACAGTACCCCCTGGCCTGAAAATTTTGACTTTTTTCAATTAAATTATCTAGCTGTTTTCCAGGTTTTACCTTATATCTTTTATCTCATTACATTCTTTCTCTTGAATATCAACATATTTTTACTTAGCAATGAGACCCTCCCCCACAAAGAAAATAAGGGCAGCTTGAAAACCATGAGCATATTTCTCTTTCTTCCATACATAATAGCTCAAAAAATAACGTTAGCTATTGTTGGATGAGGTTCCTATTAGAAATGATTAGCTTTAACTCTAAGCAATAAGTGGGAAAGCGTCTGGAAATATCTTTTCTTGCCTCTTTTACATACAGGAGAGTGTGTAATAACAAGGAACATTCTGTGATATGATAATTTGGGGTATTGAACTTAGGTTGCTTTTATTGTGCTCTTCAGAGTCAGGCAGCTCTAGGTTTGCACCCTGATGCTCTCTAAACCTCAGCTGACATTTTGACATCAGCAAATGTCTGCACTGTTCCTTATCTCATTATGCTGCTGTGAGGATTACATGAAATGAGCTTCTGCATATAACACATTTAGCTCAAAGCCTGACACATAATAAATATCCAATAAATGGCATCTATAGACAGAGCAACAGAAGGACAAGAATTGATATACTCCGAATCACAAATCCACTTTTGTCCTATGGAAGCCCACAGGCAAGAAGTTTGTGTGTCATGTGGTACTGATTTTTCCCTTATTATAAGTGACCTCAAACCAATCCGTCAAAGCACAATGATTGAGTTTGCAGAACTGTTGCTGGGAGATATATACGTATACATATAAAAACATAGGGGGCTTCCCGGGTGGCGTAGTGGTTGAGAGTCCACCTGCCGATGCAGGGGACACGGGTTCATGCCCCGGCCTGGGAGGATCCCACATGCTGCAGAGCGGCTGGGCCCGTGAGCCATGGCCGCTGAACCTGCGCGTCCGGAGCCTGTGCTCCGCAACGGGAGAGGCCACAACAGTGAGAGGTCCGCGTACCGCAAAAACAAACAAACAAAAATATATATACATACACATGTACATGTATTGATAGATTATAGATGTGTATATATACAAATATATATGTATACATATGTTTACTGATTTTTTTCACATTTGTTTTTAACTGAATCATATTAATGACAAAATAAATATGTATTTGTTTTATTACTTACTTGCTTAGTTCTTGCCAGAACATTCTGGCTTTTCTAGTGGCAGGCTGATCACTTTCTCCATAAATCCATCTAATCCAGTCAGTGTTGAATGATTCAAGCATGTTCTCAGTTGAGGTCAAGATCTTGTTTCCTAGTCAGTAGTATTTAGCAAAGAGAGAGTAAGAACAGATTTACTTACTGAGAGTAAAAGTAAACTCCAGAACTACTTGTGAAAATCCTTGTGAATCTGACTAATACAAATACCTGTCAAGTCCCCAGTAGGCTGGTAAACTCTAGGAGAACAACAAGGTCCTACTGTAGAGCACAGGGAACTATATTCAATATCCTGTGATAAATCATAATAGAAAAGAATATGAAAAAGAATATACATATATGTATAACTGAGTCACTTTGCTGTACAGCAGAAATTAACGCATCGTAAATCAACTATACTTCAATAAAAAAAAAAAAACTCTAGGAGAAAAAATGTGGTCCTGTTCCATCAGAGGTTACAATCCCATCAGAGGGAGAGAAGAAAAAAATAGAGAATCCATTCTTCATATACACACACACACACACACACACACACACACACACACACACACACACACGTGTGTGTGTGTGTATATATATATATATTATTTTCTATTATGTTTTATCACAGGATATTGAATATAGTTCCCTGTGCTATACGTATAACTGAATCACTTTGCTGTACATCAGTAATTAACACAACATTGTAAATCAACTATACTTCAATTTATAAATGTAAAAAATTAAAAATAGAGAATGCACATAATTAGTACACAATTGTCTGATGAAGCATATAACCAGAAATCCTTTTACTTCAAATCCAGATAACTGAGAAGATCCTATTGGTTGAGTGACTAGTAGTTTTATCCCCTTTTGTCCTTTATCCTTTTTGCATGATTAAAATGAAACAGATCCGTTACCAGTCACTAGTGGGTTTCGATACTTGTGGGGTGATATCTTGGCTCTTACCTGGAACGCTCTCTTTCCAGCCCACCCCTAACTATCCTTCAACCGTCTGCAATTCCATGGAAGCACACCCGAAATACTCCTTCCCCAATAAAGAATTTCCTGAATTCCCACCTAGAAATGAGCCGTTTCTCCTCTGTCTTCCGTAGCACATCAGGGTCTATTTGTGACACATGGTACATTCTGTTATAGTTAATTCATAATTATAGTTACATTGTAGTTCTCCAGTTGTCTTTCTTGAGGGCAAGGTTCTTATCTTATCTCCCACAACAGTTAGCAGAGACCTGGAGACAACAAGTAGCTAAAAAATATCGGTAAACCCATCAGTGCATTTCAGTAATTTGAGTACTTCAACCTGGAATGTTAAATAGTTTAACTCTACCTGTGTCATGAAAGTCGCTACTTGCATCAAAAGAAGTGCAGATCTCGAAAAACAAGTGGGGAAAACAGAAGAGCAGGTAAGTAGCTATGTGTTACTCAAATGAGGCTAATCTATGCTGTGGCAAAATAAACCAGTAAACCTCAATGGCAATTAATATTTATTTCTCACATGATCCACCGCACATGTTATGGCAGGAGACAATTTCTTTTTAATGATCTCAAAAAATTTTATTGATTACTTTTTTTTTTTTTTTTTTTTTTTTTTGCGGTATGCGGGCCTCTCACTGCTGTGGCCTCTCCCGTTGCCGAGCACAGTCTCCGGATGCACAGGCTCAGCGGCCATGGCTCACGGGCCCAGCCGCTCCGCGGTATGTGGGATCCTCCCGGACCGGGGCACGAACCCGTGTCCTCTGCATCGGCAGGCAGACTCCCAACCACTGCGCCACCAGGGAAGCCCTTATTGATTACTTTTACCTGAGAGATTTGATGAAGTTGTGAATTCAGCCTACATTGTAGGGCTTCCCTGGTGGCGCAGTGGTTAAGAATCTGCCTGCCAACGCAGGAGACACCGGTTTGAGTCCTGGTCCGGGAAGATCTCACATACCACAGAGCAACTAAGCCCGTGTGCCACAATTACAGAGCCTGTGCTCTAGAGAGCTGCAAGCCACAACTACTGAGCCCGCGTGCCTAGAGCCCGTGCTCCACAATAACAGAAGCCATCGCAATGAGAAGCCTGTGCACTCGCTACAACTACAGAAAGCCTACATGAAGCAACGAAGACCCAATGCAGCCAAAAATAAAACATAAATAAAATAACTTATTAAAATCTATTAAAAAAAAACTACATTGTAATTCAGCAACCCACTGGATCAATTTCACCAATAATATTTGGTTTTTTTGTTTCTTGTTTTTTAAATTTTTAATTTATTTCTATTTATTTTTACAGTAGGTCCTTGTTGGTTATTTATTTTAAATATAGCAGTGTGTTCATGTCAATCCCAAATTCCCAATCTATCCCTTCTCCTCACCTTTCCTTCCTGGTAACCATAAGTTGCAGGACACCATTTTACCCTACAGTAGTCCTTATTTTCCTAGTCTCTGATATGTTTTCTCATCCCCCCACTGCTCAAACCCTAAAACAGCGCCACCTATTGTCGGTTTTGGATACAATAGCAGCCCACTTAGGGTCAGTTTATGGTTTAGCCTGAATAGAAGCCCAAATAGAATAAGCCGTGCCGTGGTAACTAATAAATGCTAAAATCTCACTGGCATAACAAATTAAAGGTTATTTTTGTACTCAGGTAGGTCCAATGTGAGTGAGCCAGTGGCTCTTCTCTACCTTGTGGCTGTGCCATCTGAAGTGGGTGCCCTTAAGCTCACCACCCTTGGAATGAGAGAGCTGAAGACCACATGGGTACTTTTAAGGGTCAGACATCTAGGTGGCCATAGCACTTCCACCAATCCATTGGCATGCACCCAGTCCCATGCATCGTAACTTCAGTGGAAGCAAGAGGAGATACAGATAGTTGGTGATCAACAATAGCATTTGCAAGAAGATTCTACAGTGACATTGGAACTTCACCTAATTCCTAAGACAAGACTGATTTTTTAACTTGCTGAAAGGTACTTGCAATTGCTCCCCAAGACCGTGCCTTTTGTCAGTCCAGCAGATCCTAAGGGCATATTTCAGGGGTGACCATGGGGCATCCTAGCATCTGATCCCAGCAGATTTCTTCTGCTTCCTGGAACCTGTTATACCACATCCATGCAGATTGCTCCGCCCCTCTCCATACCATTGATCTCTCTGGGCTTGAGTTTACTGTTCCCTATCGGGTACATTCTTAGCCTTTCCTTAAGTCTCTTTATTTAGATATAGTTTTATGTTTTAACAAATACTTTGAGAATATATTTGTTAATTTTAACTATATTTTATACAATTAACCAAGTGGTTTTATATATAAAACCACACTCTGTATTTTCTAATATTATGATATATATTTTAATGATTCAACATGATCTCAACTCTAGTAAAAGATTTTTGACAAGTATACTATTAATATCATCCTTATTAACAGAGATACTACTTCATTTCACTGCAATTTAATCATTGCTTACCTTATCTTAGCACTTATATCTGGTATGGCAAAATTGTATAGTTTGTGTTGCCATATGGGGGATATCTTGATAAAAGGCAATTAAGTACATCCTATTAAAATATGGTGTGAGAGAGATGGATTTAAGTTGGAAAATAGCTTCCTTGTGACCTTAGAGAGTTTTAAGATTGATAATCACATAAGTCTACAATAGAAACCACAGAAAGTGATATCAACTAAGTGACTTCAGCTAAACTCATGTACGGTATATTCCATTTTATTAGCAATCTTCAACAAAACTTATTAGGACAAAATTATTATAGTCATTTGAAAAATAATTATTGTCCTTTCAGAGTGAGAATAGCACTGTGAAGAATGTGAACTCTGCTAACTTAGTGATTTATGTTAATTAACCAAAGATTTTCCCTTTATGTTTTCCAAGGAAATTCTGATGCTTATCAACTGTCATACATATTAACTTTCTTTTCAAGCTGCTTTATTCTGCTTTCATTCTGCAATTTTGTTTCCAAAGTTGCCCCTTCTCTTCCCACTCCTTTTTGGTCTCTGCTCTTTATAAGTACCTAGACTGAGAGAAAATCAGTTTCAGAATAGTGACAAAAGGGAGAAATTTAAAAGGTTCAAAGTCCTTATTTATGGTAAATATTTCAGAAACCTGAAAAGATGTAAAATTCTAATCAATCTAAGAAGGCTCAGAGAAGATATAGGATTTTAAGAATTACCTTTAATAAACTATTGGATAGTATTGCATACTCAGGATCCACAATCAAAACAAGAATAGGGGCAATTTTATGCATGAAAATTGCAACAGAGATCTGCTGGTCTACACAGCATTTCTGGAGGTGTGGTAGTTCTCTCCAAGTTTATGTAAAGCTGAATTAAAAGTAATATCTCTCCTCTCTATGAAAATCCCTTTTAAGAATTCACAAAGTCTGTTAATCAGCAAAGCAATGTAAGTAAGTCAGTACCTAGTACCAGTTTTAATGAAATCTTTTGAAAATGTTCATAAGGTATACCTACCCTGTGAGCTGGCCCTTGAAGAGTGATTAGGGATTGACAGGATGGAGGGAAGTTGTTTTGCTTGGTTTGCTTTGGTTTGGTTTTCCACAACAGAAAATATTAGTAAGAACAATTTTTGAAAGGGAGGAGTACAATCAATTAAAAGGGGAAAGTAAAGAAACCTATTGCTCAAAGGAGAGGTATGCATACAGAGGGCAAGAGAAATTATGTTCAGCCAGTTATCTTGAACAGGTTGTAGAAATTGAATCACAGTACTGGGAGTTAAATCCAGGATTTTCTGGTTCTGACCCGTGCTTTTTTCACTATGCTCCTCTGCAGCTAACTAAATAGATCTCAAATTTTAAAATAAAGTCAAATCCTCCCAAAATTAAAAAAAAAAAATCGCTTTTCATCTTGTTTAAAATAAGGAAACATGTGAAAGAAAACCTCCTTGAAAATTCCAACATTCATAGCCTTCCATTTAATTTAATAGATTTATTCAAAAACAGTTGTCACTTTGTTTAGCTGGAGGTTGACTGTTGTTTTGCATCCTCTATGTTTGATGCCAGAAGTCACAGAGTATTTATGCTCTATGGTTGTTTTTCCCCCACTAATCAACATAAGGGAAAGGCATTTTATTGTCACACTATTAAACAACTTCTTTGACAATTTGTGGTTTTACCGTGATTTTTCATAAGCCTTGCTATTGACTCATTTAATTATGACTAGAATCCTGGGCAGATGGACTTCTCTGAGCCATATCTGCATCTGCTCCATGGCCATACAAAATCAGCCTTCCATATGCAAAATATATTAAACTAAACAAGCATTCTAGTAAAGTGGGAGCTGCTGGGATAAGGTATGTGCCATGTTTATTTCTGATCTCACACTGAGCCTAACCCAGGACCACACAGTAGAGATTCAGTAGTAAGTTTTGAATATATATTGTGCTTTTTTAAGCCACACTGAATTTAAGTAATGTTTATCATGAAACAATAACTATTAACTAGTTGTATACCAAGAAGGGAAAAACAATCAAAACCATTGTGTAACTAAATTAAATTTCTGACATTTTGCCCCTCAAATTGGTTTGTAGATGTATTATCAGATTAAATACGATTGAGATTCAGGCAGGCTTAAATTTGGCAAGTTGGATCATTGACCAGGTAAGGCTGGTAGCCAAAATAATGACAACAACGACAACAACAGTAATACTAATAATTGATACCAAGTAAGACTTCATAATCTAGGCAGTCTAATGAGGTTGGTTTTGGACATTACCTTGTGATCTGAGGCAGACATCATTGGACAGAACCAACTTGAACATGATCTAGTCAATGATTGCCTCTAGAAGATTGGGTTCCACAAATGATACTAACTTATTTCAAATGGAGTTTCAATGCGAAAATCAGGGACGAGGAATAGGTTAAGTTGATATTTTCATAGGAAGCCAAGTTATGAATTGGCATGTCTCCTGGGAAGAGAGTTACTAGCTGGGGTTCAGAGTCAACTTCCAGGACTGAAGAAAAAATAGAATGTTAGACCAGTTCACAGATCTACCAAGGAACTAAGAATCAAAGTGAAAATTGAATCCTATGGACTGAACCAGCACAGATTGTAAACATGGAAAGCCGTAAGTTGGGGTTACAAAGAAATCTAGAAATTGCTGCGCTGCATCAGTTGAGGCAGTAAAGGAGACTTGAATAGGTGGAGAGAATTAAAGAAGCTCAGCACACAAGGTAAAAGGAGCATGACTTCACTCCAAGACTGACTCAATGGTGAGGAAAAAAACAGTGAACTAATTTCCTTAGGCTTCGTACATGAACTGAACTAGAGATAGAATGATCATATAATTTATTTTCCACACCAGTTCAGTTTTGAGACTAGAAAGAGGCACTTTAATGATTATGCCAGAACCACAAACAAAAGCTTGGATTTTCTTAGGCAGACTAGGACATGTTGTCACCTTAAAAAGAACAGAGTGGATAGAAGATATTGGGAATTGAGTATCACAGACTTTTATGGGAGGAGTGGAGTGGATCGAAGTATGAGAAACTGGGTTAGCTTTAGCAATAATTATATCTTATCTACATGTGAGGATTCTTTGGTTTTCCTTCCCAGAAGGCACCAAATGAGTAGACGAGATGGGATGGAACTAATGATATCCACCAGTGATGTCCTGGATGTTTGTTGTGGGCCCATGGAAGAAATGTTGGCAGGAAACTCTTCATGGCCTTATCCTTTGGGGTTTCTGAATCAATCATGAATTAGATGGCCAGGAGATGAGCCTGAAGGAGAAGAAGAAAGAGACCAGTCAGGATGTAGAGTAACTTGCCCTGAAACCATTACAAAGAGATAAGGATACCGTAGATAGAGGTCTTCCCTTCCACAAGAAAATCTCTGAAGTGACTATGCAAGAACACATTTTTTTCATGTCTTAAGGATACACATTTGGGTCAATGACGTTTGTGGATTTTTCTGTCACTGCCCATCAGTCCACATAATTGAGTTAAAGTATCCATTTTACTTTTTTATCTTATTTACAGAAAGATTCATAGAAGTTCAGTAACTGATGTTTCCAAGCAATATGGAAGGCTGCTTAAAAAAATAACTAGAAATGCTGAATAGAATAGCACAAATACCCTTTAAAGACAATTCTCAACTGCTAGATATTGAAGAAAATCCCCAGAAAATAAATTGAAAACCTGAGGCAAAGAGTGACAACTGACTAGGCCCAGAACAAGGGAAAGGAGAGACCCTGGTAGAAAGCAGAGCCCTGAAAGAGCGAGGTGCCCGGCAATAGGATAGATTTGACAAAATCTGCCCATTCTCAGGGCAGGTGGGAACAAAAGTTTGAACAAAAAGTTGTTTGAGGCTCATGCCATTGTCACCGAACACAAGTCCTTGTACCCGAAACACAGTGAGGACAAACAATACCAAAACGTTGGAGTTTTGAGCGGAGAAAGATTTATTGCAGGGCCAAGCAAGGAGATGGGTGGCTCATGCTTAGAAACCCTGAACTCCCTGATGGTTGTCAGGGGGAAATTTTTTTAAAGGCAAAATTTGGGGTGAGGGCTGCAGGGTGTGTGACTTTCTTCTAACTGGTTGATGGTGAGGTAGCAGGGCAGTGTGCCAGGAATCTTGTGCTCAGCCTGAAATTACCATCTTCCACCTGGGTGGGGACCTTAGTTCCTACAGAAGAACTCAAAGATATTTTTCTGTTTATTCCTTGTGGAGGAACCAGGACCCCGCCCCAAGGCTGCACTGTTGTTTCTTGACTGCTCCTTCTTTGTTTCTGCATCCCCTCCCTTCCCTGATTAGCAACTGTTTGAGTCTGCCTTTTGGAACTCAGGGAAGGTCAAGGAGGCTGAAAGAAGCTTATTTCCTACAAATAAGAAAAGGGGGACACAGAAAGTGTTTGTACCTGGGAGCCCCACAGGGACTCAGTTTCACCATGAAACTGATCTCAATTTCACCATGAATATGCCCTCACCACATTTGAGCTTTTAATTTCCACCAGCCCCTTGTATGGTTCTGTACCCCTCAAGATGATAAGTGAATTTTAAAGTAATCCCAGGATGGTAATACCTGTATGACTCTTGGCCAAACCAACACAAAACCTTGTTGGAGGAACAAAGTTCAGAGGACTTTTAAACAAATCTACATATTACAGTATTTCTACCATTGGTCCTCTGAAGAATAAATGTGCAGCCTCAGGAATATTTTATAAATTGCTATCTTGATTCTGGTTTGAATCCTTGTCCTTTTCCCACAATGATGCATAATGTTTTTGACTCCCTGCCTTCCTGTGCTATGATTGTTCAACAAAATAAAGTTAATTTAGCAGTGGACAGAGAATGCAGGGGTTTCCTGAACAAGAAAAAATCATTTTCTATCCACTGCTGATTTTTACGTGTCCTTAAATTTCAGTGTTTGTCATTATCATCGGCAAAGCTTATCTATGTTGACCTTTACTATCCTTTTTGACATCTTAGAAGCTTCAAGCATATCTACACTCTTCCGTGTTTATTTTTCAACTATTGTAATCTCAGTTTTTCTAGTGCTCCAAAGTAATATAACCTCCTCTCTCATTTATAATTCTGTTCCCATCAATCCCTTCTCCCTCATCAATGTCTTTCCTGAAACATTATTCCTTTCCCTACCTAGGGAGATTGTCTCAAATGTTAAGTCGCTGAGTGTATTTAATCAGCCACCATTACAGTGTCTGGCTTCCCAACACATGTTTGTAGCCTATTTCATAAATTTATTGTTATTAAAAGCAAACCTAATTGCACAATGAAACTACCCAATCTCCTTTTCATCAAAACCCAGGGTGAAATATTTCTTTGGTGTAAACAATACTGTTCAGCTACTGCGATCTAATCGGGATTGGTTCACACTGTGTGTTCTCTAAAATCATTCCTCTTGGACTTCTTAGAGCAAGTATTATTTTGATCCCCCTTTATTCCCCCTTTGTCCACTATTTCTTCTCTATTTTGTCTTTCCTTCACTCATTAGAGTGGGCACATTCCTGTAACCTACAGCAGGCTGTTGCCCACTGCCCCTGGTATACTGTACATAATAATCTTTGTGCGGTGTTTGTGTGTTCTACCCTTGATTCTTGGAGCAACTCTGAAAGAGGCAGCATGGCCACTAATACCCAACAGAAGAAGCTTCGTCAAGGGCTGAACTCTTTGCCCAAGATTAGATAATAGGTTACACAAGAGCCAAAGTGAGAGGCCAGACCTTCCCACTCCCCCTTTTCCCATTAAACCAATAACTTGAAAACTAGAGATATTTTTGACATCTGAGTCTAGTATGGGGATATTAAAAGGTCCCTGGTAAGGTTGAGAGATTACCTTTTGGAGACTACAGGATCAGCTAGCTTTGCATATATTTACATAATCATTTCAAAGGCCCCACTATTCATGTACATTTCAAGTTGAAATGTAGTAAAGCTACTGAGGTGTCCATGATTCTCCTAAGAGCTGCCTTTGGCAGTGCCCAAGAACATTTCCCGTTGTCTGAAACTCAAATGATCCTATTTCTACTTTCTGTATGATCCTCTTTTATCAATCTTCCTTTCTTTTTCCTCCTAGCTTCAGTGATACATGCTATCAATTTATATATTTAAAATGAATACTTAAACAAGATAAAAGTACATGAATTCCAGGAAAGAATTGGTATAAAATTAATATTGAATAGAGTCAGGGGTTGGAGGGAGTAAAGGAGGAAGAGAATGTTGCCTAAGTTACTCACCAAAGTCTGTACTAGATGTATCTCATATGCTTTCTCAGTAAACCCATTCTCTTATAACACTCCTCATGCAATGCAGCAATATTTTACTTATTTTACAAGAATCAGAAATAGACTCCGAAGAGTAAATTGAGTAGTTAATAAATTAAAGGGGAAGGATGTCTGATTCCAAAGTCCATGCCATTCCCACCATACCAAGCTTCATGTGATAAGGCATCTCCACATATGACATCATCTCAAGGTGCTATAAGACTTGGTATCTAGATCAGTCAACCAAAACATATAAGGTTCCTCCCACATGTGGGATGCTGAGAAGAGCCACACATCGTCTTCCTAATCAGGAAACCTACAGTCTAATTAGGAAAACAAGGATAGCAGATACTAAATGATTAATAAACTCTGCCTAACAACTTAATATGTGCATACATGGGAACAGGAGGTATATAGGAACTCTCTGTACCTTCCACTCAATTTTGCTGTGAAATTAAAACTGCTCTAAAAATAAAGTTTATTAATTTAAAAGAAAAAATCAGGAGGAGTTGAGGATTCCTTGGAATTCTTATAGTTCCCAGAATTAGGTCATTTTGGAATCACTAATCCAACCCAATGCATATAAAACATCACTGTGAGTCAGAGAGAGTCACCAAGAACAGACCTGAGATCTAAGCAATTTTTAACAGCAGTTTAGTTGTTTCTCAGCAAATTCTGTGTCACTGGGTTCCCCCAGAGTGTTGCCTCATTCAGCTGGATGGTATGTGAACCGCAAAAAGTGAATTGCAGCACCTTTACAGGTTGACACCTGCAAAAGGTGTGAAGAAATATCATTGGATTGTCAAGAGGTGTGAAAAATCTAGCCATCGGAATATTGCCAATCACTTCTAAATGGACACTTTTTCAGGAAGCATGTTTCCTTTCTTGTTTCTCACTCTCTCTCACGGCAGGGCTAATGTGCAATAGTTTAAGGTGTTAGAAGAGTCAAACTCCATCTGAACCTGTTTATTTCCCAGGCTGAGACTTTGAAGAATAGACCATGAGGGGCGTGAGGAGATAACTGCTTTTTTTATCATCACATTTTCCTTCTGACTGACTGCAGATATTTTTTTCCCATGCAAATACATTTTTATCTATTAGGTCTCACTGAGAACAAACGTAGGGAAAAGACGGTGCTAACATAACCAAGCTAGGGGCCAACACAGCTCAATGTTCTATTATTAATTTCAGTATAATATATTATCCAGCATAATGTGCCTGTGATGGTGAATTAATAAAATCAATCATTATTTTGAAAAAAAATTCTTAATATGTTTACCTTGAATTAAGGCTAAGAACCTGTCTCATTCCTATGACATATTATGTTGAGAAATCAAAATACCAGGCCATGACATTCAAGTTGTCTTCATGAATTTAAATGTGCTGATCAATTACTCAACAAATACCCCAGGAGAAGGCTGTGAGGATCTACGTGATTACAAAGTATCAGAAACAGGCATCTTCAAGAAACAAAAAATCATCTTTCAAATGCAAAAACAGATCTGAAAGTCCACAACAGAATAATGTGCAAGAAGCTTAACTGTCTCCCTGTCCCTTCCTTCTTTTCCACAATTTAGAACCAAATCGATAAAGTGCAGTCTTACTGTTTCCGCACTCAGGTTCTGATTTTTCCGTTTTAAGATGACAATTCAAGATGGCCAAAGTTTTAGTCTTCTGGCTCCATCTCTGCACCAGCTCGAGCCTGACTTTGGTCGAGACCTCATGAGTACTGCCTGATTTCATCAAGCACCACATTCTCCATCCGTAGACTGCAGTTTCAGAGCTGTCCATAAAAATGTGAAGGAGAAAAACATCTTCATTGACCATCCTCGTGACTTCTGGCTAAGTTGTCTTCAAATTGTGCTTAGTGGGGGGCAAGATGAGGAAGGGAACTTATAACATGTGTTCATAGGGTCAGATATTGGGGTCTGATTGTCATAGGAGGCAAAAATTCTTTCTAAAACACAAAGTCTGATCGTACAACCTTCTGCCTAATTTTTTTCCTTAGCACTGCTACCGTTGCTTGCTTTCCAGACCTTATGGTATGGTCCCTTGTTACGTTAAGGACCTTGCGTCTTCCTGGGCCTCAAACTCTGCTCCTTGCGTACCAATTTCTAACAGCTCTGTTATCTACAGACTCCTTCATAATTGCACACCTGGACTATCTACTTCTCTATACCCGATCTCCAAACACTGGTGACCCCAATCCACTCTGCCCTTTTACTTTAAGTACCAGTGCTGGGATGATGTCTGACTTTCTTGAGTTCTGTCCATCTCCTTCCTCCTTGTGTCCTAGCTGCTATCTTTGATCTCTGAATCTATAGCCATGTAGTCTGTAAATTCCTTGAGAAGAGGGACACATTCTTAGTCATCTCTCTACTTCCAATCCCTGTAGAGTGCCTAACAGGATTGAGTCTATGGATAAATATTTTCAGAAAGACTTCCCTAATAAATGAATAAGCAAAGAAGCAATTCATCTGTAGAAAATAGATATTATGTGAGTGCAATCAGAGACAGCCTTTTGCATAAGTGAAATAAGCAACTACCTCCTTGATTTACCTTGTGTGATTTTTAATAGTCTTGGTAAAAGTTCATCTGCATAAAAGTTATATTCTAACGGGCCTTGCTGTAATAATCACTCCTTTATGTAAATGTGTTGGTTTCACTAGATAAAATGCACAAGACAAATGGTAGGCCAATGCCATAGTTATGGAAAGAGTACTGAACCATGTATGGTGCAGATACCGGAGCAAACCAACCTTGCCTGTATCCACTAACATTAATGCATAATAATATAATAATACCACCATCAACAACAGCAACAATAGCAGCACCTGGAAGATTTTAAAGACAGTGAGAGGGAAATTGGTAGGTGTGATAAAGTCAGTCTCAAAGTAGTTAACTTCACTAATGCTGCGGAAAGTGTCAGACCTGAGACATAGTCTTGTACATCTAGAACGTTAAAAAACCAAAGGGGGTCAAGACACCTGACCTTGCACCCAGCTGATGTGGGGAGCTACACAGATTTGGGATCTTCAAAGGATAGCCCAAGTCCATAGAACAGAACCTAGAGGAACTTGACCAACAAGTAGAAGATGACAGGGACGCTTACAATCCATCCATTGTTTGTGGAGAAGAAATTTTCCAGTGAGAAACTGAAATCGCTGTCTGGTGCCGTGCATGGAAATGAGGCCAGATTTCCTCTGCACTAGTCAAAGCCAAGAATACAATATCGATAGGATCTGATTCACGAAGCCCTTGAGGTTCTAACAAAGGAAGTGTAAACTATTCTACAGGGATACTTTCACAATCCAGGGCACACAGTACTCAAAGCATAAATAAACCAACTCCAACCAAAAATGAGTTCTAGTAAAAATTACAGTCCTCTTGAAATAAGTAACACTAAGGAAGCGTCAGAAGATGCGAAAAATGGAAAAATGATGTCCCAAGGACTATAAATAAAGGAACATTGTTATCTGATGTTCCAAATATTTGACATTCAAATACATGGGGTCACATAGATACCACAGGGATCTTCATTGAGGACCACCTTGCTGTGAAGCTGAAGAAAAATTCGCTGCAATAAATATCATGCCACAATGACTACATAAGCCTAGTCTTATTGTGTCTTATTTATCGGTTTGAGGAGAATTGAGAAGGTTTGTGTTTTAGGAGAAAAGGAATTTAAAGTTCAGAAAGTTTTTAGAGCAAAAGTGCCTACGAATGAGTGACCTCAAAGACATTTTAAAATAGTAGCTATAGGATACTGGATCCAGTGAAAGTCTGTTGGCGCCAATATTCATGTTGCCCAGTTAGCCTTGAACTGGTTGTTTCTGGCTTCAATCTGATTCTTCACATATACATTTAGTCAGACTACCAAGCTTTTATTGATTGATTTCCATGTGGCTGAGTGATGCCCCAGGCCCTCAGCTTCTCTGAAATAATCAGTCTGTGTCTGTGTTCTGTTTGCTGTCTTCTGTCAGGTTTTACGTATGTGAGGTGGGGCAAGAGGATTTATAAACACTTTTGCTTAAACTCACTTCTTAGAAGAGATCCATGTTCCACAGAAAAGTGGATATCAAAACACAAAAATATTTTTCCTACTAGCAATAGGCAAGAGGTAGTTCAGGAACAGTAGTCTGTGTAATCGCAGTGTGACCAAAATAATCTAGGTAACACACCAGTTTTCTCTTACTATTATTGGCTCTGGTCCCAGGCACCTTTTATTTTTTAGGGAGTCAGTGGCCTTAGTCTAACATTTTTGAAGAAAATTATATGGATACTCTCCTAAAAATAAGAGATGCATTAAAAGGACCTTTCTTTTTATGGAACAGAACCCCTTAATATGAGTAAAAAATATTGGGAATTTTACAACATACTGCTTATTCTTAAAAAAAAATTGGCGCTGCTTGACACAAATCATTTTTAAAATCATGATCATCATACCTTAATGGAAAGGCATTTTATGGTTCCTGGTAATAATTCATTTATCTTATGCTGGTAAGAGTCTCAGTACAGATACTGGAGACTAGAGCTAGAAGATGGAGATGCGTAAGAACTTTGTGGAAGATGCTCAAGCTATTTCTCCCCAGTTTATGCTTCCAGACTTGAGAATTGGGCGTCTGTTTCTCTCAATAGACACAACAGAGGTTCAGGAAGAAGAGGAACACGCTGTGAAGGGCCCCCTTTCCCTGAAACAAAAATTTCAGGAGACTCACCTACCAGATACTTCATACTACTGTTTATTGCATTTAGTCTTAAGGATTTTTTTTTTTCCTGCTCCATAAGCAGCAATATTGTTAGTGTATTTTTTCCATATTTTTTTTAGTTTTCTTGGAAACCTTCCAGAAACTGTTTTGTTTGGAATGCTTTGTTGGAAAGGGACTTATACCACTTATAACACTTAGAATCAGAAATGTTTATGTGATGTGAGTGAATTCTCTAGACAGAATTTTATATAACTGCTTCATTTTGATTTAGTACCTTGACTCATTTTTCCCTCATTATTTTTTTATTATAGAGAGGAGAAAAGGCTGGTGAAGGGAAGATCAAAAACTAATTACAAGTAATCAAAAACTTTTCTTTCTAACATTTCTTTCTGACAGCAATTTTACCTCCTGTCATTTGTAGCATTTTTAAAATCAATGTTTGGAAAATTATTACCCTGATCCTTGTTCAAGTTTTAATGAGTTTCTTATAGATATTGTTAGATAGGAGTTTATGCGTGTTATTGAAGGCAAGGCTAATATGATTAACAGCTGCCATGTACTGAATACTTATTCTGTATCATGAAGTATGAAGTGTGTTCAATCTATAGTTTACTTTAACTTAACCCTCACTGCAATACTGTGATTCTTAACATCCTCACTCTACAGGAGGTGTTTGTATGTTGGGTTACTAATTTCATGCACTCAACAAGACGTTGAACATCAAATATGTGCCAGGCACTGTGCTAGATTTTAGGAGTTTAAGTAAAAAGAAGTAAAATTCCTATTCTTAATATTATCAGTTTATTGCCATAGCAACAAAATACAATTTAGGTATTAGAAAATGTCCGAATTGTTTGGTAAACAACGATAGGGCTTAGTTACACAGTAATTTACATAATTCTATATTTGGACTCAACCTACAGTAACAATCCTTTAATGCAATGGTTTTAAACTATGTAAGTCATAAACCTCAGCTCAGGAAAAGTATATCCCTGTCCCCACAAGGCACATGCCTGTAACTAATACAATTGTACATGCAGTGTCAGGAGATTGGGGACCTCTGGAATGCCATCTGGGAACTCTTAGGGTTCAAGAGTGGCTGGAAAGAATTTCTGTGAGACATGAGAGTTGTGCTTGCAGCCTTTCTCAGGGAAGACACGTGATCCCAGTCAGTGCTGCCTTCAGGTAACTGTGTAACCTTCAGGGACATCTCTGAGGTGCCTTTACTCCTTTCTATGCCCACTACTGGGGCCAGAGTCTAGGCCATCATTATCTCTCATTTTCGTCATCATTTACCTCCTTGCTGGCCCTATTGCTCCCATTTTCTCCTTTTTCTAACTCATTATCTAAACTGCTGCTGGAGTTATTTTCATGCAAATCTGATCTTGCCACTTCCTCTCTTTAAACCTTTTCATGGCTCTAGATGGCCAACTAGGTAAAATGTAAGTTCATATCCATGGTGCGCACAGGGATTCATGACCTGGACACGACTCACCCTTGCAGCCTCATTTTCTCCAATCATCATTCTTCCACCCCTGCCATCTCTCACACAAGCTATGCCTATCTTTTTCTGCAAATTTTTGTAGCTACTGCATTCTTTCTTTTAGTCTAACTCGTTGTCTCCATGTTGAACTCCTCCTGGTTACTCATTGGGAGCCTCCAGAGCGTAGTTCAACATCACCCTTCTGGTCCTTCTAGAAAGCTAGAGCTGCTGTTCTTGGTCTGCTTCCTTCCATGACAGCTCCTGTAACAGTGAGTTACAATCATTTCTAAATCAGTAGGCTGGAGTTGCTTTTGACTACAAACTTTGCCTACTGACGTTTCTCTTCCAGTCATGTCTTGCAATGCCTGGCACATTGGAAGAACACAGTAGATATTTATGTAATGAACTGATAGAAACAAAGGTTCTCTATCTGAAAAAAAATCCAGATGTTTACTTTAGCTCACAAATATGCTACTCTTCATGCTAAAGTAACACCCAATCCCTTAGAAAATAATTTTTTTGTGATAAGAATTCCAAACACTTGTACCGGTTATATTTTGAGCAGATGAACTTCTGTCTGGACTTAGGATAACCGTCCACTACACTTCAGAGTAAGGAATATTGAGCTAAAGAAGTCAGATAAATAAACGTTCATGGTATGATTCTATGTCAATGAAGTTTAAAAACAGGCAAAACTAATCTATGGTGATAAAGTTCAGAATGGCGATTATATTAGGAGTTCAGTGGTGTCTGGTAAGGGGCATGAGAGGTCTTCTTAGGAATTGGAAATGTTCTCTAGCTTGATGTAGGTGGTAGTTACATCAATGTAAACATATGTGAAAATTCATCAAACTGCCAGTGAAATACTATTACTACTATAACTACTGGTAGTAATTTTTATAAGTAAGGCTGGCTCTAAGACTTTCAATACGATAAATATCTGCAGGACCACCATTCCCGTTCAGCACTAAAAGGGGGACACAGTTGGCTTTTAGAAGGCTTGAAACCCATTTTTGAAAAAAATTTCAGGGTTTTTAAGAGCTCAAGTCATGGCTCTCACCCTATTAATTGTTATAGATGGTGAAACAGGTGAAAACTATGTCCATATACCAAGTTCTTTGATATGTCACCCCTCAAGAGAAGGGCCTGATTTCCCTCTACTTAAGTGTGGGCTGCCCTTAGTGACTTGCTTCTTTGAATAGAAAGGGCTAGTAAGAGATGATAAAGCAAATTTTGGAATCTCGGTTGTACAAAGGCAGATTCTGTCTCGTTCACTCTCCCTGGGATCACTCTCTGTGTACAAAGCCAGCTGCCTTGTCATGAAGGGCTCCCTGGAGAAGTTCACATGGGCAGGAACTGAGGCCTCCCCAGCAGCTTGTGGGAAACCAAAGCAGTCTTCCCACCACCACGTGAAGGAGCTCAATGATTCCTTAGCCCAGGTCAAGCCTTCAGATGTCTGCAGCCTTGGCCAATATCTCACCTGTGACCTCATCAGAGACCCTGAGCCAGGACCCCCCAACTAAGCCACTCTTGGATTCCTGACCCCAAGAACTCTACAAGATAATAAAACATGGTTGTTTTCAGCTACTACATTTTGAGATAATTATTTATTATGAATTAATGGCTTATTTTGAGATCATTAATTAGTTACACAGTAATAGATAATCAATACCTATTGGAAAACGAAGGCCCAAAGCATGGCTTGTGTGGGTTCACACATGGAAACTGCCATGATCAAGACTAGAATCTAGATTCCTCCCTGATGTTACCAAATCCTGGGGCTTTGTGAATCTGCAGAGAGGTATTTTTGCAAATCATTTAGAACAGTTTTGACACAAAGTAAGTTGTCAACAACTTTAGCTTTTTATTTATTATTATCCTTCACTATTGATCTCTACTAATTATAATCCAATATAAAATAAATGTTAGAGTGTGTATCTTCACCTTAACTTAATTGCCATTAAGTATTTTGCATAGAAAGATGGAGATCTTCCACCTCCCCCCCCCCACACACACACTGATTGAATGGGTACTGATTGAAAAACATAAAGCACCTCCGGGAGAGGGCCTATTGATGCTCAAAAGCTGCAAGAAGCCTTTACAATCTCAGGGGAACAAGTGCCGTAGTCAGAGGGCAGATATGACCTTGAGTGGCAAAGAAACAAGGTTTGAAGAAGCTCTCAAAAAAGAAAAGCTTCTCCTCTACTTTATTGTGGAAATTGTAAAGACTTCAAGGAGAGGGCTTCTTGAATATTGCTATCGCGTAGTCAAAAAGTAGAATTATTTACTGGCTTACCACAGAGGTATCAGATATATGGCACCTTCATTTATGTTCTTTAATTTATCATTGAAAAACATTTGTATTTGGCCTTATTTAATTTGGGGGGTAGAAGTTTGGAAGTGAATTTCTGATTATTTGCCAATGCGAGGTGTGTGAGCATTTTTATAAACCTTGTCTTGATGCAGAAAAATTATTTGTGTGAAATCACTGGTCTGCTTCTATCTCTCTTTCACTTTTCACAAAGGGGGAGAAGATAAATAGTATCTGTTGATACTGCAATACAACAAACTTCTTTTCTATTTCAGGTAGATCCAATTTGAAATTTGGTCAAGAAGAGAAAATGGCAGGGAGGAAAAGAAAAAGAAGGAGGAAGAGAGGAAAAGGGAAAACTGGGAATAGAGGAAGGAAAGAAAGGAAGGAGAGAGAGAGAGAGAAGTCGGGAGGGACTAAAAAAAAAAGCATAACAAATTGTGGTAACACCAATCTCCACTGCAGAACCTCTTTGAGAACACCATTTGACATAAGTCAGGCATACATTTTAGAGATCTTTTTGGTATAATATATGTTACCCAAATTAAAATGTACCCTTAGAAACCTTCCACAAACTTTATTCTTAAAACACAGAAACATACAATAAAGAGAACAAGCACATCTTAAAGGGAAATTCACTTAATACATATTCATACAAATTTAAATTTATATTTTACAATTGTTTCTATATACCCCCTAGTGACAGTTTGAATTAAGTTTTATTTATTAAAACCTCAGACTTTGGAGTTTTTAAATACCATCATCAAAAAGACAAGAGGGATTCCCTGGTGGCGCAGTGGTTGAGAGTCCGCCTGCCGATGCAGGGGACGCGGGTTCGTGCCCCGGTCCGGGAAGATCCCACATGCCGCGGAGCGGCTGGGCCCGTGAGCCATGGCCGCTGAGCCTGCGCGTCCCGAGCCTGTGCTCCGCGAAGGGAGAGGCCACAGCAGTGGGAGGCCCGCGTACCGCAAAGAAAAAAAAAAAAAAGTGGGGAATAAAAGGTTAACTATCAATAGCCCATATATGATCACACCTTCCTTTACTGTGTGATAATGTTAAAATTGTATAAATATCAAAATGTTTTTGTGTTTCCTTCATATGCAGACCAAGGTGGTCCTGTTATCTAGTGTGCGTATGACGTGCAAAGCTTAGTGGAGACAAATAGAGGCTCCTATACCACCAAATCAGCATTTTAGACCATAGAAATAATTTCTAAGAAGAAATTTACAAATCCCATAAGTCTATGAAATTTATGAATTCTATTTTTTTGACATTTCTAGTTTTTTAGTGGCTTATTTTAGTACATAGTCCTGGATGGGATGCTCTGCTATCTTAGATCTGACATATATACTCCCCAGACAATTTCTTGAATATTAGTGTTGCAAAGAGCATTTGACAAAGGTCACATTTTCAGGCATTCCTGAGGCTAGAGGAAATGGCACAAAACAAACTTAATATTTTCCTTCAATTGCAAATTATTTATATGCTGAATATATACAAATTTTAATAAAACAGCAAGAAAGAGGCAAAAAAAGGAAAGAAGATGACTAGGAAGAGATTTGAATACTTCAACAGGCACTTTACATAAGAAAATATTGAAATGGCAAACAAATATATTAAAAGGAGCTCAACTTTATTAGTTATTAGTGAAATACAAATTAAAATACAATAAGATATCATTACATACTCACTAGACATGGCTGACTTCTTAAAACAGTTGAAAATAACAAGTGCTGTTGAGGATTCAGAGAAACAGGAACTCTCGTAATATGTTGGTAGGAGGGTAAATGAGAAGAAATCCCTATAAAAATTGTCTTGCAACATTTCCTAAAATTAAATACACATATACCCTTGACCAGCAGTTTCATTCCTAAGTTTGCGTAGAATAGAACTGTATAAATATGTCACCAAAGACAAGTAGGAAAATTTTCAAGGCAACGTTGTTTATAAATAGCTAAAAACTGGAAATATTTCAAATGTTCATCAACAGCATAAATATTCATTAAAAAAATACTATATAGTGATGAAAGTGAATGAACCACTGCTATATACGATAGCATAAACCTCACAAGTGTTATGTTTTGTGAAAGAAGCTAAATTAAAAAAAAAAGACATAGTTGCATAAATTTCTACATTTGTAGAAATTTCAAATACATGCAAAATTAATCTCTGGTATTAAAAATAAGACTTGTGATGACATCTGTGTTGGCATGGAGGATGCAGGAGAGTTGATTCTGTTTTTAATCTAAGCGGTAGTTATATGAATGTATTTGCTGTGTAATAACTAATCCATCTCTACACTTGTAATTCGTACACTTTTCTGTACCTCAAACTGTAAAACTCAATGGACAAAGATAGTAGTCACAGTAGTAATGACTACTATTTTTGAGTGCCTTATGCCTATTATAATAAATATAATATAGCAATTAATTCTTACAATAATTTTGCTAGATACATATTATTCCTTTTTGTAAGTAAGGATACTGAGGGTTAGAGAGGGGATGTAACCATCTAGCATCTCCCAGAGCTAGAAATTGACAGGACCAGAATTCTAACCTACGTCCATCGGAATCTAAAGCCTACAATTTTTCTTTCTATATTGCCTGATGTTCAGTAGAATTTAGTTTCTAGTTCATCCAGTAGGGCTTCTAGCTTGATACAAGATCCATTTACACAGTATAAAAAATATTGCATCCTTTTCCCTACTTAGTCTAGAAAATAAAAATGTCCCTGGTTGTTTTTTGTTTGTTTATGTTTTTTTGTGAAGGCAGCTATCTTTCCACCCCAATAGGAAAGTTTTGAGTCTGTCTCTTCACCTGCCGGCTGGCCTCTTGCACACTTGACCTTACTAACCAGCAGGGACACTCATTCTCTAGAAATGTTTTGCATGTAAGATTTCCTGTATCTATTGGCCCAGCCTCTTTGGACGAATGTTTAGGCAGCTTGTCTGCTGGGTTGTTTTACTTCCACTTCTTGTCCCCCTTTTTTGGATTGTTGGCTCTGGAGTTTAGTTCCTTTGCCTCTACACAACCATCCCAGGCCCTGGAAATCTTCCTTGGGCTTTTCTTCTGCCCACGTAGAGTCTATCTAAGAAGCCTATCCTTTGTTCAAAATTTCAACAAGAGTAGTATCTGAAGATTCAACTTGTGTTTACACAATGTCATAATAACTGATTGAGAAATGAATTATTTAGTGAATTAGTAAGTTAGTAAATAAACACATGACTACACTATATTTTTTATAGATTTCATATTTTACTTAGTTGAAAGTGGATTCAAATTTACCTTCTAATAACCAGTCAGTTTGTTTCAACAGATTATGCAAGAGAAGAAATAATCAAAATAGTTATTTGAATTAAAAATAGCAATAATATATTATATTTGATTTGAAATGGAACTATCTTCTAAAGCTAGTGCAATACTTTTTTTCGCAGAGCACACATATATGTGTGTGTGTGTTGTGTGTGTGTGTGCGTGCGTGTCTCCCTATTCTATGACTGTTGTCTCTCTTTTCATCCATCCATCCACCTAACTAGCCTGTTTGCCTCACAAGTCATTTGGGGTATTTTTCACTTCTCTGTCAGTTGTTTTGACATAACCTTATTGATTTTGAACTGAATTTCTGACGTTTATTTATTGTTTTGTCATCAATTACCAAAATTGCAAGGGTAGTCTATACCAGGGCTTCTAAAACAGTTTAGATGTTGATGCACTTGAATCATCTGGGGATTCAAGCTGTTAAAATGCAGCTTCTGATTCAGTAGGTCTAGGCTGGGGCTTCTGCATTTCTAAGAAGGGCCCTATGTGATGCTTTTGCTGGTGGTCCTTGGACCAAACTTTGACAAGTAAGGGTCTGTGTAGACCACATTAAGTAACAGATTGCTTCATTAGAAAGAACTTCTGAGTTGGTCATTGAGAATCCTGGCTTTCTTCTCAACCCTCACAGGAATTAACTGCATGAGTTGATCAAGTCACAACTTCTCTAGGTTTTGATTTAAGGTTAAATGTGGTTGTATGACTCCATGACCATCACCATGACTCTTGGCCACTTTTCCTGCTCTGACATGGAATCACAATATTAAATAGAACAACACTACCAGTTACACTGACTTACTGAGTACTTGCCATGTGCCAAGCCACCTAGAGTGAAGAAGCTATACATGTTATGTCACTTTTATCTTCATAAAAACTCAATAAAATAAATACTATAGACTCATTGTTAGATAGAAATATTGAAGATTACAGAATAAATACTTTTTCCAAGACCACAGGGTGATTCATGCTAGAGCTAGGATTTTATTTTCATAATTCGTAGTTTTCTGTTCAAAATTTTATTTCGTATAATTTTTTGTAGAGTTTGTATAGACATATTTTGTATAAGCACATGTATTTGACCTTAGTGGCACATATTTTTTTGTTAACATCTTGGACTTTATTTTTTAATTTAAAAAGCTGAAATTCAGCACTACAAATGAAGATTTCAAATTTTAACTTCGGCTATACAATGAAATAGGGAAGACAGGCTTTATTATTTTGTAACAAAATTACTGAGTATTATTATTTTATTTTTACTTTAGCTGACCTTTTTTTTCCCCTATTGTTTTTACTTCATTTATGGTAATGCATTCTCATGATTCAAAATTCAAAGTGCATTAAAAGGTATCTGATATAAAGTATCCCTCTAGATCCTGTCTCTGAGCCACTAGCTTCTCCTCCCCAGAGGCAACGAATATTTGACTTATACATTCTTCCTGAGATGTCTTATGCTTATATAAGCAGAGCTTTTTTTTTCTTAGTTTTTTCTTATTAATTCATTGTATTTAAAATTTTCTACATGAGGAGCTAGGGGTTAAACCCAGGTCTCTCTGAATCAAAAGCCCATGTTTTCAAACTGTAAAACAGACCACATCCATCTTACCAGTGCACGATTTGAGTGTAAGTATTTTATTACAGAAGCAAAATATTTGTCCAAAGAGTGTCCCTGACTTGAACTATGTTACTTCCTTAGATCCGGCATTGCAGCGAATCACAGCCCTGCTGGAGCCAGAGGCGGGCTCCTTCCCTCCCTCGTCAACACACTTTCCATGGCCAGACTCCCCGCATCCACATGTCACACAGAGTCTGCAAGAGCAGATGCTACAAAACTCAAAAGACACAATTCCACCACTCTCTCGCATGATGGGGGGATACCCAACCTTGAGTATTTCATAATACTCAATAGTCCATAGTCAGTAGTCCATACCATAATGAATATGTCAAACAGAAGGTCTTTTCTTACTAAAGTTAAGAATATGGTTCTCAACTAACTGAAAAGTACCAATATGTTTTCTAAATAAAGCAAACAACTATGAAAAATCCAATTCGATTTGCCTGTAAATAAATACAAGGTCATTTTAATGAGTGTTAATTTATTTTTCATTTACATGTCAAAGATACCCAGTTAATAAGTTTAAACAAGTTGACTCTGGAACTAAAGCTAGCAACAATTTTAATGCAGTAACCATGGAAACATGCCAGATAATGTTGAATGAAAAAGCTGGCAGGTTGACTTGTTCAGCTTCTAGAGCCAGTGGCTTTGTTCACCCATACTTCGGCAAGTTTGATACTCCTCACTAAGCAGGGTCTGATATGTACGGCTCTTATTTTTCCTAATGTAGGCTCTTCCACAAAATAGCTAAGTAACTCTGGGCAAGTTTCTTAATGACCACCTTTCTGTGGTCATTCTTCTTATCATCTATTCAATACGATGTTTGAACTAGATTGCTGTAATTTGTTTTGAAGAGACTGCAAAATTTACTCTTTGATACTTAGAGATAAGGCTTAGGAAAAAAAATGTAGAAATGAGTGTCCTTTATTAGGAGGTAAGATATCTTGAAAGGACAGATTGTACGTTCCCCTCAAAAGCAAAACAACTAGCTGATAATTTAAAAAAATCAATCAATGCAACTATTTTTACATGCACATAGTAAAAAACCAAGGGTTTGATTACTATATTTTTCCAGGTCCAATGACCTTTGAGTCTATAAAAAATACCTCCAAGTGCATAGAGAGTCCAATCTGAATTTCATTACTCATTTCAAAATTTCTCTTCTCCACATAGCATCATCGTAGACAGCAGCACCAGACATAGGTCGCAAAATCCAAGAGAACAAAGACAAAACAAAATAGACTTTTAAAACTCTGCAGTTACAACTCCATCTGAAAGCTATCACATACAACTGTCGGAGTGGAAAAAAAATTAAAAACGACTAAGAACTCACTGCTCATGTAAGATAAAAAGTATTTCTTTCTCCACCATAAGATGATGGAATTGCATTTTGCTATTTTCTCCCCAGTGTTAGAACAGTGTGGTACAATATTGGCAATGTGTATGTTAGCAGAGTGGAAAAACCTAAATCTCACACTCGGGAACCAGAGCTGACAACTTTTTGGCAGATGCACTGTGATTTTTCTCCCCTGTGAAATCAAAACATTCCAATTAAAATGGTTCTCTGATTTGGGGGCAATGATAAAAGGAAAAATAAGCCACATGAGTTGCAGACAGAAAAGTGAAAACAAAGGAAAACCAAGAAAAAAGCAAAAGGGAAAGGCAGGTAAAGACAGATGAGAAAAATATATCAGAAATAAATGTGAAAGCTATAAAGCAGCCATTCAGCTGGGAAAGCAGAAAGGGAGAAATGTAGGCTGAAGATGATTTGAATAGGAACAATGTAGAAGAAGCAGTGATATTTGGCAAATATCAGGTGATGATGCGTGAAGTATATTTACTCTTTGTAATAAGCAAATTTCTCGCTGTACTGGCTGCTTTTGGTAGTATACGTTGCGAGTGCTTATTTTAGGACCAAAAAAATAAAACACTTTTATTTTATAGATTTGTTGTGTTCCCTCAGTCATTCAGTAAATACGAATTAAATACGTTATATGTGCCGAACAGTCTGTGGTTGGATTTGTGGTAGGTAGATTTATCAATGACTGTGTGTGTATGTGCCTGTGTGTGTGTGTACACGTGCACTCACACAGGCATCTAAAGAGCGTCTCAAAGTCTCAATTTTCTGGGTTAACTAAATGTTTCCAATGCGCCATGTGTTCCCTTGAAACAGGTATTCCTTACCTTGAGGGTTACCAACTCCACTTACCCAGCTTTCTCGAACAACGGCAAGGGATAGGTTAGCCAGAATCTGATTCCTCATGAGTGTGCTGGATTGTTCTATTGTAGTCTCGGTTATGCTGGGAACTACATTCTGGAGTTTCCTTTCCTGTATGGTTTTCTTTATTTCCAGTGTTATGCATCTTAACTTTATTTCCAGTGTTATGTATCTTTTTGTTCCTATATATTGAGAAGCATCTAACACACCCAATGCATCTTATTTTTTATTAAATTCCTCATACATGTCAACTGAAAAAGACAAGCAGGTCTCTAAATTCTCTGTCCTATGGGTAAATTCTTGCCCAAATCTTCACAGAACATCTCTCACAGTTTTCTCTTGGGAGGCTACTGGTCATCCTCAGAAGTAATGTGAGAGGATTCTTTTTCTATAAAAAAAGAGAAAGGTTTTTTTCTAGTGTGAGAAGTCATTCTAAGAAATAATAACATCTGGAAAAATATGCAAAGGACAATAATTCACTCTAGACTTGTGGAGTAGGAAGGGAAACTTTTTCTATCTATTCTAATTGTAAGCAAACGTTACTGAATATCTGATACTATGGAAACAGTGACAGATGCTATTAAAGTTGTGCTGTGATTATAAATTATATTTTCATATGGAGGACCTTATGCACCCTGGGAGAGTGCAGTTGCACTGCAGGAGTCTCAGAAGTAGGGTGAAGCATTAAGACCTGAATATCTTAGTTATCCATACTAATTGGTCTGAAAATGACAGTTATGTGAAAATCACAGGGTCAGAGATCTGCATTATTTACTGGTGGAACAAGCTTTCAATTCTTTAAGTAGAATGAAGAAATAAATATTTGCTCTGTGACCTGCCTTCAGAAAAGGTGAGATAAATTCATTAAAAAAATCTGTTACAAAGACTGACTGAAAACTAATGGTCTGCTTTACACATTAGGACTTAAAATGCAGCACTCAATAATGGGAAAGGCATTCTTAATCTCTTCACTGTTATTTAATTTAACATGTTGAGCAACAGGTTCATTAATCACTTCATATTAATATTCAAGTGAGAAAGAAGATGCTGGAAAACGTTCTATTCCAAATAGCAATTCCATTTGGCCGGGTGTTGTCTTAGGCAAGATGGGGAGGAAACAGGAAGGAAGATTAACTTTCTGATACACTTATTTCTGCTTCATTATTCTGAAAGCCTTTCCTGAACCACCAGGAGAACTTAACCAGAGTAAAGCCAATCTTGACATCTGCCCAGTTCTAATAAATAAAACCTCTTTAATTCATAAGTTTAAGTTTGCTTATTCAAATTATAATCACCCTTATAAATCATGACAAAGGAAGAATAATCATTCATTTCATCCGTGATTTTCATTCCCCTTTGGGGCATCGGGTAGCTAATGAGAAAAGAAAAAGAAAACAATTTACTGAGATCTTGAGCTGGGCTCGGTACTTACTTTTTAATATTCTTTTCTAATATGTTAATGTACATGTGAAAAATCCCCTATGTTCTATATACTCAATGTGAAGTAATTATATGTGGAAAGTGTAATATAAGAAAAGCACTGTGTGATTTACAGTATTTAGGTTGCCTGTTGAAAGATTAAATAGATTGTGATTAGTAGATATGAGCTTTATGAAATATTAATGATAATGTGTTGAAAGACTTAGAAACTCAATCTTATTTAATTCTCACAATGACCCTAGGAGGTAAATACTTTTATCCCCATTTAATAGTCAAGGGAGCTGAGATTTAGAGACATTAAGTAATTTGCCCAAGGTCACACAACGAAAAGCAAAATTGAAAGCCTGTTCTTTAGTCAGATATGCAATAAACGGAAGAGGGGCTTCTTCAGTGTATCGATCATCCAGCATTTAGTAGCCTAGGACCTAAAGAAAGGAGAAAGTCTGCACCATTACAAGTCTAGGACTTTCCCTTGACCTCTGTGGTTAGAAAGCAGAGCCTCCCCTAAGTGTATATGGGCCCATTCATGGCTGAAACATAATCACACCCACATATACCGGCCTTATTCTCTACTGGTTTGTTAATATTCACTTTGAGCAGCTCTGTAGGTTAGGGGAGGTTGTCGCTGTTTCCTCCTTCACCTGACATGTCATTCATTTCCATGAAGCATTTTGTGTTCTGTATTAGGGAACAAGGTACAGAAGAAGAAATGCAGGAATCATTCAGTTTCTTCGCTTTCTTCAAGATCTTTGTTTACTACTGGCTGAAATCAAAGTGAATTGTTTTTCTAGGTCTTGATGCCATCTTCAAAACAAGGAGATTCTTGGGAGAGCTCAGGCATACAGTTAGAAATCTGGGTTAGACAGTCTTAGCTCCTTCCTGCTTCTCATTTCCATCACAGAAAATCCTCACCTTTTGAATGATCTCATTCAATACAATTTGCATGGTGGGAACTGTTTAATTACCCTTTCTGGAACCCTTTGTTCAAAAACCTTCATTCTAGTTTCCCAAAGATAATGCAATCAAAACTGGGCTTATTGGATTTTAAACATCTTTCCGAATCACTTCTTTTTAAGAACACAAATACCAGTTATTCTTTTTAGCTTCTTTTGCCCTCAGGGCAGAAAATGTTGTCCAATTATATTGCTACAAGTTTCCTTATGCCTCTTTCCTTATAAGTTAGAATCTCATTAGATTTTATGAAAAGTTTCAGTAATATGCAGCGTATTGCAATTATGAGCTTTGGAATCTGTCTTAATATGATCCTGCACAAACTTTGAGAGTATTTATTTATGGCTGTATGTCTCATTATGCGCCAGGCTACAGCTTGCTAAAACTGAAAGCATTTTTATGCCTATACTGTGTCACGAAATGAAGGAAGGCTCTCCTGACAGATTGCTCTTTTCCCTTCTGAAGAAGTCCAAGAGCATAGCGTGTTGCTGCTCAAGGAATCCAAAGGAAAATGAGGTCAGGGGGTCACCAGCCCTTGAATTCAGTTCTTTCAGGCTCCACATCTGACCCTCAGCTCCCCAGGCTCAGAAACTCAGTCTTGTTGGAAATATCCTGGAGTTGATTAGATCTAAACACTGAGTCGAATTAACACACTGAATAACATGATATTCAAAACAAAAATGGCCAGGTATTCATTAGCAATTACATAGATTACTATCAGAGGAAACTGATCTCTTGGTCAGTATTCTCTCCCTGTGGCCCAGTCCATTAAAGCCAACTTTTGGTCAAAAGTTGCTTAGCATTAAAACAGGATGAATTCATTATGATTTGAATATTCAAGAGCCTCAAGACATTATAGCCTGATGCATTTAAATACCTAAAGAACCACTTGCTACTCAGACCACACAGGCTGAGTTTTGACTAGGTTCCCTTCCCCCTGGCACTGCTTGAACAGTGCCAGGATTTGACTCTATCTCCCATGTTCTATTATTAACCAATCCATTTTTCTGATAGGCACTTGATTTAAAAAAAAAAAAAGAGCTTTTGATGTGGTCACAGTTAAATATTGCTAATCTTGGGATCGTTCTACTTTAAGAGGTTTCTGTAAAAAGGGACCATTCTATCTTAAGGTGATTCTGACAACATCCATAAGGTGTTGATTTGTAGTTTAATGCCCCAAGGGCAATCTTATTTTCCCCACTGTACCACCTTCACCTTCAATTTAGTCCATGATGGAATGCTGGAAATGGTCAGTTTATCACACAGGAGTCAGGAGGCCAACTTCGAGAGACAGGGAATAAGGCAAAGACTCATACGCTCATATGGGCAGACAAATGACAGAACATCTAGCTTCTTATTAGATTAAGTTGATATGGTGGTTCTTAGGATCCAAAGTAGATCTGGAAGATGAACCCCCTAGGAAAAAAAAACAAAAACCTACACCTGGATCTTACAGGAACTTCAGGGGCACTTGATCTAGGACTCAAGACAATCTTTAAAATAGGTGTAAGCTAGGGGCTTCCCTGGTGGCGCAGTGGTTGAGAGTCCGCCTGCCGATGCAGGGGACACGGGTTTGTGCCCCAGTCCGCGAAGATCCCACATGCCGCGGAGCGGCTGGGCCCGTGAGCCATGGCCGCTGAGCCTGCGCGTCCGGAGCCTGTGCTCCGCAGCGGGAGAGGCCACAGCAGTGGGAGGCCCGCGTACCGCAAAAAAAAAATAAATAAATAAATAAACAGGTGTAAGCTGAAAAGAATTGTTAAATGAATCTTGATCAGTGTTTATAATCATCAGTTTTAGCATCAGCCAGCGCTGGCTCTGCCACTTTTTAGCTGTGTGAATTTGGTTAACTTAACCTGTCTGAGTGTCTCTGTTTCCTCACTTGAGAAACTGCAGAAATATTAATGCCTACCTCACAGGGCTAGGAGGGTTAAAGGAGATAGTTTGTGAGAAAATTTAGTTCAGTGTCTGCACCATAGAGAAGACTCAGTGAATGAAAGCTGGTGTTATATTTACTAAATTTAGGTGTTGGTTTTATTTTATCTGAGAAGGATTGTCAATCGATGGCTTAAGAGGAACACTGTGTTTTATTTATAAAATAAGTATATACAATAAGGAATGAATGTAGGCTTTTATTGGGTATGAGGTGCTGTATATAAAATGCGTACTTAATTTAAAATCCAAACATATTTTCCTTAACTAATATGCAGGACTATCTGTAACAAACATCTGTGCCGTAGAGATGAACCAGTTCAGAATACAGGCTCTGGAGACCAAATGCTTGGGTTTCATGCTGGCTTCTTTCCCTGCTAGCTGTCTGGACTTGGTCATTTTAGGTACCATCTTTGTGAATATAAAATAGGAATAATGATTTTAATTCTCTAAGGGTGTGAGAATTGAATGAATTAACTATAAAACAGCATGAAGAGTACCTGGACCAGAATGACGGCTCCATAAGGGAACTTGTTATCATACAGTTGGTTTTAGTTAACCATGACAATATGTAGACATCAGTTTTTACTATAAATTGGTCTCCCATTCTACCTCCTACTCTAAAGTCTCATTTTCTCTTCTCTCCGAAGCAGAATTGCTCATCACATTTCTGCAGTTTCCTTGGGACTTTTCCAAGTTGCTTTTCACATAAGACCCTATAATCATGTGCAGAGAAGCAGTCAAGTATGAACTCAGTCTCCAATATGCAACTCTTACCACATCTTTGCCACTATAGGAACCTATTTTTGTATGCAACTCTTACCACATCTTTGCCACTATAGGAACCTATTTTTGTATCTAAAGGAAAAAAAAAAAAAAAAGAAAGAAAGAAAGAAGGAAGAGTGGGAAAGAACAGGCGAATAAATGGAAACTCACCACGTTCCAGGGCTGATAACTAGCGATTTCTGTGGGGTTCATTAGTTGGTAGCAGTGGGGGAGGGTGCAGTAATACCCATGATAGATTATTCATTCATTCATTCTTTCATTCTTTCATTCAACAAATATGTCCTGATCACCTTCCAGAGCCTGCATTAGTAGTCTGGTGAGTGATAGGTAAAAGCCACTGTCCTTTCCCTGGAGATGTTCCAAGCCTAGTGAGGGTGACCAATTGTATTAGTTTGCTAGGGCTGCCATAAAAAAGTGCCACAAACTGTGACGCTTCAAAAACAGAAATTTATTTTCTCACAGTTCTAGAGGATAAAAGTCCAAGATCAAGGTGTCTGCACGGTTGGGTTCTTCCAAGGCCTCTCTCCTTGATTTGTAGACTTTGCTGTGTCTTCATATGCTCTTCCCTCTATACCTGTATGTGTCCAAACTCCTCTTTCTTGTAACGACACAAGCCATGTTGGATTAGGGCCCATCCTAATGATTTTATTTTAACTTAATTACCTCTTTACGGAACTTATCTCTAAATACAGTCACATTCTGAGGTACCGGGGGAGGGGGTTAAGACTTCAATAAATCAATATTTAGAGGACACAAATCACTCCATAACACTGACTAATATATGGGGAAGAGGGGTGGTGGGAATTGGGGAAGGAGAAGGTAAGGGAAGATGGAAAGATAGAAACCCTGGGAACTTCTGCTAGTTCCTCACTTTCGAGGACACTTGCAGGGCCCAGGTGGTCCCCAGATCACCACCCAGGCCAGTCTCTCCTCCCACTTCCAGAACTTTCTTCTGTAGACATAATAAGTTGACTGCCCTGACTCCCTTGCCCCTTCACCTACTGCTTTTAGAGAGTGAGCCCTGGGTTTTTTTCTAACTGCAGAAACGCAGCATGTTCTTATACAACTTCTCCCAACTCACCTGAAGAAAATGCACAGCCGTTTCAAGGTTTTTAACCATAGGAAAAAGACAGGTAGAAAGTCATAGTTATATAAGGACAGTCAGAATGAAATTCATTCCTGATGTTTGTAAGAATCTAAACAAATATTAACTTAAACGTATAGCTTTCTGGTTCTTCCTCTAATCTTGCACATGGTTCTCAACCAAGAACATTGTCACCCTGGACACATGATTTTTGTCCTTTAAAATAGAAATATAACATAATTGGTAACTTTGGTTCAATATCTCATTCTGTCTTATTAAATTTCTGATCTTCAGCAAACTTCTCAAAGTCTTGATTTACTTTTTAGCAAAATGGTTATAATAATATTACCTCTCTCATAGATTTTTTTGTAGTGGGTGAGAAGTAAACAATATAATGCATGAAAAACACTGAATATGTACTTGAACCAGAAGAAAACCATACAATGAATTTTATTTATTATTTCAGTACACAACACACAACAGTGATCTATATAGGGATGCAAATGTTGGGGGACTATGTAGTTTAAGGTTTTTACTCCATCTAGCTAATGAATATCTCATTTGGGGGAAAAATTCTATTATTTGGGCAATAGAAGCTACAGAAAGTAGAAATGTAGAAGGGAAACTCTTGACTGGAGTAAATATACAAAAAGTTTATAAGATTTAAAGGGGGAGATTTCCCCCGGGGGGGGAGTGTTAAAAAAAAAAAAAAAAAAAAAAAAAAATGAGACTGATAATTCTCACAACAGAAGATGGATTTTCATTTTTGCTAAAAATGGACTTCAAGGGTCAGGTAAAGATAGTTCTTAGGTATAATGAAACATCTTTATTAACTCATGGAACTAATGCAAAGTTCATTTTTATCTCAGATGAAATGCTTGTTTTAAATACCCTTTCTCTTACCATAGGACATCCATCAGGATACTTCCTTGGACATATAGCTGGGGGCGCAGGGTGGGAGTGGGAATGAGACCTTTAGCACAACTTAGTAGCTTAGTAAGGTTTGCTGTCGAACTTGTTGATTAAATGATTGTGAACCCTCAAAGGGCAGAGGCAGCATCCCCGTAGGATCAGATAGAAAACTAATGGCAGTTAAATCCACCCTCCTTTTCTTTTCTTTCTTTCCTTCCTTCTTTCCTTTCTTTCTTCCCTCCTTTCTTTCTTTCTTTCCTTCCTTCCTTCTTTCTTTCTTTCTTTCTTTCTTTCTTTCTTTCTTTCTTTCTTTCTTTCTTTC